>NC_088401.1:20644549-21347674 GCF_034236695.1 Oncorhynchus nerka | reverse complement strand
TTGATTAGATTGTTTTATTTATTTCAGTGTCATATGCACATACGCAGTGTGCGCGCACATACACAGCCCAGACCACCATCTGTTAACCCACGGTTGTGCTTCATAGAACAATGAAATCAATTTGGCTCCCATTCCCTCAACAGGCTTCTCGGTCTCATTTTGTTGTTTGTTTGTCACTCCCTCTATGATGGGCACAAATCCACTCAGCCACACCTTACAATTGTGTGATCACCACTGCAATGCACATTGGGAAATGTCTGGATCCGCACCCAAGTGGAACCTTGCAGACTAAATCACCATGAACAACAATTGTTGTTCTGTAATTATTTAAACAGGTATTCCTCTTCAGTCAATGTTAGTTTTATGAGATGAGGTTACACCCACACTCTAAAGTTGTGATGTTTGACAAGCATTCTCCAAACAGATTTTAATTACTCATCTCCTGCTGGAGATGATCCCTGCACCTTTTTAATTCCAAATGAGTGTTTGAATTGTCAACATCTATCACTTTCCCTCTCTCTAAGGATAGGTGCTCGAATTAGAATGTGAATTAATGAGAACAGATGTGTTTTGTAATGAAAATTGATTGAGATCTAAACACAAGCAAAGGTGTCAATCATACATGTTTCATTGGATTTGTAGCCACGTCAGGGTTATGTGAGGGCAACAATCAACACAACAAAGCACATTCTCTTGGCACCAGTGTGTGAGGCAATTTAGAAGCCGAAATCAGTCTATGAGTAAGGTGGATTGTCAATATCATGGCAATGAAAGGAACATGATGTCTGCACCCATTGTTGAAGTAATCATCAACAGCCTGGCTATGAACTGCTTTCCCCCTCTTTTCTTACACAAGGACCACATGTATTTCTTAAAGCCCCAAACACTCTTAAAATTGTATTTTTTTTAACCTCTCTGGAATAGGGTCTAGTTTCCTGAATCTCCGCCTGACTGATGTGTCCAAATGAAATTGCCTGTTACTCAGACCCAGAAGCCAGGATATGCATATAATTGGTAGCATTGGATAGAAAACACTTTGACGTTTCTAAAACTGTTAAATCATCACTGTATGTCTAATAAATCATTGTGTGTGTTTATTTAATGAAAATGACTGGAAATATATTTTTTATAATTTATTTCCCTGAGCCTCTTTGGCTGTTGAAATGCTCAATCTGATCGGGTGTGCATTAGGAAACAAATGTGAAGATATTTACATACACAGCCCGGATCGGCTGATAGGATGGCCTAGAGCCCCCCACCTTACCCAGATGAACAGTTATTGGTCCATTATTATCAGATCACAATTGTGATGTCATGATGTGGACCAAAAGTTACATCCCACCTGAACAGGCTGAAATTCCAATAATTTATTTTCAAACAGGCATTATCATAATTTTCACAATTTCAGTGTTATTTCAACCTCATAGTGTGGAAATATCTCATTGTTTTTACAGGAAAATCACATTTTCAACTGCACTTCCCCTTTAAAACAAAACCTGTCTTTGTTTTGCTGCAGCGATCTCATATTTTCACTGAACCAAACAGAAGAGGGATGGCATCAAATGTGAACTATGTGGCTTCCCAGCACCTCCCCATTTCACTCTCATCCTGCTTATTGTCACACATCGATTTGAGTCATGTATTTGTTCTTTGGTGGGCTAGGGTTTCTACCACAGCGATCGATTGGCCAGTGGCAGTATACCCTCATGAAAAGGTACTACTGAATTACTACACAATACCTATTCTTGCAGTAGTGACTATGTAGAGACTTGTAGGGACTGTGTAGGGCTCCCGAGTGATGCAGCAGTCTAAGGCACTGCATCTCAGCGCCAGAGGTGTCCCTAAAGACCCTGATTCGATTCCAGGCTGTATCACAACCGGCTGGCTGGGTTTTTGACAATCCTTCATTTAATCATCTTCCATTCCATCTGTAAGGTTAACTTTCCTTTACGTTTTATGAATACTTCACGTCGTTGTTTAACCGTTTACTCTATGTAACTTTTTACCAGATCTAAAAGATTGCTAGCCAAAACAGTCTAGTGTTAAGCCTAGCTGTTTGCTAGCCAAAACGGTCTAGTGTTAAGCCTAGCTGTTTGCTAGCCAAAACGGTCTAGTGTTAAGCCTAGCTGTTTGCTAGCCCCATTGAAATGTAACTATGTAGCCTCTATTTCTGTCACGCTAACTAATTAGTATGTGCGTTTGCATGCAAATGTACAGTAGGTTCATATTGGTATACTTACCCATACTACATACCTCTTTTGACCTGTTGCCAAGGAGGCCCTCGGCATAAGAAGACTGGAGGCCATTTTTGGTTAGATTACAATTGTTTATCAAATGTTTTTCTGTGTCGTTTTACGTGACCTCTGTTCGCAGATGATTGATAATGGCTTATAATTTGTGGTCTCGTGTGCTTGTCTTTATTTTCTAAAAGGTTACGTGGTTGAGAAATGTGTCTGCAACAAAAAAAGAAGATCTGAAGACAGTTAAGTCAAAGCTGAATAAAGACAAGGCCTCAAAGGGATTAACAAAAGTGTTGATATGTCATTTAATATGTAATCCATTTAATTTAAAAAATGCAATTACGTTTGTGTAATCGTATTATTTATTGTTTGATGATATAACTACAGTTAGAAACTTCCTGAAATAACATGTGCACTAGTCTAGTAGTGAAACAAGAAGATGTCAATAGTGGTCTTGAATAGGCAAACAGTAGCAAATGTGTCCGTTTTCAATAGTAATTCAAAGGGGGTTTATGTAGGAAATGAAAAAGGATCAGGAGCAGTTCAGTAGTGATCAGTAGTGACACAACACTACTATACACACCAATGGCAGTAGCAATTCAATAGGGATTGAGTAGGCATACAGCACTAATGTGTAGGCATTACGTTGTCATTCAATAGTGAACATGTAGGAATTGTGTAGGTTTTAAGTAGTAGATACCCAAAAGCTTAGTAGTTACACAGTAGTCATTAGTCATTAAGGGAGAATTGTGTAATGATTTGAATAGGATATATGTGGTGTTCACCAGTAGTGAAACATCAGAATTTATCACTCATTACTACTGACATTTCTACTGGTTTACTACACATCTCAATATCAATCAAGTAATAAAACCAGTAGGTTTTGTGTAGATCTTGTGTAGTAGTGATGAGTAGTAATTCAGTAGTTCCTTTACATGAGGGTAGGCAGGGACCACGTTTGCATTTCCGAGGTATGGATTAATATGATCAGGGCCAGGGGTGTGTAAAAAGCCTACCGTTTCCCAATACCTCAAGCTGAAAGCCATTTCATTTGTAATACCACATTTATCCTCCTTTTGCATTGAGTGCCCAGTTAACATTTTCTTAGTAATAGTGTGTACGTGGCCCAGGGTGACAATGTAGAAAGGTGGTACAAGAACATTTACCCCAGGTTTATGATGCATTCTGGGAGACAAACCACATTTATTTTGCCAAAAGGAGTAATACATACAACACTAATATAGGACACCAATTTTAAATCTGATGAGAGTGTAAAGCTACGTGAGCATACCTCAGTCATTTTATGACTAAATTGGGGCGGATGGTGACGAGTTAAATGTGTTCAAAGAGATTACATATTAGCTAAGGCACTGATCAATGTTGCGTTCAGAGACATTCTCTCTTAGTGCTCATCCTGAATAGCACTGCTCTCGCACGGCTTAGAGCCTTTCTTTTGTGTGGTAATATGGATAGTTAAAACATGTTGATTATACAGTAAGCCAGTGCGATGTTGTCTATCAGTTTGTCTTTTAAGTGGGGTCAACCAGAAGCAATCTGTTCATCAACAGTTGAAGAAATTGACCTGAAACAAGAACACTTGGCCTCACTCTCACCAACTTAATTTACTGTACAAGACCGCTAATTAGTTGAACTGTGAACATGCAAATAGAGACGTAAGTTTGAGTGGGAACTACCTTTATGTGTTGGGAGTGGGAATACCTTTAAGTGTTGGGAGTGGGACTATCTTTAAGTGTTGGGAGTGGGACTATCTTTAAGTGTTGGGAGTGGGACTATCTTTAAGTGTTGGGAGTGGGACTATCTTTAAGTGTTGGGAGTGGGACTATCTTTAAGTGTTGGGAGTGGGACTATCTTTAAGTGTTGGGAGTGGGACTATCTTTAAGTGTTGGGAGTGGGACTATCGTTAAGTGTTGGGAGTGGGACTATCTTTAAGTGTTGGGAGTGGGACTATCTTTAAGTGTTGGGAGTGGGACTATCTTTAAGTGTTGGGAGTGGGACTATCTTTAAGTGTTGGGAGTGGAACTACGTTTTCAGGTACAATTACAGAATTAAATAGAATATCTCGAAGGCTACAATGTCCTATTGTATGGGACTTGAATCTACTGAGTCACTTAAAGGACTTACTGATAAATTGTGTAGACAATTGCATCAAACACCCAATAACAGTGGAGGCTCCTCAGAGGAGGATGGAGATTGTATCAAACACTCATTAAGTCCCAAAATCAAGAGAACTGAACTAAAGTGGCCGATGGAAGATGGGAAGAGGGGTCATATTGAAATAGCCAAAATTGGCAGCATTGTAGGAAATAGCATCCTGAACAGACAGTCATATTTTTGTGCTAGCTTTCAGGATCTCTTTTAGTTTAAAATGAGAGAAAGTGTCAACACAGCCCAAAGCTGAATGAAATATTAATTTTACCCTCTAAAAAAATAACACATGTGAATCCAAGCATCCACAGTACAGTCACTGCATGTCAAAGTAGTTTCTACTGCTAATGGAGAGAAATGGATTCATGGAACCTACCGAAAATCACACTTTGGCTGATTAATGATTTATGATGAACTCTCTATCTGTGGCGAAAAACAAACACATAAAAGTTCATTTTCATACCCCGTATCTTATACATGCATATAATTTTATTTGAATCAAGGCTATTTCAAGCTGGACTCTCACTAATTGGGCGGTAATGGGAAGAAACCTTTCCAAATGGAATAGGTCAAATTACCTCTTATACTTGCGAACACTGGAAGAAAACGAGAGGAAGCTGCCATCCCACTCCTCAAAGATATGATCGATCCATCCCATCTATTGCACGATGACCTCGTTCCTCCAGTGATGTGTGGTGAGGTCGGTGGCTGGGTAGGCACGGGCTATTATCAAAGCCAGATTTACTCAAAACCAGTGAAGTGCAGTCATGTTAGGCAGTGATAATCTAATCTATTTTGTTATTGAATGTTTTTTTTCTCAATGATTCTGGTGGTTTTTATGCTGAAAATATTTTGTTGTTGTTGCTAAAACTGCATCAAAACCTAGGGGAAGATGCCAGCGTATTCATGACAGACAAACCATCTAGGAGCCTGGATCCTCTCTTCACAGTTCAAGGCCGCGTTAAGATACTGACTCAGACAGTCCAATCACCGCTCAGGTAACACCTCCCATCCTTTCGAAGCCTTATCATTGTACTGTAGTCTATACTGCCAGGGGTGTTGTCAGTTGTAATCTTGTACCCATTCGTTTTAACTCCTCACTTAGATCTGCTTTTGTTAGCTCAAAATAGAAGCCCACTGTGGTCTGCTCACCCAGTGCTATTATGTAAAATTGATTAACCCCTTTGTTAACCCCTTGGTTTTCAAATCACGTAGAGGGCTTGGGCTGATGCGCGATAGCAACCAAGGCCCATGTAAGTCAGGTTATAAAGTTCTAATAAGGATAGACCAAATTGGGGCAGTTCTATGCAATCTTATAGCCATACCAACTATATCAATATCAACCATCCGACAGGGCCTGCAACCACCTATTGAACATGTTTGTGTTGGAGACTCAATGTGACATTAAAAATTGTAAAGGATGAAATTGTATGAAATTGATTAGAATGTATAAAATCATAATCAATAAATGTGTAGTTCTAGTCAGAATTAGGGTAAAACAATATGTATTTATGGTATTTTAAACACAGACTCTCTGAGCTTGGTGCCGACCTGACTAGAGATTTGGGGGAGAACGGGGAGTACGTCTCAAGGACAAGGTCACTATCTCTGTCGGCTGGGTAGTGAGACAGACAGTGTGTGCGTAGCAGGACATGTGTGTGCGTCTGTTTGTGTGCATGTGTGTGTGGGTATGTGTGTATATGCGTCTGTTTGTGTGTGTGTGTGTGTGTGTGTGTGTGTGCGTATGGCTGTGTGTATGTGTGGGCGAGAGAAGTCAGTATAAAATGAATTGATTTGTATTCTTGACTTCAGAACGTTCTCGTGAATAAACATTTAACTGTGGTAGACTGGGCCTCTGTCCGTTTTCATTTCTATCAGTATCTTACAAATCCTGATATAGCAGACTGAGTAATCACAATCTAACTGGGTTATGAACCTGGAGAACATAATTCTCTTATCAGGTACATAATCTGATTCCACCAGCATGTGTTTCCAACCCCAAGCTCTGCACAAGCATAGTAGTTAAATTATGTTTGTGTAACGAACTTCTTCTTCGTCTGATGAGGAATATGGACCAAAATGCAGGGTGGTACGTGTCCATGTTAACTTTATTATATCAGAACATGAGAAAATACAAAATAACAAAGTGAAGGAAAGAAATGAAAATCGAAATAGTTCTGTATGGTGAAAACACAGACACAGAAAACAACTACCCACAACAAACATCAGGTGGGAACAGGCTACCTAAGTATGGTTCTCAATCAGAGACAACGATTGACAGCTGCCTCTGATTGGGAACCATACCAGGCCAAACACATAGAACTGTAACACACAGAACAAACATAGAATGCCCACCCCAACTCACGCCCTGACCAAACTAAAATAGAGACATAAAAAAGGAACTAAGGTCAGGACGTGACAGTTTGTATGGGTTTGTGTTTGTGTTATGGGGTTACAGGTGGTTAGATGTAGCCTGAGGATCACAGAGTACCTTACAGACCATGTAATCAATTTAGTCTACCCCTTTTACCTTTGTACCTTTTCTCTTTGTAAAACTCAGGTTATCTGGAGTCCTTCCACAGGCCCTGCTGAAAGATACGCCACAGCGGCGGCATTTTGAGTACACGAGCATGAGGGAGGGGACACATCTTGGAGTTATGGAGCACAACAAGATGGTGGGACAGAAACGAGCAAGAGACATAAAGGTATTAAATCAAGACTAAAACATTAATGACACAACCACCTCATTCTTCTCTCTGCAGATTCTCAAAACACAAAACAAAGACATTCACTTTATTGACTGATCTTTCCTCTCAAAAGCAGCTCCAAATGTCCCTCATTATTCCTAAACAATACACTAATCTGTCTCTAAACACTTAGGTCTCTGTCGGTTGACACCTTTACCAACAAAGGTGTGTTACCCTACGTCCCGTCCACAATTTTAAATGGTAACACCACAATCATGTCTTTCTAGGAGATGTGCAGTACCAGCAAATCTTCTGCAAGAGGTTCAAACAGTTGGTGGTTAAGGTCTACAACATATCCGGCAGTCTTATCCAGCTGGAGACGTGACAAGACCATGGCGCAGCGGTCTAAGGCTCTGCATCACAGTGCTAGAGAAGTCACTACAGATCCAGGTTTTCTCTGACAAATTGGTGCGGCTGGTTTCCGGGTTAAGCTAGCAGTGTGTCAAGAAGCACTGTGGCTTGGCGGGGTCATGTTTCGGGAAGAGGCATGGCTCTCGACGTTCGCCTCTACCGAGTCCGTATGGGAGTTGCAGCGATAGGACAAGACTAACTACCAATTGGATATCACTAAATTGAGGAGAAAAAGAGGTAAAAAGTCCCCCAAAAAAAAGACCACTCGCCGCAAGCACTGTCATCATGACATGCGGCACTTTAGTGTGGACACTCACCTGTCTCGATTAATGAGAGAAAAGTTTAAATATACAACATGGTGGCGTACACATTGGATTACTTCTTGAACAAAACATGTATTTATTTGAATAACTCTCAATGTTCAAAATTCAAACTGACCCCCTGCAACTGGATACGAAGATTTTATGAGACTCCTATTTCCACAAATCGAGGACGAAGACAGCATCGCCAAGCTAAGGTTGGTCGAAAATTCTGTGCTACACCAATAAGTACCTATCCTGTAACTCCCAGTAATGCATACCAAAAATCTTTGGTTAATTCACATTAGCTGGTATAACAAGAGAAGAGTGACTGGTGATCATCAGATGATGGGAGAGGTAGTCAATTGTCATTCCAAAGAAACATACAGTCAGTTCAGGGAACACTTGTACACCTGTGGGAGGAGTGTTGTCATGACCAAACTGGCATTCAGCTCCTCTTGAGTCAACTTCTGCTTGAAATCCAGCATAATGGTTAATGCTCCTCCTGATTCCTGCTTACAAGCAGAAACTAAAGCAGGAAGTACCTGTGATTTGCTCAATATGGATGCAATGCAATAGGACTGTTTTGCTAAAACAGACTGGAATATGTTCTGGGATTTATCCAATGGCATTGAGGAGTATGCCAACTCAGTCACCGGCTTCATCAATAAGTGCATCAACAACGTCATCCCCACAGTGAACGTGCGTACATATCCCAACCAGAAGCAATGGATTACAGGCAACAACCACACCAAACTAAAGGCTAGAGCTGCCACTTTCAAGGAACGGAACACTAATCCCGCTATGCCTTCAGACAAACCATCAAACAAGCAAATAGTCAATACAAGACTAAGATTGAGTCTTACTACACCGGCTCTGATGCTCGTCAGATGTGGCAGGGCTTACAAACTGTTATGGACTACAAAGGGAAACCCAGCCGCGAGCTGCCCAGTGACGCAAGCTTACCAGACGAGCTAAATGCTTTTATGCTCGCTTTGAGGCAAGCAACACTTATGCCTGCATGAGAGCACCAGCTGTTCCGGACGACTGTGTGACCAAGCTCTCCGTAGCCAATGTGAGCAAGACCTTTAAACAGGTCTACATTCACAAAGCCATGGGGCCAGACGGACTACCAGGATGTATACTCAGAGCATACACGGACCAACTGGCAAGTGTCTTTACTGACATTTTCAACCTCTCCCTGACCGAGTCTGTAAAACCTACATGATTCAAGCAGACCACCATAGTCCTTGTGCCCAAGAAAGCGAAATGACTACTGCCCTGTAGCACATGTCGGTAGCCATGAAGTGCTTTGAAATGCAGGCCATGACTCACATCAACACAATTATCACAGAAAACCTACACCCACTCCAATTCGCATACTGCCCCAACAGATCCACAGATGACGCAATCTCAATCGCACTCCACACTGCCCTTTCCCACCTGGACAAATGGAAGACCTATGTGAGAATGCTGTTCATTGACTCCAGCTCAGCGTTCAACACCATAGTGCCCACAAAGTTCATCACTAAGCTAAGGACCATGGGAGTAAACACCTCCTTTTACAACTGGAACTTGGACTTGCTGATGGGCAGCCCCCAGGTGGTAAGGGTAGGCAACAACAGATCTTCCACGCTGATCCTCAACACAGGGGCCCCTCAGGGGTGCGAGCTCAGCCTGCTCCTGTACTCCCTGTTCACTCATGACTGCACGGCCAGACACAACTCCAACACCAGCATTCAATTTGCTGATGACACAACAGTGGTAGTCCTGATCACTGACAACAACGAGACAGCTTATAGGGAGGAGGTCAGAGGCCTGGCCGTGTGGTGCCAGGACAACAACCTCTCCCTCAATGTGATCAAGACGAAGGAGATGATTGTGGACTACAGGAAAAAGAGGATTGAGCATGGCACCATTCTCATCAACGGGGCTGCAATGGAACAGGTTGAGCGCTTCAAGTTCCTTGGTGTCCACATCACCAACAAACTAACATGGTCCAAGCACACCAAGATAGTCATGAAGCAGACACGACAAAGCCTATCTCCCAAAGGAGACTGAAAAGATTTGGCATGGGTCCTCAGATCCTCGAAAGGTTCTACAGCTGCACCATCGAGAGAACGTCTAGTCAAATGGCTACCCAGACTATTTGCATTGCCCACCCCTCCCCACTCCACACCACTGCCACTCTCTGTTGTTATCTATGCATAGTCACTTTAATAACTAACCTATATGTACATACTACTTCAACTAACCGGTGCCCCCGCACATTGACTCTGTACCAGTACCCCCTTGTATATATTGTCATTTTTTTTTACTGCTGCTCTTTAATGACTTGTTACTTTTATCTCTTATTCTTGTCCATATTTTTGAAACTGCACTGTTGGTTAGGGTTAGATCGTAAGTAAGAATTTCACTGTAAGGTCTAAACCTGTTGTATTTGACGCAAACTAATACAATTTGATTTTATTTGATTTATTTTTGTAACCTGGATTGTATTTCAGCTATCCCTGAACCTGATTTAGCTTTCAGCCTTTTTGCAGATGTTTTCAATACTTTTGTGGTTATAACCATGCTCCCTTGAAGGGTTATGAAGGGTTAAAGGTAGATCGAATGCCTGGAATTATTAGAAGTCATTCATAAAAGAGATAATGCTTGGGTCAAGGCCAGGTACACAGGCTTAGGCCTGGACTGGTAAGCTTTTAAGCAACTGAGGAATCATTGTGTAAGACAAATCAGGAAGGCTCAATCTGATTATTAGGTAACCGTTCTTTCATATTCTAATGGAACCCGGCAAAATTCTGGAAAACGATGGATTCCCTGAAGGGTTCAACTTCCTCCTCTCTGCCACAAAAAATAATTCAGACACGGGCCTCATTACAGAAGAAAATGCCATCATTGTTGCATTTAATCACCATTTTATATCAGCAGGCTCTCTTTGGAATAACTTCTAAGCCTTTCACAATCATATTGGGCTTGATGCTGATAGGGGAAACTTGCTGAATGATCAGAGAAATGATAGTCTAAGCTTTTCTTTTATGCAATTTACAGAAAAATAAGTCCTAGTTACTTTGCTAGCAATAGACTAGAATTACATAGGGGCTGACCAATTGGATCCCAGTCTGCTTAAGTGTGCAGTGCCCATCATTGTTGGCTCAATAACCCAATTGTTTTATTAAACAATGTTATCAGGAAATATTCCAAAAGTATGGAAATCAGCTCGTGTTGCCAATATAATTATCGTCCCATTTCAGGGCTTCCTTGTCTAGCTGAGATCCTAAATCCTTAGTAAATTTACTACTTTGCTCTTTTTTAGCTGAGAAATGCATTTAGAACATAAACCAATCAGGGTTTATTTAACTAGGCAAGTCAGTTAAGAACAAATTCTTATTTACAATGACAGCCCCTTGTTCAGGGGCAGAACGACAGATTTTTACCTTGGGGATTCGATCTAGCAACCTTTCGGTTACTGGCTTAATGCTCTAACCACTAGGTTACCTGCTGCCCTGTTTAGGCCTGAGCATAGCACTATTACAGCAATCACTTTAGTTGTTAAAATGAAATGTGAATGTGCTGCTTTGTTTGTGGACCTGTCAAAAGCTTTTGATACTTTTGAGCATGCTATTTTATTGTATAAGTTGTCCTCGATAGGCTTGAGCTGAACACCTGTTCATGGTTTCATGATTATCTTAGTAACAGATTGTGATTGATGGGGTTAAGTCTGATTTTCTTGAAGTATATAAAGGTGTTCCGCAGGGGTCGATACTAAGACCTGTTCTTTTAATTATTTATATAAATGCTATTGGTCAATCATTTAAAATAATTGTTTTAAACATTTCATCTACAGTACCAGTCAAAGGTTTGGACACACCTACTCATTCAAGAGTTTAGAGTTTTGCTTTATTTGGACTATTTTTAAATTGTAGAATAATAGTGAAGACATCACAACAATGAACTAACACATGGAATCATGTAGTAACCAAAAATGTGTTAAACAAATCCAAATATATTGATGACAGCTTTGCATTATTTCAACCAGCTTAATGAGGTAGTCACCTGGAATGCTTTTCCACCATTCTTGAAGGAGTTCACGCATATGCTGAGCACTTGTTGCCTACTTTTCCTTCACTCTAAAGTCCAACTCATCCCAAACCATCTCAATTGGGTTGAGGTCGGGTGATTGTGAAGGCCAGGTCATCTGATGCAGCACTCCATCACTCTCCTTCTATGTCAAATAGCCATTACACAGCCTGGAGGTGTGTTTTGGGTCATTGTCCTGTTGAAAAACAATTGATAGTCCCGCTAAGTGCAAACCAGATGGGATGGCGTATCACTGCATAATGCGGTGGTAGCCATGCTGGTTAAGTGTGCCTTCAATTCTAAATAAACCACTGACAGTGTCACCAGCAATGCACTCCCACATCATCACACCTCCTCCTCCATGATTCACGGTGGGAACCACACATGCAGAGATCATCCGTTCACCTACTCTGAGTCTCACAAAAACATAGTGGTTGGAACCAACAATATCAAATTTGGGCTCATCAGACCAAAGGACAGATTCCCCCGATCTACTGTCCATTGCTTGTGTTTCTTGGCCCAACCAAGTCTCTTCTTCTTATTGGTGTTCTTTAGTAGTGGTTTCTTTGCAGCAATTTGACCATGAAGGCCTGCTTTATGCAGTCTTCTCTGAACAGTTGATGTTGAACTCTGTGAAGCCTTTATTTGGGCTGCAATCTGAGGTGCAGTTAATTGCCGATTTCTGAGGCTGGTAACTCTAATGAACTTATCATCTGCAGCAGAGGTAACTGGGTCTTCCTTTCCTGTGGCAGTCCTCATGAGAGCCAGTTTCATCATAGCCCTTGATGGGTTTTGCGACTGCACTTCTTGAAATAATGATGGACTGTTGTTTCTTATTCGTTGCTTATTTGAGCTGTTCTTGCCATAATATGGACTTGGTCTTTTACCAAATAGGACTACCTTTTGTATACCAACCCTACCATGTCACAACTCAACTGATTGGCTCAAACGCATTAAGGAAAGAAATTCCACAAATGAACTTATAGCAAGGCACACATGTTAATTGAAATGCATTCCAGGTGACTACCACATGAAGCTGGTTGAGAGAATGCCAAGAGTGTGCAAAGCTGTCATCAAGGCAAAGGGTGGCTACTTTGAAGAATCTCAAATATAAAATATATTTTGTTTAACACTTTTTTGGTTACTACATGATTCCATATGTGTTATATCATAGTTTTGATGTCTTCACTATTATTCTACAATGTAGAAAATAGTATTAATAATGAAAAACCCTTGAATGAGTAGGTGTGTCCAAACTTTTGACTGGTACTGCATATGCGGATGATACCATTATGTATGCAGTTGTCCCGACTGCTGACCTGGCTGTGACAAGGTTACAGTCCCATTTTGCAGTTGTGCAGGAAGCCAGTACTGATTTAAAACTCATATTTAATATGGGCAAAACGAAATACATGTTGTTATCAATTTCTTGTAAGGTTGTCTCATATGGATTACATCTTTTGTCATCGTATGGTTCTATAATCGAATGAGTCCCTGCATACAAATACCTCTGTATTTGGATTGACAATGATTTATCGTTTTATGAACATATGACTGAGCCTGTTAAGAAACTAAGATTTAAAGTGGGCTTTTTTTAAAGGAAACAGATCTTGGGCTCTACTTTCGGCTGCCGTTAAGGTGGAGCCAATGTCAAACGCACGTTAGTTTGCAATTTTTTTATGTAAAAACTTGTGCACTGGCATTTTCTAGCAGGTTCATTCAATTTACCTGTGTTATATAAGCTTGCTTGCACTCAGATGGGCGGGGTGAATATTTTAGGAGTATCCTTAAAAACATGATCCAAAGTGCTAATTTCAGGCAGGGCTGATGGGGATATTTAAGACCAACAGAAAGCTGGTTTTAGTAATAACGCAGTTGGTTATGGAATTAATTTTGACAGCGGAAACACAGCCTATCCAGTCATGAAGCACACTGCCCATGTGCGCATGGAACAAGAGTAGCATAATGTGCTTTTGGTGCCTGTATAATTCATATTTAGAAGCATAATCTTTAAAAAATATATATATATTAAAAACCAAGCATAGCCTCCCCTCCTCTCAATTAAGGCTTTTTATTTGTCTGCCCAATGTAATCGTGAAGTTGTCAAGACTGTCGATAAAGGGTTTGGATCCTGAGACCGCTTGGAAATGAATCCCCAAAGCTTTATTAAAAGATCACGCTTGAGAAGAGTAAAACAGAGAGCTGACATTCCCTTTTTATCTATGCATTGTAGGCAGGCCCACATTATTCAAATCAAATCAAAGTTTATTTGTCACGTGCACCGAATACAACAGGTGTAGACCTTACAGTGAAATGCTTGCTTACAGGCTCTAACCAATAGTGCAAAAAAATGTATTAGGTGAACAATAGGTAGGTAAAGAAATAAAAATAACAGTAGAAAGACAGTGAAAAACAGTAGCGAGGCTATATACAGTAGCGAGGCTATAAAAGTAGCGAGGCTACATACAGACACCGGTTAGTCAGTCTGATTGAGGTAGCATGTACATATAGATATGGTTAAAGTGACTATGCATATATGATGAACAGAGAGTAGCAGTAGCGTAAAGAGAGGTTCGCAGGTGGTGGGACACAATCTAGATAGCCCGCAGGTCTCGTTTTGGAAGTGTGTGAAATACCCTCCATTATGTTGGCAATTTGCCCATGCCCATCATGAAACGAGAGATCTGTAACCTGTAAAAATTTGTTTTCCATTTCATATGTTCCAAACCCAAGCCCTCCCTTAGGCCTACTATAACGAAGGCTGGTTCAACAGCAATTCCTGTGTCACACCTTGATCTGTTTCACCTGTCTTTATGCTTGTCTCCACCCCCCTCCAAGTGTCACCCATCTTCCTCATTATTCCCAATGTATTTGTACCTGTGTTCTCTGTTTGTCTGTTGCCAATTCGTTTTGTCTTGTCAGGTCTTACCAGCGTGTTTTCCCGTCTTCCTGCATTATCAAGTTCTGTTTTCTAGTTTCCCCGGTTCTGACCTTTCTGCCTGCCCTGACCTCGAGCCAGCCTGCCGTTCTGTACCTGCCTGACTCTGAGCCATTTACGAACCTCTGCCTGTCCTGACCTCGAGCCTGCCTGCTGTTGTGTACCTTATTGACTCTACCCTGGATTACGGACCTCTGCCTGTCCTGACCTCGAGCCTGCCTGCTGTTGTGTACCTTATTGACTCTACCCTGGATTACGGACCTCTGCCTGCCTTTGACATGTCTTTTGCCTGCCTCTCTGTTTGGGTGACTCTAGTTGTCAGCATCTGGGTCTTATCCTGAGTTCTGATAGCCTGTCATTTTTATCCTGATGATATTATGATATCAGTACATTTTACATGTATTTATTTATTGATGTTGTTGTTTTTATGAAAACTGCTTGTTTTTCATTTAATTTTATTACAACCAAACTTATTAGAATGTTTCACCTTCCTGGTATTATGGTGACAACGTCCATGGCGCGCTTGCAATGCAACTTCTGGAGATGTGTGAACTCGATCTGATCTGTAAAATGGATATGAATATTCATGAAACATACATGTAGGCCTATTTGGGAGCAGTACATCTGTGAGTGGACATTCTCCCTTTCTCTTTATTTGAGTAATTTTACCTCCTTTCGTTATATCCAATTAAGATATTGTCTAGTCGCTGCAACTCCCCAACAGGCTAGGGAGAGACGAAGGTTGAGTCATGAGTCCTCCAAAACATGATCCGCAAAGCCACGCTGCTTCTTAACACCCTCTCGCTTTTGCCGCACCAATGTGTTGGAGGAAACACTGTTCAACTGACAACCAAAAGCAGCCACAAGCAGTCGCTAGAGCACAATGAGCCAAATAAAGCCTCGCTTAACCCGGACGACATTGGGCCAGTTATGTGCTGCCCAACCTGACAAATGGACAAACAATTTTCCAAGTTGGAATAATGTAACGGGTTGTTTGGAGGGTTCAAATAATGGAACGCAGCATACAGGAGTTCTAAAAGACAATACTTTATTCATGACAGGCAACCACCATCTCTCTCACTGCTAGCTATCCACATGTCTAAAACATCATTGCCAGAGTTTTTACACATCTTGGACATTTACTTTTTCATTGTGGATTTAATGGGAATGGGAATTACTTTATGTGTCAGTGTGAAAATGGAAGCGAAGGAGGCCTTGGCGATGTGTCACCCACACGACAATGGGCCTGCTCTGTGCATGCAGAATAAAATAATGGACATGGGGTTCTGCTGTGACTTCTACAACACTGTCACCGAGACATTCTCCCTGAAGGAAAGACGAATGAAGCCTAAATGCATTTTACTTTGCAATTTTTCGGGTTAGGCTACTGTTGAATCATGAGAATAGACAACATCGAATTCAATGCATTTGATTTATCAAGCTAAAATTTTGTTTTGATTAGACACTTTTTTAATGTTTTGAACTGAATTTTTCAGGCATTTTGATTGTTGATATGGGCATTTAGTTAGAATCGTATTTATTATATATCTGTGTGTAATAATATTTCACATAATAATATTAATATGTGTGTCTGTGTTTGAGCACCGCACATTGGAAGAATTGTAAATCCATAGTGAACGACTATGGAGTTTGCATTGCAAATTATCGGATGAACTGTGTCCATAGATTGGTCGTTTAATGCCACATATCAGTTGTAATTGTGGATGCTACATAGGCCTAAATGCACAGCCATAGATCGATCTTTGTAAATTAAGTCCATTCGTCTGTCTTTCAAGGTATCCATTATTTTATTCTACATGCACACAGCAGGCCCATGGCCGTGTGGGAGACGCATCCCCAAAGCCTCCTTCGGTCCCATTTTTACACCGACACAAAAAGTCAGGCACACAAGCAGTAACTGCTAGCGCAGTTCTCCCACACAGCACACAGGGCATGCAGTCGGTCAGAGAGCAGAATCCTCCTGCGCAAGTGCGCCCCAATACAGCCACGCAGGTAATGTTATAGTCGCTGTAGTTAGTTACAGTGGTGGAAAAAATATCCAATCATCATGCTTGAGTAAAAGTAAAGATTCCTTAATAGAAAATGACTCAAGTAAATGTGAAAGTCACCCTGTAAAATACTACTTGAGTAACAGTCTACAAGTATTTGGTTTTAAATATACTTAAGTATCAAATATAAATGTAATTGCAAAAATGTATTTAGGTATCAAAAGTCAAATTAAAAGTCATAACCTGTTAACGGTCAAAACCTGTCATAATATTGTCACAACACTGTCATAACACATATATTGCATACTTTTTTGGCACCTACATAAGAGTATCAAAACCCACATTTATTCAAATGAGTTTTTTCACAGCCAAGAAGTTTCCTTTCAATTGAAAATTTGTTTCTTAAATTCTTTGTTGTTGCTGTAATTAATTATTTACAGTCATGTTTTTTTCATCATATTTTAAATAACTTGTAGAAAATTCACTTTATGACACTGTCATGAAGCATTATGACCATCTTCTGTCACTTTACGTGGACTAAGAAAATACACTTTATGACACTGTCAAGAAGCATTATAACCATCCTCTGTCACTTTACGTTGACTAAGAAAATACACTTTATGACACTGTCATGAAGCATTATGACCATCCTCTGTCACTTTACGTGGACTAAGAAAATACACTTTATGACACTGTCATGAGGCATTATGACCATCCTCTGTCACTTTACGTGGACTAAGAAAATACACTTTATGACACTGTCATGAAGCATTATGACCATCCTCTGTCACTTTACGTGGACTAAGAAAATACACTTTATGACACTGTCATGAAGCATTATGACCATCCTCTGTCACTTTACGTGGACTAAGAAAATACACTTTATGACACTGTCAAGAAGCATTATGACCATCCTCTGTCACTTTACGTGGACTAAGAAAATACACTTTATGACACTGTCAAGAAGCATTATGACCATCCTCTGTCACTTTACGTGGACTAAGAAAATACACTTTATGACACTGTCATGAAGCATTATGACCATCCTCTGTCACTTTACGTGGACTAAGAAAATACACTTTATGACACTGTCATGAAGCATTATGACCATCCTCTGTCACTTTACGTGGACTAAGAAAATACACTTTATGACACTGTCAAGAAGCATTATGACCATCCTCTGTCACTTTACGTGGACTAAGAAAATACACTTTATGACACTGTCATGAAGCATTATGACCATCCTCTGTCACTTTACGTGGACTAAGAAAATACACTTTATGACACTGTCAAGAAGCATTATGACCATCCTCTGTCACTTTACGTGGACTAAGAAAATACACTTTATGACACTGTCGAGAAGCATTATGACCATCCTCTGTCACTTTACGTGGACTAAGAAAATACACTTTATGACACTGTCAAGAAGCATTATGACCATCCTCTGTCACTTTACGTGGACTAAGAAAATACACTTTATGACACTGTCATGAAGCATTATGACCATCCTCTGTCACTTTACGTGGACTAAGAAAATACACTTTATGACACTGTCAAGAAGCATTATGACCATCCTCTGTCACTTTACGTGGACTAAGAAAATACACTTTATGACACTGTCATGAAGCATTATGACCATCCTCTGTCACTTTACGTGGACTAAGAAAATACACTTTATGACACTGTCATGAAGCATTATGACCATCCTCTGTCACTTTACGTGGACTAAGAAAATACACTTTATGACACTGTCAAGAAGCATTATGACCATCATAATCATATAAGCCTGATAGGCCAGTCACGTACATGCCGTTATATCAATCATCAATAAATAAAAGGGTGTCCTGCTCCTGAAATCTACTCCTGCATTCATCCCAGTCATCAGCAACGGAGCATTGGGGTAGGTGCATGTCTGATCAATGTGTGTGCAATTACAATGATAATTTAATATGGTCAATATATATATATACATACCGTTGACATGTAGGCTGTGGTGTAATAGAATATTTTGCCTTGTGTCGTAGGTTTTGTACATCTTGACACTCTTAAGTAGGTGTCATAAACAGCCATAAACTAATGTGGTTGATTTTGTGGGTTTTGACACTTATGTAGTTGTTATAACCAACCATAACATAACGCAATATATGTCACAACAGGTCTAAATGTATGTGTCATGCCACTGTTATGACCATATTATAACAGGCTATGACACATTTTATCAGCTGTTATCACCTGTTATGACATGGCTATGACTGTGTTATGACACTGGGTGTCAAGTAAAGTGTTACTAGATTTTCTTGTTTTTTAAATTTACGGATGGTCAGGAGCACACTCTAACACTCAGACATAATTTACAAATAAAGCATTTTTGTTTAGTGAGTCCGCCAGATCAGAGGCAGTAGGGATGACCAGGGATGTTCTCTTGATAAGTGTGTGAATTGGACCATTTTCCTGTCCTGCTAAGCATTCAAAATGTAAAGATGTCAGGGAAAATGTATGGTGTAAAAAGTATATTATATTCTTTAGGAATGTAGTGGAGTAAAAGTAAAAGATGTAAAAAAATATAAATAGTAAAGTAAAGTACAGATAGTCCAAAAAACAACTTAATAAGTAATACTTTAAAATAGTACTTTACACCACTTTTTAGTCGTATCCATCTTGTAGAAGCCAAGGCTCGGGCCCGCATTGAGTGGTTGGAGAAGCCCCATTCCCTATGTCCACAAAGCAAAAGTAAATGTCCAAGTTGTGTAAAGTCTGGATGAAAAAGTATTAATTCTCAATGCTTTTTTAGACAAGTGGACAGTCCAGTACTCACTGTTCACCTGCCTTACAGCTAGCAGTGAGGGAGATGGTGGTTGCCTGTCAGGTTACTTCTTTTAGAGGTCCTGTATGCTGCCTCTGTTTCATTATATACTGAACAAAAATAGAAACGCAACATGCAACGATTTCAAAGATTTTACTGAGTTACACAGTTCAAATATGGAAATCAGTCAATTTAAATTAATTAATTAGGCCCTACTCTATGGATTTCACATGACTGGGAATACAGATATGCATCCGTTGGTCACAGATACCTTAAAAAAAGGTAGAGGCGTGAACCAGAAAACCAGTCAGTATCTGGTGTGACCACCATGTGCCTCATGCAGCGTGACACATCTCCTTCGCATAGAGTTGATCAGGCTGTTGATTGTGGCCTGTGGAATGTTGTCCCACTCCTGTAAAATGGCTGTGCGAAGTTGCTGGATATTGGCGGGAACTGGACCACGCTGTCGTATATGTCAATCCAGAGCATCCGTGACAAATAAACTTTAATTTGATTTGAGCATGTTTACATGCTCAAATCAAATTAAAGTTTATTTGTCACGGGTGCCGAAAACACCTTACAGTGAAATGCTTACTTACAAGCCCTAACCAACAGTGCAATTTTTAAGAAAAATATTGTATTAGGTAAACAAAAAGTAAAGAAATACAAAATTAAAAGAAAACAAAAAGGACAGTGAAGGCTATATACAGGTGATACCGGTCAGAGTCAATGTGCAGGAGCACCGGTTAGTCGGGCTAATTGAGGCAATATGTACATATTTATGTATATTATTACCTTTATTTTACTAGGCAAGTCAGTTAAGAACAAATTCTTATTTTCAATGACGGCCTAGGAACAGTGGGTTAACTGCCTGTTCAGGGGCAAAACGACAGATTTGTACCTTGTCAGCTCGGGGATTCGAATTTGCAACCTTTCGGTTACTAGTCCAACGCTCTAACCACTAGGCTACCCTGCCGCCCCATGAAGGTATAGTTACAGTGACTATGCATAGATGATAAACAGAGAGTAGCAGCAGCGTAAAAGCATAGCGAGACCATGATGAGCATCGTCAGCTGAAGATGAGCATCCACTGGATCGCTGTCAATCCTGGCGGGATACAATGCAAATAGTCCGGGTAGCCATCTGATTACCTGTTCAGAAGTCTTATTGCTTAGGGGTAAAAGCTGTTGAGAAGCCTTTTGGTCCTAGACTCTCTCTGCTACTGCATGGCAAGAGCTCTGGTACCGCTTGCCATGTGGTAGCAGAGAGAACAGTCCATGACTTGGGTGGCTGGGGTCTTTGACAATTTTTAGGGCCTTCCTCTGATACCGTCTGGTGTAGAGGTCCTGGATGCCAGGCAGCTTAGTCCCAGTGATGTACTGGGTCGTAACGCACTACCCTCTGTAGTGCCTTGCGGTCAGAGGCCGAGCAGTTGCCGTACCAGGCAGTGATGCAACCAGTCAATGTTGCAGCTGTAGAACCTTTAGAGGATCTGAGGAACCATGCCAAATCTTTTCAGTCTCCTGAGGGGGAACAAGTTTTGTCATGCCCTCTTCACGACTGTCTTGGTGTTTGGACCATTCTAGTTTGTTGGTGATGTGGACACCAAGGAACTTGAAGCTCTCAATCTGCTCCACTACAGCCCCGTCGATGAGAATGGGGACGTGCTCAGTCCTCCTTTTCCTGTAGTCCACAATCATCTCATTTGTCTTGATTGCGTTGAGGGATAGATTGTTATTCTGGCACCACCCAGCCAGGTCTCTGACCTCCTCCCTATAGGCTGTCTCGTTGTTGTCGGTGATCAGGCCTACCACTATTGTGTCGTCTGCAAACTTAATGATGGTTTTGGAGCCGTGCCTGGCCATGCAGTTGTGGGTGAACAGGGAGTACAGGAGGGGACTGAGCACACACCCCTGAGGGGCTCCAATGTTGAGGATCAGCATGGCAGATGTATTGCTACCTACCCTCACCATCTGGGGGTGGCCCGTCAGGAAGTCCAGGATCCAGTTGCAGAGGGAGGTGTTTCGTCCCAGGATCCTTGGCTTAGTGATGAGCTTTGAGGACACTATGGTGTTGAACGCTGAGCTGTAGTCAGTGAATAGCATTCTCACATAGGTGTTCCGTTTGTCCAGGTGGGAAAGGGCAGTGTGGAGTGCAATAGAGATTGCCTCATGCTTCTATACCTGCATTGCTTGCTGTTTGGGGTTTTAGGCTGGGTTTCTGTACTTTGAGATATCAGCTGATGTAAGAAGGGCTATAGAAATACATTTGATTTGATTTGATTTGATCATCTGTGGATCTGTTTGAGCGGTTTGCAAGTGGGTCTAGGGTTTCTGGGATAATGGTGTTAATGTGAGCCATTATCAGCCTTTCAAAGCACTTCATGGATACGGACGTGACTGCTACGGGTCTGTAGTCATTTAGGCAGGTTACCTATTGTTCTTGGGCATAGGGACTATGGTGATCTGCTTGAACAATGTTGGTATTACATACTTAATCAGGGACATGTTGAAAATGTCAGTGAAGACACCTGACACCTGCTGGTTGGTCATTCCACGTCCTGGTAATCCATCAGGCACCGCAGCCTTGTGTATGTTGACCTGTTTAAAGGCTACGGAGAGCGTGATCACACAGTCGTCCGGAACAGCTGATGCTCTTATGCATGATTCAGTGTTGCTTGTTTCAAAGCGAGCATAGAAGTGATTTAGCTCGTCTGTTAGGCTCGTGTCACTGGGCAGCTCGCTGTTGTGCTTCCCTTTGTGGTCTGTAATAGTTTGCAGGCCCTGCCACATAAGACGAGCGTCGGAGCCGGTGTAGTACTATTCAATCTTAGTCCTGAATTGACGCTTGGCCTGTTTGATGGTTCGTCGCAGGGCATAACAGGATTTCTTATAATCTTCCTGTTTAGAGTCCTGCAACTTGAAAGCGGCAGCTCTAACCTTTAGCTCAGTGCGAATGTTGCCTATAATCCATGGCTTCTGGTTGGGGTATGTATGTACAGTCACTTTGGGGATGACGTCCTCGATGCACTTATTGATAAAGCCAATGACGGATGTGGTTTACTCCTCAATGACATCGGAAGAATCACGGAACATATTCCAGTCTGTGCTAGCAAAACAGTCCTGTAGTTTTGCATCTGCTTCATCTGATCACTTGTTTAAAGACCTAGTCACTGGTGCTTCCTGCTTTAGTTTTTGCTTGTAAGCAGGAATCATGAGGATAGAATTATGGACAGATTTGCCAAAATGCAGGTTGAGGGAGAACTTTGTACGCTTCTCTGTGTGTGGAGTACTGGTGATCTAGCATTTTTCCCCTCTGGTTGTGCATTTAACATGCTGATAGAAATTAGGTAAAACTGATTTAAGTTTCCCTGTATTAAAGTCCCCGGCCACTAAGAGCTTCGCCTTTGGGTGAGCGGTTTCCTGTTTGCTTATTTCCTTATACAGCTGACTCAGTGCGGTCTTAGTGCCTGTGGTGGTAAATAAATAGCCACGAAAAAAATTGGTGAAAACTCTTTTGGAAAATACTGTTGTCTACAGCTTATCGTGAGATACTCTACTTCAGGCGAGCAAAATCTAAAGACTTCCTTAGATTTTGTCATACAGGAGTGTGCTGTTCTGTCTAGCCGGTGCAGCGTATATTCCGCAAGCTGAATGTTACCCATGCCGTAATTCAGCCACGATTCGGTGAAACATAAGATTTTACAGTTTTTGATGTCCCGTTGGTAGGATTTTCGTGATCGTACCTCATCTAATTTATTGATAGTCCTATGATAGTATGTTGGCAAGTAATATTGATGGGAAGGGCAGATTTCCCACTCGCCGTTGGCGGATCCTTACGAGGCACCCCACCCTGTGTTCTCTGTACCTGTGTCTCTTTCTCTTGCCAATGACGGGGATTTCGGCCTTGTCGGGTGTCTGAAGTACATCCTGTGCGTCCTGCTTGTTGAAGAACATATCTTTGTCTAATCCGAGGTGAGTGATCGCTGTCCTGATATCCAGAAGCTATTTTCTTGCCGTAAGATACGGTGGCAGAAACATTATGTACAAAATAAGTTACAAATAATGCAAACAAAACACATAATAGCTCTGTGCATTCAAATTGCCATCGATAAAATGCAATTGTGTTCATTGGCTGTAGATTATGCCTGCCCATACCATAACCCCACCACCACCATGGGGCACTCTATTCACAATATTGATATTAGCAAACCGCTTGCCCACACGAAGCCATACACGTGGTCTGCGATTGTGAGGCCGGTATGGACTTACTGCCAAATTCTCTAAAACAACGTTTATGGTAGAGAAATTAACATTCAATTCTCTGGCAACAGCTCTGGTGGACATTCCTGTGGTCAGCATGCCAATTGCAAGCTCCCACAAAACTTGAGACATCTATGGCATTGTGCTATGTGACAAAACTGCACATTTTAGAATGGTCTAATACTACACCCAGCACAAGGTGCGCCTGTGTAATGATCATGCTGTTTAATCAGCTTCTTGATATGCCGTGCCTGTCAGGTGAATGGATTATCCTGGCAAAGGAGAAATGCTCACTAACATAATTTTGTGCTCACTAACAGAAATTTGTGCACAACATTTTTGAGAAATAAGCTTTTTGTGTGTATAGAAAATATCTGGGATCTTTTATTTCAGCTCATGAAACATGGGACCAACACTTTACATGTTGCCTTTATATATTTTTTCAGTGTAGTTGACCTTACACTCTTTGGATCCTCCAAATGGCGCCTTACATTATTTCAACTTGGAAAATAGTTTGAGTTGCAGAGTTCGGTTCAAGTGATGCGAGCTCCAAATTATGTAGACATGCCCAAATGTGCAGAGCTTGCCCCTGGCAATACCCACGCAACCTGTTTAGGCAATACGCATGCACAAAATATGAAATCGTCTCAATGCAATGAATGAAGCTACTTCAAGATAGGCAAAGCAGCGCCGCCTATGCTGTCCCTGTCCATTAACAGTGACTGGAGTCAGGAATAGCTGCACGCATCAATGATTTGAATAGGAGGAAACAAAGTGATGAATAGCCTGGCGCCTTTCCTGAGGTTTTGATGCAGTTTTAGCAAATGTTGAGATTTTGATCATAAAACCCACCAGAATCATTGAGAAAAAACGTGAGGTAACAAAAATGAATTACCATTTTTATATATTTTATTTTCATAACAGCGTTAAAAAAAAATGTATCACATGGTTAGCCCTGCCTACTCAGACCACCCTGCCTATCCTGACCGCACGTCACTGCCTTCCTCAAGATTGGGCAATGGGAAGTCATTGACAAACAATTCCCTGCTTTCCTACTACCAGGACAAAACAACTCAAACAATCCTTTATATTCTGTTGTCAGACTTTTCAACAGCAGATAAATGATGTTAGACACATGGTGTGATTTATTTTTTAACTACCTAATCTCTTGTGACTATCCTATCGATGTGTAATAGGTGTTTCAGGGGTTGAGGGTCGGATGTGAGGTCGCAGGTACTGCCTGGTCTGGGACAGGAAGAGAAGTAGGACATCATGGAGGCTGGAACCGGTCACCTGACCAGAGAAACAGGAAGTCATCATTTATCTCTATTCTTACTGCTCATAGAAACTACAACTTTGCCACCTTTCACCCCTGGAAACTCACAAGACTCCGCGTGTGGAGAAAACATATCTGAAAAACTTGAATGTAATCTTAGCAACGTGTAAGATTATTTGTCTTGTATGGGAGAAATGCTATAAGTAGTAACTGGTGTGTTCTTCAGGTCGATGACATAGCCAGAATCTCTGGGTTGTACTTTGTAGTGTCTTAGAAACGGCCCACCACTGAAACAAGAGAAGGACAACAACACATGCTGACAGCTTGTGTGTGTGTGTGCAAGTGTGTATGTGTACTAACCTGGAGCCTTTGTGCCTTACAGGGAGGGCATAGCTGTTGCTCTCTGTTGCTGGGTGCAGGATGACTTCCCCGTATTCTGGGCTATGAATCAACATTAGCTCCTCCTCCTAACGTGTCATCTTGTGGATACCTCTGGAGAAAGTGAAACAACAAATATCCTTCCTCTCCTCTCCTCGTCTCCCTTTCCTTTATCTGCACTGCGGACATGAATCACAGCTAAGGTGTCTCACTCACGGTGGCACAGGAGATTCCGAGTTGCCATGAGTCATGTGTTAACGGGGTCTCAGGGCGTGGTCTGAGGGGGATGGTGTTATGGGATGGCAGGCCCTCTGGTGCTCCTGCTCCAGAACTTCCTGTAGCTGTAACCTCTGACCCAGAAGTAGTTGTAGCTGGGAAGGGGAAGTAAACTTCACATACAGTATCATCCACACTGGTAAACATGAGATGGTTGTGTGCATATGTGTGTGTGCGTGTGTGTGCAAGTACGAACCGTAGCCACAGTCATAATGAAGCCTCTCCACTCCTCTCCTGTGTCTGGACTGTCCACCTAATAATGATAATTATAACCCCGAGAATGAGAGAGGAGAGAGAGAGGGAGAGAGAGAGGAAGAGGGAAGAGGGAAGAGGGAAAGGGAGAGGGAGAGGGAGATTCCTGTTAGCCCCTGTAGCTTCAACCTATGACAGTACTAGAAAGAGAAAGAGAGCAAGGGGAGAGATTGGAGGTGGATGGGGAAGGGAGTGAGAGAGGGAGCAAGATGAGAGATTGGAGGGGGATGGGGAAGGGAGAGAGGGAGAGAGGGAAGGGAAGGGAGAAGACGAGAGAGGGAAAGTATGAGGAGAGAAAGGGAGAGAAGTGGAGAGATTTAAAGCAGATAACTGTTTTTATAATATTGACCATAGGCAAAAGGCTATAGCTAATCAAATCAAATCAAAGTTTATTTGTCACGTGCGCCGAATACAAACGTTGTAGATAGACCTTACAGTGAAATGCTTTCTTACAGGCAGTAACCAATAGTGTAAAAAGGTATTAGGTGAACAATAGGTAAGTAAAGAAATAAAACAACAGTAAAAAAACAGGCTGTATACAGTAGCGAGGCTACATACAGACACCAGTTAGTCAGGCTGATTGAGGTAGTATGTACATGTAGATATAGTTAAAGTGACTATGCATATATGATGAACAGAGAGTAGCAGTAGCGTAAAAGAGGGGTTGGCGGGTTATGGGTGGCGGGACACAATGCAGATAGCCCGGTTAGCCAATGTGCGGGAGCACTGGTTGGTCGGCCCAACTGAGGTAGTATGTACATGAATGTATAGTTAAAGTGACTATGCATATATGATAAACAGAGAGTAGCCGCAGCGTAAAAAGAGGGGTTGGGGGAGGCACACAATGCAAATAGTCCGGGTAGCCATTTGATTACCTGTTCAGGAGTCTTATGGCTTGGGGGTAAAAACTGTTGAGAAGCCTTTTTGTCCTAGACTTGGCACTCCGGTACCACTTGCCATGCGGTAGCAGAGAGAACAGTCTATGACTGTGATGCATATCAAGAAGCTGGGGTCTTTGACAATTTTTAGGGCCTTCCTCTGACACCGCCTGGTGTAGAGGCCCTGGATGGCAGGCAGCAGTGATGTACTGGGCCGTAACGCACTACCCTCTGTAGTGCCTTGCACTCAGAGGCCGAGCAATTGCCGTACCAGGCAGTGATGCAACTTGATGTCAGGATGCTCTCGATGTTGCAGCTGTAGAACCTCTTGAGGATCTGAGGATCCATGCCAAATCTTTTTAGTTTTCTGAGGGGGAATAGGCTAGAAGAAGCAAGATAAATTCCAGTCAACATATAAGACTGTGTAGTGTACTGTACTAAAGGCTCTGTCTAAGGACTCTTACTGTGTCAATCTGCTCATCTGTGTAGAGAAAAATGGTGGATCCCCGAAGCCCTCCAAAATACCCTGCAAATACCTGCGAGATGTGAATATGTAAACACGGCAACATATTATCCCTGTCCTGACACACACCACACACAAACTTCCTCTCTCTGAATTACCTCTGGTCTTCACCAGGTGTCCAGAGTGGTACAGGGGCAGAGCGTGGATTGGGTCAACACTCTGGGGTGAGTTCCTCCGTGCGACGCCATGTAAATCCCCACAACCCACAACCCACCCTTTAACTGAACAACACTGCAACCAACCAACCATTAAACCTCCACTTGGCTACATTTTATTCTGCTCCACCACCCTGCTATACTTTGGCCTCTGTATAGACTCTAGAGAGATGTGCCAAGGGTTCATGGATGAACTTTTAGTGTAGTAAATGCCTGGCACCACCAGGTAAACTCACTTCCTCCACAGAACTGGACTACACCACTGTGATGTCAAAGCTGACGGAAGTCTGCTGTATAACACTGTGATGTTGACATTAGATAAATTAACATTCACAATGTTGAGAGCTGTCTCACACACACACACACACACACACAAAACCAGCTTTAAAAAATGGTTAAAAAATGTTTATCTCATGGATGGTCAGTCCTTACATCCATAGCTCAGTTTATGAATTTGAGAGTGTTTGCGTTTCCCTAGCCCCATCCCTCAGCTGTTTACCAAAACTAGTGGCAGGGTTGCCGTTGTGCTGTTCTTTGAGTTCCTAATTGTAGCTTTAAGAATATTCTCAAATGCTTCATGAATATGGGCCCAGATGGCACTATATGGACTTGTGCATACTATAACATGCCCTTGGGAGTGGGGTGGGCCCGTCACATTAGTGCAGATATAGACAGACATGGACAAGGGGTTCAAGAAACTGAATTGGGGTTTTATGCATTTACTCTCAGATCAGTTTAAAAAATATGGTTAGCATTAGCCTAGCATGCTAACCGCTAATGCTACCACTACCTGTAGTCTAATAAGTCAGAGTTTGCATACAACCATTTCTCACGCTCAAATGTATGTATGTTCATTTTTACTCGTTAGATAAATGAGTGCTCTCACCCCCACAGAATAACACCTCCTCCTCCTCCATGCTTTACGGTGGGAAATACACATGCAGGGATTGTCACGCCTTGGTCATATTGTTTTGTGTTTTCGTTATATATTTGGTCTGGCCAGGGTGTGACATGGGTTTATGTATTGTATTTTCGTATTGGGGTTTGTCGTATTTGGGATCGCGGCTGAGTAGGGGTGTTGTATAGGCTTGGCTGCCTGAGGCGGTTCTCAATCAGAGTCAGGTGATTCTCGTTGTCTCGGATTGGGAACTGTATTTAGGTAGCCTGGGTTCACTTTGTATTTCGTGGGTGATTGTTCCTGTCTCTGTGTAGTGTTCACCAGATAGGCTGTAATCGGTTTCACGTTCCGTTTGTTGTTTTTGTATTTATTAGTTATTTCATGTATCGTTCCGTTTTTTCTTCATTAAAGACATGAGTAACCACCACGCTGCATTTCGGTCCGCCTCTCTTTCTACAAACGAAGAACGCCGTTACAGAATCACCCACCACAATCGGACCGAGCAGCGTGTTAACAGGCAGCAGCGAAAGGAGGACGTTATGGACAGCAGAGGATTGGAGTATACGACGTGGGAAGAAATAGACAGGTGGGCGGCCGACCCAGAGAGAATGCCGGAGCCCGCCTGGGATTCGCTGGAGCAATGCGAAGAGGGCTATAGGAGAATGGAGTCGAAGAGAAAGACACGGCGGCGCAGAGCGAAACCCGAAAGTCACCCCCAATTATTTATTGGGGGAGGGCTCAGAGGGAGAGTGGCTGAGTCAGGAGTCAGACCTGAGCCAACTCTCCCTGTTAATCGTGCAGAGCAGCTGCAGTGGGAGAGGCTGCACCACCTGGAGAAATGGACATGGGAAGAAGAACTGGACGGTAAAGGACCCTGGGCTCAGCCTGGAGAATATCGCCGCCCCAAGGAAGAACTGGAGGCGGCGAAAGCTGAGAGGCGCAGATATGAGGCGGCAGCACGGCGTAGCGGATGGAAGCCTGAGAACCAGCCCCAAAAATGTATTGGGGGGAGGCTCAGGGAGAGTGTGGCAGAGTCAGGAGTCAGACCTGAGCCAACTCTCCCTGTTTATCGTGAGGAGCCAAGGAGGAGACCAGAACCAGAGCCGGTGTTAGAGGTGAGTGAAGCAGAGACTGTGAAGGAGTTAATGGGGAAAATGGAGGAGAGAGTAATGAGGGAGTTGCTAGTATGGTGCTATAGATATGATATTCGTCCGACGGATCGTGTCGGGGATTTGATGGCACCTGGGTTAGCGCTCCATACTCGTCCTGAGGTGCGTGTTAGTCGGCTGGTGAAGTTGGTACCAGCCTCACGCACCAGGCCTCCTGTGCACATCTCTAGCCTTGCACGTCCTGTGCCAACACTGCTCTCAAGAGCTCCAGTGCGCCTGCACGGTCCGGTCTATCCAGAGCCACCTCCACACACCAGTCCTCCGGTAGCAGCTCCCCGCACCAGGCTTCCTGTGCGTGTCCTCGATCCTGTAGCACCAGTTCCAGCACCACGCACCAGGCCTTCAGTGCGCCTCGCCTGTTCAGCACAGCCAGAGCCTTCCTTCCCTCCTACGCTGTCGGAGTCTCCCGCCTGTTCAGCGCTATCAGAGCCTTTCTCCTCTCCTGCGCTGTCGGAGTCTCCCGCCTGTTCAGCGCTATCAGAGCCTTCCTCCTCTACAGCGCTGCCGGAGCCTCCTGCCTGTTCGGAACAGCCTGAGCTGCCAGTCTGCAGGGAGCTGTCAGTCTGCAAGGTGCTGTCAGTCTTCATGAAGCAGCCAGAGCTGTCAGTCTGCAAAGAGCTGCCAGTCTGCAAGGAGCTGTCAGTCTGCAAGGAGCTGCTGCCAGTCTGCAAGGAGCTGTCAGTCTGCAAGGAGCTGCCAGTCTGCAGGGTGCTGTCAGCCTGCATGGAGCAGTCAGTGCTGTCAGTCTGCATGAAGCAGCCAGAGCTGTCAGTCTGCAAAGAGCTGCCAGTCTGCAAGGAGCTGCCAGTCTGCAAGGAGCTGTCAGTCTGCAAGGAGCTGCCAGTCTGCAGGGTGCTGTCAGCCTGCATGGAGCAGTCAGAGCTGTCAGTCTGTATGAAGCAGCCAGAGCTGTCAGTCTGTATGAAGCAGCCAGAGCTGTCAGTCTGCATAGAGCAGCTAGATCCGCCAGTCAGCCATGATCTTCTAGATCTGCCAGTCAACCAGATTCTTCCAGATCTGCCAGTCAACCAGTCTCTTCCAGATCTGCCAGTCTGCATAGAGCAGCTAGATCTGCCAGTCAGCCATGATCTTCTAGATCTGCCAGTCAACCAGATTCTACCAGATCTGCCAGTCAACCAGAATCTTCCAGATCTGCTAGTCAGCCTGAATCTTCCAGATCCGCCAGCCAGCCAGGATCTACCGGAGCCTACTACCTACCTGGGCTTCCTCTCAGTACTGGGCTTCCTCTCAGTACTGGGCTTCCTCTCAGTACTGGGCTTCCTCTCAGTCCCGAGCTTCCCCTCAGTTCCGGGCTGTCCCTCAGTTCCGGGCTGCCCCTCAGTCCCGAGCTGCCCCTCAGTCCCGAGCTGCCCCTAAGTCCCGAGCTGCCCCTCAGTCCCGAGCTGCCCCTCAGTCCCGAGCTGTCCCTCAGTCCCGAGATGCCCCTCAGTCACGAGTCCGCACCTTAGGGGGGGTTCTGTCACGCCTTGGTGTGTTTTGTGTTTTCGTTATATATTTGGTCTGGCCAGGGTGTGACATGGGTTTATGTATTGTATTTTCGTATTGGGGTTTGTCGTATTTGGGATCGCGGCTGAGTAGGGGTGTTGTATAGGCTTGGCTGCCTGAGGCGGTTCTCAATCAGAGTCAGGTGATTCTCGTTGTCTCGGATTGGGAACCGTATTTAGGTAGCCTGGGTTCACTTTGTATTTCGTGGGTGATTGTTCCTGTCTCTGTGTAGTGTTCACCAGATAGGCTGTAATAGGTTTCACGTTCCGTTTGTTGTTTTTGTATTTATTAGTTATTTCATGTATCGTTCCGTTTTTTCTTCATTAAAGACATGAGTAACCACCACGCTGCATTTCGGTCCGCCTCTCTTTCTACAAACGAAGAACGCCGTTACAGGGATCCTCCGTTCACCTACACCACATTTCACAAAGACACAGTGGTTGGAACCATAGATCTCCAATTTGGACTCCAGACCAAAGAACAAATTTCCACCGGTCTAATGTCCATTGCTCGTGTTTCTTGGCCCAAGCAAGTCTCTTCTTCTTATTGGTCTCCTTTACTAGTGGTTTCTTTGCAGCAATTCAACCATGAGGGCCAGATTCACAGTCTCCTCTGAACAGTTGGTGTTGAGATGTGTCTGTTATTTGAACTCTGTGAAGCATTTATTTGGACTGCAATTTCTGAGGCTGGTAACTCTAATGAACTTATCCTTTGCAGCAGAGGTAACTCTGGGTCTTACATTCCAGTGGCAGTCCAGTTTCATCATAGCGCTTGATGGTTTTTGCGACTGCACTTGAACAAACTTTCAAAGGCCTTGAAATGTTCCATATTGACTCACCTTCATGTCTTAAAGTAATGATGGACTGTCGTTTCTCTTTGCTTATTTGAGCTGTTCTTGCCATAATATGGACTTGGTCTTTTACCAAATAGGGCTGTCTTCTGTATACCCTTCTAACTTGTCACAACACAACTGATAGGCTCAAATGCATTAAGAAGGAAATACATTCCGCAAATTAACTTTTAACAAGGCACACCTGTTCATTGAAATGCATTCCAGGTGACCTCATGAACCTGGTTGAGAGAATTCCAAGAGTGTGCATAGCTGCCATCAAGCCAAAGGGTGGCTATTTGAAGAATCTCAAATATAAAATATATTTTGATTTGTTTAACACATTCCATGTGTTATTTTATAGTTTTGATGTCTTCACTATGTTTCTACAATGTAGAAAATAGAAAAAAAACATTGAATGAGTAGGTGTTCTAAAACTTCCGGTAGTGTAGGTCCACTGACTATTGAAGAAGACAAGCAGATAAGAATATTCACATCATCTACTCATGTATCAAAAAGTAGACAAATGAATTGCATTAGATCTTCATGATTGTGACATGAAACGATAAAGCAGACTGTTATTTTATGGTTTGCCAAGACTAAACAGGAATCCTGTGCTTGAGCAAAGGGACCCTGGAGGGTTGATAGTTTTTTTTTTTTTTTTACAAATTACAGTATTACCAATGAATGACAAGGTTTGCCATCTGCCATGGGGTGGCTTACAACTACAGGGTACTACGCACATCCAACTATTTTCCAGGTGTTTACAACAATTCAAATATATAAATAAATAAATACCTGCCATACTGTTGTAGTTTATTTTCAAAATGTTAACAGGAGCATCTACAAAAGTGTGTGGGTAATTGTATTCCTTTAATTTCTCTGAATTTGCCATTATGGAAAGATTCTGTTTGAAATTGAATAGATCAGAACAATTTTTTACATTTAAATAGCTACCAATAAATCAAATCAATATCATAACTTCAACTCTATACGCTCAAGAAAAGGAGAGATAGTTAGGCTAAAGAGGATTTATTTTGATAGACTGTCATTGCAGTTCAATGAGTCTCTCTTCCAGACTGAGATGTTCCAGTGGGGTTGCACATTTACATTCCGTGTCTACACTGTCACTTCAGTTTCCATAACTAAGTGGGAGATGAGTGTATGAGGAGGCAACTGCATCCAGGAAGCCATTATGGTTCCCTAAGGTGCCATTAGGGAGCTTAGAGAGGAACAGCAGTGGAAAGGATGAAGGCAGTTACTCACCTTGAAGATGGCACCACTGACTAATAAGTGAAGAGCATAAATTATTCTGACTAGAGATGAGTTGCTCCAAATGTATTTCCTAATAGGTACAGGTGATGAGTGGATGTAAACCCATCCATGGGTATTGAGATAATGACATTTACAACATAACAGAGTTGTACATACAAATCCACGTTCAGGATCATCATTTGACCTGCTGTTTTGTATTGCAATCCAATTTACCTTGGAAAGACTTCTACAGTAGCAATGTTTGTCTTGCATTCATTTGCATACTCAGCACTATGCTTTTAGTCTCTTTATCCAGCTTAGAGGAATTGGTCAATTAGATTACTTGTTTCAATGCTAAACATGTTTCAGTGGTAAATCAATGTTGTCCTGTGGGATTTGAACATGCAAAGCTAAATAGTCATTTTAGGGTTGGTCAACCCTCCTCCTGGAGAACTAGCCTTATTCAGGATGTTGCTCCAGCAACATTCTAACACACCTGATTCATGATGTTACTCCAGTCCTGCTCTAACACACCTGATTCAGGATGTTTCTCCAGCAACACGCTAACACACCTGATTCATGATGTTACTCCAGTCCTGCTCTAACACACCTGATTCATGATGTTACTCCAGTCCTGCTCTAACACACCTGATTCAGGATGTTACTCCAGTCCTGCTCTAACACACCTGATTCAGGATGTTGCTCCAGTCCTGCTCTAACACACCTGATTCAGGATGTTGCTCCAGTCCTGCTCTAACACACCTGATTCAGGATGTTTCTCCAGTCCTGCTCTAACACACCTGATTCAGGATGTTGCTCCAGTCCTGCTCTAACACACCTGATTCAGGATGTTGCTCCAGTCCTGCTCTAACACACCTGATTCTGGATGTTGCTCCAGCAACACTCTAATCCACCTGATTCAGGATGTTGCTCCAGCAACACTCTAACACCTGATTCTACCAAGTAGCTACTTTTCAGGGCCTTTATTAGCTGCATTGGGTGTGTTAGAGCAGGGCCGAAGAAAAATCCTGCATACCAAGTAGCTCCTTTGTCTATAGGAACAATTTATGGCATACAACTGATTGAAATTAGCCAGAAGACAACCAGCAGATCTGCCAATAACGGATCTCTGAACAATATTACAACCACTATCAGGTGAAGCACAATCTATTTGAGTGACTAACTGTGTTATTACACTAGCTTGAATAGTCTAGCTGTTAACCAATTATAACATATGGCCTAATATCTGGTATAATCTTCTGGGAATATGTAGTCTTTCATCCACCCACCTACACAGAGGAAGCAGTAAGGAGTGTCCTGGGAGGCAGAAGATGTCAGGGGACATGAAAGGATTTCAGGGAAGTGAATCCTGGATAACTTCAGGTCAGTTTCCAGGCCCTCATGTTTATATTCAGAAGGTTATCAGGTACAAGAGGGCTCCTGAGATTTAAACCATTAATGGAAATAAACCATTAGCTTCTGTGAAATCATAGAAATTAAAAGATATGAGATTTTCAGCAGTTTGGTTAGCCAAGGCAAAGACAATTTTTTTTTACCCTGCCTTGGTTAAGTTGCCAAGTTGTTGGTGATACAAGGATATGTAGTCCTGAAAAGTCACTCAAAAGCCAATTTTTATTGCATTGAGTTTCTGCTTTAGCCACACCTTTACTGTGATTAGCTACTAGGTTAGTGAGGATTGGTTGGATAGGGGCCATGGGGATACCACACTCTTCAAATGTAATAGTCCAAGATCTGTGACATATCATCATAACACCCACATGAAACATAAAACTAATTTCAATCAGAACAAAATGTCAACTAAAGACAAACTCCAATCCCCAGATCAACAGAAATCTCACAGTAACCTTTTCACAAGGTGGTCGCTCAATATTATTGCATTGAACCTTTTCAATTAAGCTTTTCTGTGACAGCTGTCTTACTTCTGTCGACATGGCACTTATTAAGACAAAGGATTACAGTAGGTAGGTATAATTCCAGATACTGCTCACGTCCAATAAAAATATAGTATTCATCACATTTTAACTGACATTATGTCCAGTAAGAATGTCAAGATTAACTTTAGAAACCTAGCAGCATGTAAAATCAGTTTGGCCATTACTGGACAATTGATTGGTGGCCGCTTAACTGATTAGTTCAAAATGTCATCTGAGGATGTGACTAGACAGTAGGCATGCATCCCTCTCTTGACCAATGAAGGGGAGCTCTTGCACAGAGTAACTGTAGCAGAGCTCTCAGAACATCTTGACAGATGCTGATTTGAAGAGTATCAAAGAGTGTACCTTGGAACCCAAGGTAACACTGTATATTGGAGGCTTTACTGTAAGAGAGAACTTGAAAACCAAGACAAGACTGTCAGTCGGAAGACTCAAAATTCTCCTTCTTTACCCTGCCGTAGTTGAAAGATTTCTATCATTTGTATTTATTCTGCCATGACTATGCTATGTATTCAATTTGAAATGTGGTTCAATCTCGTCTTGTCAGTTAGCTACACTACATGGCATTTGTTGTAGTTTTTCACCCAATCAGCCTCTTGATTGGATAGTGGTCAATGCCAGATAGTGCTGAGTGATTAGTGCTTTTTAAAGTCGGTTTGGTTTCAGTTCGATGATTAAAAAATGATCCCGGTTTTCGATGTTGATTTGTTTTTTTTGGGGGGGGACATTAAACAGAATACAACAATTAATAAAAGTCCCATGATGGTAGTGACTGCCCATTACTGCTTATCACTTATTAACAATAATTTATTCACATTACTATAAAGCTTTACTTTAATAAAATATTTGTTTAATTTGATTACTTTATTATTTCATTCCAAGTCATCATCTCTATAGAGCTGCTGACTATGCTGTCTGACGAAATCACAATTTTAGTAGTTCTTCAATGTAAATAAGGCACTTTTATGACTTCTGAATACCAACTATCAATCACATAGATCATGTATTTTAAGGCTCACACAGCAACTGCTTTCTATCCCTCTTGATTGCGAGTTCTCTTGGTCTCTGTGTCTGCTCTGCAGAGACCGGACAAGTTTAAGAAGGCGCACAATGGATTATGGCGGCGTTCCCAAACTAGGGTTGAGACCCCCATGGTCGCAGGAGAATTTCCAAAATCCGGAAGAAAAAATATATATACAAAAAACATAATACCGTATTTGTATCTCAAAATCATTGTAATTTGGCTAAGCTTAATCTAAATTTAAATTTAAAAAAGATACAATTCAACCAGAGAGCGCCCTTAGATCATGGGAAAAGGCCACACTCGACCATTGTACTTGAATCATTCCCATGGTGAATGGCAAGGCCTGCTACTCTATGAAACAACACACTATTGCAGAGACTTTGATATTACTGGCCACAATTTATATGGTGAAAACAATGTGTGGGGAGGGAGAGGCACAGAAACTTACATCAATACCTTTATCAGATAACACTGTTAAACAAATAATTGATGCTATTGCTAGCAACTAAGAGGAAACTGACAGAACAACTCAAAAAGCTGTCCCTGATTGAGAACCATACCTGGCCAAAACATAGAAATAAAGAAACATAGAAAACAAAATATAGAATGCCCAACCCACATCACACCCTGACTTAACCAAATAGAGAGGGCATGACAGACGCGACATGCCTCAAGCATAACCATCTCATTAGTGGTGGGATAAGATATATTTTGTCAGACTCATTTGAATGTCATAGGCTCACATTAAATGTATATGTTGGTGAATTGAGAAGAAAATCAGAAATATTGTTAGAATGTTTTTTAATTGGCTGTCATAGCCCCAAATCAACAAGTCAACACTGGCTGTTAATTACATTATTTTTTTCACATGGTTGGGGTCGCAATAATTTGGGGATATCAAAATGGGGTTGTGGGCCCGAAAAGTTTGGGAACCCGTGGATTATGGCCATTGTAGTTAATTACCACATTTTCTGCTATGACCTATGTACAGTGGATTTGAAAAGTATTCAGACCTCTTCCCTTTTTCCACATTTTGTTACATTACAGTCTTATTCTAAAATGGACCAAACTTCAATCTACACAAATACCCCATAATGACAAAGCGAAAACAAATGATTCAAAAATGTTAAACACGAATGCCGTATTCAGATCCTTTGCTTGAGCTTACGTAGATGCATCCTGTTTCCATTGATCATCCTTGAGATATTTCTACAACTTGATTGGAGTCCATCTGTGTTATATTCAATTGATTGAACATGATTTGGAAAGGCACACAGCTGTCTATATAAGGTCCCACAGTTGACAGTGTATGGCAGAGCAAAAGCCAAGCCATGAGATCGAAAGGAATTGTCCATAGAGCTCAGAGACAGGATTGTGTTGGCACAGATCTGGGGAATGGTATCAAAACATTTCTTCAGCATTGAAGGTTCCCAAGAACACAGTGGCCTCCGTCATTCTTAAATTTAAAAAGTTTAGAACCACCAAGACTTCCTAGAGCTGGTCTCTCTGCCACACTGAGCAATCGGGGGAGAAGGGCCTTGGTCAGGGAGGTGACCAAGAACCCAATGGTCACTCTGACAGAGCTCCAAAGTTCCCCTGTGGAGATGGGAGAACATTCCAGAAGGACAACCATCTCTGCAGCCCTCCACCAATCAGGCCTTTATGGTAGAGTGGTCAAACAAGATTCTCTGGTCTGATGAAACCAGGATTGAACACTTTGGCCTGAATGCCAAGCGTCACGTCTGGAGGAAACCTGGCACCATCCCTACAGTGAAGCATGTTGGTGGCAGCATCATGCTGTGCAGATGTTTTTTAACAACAGGGACTGGGAGACTAGTCAGGATCGAGGGAAAGATGAACAGAGCAAAGTACAGAGAGATCCTTGATGAAAACCTGCTCCAGAGCGCTCAGGACCTCAGACTGGGGTGAAGATTTACCTTCCAACAGGACAACGACTCGAAGCACACAGCCAAGACAATGCAGGAGTGGCTTCGGGACAAGTCTCTGAATGTCCTTGAGTGGCCCAGCCAGAGCCCGGACTTGAACCCGATCAAAAAGTCTCTGGAGAGACCTGAAAATGGCTGTGCAGCGATGCTCCCCATCCAATATGAGTGAGCTTGAGCGGTTCTGCAGAGAAGAATGGGAGACATTCACCAAATACAGATGTGCCGAACTTATAGAGTCACACCCAAGAAGACTCGAGGCTGTAATTGCTGACAAAAGTGCTTCAACAAAGTTCTGAGTAAATGGTCTGAATACTTATGTAAATTAGATATTTCCGTTTTTTATTTTTCATACATTTGCAAAACTTTCTTAAAGCCTGTTTTTGCTCTGTCATTATAGGGCATTGTGTGTAGATTGATGAGGGGGGAAAAAACAATTTAATACATTTTAGAACAAGGCTGTAATGTAACAAAATATGCTAAAGGTCTAGGGGTCTGAATACCTTCCGAATGCACTGTACATCGGACAGTTCAGACTTGATCGGATTTATCTCTACAGAAACTGCACATTGAGGTCACAGAAGAAAAAAAACTGGAATTTAAATAATTGAACCGACATTGGTCAATTAGTTGTTTTAAAAAAACTAAATATTGCTCAGCACTAATACCAGATCAAAACACACTTCAGCATGACAAACAATTAATTTATCCAGAGAACACAGGCAGAGAAAACAGCTATGTATTTGTGATTGATTTCATAAAGTGTCTGAGGTCATAAGTTGTTCAATCCCGCTTGGCAATGAGTATATAATAAACCGACCAATAAGTTACATTTTTGAAATATATATATTTTTTTTACATTTTACAGTTCAGCAGGTAGGTTACTCAAACTATAAGAAGGAAAAACCAAGGACGCTGAAGTAAATTATCTTAATTTAATGTCATGCTTGGATTAATACACAAAGTGTCAGTGCATAAAGTACTGAAAACAAGAGCATAATGTTTCACTGCCTATGCAATCATCAGTGCCATAATGTTATTTCAGAAATAACATGAAGGTAAACTTTTCATTTGAGCTCCACCTCATCTCTTAGTTAGATGAAGCATCTTATCTCATAGTCATTTCAATCAATTACAATTACCTCACTTAGCATGCAAGTCTTTCCAAGCTTTTCGCTAAGGATGTAAAGGCTCTATCAGTACAGAGGAATGAGCATTGTTCTCACCTTGATCTATGGTATTGATGTAGAATGTGCTTAAAAACAGTCCCATACACAGATCAATGTGCTCTCCAGCCGTCTCATTAGATGTATACTTTCACACAAACAGATGTAGGGGACTAATCCAATCATGGAGGGTCAGGGATTGGTGCTTTAGAGTCATTGTTCAATCAGAAGTTGTGACACTCAACTAATGAGTTGGCTCTTGTTCTTTCAAAGAGCACCTGTTACTATGGAGAAAGGGATCCATTCTTCTTCATGTTTAAAGTTAAAATATCAACAAAACCTTATGAATTAAAAGAAAATTAGGAAAGATGTCTGTTACACACGCCTCTATGAAGAGGGAATGCAACACCCTGCTACAACTCAACTCTCCGTGAAGTGAAAGAGGTATGGACTGTAGGTGCGAGTAAGGATGACAAAAGGCAGAGAATTTACCGTTTACTAGGAATTTATTCCTTCACATGGTAATATGGGGAAAAGGGGCTGGACGGAACCAAAGCAAAGAAAGTAAATATCAAAGCCCCCCCTCTCCTATCTTACCTGCCTAACCATTACTTACCTAATTTAGCACCACCTGGTGCACTAACCAAAATACAGGGGGTGGTCCGCCCGGGTCTTACCTAGTGTGCTTAGACAATGAATATACTACAGGTATATGTATGCCCGCAGGCCTCTTGCCTAAGCACTCCCTAGGTGCCTTCCCCTTCCCCCTGGGAACAAATGAAACAGGATAACAAACAATCCACTTCACTACAAAACTGAGAAAAAACTAACTCAGGCCATTAGTGAAGCTCTGACAAAGCAACAAACACAGAACATACCAAAGCTGCTACCAACAACAAACTACCATAGTACATACATGGGGTGGCAGGGTAGCCTAGTGGTTAGAGCATTGGATTAGCAACCGGAAGGTTGCAAGTTCAAACCCCCGAGCTGACAAGGTACAAATCTGTCGTTCTGCCCCTGAACAGGCAGTTAACCCACTGTTCCTAGGCCGAAAATAAGAATGTGTTCTTAACTGACTTGCCTAGTTAAATAAAGGTAAATAAAAATACCAACGACCAACATGCTATAACACTCAGCCATCAACCTCCTCTCTCATCAATGATCTATATCACAATCAATCTCTCCACTGAACAACAGAACACTGGCTTTTATAGCTTCAGAAGGCATTGGAAATTGGAGACAGCTGCATCCTGACGAGGGGGCGGGGTCAGCTCTCCAATTAATCGTGGAGTCGACCAATCAGCTGCTAGGGGATTTCAGGAAGCCCTCTCCTGAAACACACACAAACTACAACACAGAAACTGGGGAACGTAACAATGTCCACCAAGTATGCATTCTATTACCCGTAGTGTAAAACAACAAAAATTGCATTTATTGTTAATACATTGTTGTTTACTTTAAGCAACAAAAATACAGTGCATTCGGAAAGTATTCAGACCCTTTGTCTTTTTCCACATTTTGTTACGCTACAGCCTTAATCTAAAACTGATTAAATCGTTTTTTTCCCTCAACAATCTACACACTATACCCCATAAAAAAAGTTTTTTAGACTAAAAATAAAAAATAAAAAAATAAATGAAATATCACATTTCCGTAAGTATTCAGACCCTTTACTCAGTACCTTTGGCAACGATTACAGCCTTGAGTCTTCTTGAGTATAACGCTACAAGCTTTGCACACCTGTATTTGGGGCATTTCTCCCATTCCTCTCTGTAGATCCTCTCAATCTCTGTGAGGTTGGATGGGGAGCGTCGCTGCACAACTATTTTGCTTCGATCGGGTTCAAGTCCCGGCTGCGGCTGGGCCACTCAAGGACATTCAGAGACTTTACCCGAAGACAATCCTGCGTTGTCTTGGCTGTTTCTTTAGGGTCGTTGTCCTGTTGGAATATGAACCTTCACCCCAGTCTGAGGTCCTGAGTGCTCTGGAGCAGGTTTTCATCAAGATTCGTCCTGGACTTTGCTCCGTTCATCTTTGCTTCGATCCTGACCAGTCTTCCAGTCCCCACAGGATGATGCTGCCAACACCATGCTTCACCGTTGGGATGGTGTCAGATTTCCTCCAGACACTTGGCATTTGGCATTCAGCATTCACACTTGGTATTCAGACCAAAGTTTTCAATCTTGGTTTCAACAGACCAGATAATCTTGTTTCTCCTGATCTGAGAGTCCTTTAGGTGCAAACTTCAAGCGGGCTGTCATGTGCCTTTTACTGAGGAGTGGCATCCGTCTGGCCACTCAACCAAAAAGGCCTGATTGGTGGAGTGCTCAGAGATGGTTGTCCATCTGGAACGTTCTCCCATCACCACAGAGGATTTCAGTAGCGCTGTCAGAGTGACCATCAGGTTCTTGGTCACCTCCCTGACCAATGCCCTCCTCCCCCAATTGCTCAGTTTGGCAGGCGGCCAGCTCAAGGAAGAGTCTTGGTGGTTCCAAACTTCTTCCATTTAAGAATGATGGAGGCCACTGTGTTCTTGGGCATCTTCAATGCTGCAGAAATGTTTTGGTTCCCTTCCCCAGATCTGTTCCTCGATATAAGCCTGTCTCTGAGCTTTATGACAATTCCTTCGACCTTTTTGCAAATTGTGTTAAATTGTATTAATTCTTAAAACCTGTTTTAACGTTGTCATTATGGGGTATTGTGTGTAGACTGATGAGTAAAATAATGTACTTAATCCAATTTAGAATAATTCTGAAACATAACACAATTTGAAAACAGGGAAGGGGTATGATTACTTTCCGAATGCACTGTAATAATGAGACACACGTGTGTCCAGTGGAAGAAGAATTTCTTCAGCGGAGCTCTTGGGATGGAAGGGAAGCCGATATTATAAGCATCCAATCATAACCATCAGGTTAAAAGCATCAGTCAGCTGTATAAGGAAATAAGCAAACAGGAAACCACTCACCCAGAGTCGGCGCTCCTAGTGGCCAGAGACGTTAATGCAGGGAAACTTAAATCAGTTTGACCAAATTTCTATCAACATGTTAAATGTGCTACAGGACTGTTTTGCTATCACAGACTGGAACATGATCCGGGATTCTTCCGATGGCATTGAGGAGTACACCACATCAGTCATTGGCTTTATCAATAAGTGCATCGAGGACGTCGTCCCCACAGTGACTATACATACATACCCCAACCAGAAGCCATGGATTACAGTTAACATTCGCACTGAGCTAAAGAAATCCTGCTATGCCCTGCGACGAACCATCAAACAGGACAAGCGTCAATACAGGGCTAAGATTGAATCATACTATACCGGCTCCGACGCTTGTCTTATGTGGCAGGGCTTGCAAACTTTTACAGACTACAAAGGGAAGCACAGCCGCGAGCTGCCCAGTGACACAAGCCAACCAGACGAGCTAAATCAATTCTATGCTCGCTTTGAGACAAGCAACACTGAGGCATGCATGAGAGCATCAGCTGTTCCGGATGACTGTGTGATCACGCTCTCCGTTGCTGACGTGAGTAAGACCTTTAAACAGGTCAACATGCACAAAGCTGCGGGGCCAGACGGATTACCAGGACGTGTGCTGACATCAAAACCATTATCCCAGAAACCCTAGACCCACTCCAATTTGCATACCGCCCAAACAAATCCACAGATGATGCAATCTCTATTGCACTCCACACTGCCTTTTCCCACCTGGACAAAAGGAACACTTATGTGAGAATGCAATTAATTGACTACAGCTCAGCGTTCAACACCATAGTACCCTCAAAGCTCATCATGAAGCTAAGGATCCTGGGACTAAACACCTACCTCTGCAACTGGATCTTGGACTTCCTGACGGGCCGCCCCCAGGTGGTGAGGGTAGGTACCAACACATCTGCCATGCTGATCCTCAACACTGGAGCTCCCCAGTGGTGCGTGCTCAGTCCCCTCCTGTACTCCCTGTTCACCCACAACTGCATGGCCAGGCACGACTCCAACATCATCATTAAGTTTGCAGATGACACAACAGTTGTAGGCCTGATCACCGACAACGATGAGACAGCCTATAGGGAGGAGGTCAGAGACCTGGCCCAGTGTGCCAGAATAACAACCTATCCCTCAACATAACCAAGACTAAGGAGATGATTGTGGACTACAGGAAAAGGAGGACCGAGCACGCCCCCATTCTCATCGACGGGGCTGTAGTGGAGCAGGTTGAGTGCTTCAAGTTCCTTGGTGTCCACATCAACAACAAACTAGAATTGTCCAAACACACCAAGACAGTCGTGAAGATGGCACGACAAAGCCTATTCCCCCTCAGGAAACTAAAAAGATTTGGCATGGGTGCTGAGATCCTCAAAAGGTTCTACAGCTGCAACATCGAGAGCATCACTGCCTGGTACGGCAATTGCTCGGCCTCTGACTGCAAGGCACTACAGAGGGTAGTACGTTACGGCCCAGTACATCACTGCTGCCTGCCATCCAGGGCCTCTACACCAGGCGGTGTCAGAAGAAGGCCCTAAAAATTGTCAAAGACCCCAGCCACCACAGTCATAGACTGTTCTCTCTACTACCGCATGCTACTGTCTGTTGTTGTCATCTATGCATAGTCACTTTAACTATACATTCATGTACATACTACCTCAATTGGGCCGACCAACCAGTGCTCCCGCACATTGGCTAACCAGTCTACCTGCATTGTGCAAGATAACACAAACTATTGAAATGTGTCACGTGGCATACAGGAATAACATTGTCCTATATGTTACCGACTGGGTTTTGAACCTTGGTCTTCTGCTGGATTCAAGGCAGTTCGACAACTGAGGTAAAACCTAGGCCTACTCTCTTTTTTTTGCAGACATTAAACAAAATTGCACATTATGTTATTGCATTATATGCAACCGAAATTAAACAACACAATGATTTATTATTGTAATATAACAATCCCAATGTCTCTGGGCAAGGAACCTGTTATTAGAGTGAAACGCTGTTACACATTCATAATTTATGTCTGTGATTTTGAAATTAATTTGATGCAATGTATTCAGTTTGAGGTCAGTTTCAGCTCATTGTACAACAAGCATTGTGTGACTTTGAGTTCAAATGTTAAGCCATATTAGAGTTCTTCTCTTAAACTTTTACACTCCAGAGGTTTGGTTCAGGAACATCTTCCATAGACATGAAATCCAGTCAAAGACACATAGCACTGGTGCATTATGAATGGGCCCTGACCATTGCGCTTCACGTTTTACTGACCACATGATCACATCTAAATCAAGGGTTTCCCCGGGCAGGTTTATGTGGTCAAGAACATTTCAGGGAACTATGGATACAGTATGCTTTCCGTAGAACTCTCAGAAGTACCAATGCTTTTATTGAGCATTTGCATTATTAAAAGGAATAGTGATCTGCTTCATTGTTCTTTCATTTACGCTTGACAACCTTTAAAGTCAAATAGATAGCCAATTTAGGTCCACACACAACCGACATAGGTCTGATTTCCCAAGAGACAAGCTCCTATCGTCCACCCATGCATGTAGGTGTTGCCATCAGCTAAAGTCATAGTCGGACTGTTTTGTTTTTCTTTCATCAGAGAACAATAACGTTCAAGCGACATTTCTTTATCCCCTGTGTGTAAAGCAGTCTAGTGTTAGTCTACCATGGGAAACCCAGAGCTGAGCCCCCCTCCGGGGATATGGATTCAGGACCATGAATATATTCCATTTGATAGTCCCCATGCTGTATGATCCTCTGCCTGTTTTCCCACACTGTCAAAATACAATATTACAGGACAACAAAAAGAAAGAGAGTTAAAAAAAAATACTGTAGGGGTGAACGGCGGCAAGAAAAGAGAATGATAAAAGTGCAAATAGAATGCCATGGTATCATTTAAAATGCTTTAACTGCTCTTGATTGAGCTTGCTTGGCTCAATTGAACAAATGGAGCAGAATCAATCAAGCGCTCAGTTATCAAAAAGTATTTCAGAAGATTTTGTGATTTTTGTGCGTATTTGTGAGGCTTAGTTCTTGTGAGAATACACCACAAGAGATTGGTTGCACCTTAATTAGGGAGGACAGGCTCATGGTAATGGCTGGAGCGAATAGGTGGAATGTTATCAAATACATCAAACACATGGTTTCCATGTTACAGCCATTCCTCCCCTCAGCAGCCTCAACTGAAATACACAAATGTTTGTGTGACTTAATTTATAGGAAAATACATTTTTGGGTGGCAAATCTCGTTTAAAAAATGTAAGTTATTGTAGCAATGCGTTTTGGGCAATGGTGTTCTACATTGCCTTTTTTTGTATCAAATCAAATCAAATGTATTTATATAGCCCTTTGATATCTCAAAGTGCTGTACAGAAACCCAGCCTAAAACCCCAAACAGCAAGCAATGCAGGTGTAGAAGCACAGTAGCTAGGAAAAACTCCCTAGAAAGGCCAAAACCTAGGAAGAAACCTAGAGAGGAACCAGGCTATGTGGGGTGGCCAGTCCTCTTCTGGTTTTGCCGGGTGGAGATTATAACAGAACATGGCCAAGATGTTCAAATATTCATAAATGACCAGCATGGTCGAATAATAATAAGGCAGACTGGGGACAGCAAGGAGTCATCATGTCAGGTAGTCCTGGGGCATGGTCCTAGGGCTCAGGTCCTCCGAGAGAGAGAAAGAAAGAGAGAAGGAGAGAATTAGAGAACGCACACTTAGATTCACACAGGACACCAAATAGGACAGGAGAAGTACTCCAGATATAACAAACTGACCCCAGCCCCCCAACACATAAACTACTGGAGCATAAATGCTGGAGGCTGAGACAGGAGGGGTTAGGAGACAGGAGGGGCCAGGAGACACTGTGGCCCCATCCGAGGACACCCCCGGACAGGGCCAAACAGGAAGGATATAACCCCACCCACTTTGCCAAAGCACAGCCCCCACACCACTAGAGGGATATCTTCAACCACCAACTTACCATCCTGAGACAAGGCCGAGTATAGCCCACAAAGATCTCCGCCACGGCACAACCCAAGGGGGGGGCGCCAACCCAGACAGGCTGACCACAACAGTGAATCAACCCACCCAGGTGATGTACCCCCCCCCAGGGACGGCATGAGAGAGCCCCAGTAAGCCAGTGACTCAGCCCCCGTAACAGGGTAGAGGCAGAGAATCCCAGTGGAAAGAGGGGAATCGGCCAGGCAGAGACAGCAAGGGCGGTTCGTTGCTCCAGAGCCTTTCCGTTCACCTTCCCACTCCTGGGCCAGACTGCACTCAATCATATGACCCACTGAAGAGATGAGTCCCACATTTATATATATACATTTATTTATATATACTGTATATATATATTTAAAAAATGTTAACAACAGAATATTGTTTTCAACCAGCTTGTCACTAAAATATTTATAATAAAATAGTAGCCATACATTTTATTTAACTGTTTATTAATGCCATTGCTGTTTTCTATGCTTGTTTTTGCTTTATACTTTGGGATACTGGTGCCATGTCGTATTTTATAAGGGTTGCCAGATTGGAGTAAAAGCTGTATTTGTCCGTTTTTTTGTTTGTTGGGGGGGGGTCAATCAAGATATTTGTTTGGGGAATGGGGATACGTTTTCATGATGGGAAATGAATTTGTCAATAACTAAAATATACCAAAAATGATTTAGTCCAATCAGCGTACATGTAAGCTAAATATGATGAGGCTGTCCATGGTTCTGATTTCTAAGTGTGTGCGTGTATGTGTGTGTGTGTGTGCGCGCGTGCGTGTGTGTGTGCATTTGGGCTAGTAGAAAAACATGTTGACTCACCCTACTTGTAGAGAAACGTCAATGCCATCCTCCTGTCTTTCATGTTGACGAAATGGTCTATCACTCTCTCATACAGTAAACGCTTTAATTTTATGTTTTCCTAGGCTACCTAGCTAAAATGCTTGCTTGCTAGCCTAACTTCCATTCATGGGCAACGTTAGCTAGTTAACATTAACACATCTAGCTACATATTGAACTTCCATCCTCTCAGGCCAGGGGCAAAACAATCTATGAATTAATAGTTGGATCAGAATCGTCATTATAATCATTGGTCAGTTCAGAGAATTAAAAAAGAAATCCTATCTCTGTCCATGGCTAATTTACAAAAGGGCCAATTTTAGCTAGCTTGCTAGCCACCGGAGGACAACAACACAACGAGATGCAACAATTCAAGTTGTTTCTGTCGATGACGTATGCTTTCAATACGATGTGATAGGAGTGACGGCAAAATCCAAGATGGCTTCCCTTGACACTTTTTTTGTGCGCCAGGACCATTCACAGTAGAGCTCACTCAGTTTAGCTCAATGCTGGTTAGCAAATTTTGTATACTTTTTTATCAAGGGAGGTCAAAGGCTCCCTGGCCTCCTTTGCATTCAATGCTATGAGCGGCAACAATGTCACACTCGTTTGGACATGACAGCATCAGATACTGTAGACATCTACACGTAGAGAGACAGGAGGGCGCTGTTTCGCTCGCTCCTTCTCCTGTGAGATAGATTAATCCTCCTGATGCTGAAGGAAAATGATGAAGGAAATGATGAAGGAAAATGATGAAACACAGAGAGATGAAAGATACACAATTTTATTTTTTGTCTTTTTTTTCTTGGTAAATTTTTTAAAGAAGCCTGATACACGCCACTGCCTGGATTGCAGTTGATATTACATTAAAAGTACATTGTGCAAGTGATCAATGCCATTTGAGATTCTGCACAGATTATTACAGCAATTGTGAAGATCTCCACAGACCTGTGACGACCTATGCAAGTTACCTTGAACATGCAGGCTTTCTATGATTACATAAGAATAGTTACATTAACCTCAAAATGTGGCCATGGGTAGGTAACTCTTTTTAAGGTTTAATGTTACTTTAGGCTATCTACCATATTTCAAAAGTTATATTGAATTGTGTTTGGTTGACAACACAACCAAATATCAACATTTTAAAGATGTACTGTATCTTCTGCTTGGATAGTTCCATTTGTGCCACTGACTTAGTCTAGCTCTAATTACAGTTTGTCTACAAATGAATCATTTATATGTTGGATTCATGTCTCCATCTCAATCAAAAATCATAGGTAAAGAATAGGACTAAATGAAATAAAACTTTAAATGCATTTTAACTACATTTTGATTTGATTAAGTTCTCAATCTAATGTATTTTCCACTTACATTCCACGTCACAATACAATGACAAATTATGTTGAAACAACATTGATTCAACCAGTTTGTGCCCAGTGGGTACTTACTAATTAGCATGCTCACTTAACTTAATGTAAATAGTGTTTTGGTACATTGGCAAACAGTTGTTTGCATAAATCACAATGAGTGGCGCAACCACCCACCAGAATTTTTTTATTTTCAGATGTGTCCACATAGTGAAATGTAAAAATGTTCTTGCAACAACTCACTCAAGCTCCCACACGTTATGTCTCACACATTGTTTCACTATGAATATCCTCCATGTGAAAAGAACTTCTCCCAGTTTCTGCCCACAGCTGCACTGTAATCCTGTTGAAGGGAGTGTGACAGTGTTGTTTCCATGGCAATAATGTTATGAGACAGCATCCAATGGTGTGATGGTTGGAGGTGCAGTAAGCAGCACAGATGCCTTTGCTTACAAAGCAAACACACGCTTTCTCTTCATTGTTACAAAATGCTGCAGTGTTTGAATATGAGAAATGCTGCAGTGTTTGGATGTTCTTCGTGTGATAGAGCTAAATTGATGACTGATAAGGACCCCTATATGAATAAACCCAAAAACTGTAAAAACAACAGTGTGTTCTGTTTTCGAGTCCTGGCTCTGTCGCAACTGGCCGTGACCGGGAGACCCATGGGGCGGCGCACAATTGGCTCAGCGTCGTCCGGGTTACGGGAGGGTTCGGCTGGCAGGGATGTCTTTGTCTCATCGCGCACTAGCGATTCATGTGGCGGGCCGGGCGCAGTGCACGCTGACACAGTCGCCAGGTGTACGGTGTTTCCTCCGATACATTGGTGCAGCTGGCTTCCGGGTTAAATGGGCATTGTGTCAAGAAGCAGTGCGGCTTGGTTGTGTTTTAGAGGATGCACGCCTCTCAACCTTCGCCTCTCCCGAGTACGTACAGGAGTTGCAGCGATGAGACAATACTGCAACTACCAATTGGATACCATGAAATTGGGGAGATAAAAGGGTAAAGATAAAATAAATAAATAAACGACAGGGTGAAAATGAGTATAGATGATTTGTTTGAGTTTAGGTCACACTGTTTCATGAGATGTTTAGTTGTGGGCATTGTCTCAACATTCTCTGCAGCATAAATCAATGCAATGAACAATGTCAAACTTTGAGATTGCTATAAAAGTTGTGCATTTAAAAAGTATTCTTCTTCGTCTTTATACAGCATGATGGAACTAAGGGATTAATCTAATGCTGAGAAGAAGTCGCATGAAAGGCATCAGCCCTCCTAGACCGTACAGAGTTGTGTGGGTGTGGTGGGAAGTTGTAAGGGTGGATGAGATTTCGTATAAACCAATTTTCACACTTTCGGCTCAATCTTGTTGGTCTCCTGTGTTGGTTCCCTTTGAATAACCTCACAGATTGACAGCTTTCTATGCAATAGATTAGTCCCAGTGTGGAGATTATGAACAGTAGCCATGTGTTGCCAAACTATAGGTCCCTCGCTTACTGTATAACAGCCAAATTCCTAGATAGATAGGGGGTGTAGTGCAGCATTTGATTGAGTGAAATTTCCGTAAATCTTTTGACTTACTGTACAGTCAGATTTTTTACACCAACTACATAACCTCTTTATTTCAGTAATAACTTCACTACAAATGTATTTTGTATCCTATCAGAAGTCTATCATAATCCTTTATTTACAGGAACATGGAGCCTCTTTCCCCAAAAATAACTAAGGGCAACAAATTGTAGAGGAGCACTGAGACCCCACTGACACAACACACCTATGAGCTACGCTTGGGTTGGGATCAATTCCATTTAAATTCCAGTCAGTTTAGGAAGTACACTACAATTCAAAATCCAAATCTCTGCAATGCTTTTAAATTAGATAACAAAAAACATGTTGAATTGGAGTTTGGTTCACTTTTTTAATTGACTGGAATTTAAATTGTATTGACCCCAACCCTGGAGATAAATCATTCACCTCCTCATCACACTATTTATTTACAAGGATCTATGACTTATCAATAGAACTGATCAGAACTAGTTGATAACATCTTGTGGGACATTGACAGTATTTAATTGTGTGGGTATTCACTAAGAATGTGTATGATACAGTATGTGTACTTATTGTAGGTTAGGATTATGCACACACACACACACACACACACACACACACACACACACACACACACACACACACACAAACACACACACAGTGGCGAATACCCCGTTTGGAACACCCCCAAAGGGATTAAGATATTTTCCTGTGTGGGGTGTTTTTCAGTGAATGAGAAAGGCACCCATACACATATTATCCACAACCTACGTATGCTTGTGTTAGTATGTGAAATGGAGGTAACAGACTTTCCAGTGTTGATCAGTGTGGTATTCTCACAAAGTGATAACAGTGTAAACAGTGTGTGTGTGCAGTGAGAGCTGTCAGCCATCTTAATCATTATTTGTAAAGGACCTAGTTTTCCTGGACAGAGAGGTGTGATCAGAGGGTTTTTCATTTTGGAATGCTGCACTATTTTTAGAATTAAATTGTGGATAATATCTGAGCCCATGGCTATCAAAGAGGGGTTTTAAAGGCAGTCATTTTACTGTCTGTCACACACACACATGCACACTATGTTAAAGTATTGAGGTTGATTTTCTCTTTGAGATCAGCCCAGCTATTTATACTGACATGAGAGTGGTCTGAATACTGTTATCCCTGTTAAAAACGCAGTGAGGCTTTCATTAATGCAACGCAATGCTGTATCAGTGCCTCACATGAACTGTTTCTCTAATGCTTAACTGGAAAATTGAATGCGTCTGCAAAATAAGTCCATTGAAAGTTAATTTTAAGTTTTGTGCAAAATAAAAAGATATGTTTTAGGCCTTTGGTTGCTCTTGAAAACAGACACAGAAACTCAAGGAGGCATACTAGCGATTGGTTGGGGATCGGTTAAGCGTTCTATTGTTACGCCTCATTGCGGAAACAGTTTACTCTAATCAAACAATAATGGCACTGCAATCAGTAGGGCAGCGTTCCCTAACTAGTGGTTTAATTTGGCCCCTCATGTTTTCTGAGCAAACAAAACCATTTTTGTAATTGTTTCTGCAATTTCATTGTTGGACATAATAAATTGTCAAAACACCAGCAAATCAGCTCCAAGTGAATTTAATTTTGGAAATCTGTTCCTAGGTATTTCCACACATAATAGAGAGACACGTGATCCTATATAGAAATGTAAGCAAGGTTTGAAACTATTACGTTTTAGTCAAGTATTATAATTGTTTGGGCTTCTAGCGGTCAATTTGGAGTCTACAAATTATTATTATGTATTATGTAATTATGTTCCGCCCCCCTGATCATTCCAGAAAGAAAGTACTGTGCCTGAATCTAGTTGATGATCCCTGCAGTAAGGTATCGATAAAAGTACCCACATGGCTAAGTTTAACTATCAAGATGCACTAACTAGTAAACTAGATTCCATAATAATACAGCTTCATGATTTCCAGTAAAAACACAATAATCGGCATTTAAAAGTATTCTTCTTCTTCTTGTAATGGGTGCGTGTTGGTGGCAGGGAAGTCAGGCGCAGGAGAACGAACTTGGTATAAACGGAGTCATTTAATAAGTGCTCATAAAACTCTAAAAACCTAAATATACAAAAAATTATAAAAGTGGGTAAAAAACCCGTCGCACACCGTCACATGACTTGCACAAAACATACAATCAAACAATCTCCGACAAAGACATGAGGGGAAACAGAGGGTTAAATACACAACATGTAATTGATGGGATTTGAACCAGGTGTGAAGGAAAACAAGACACAACAAATGGAAAATGAAAAATGGATCAGTGATGGCTAGAAGGTCGGTGACGTCGACCGCCGAACACCGCCCGAACAAGGAGAGGGACACTTCTTTATTCAGCATGATGGAACTAAGGGATTAATCTAATGCTGAGAAGAAGTCACATGAAAGGCATCAGCCCTCCTAGACCGTACAGAGTTGTGTGGGTGTGGTGGGAAGTTGTGAGGGCGGATGAGATTCATATAAACCAATTTTGTTGGTCTCCTGTGTGGGTTCCCTTTGAATAACCTCACAGATTGACAGCTTTCTATGCAATAGATTAGTCCCGGTGTGGAGATTATGAACAGTAGCCATGTGTTGCCAAACTATAGGTTCCTCACTTACTGTATAACAGCCAAATTCCTAGATAGATAGGGGGTGTAGTGCTGCATCAGATTTTTTACACCAACTACACAACCTCTTTATTTCAGTAATAACTTCACTACAAATGTATTTTTTTACAGGAACATGGAGCCTCTTTCCCCCAAAATAACTAAGGGCAACAAATTGTAAAGGAGCACTGAGACCCCACTGACACAACCCACCTATGAGCTACGCAGGGTTGGGATCAATTCCATTTAAATTCCAGTCAGTTCAGGAAGTACACTAAAATTCAAAATCCAAATCTCTGCAATGCTTTTCAATTAGATGTTTTTTTAAATGAATTTGAGTGTGGTTAATTTCTTTAATTGACTGGAATTGAAGTTGAATTGACCCCAACCCTGGAGCTACGTCATTCACCTCCTCTAAAGTGTGTACTATTTTATTGTACAATCATCAGGAGCCCATTGGTTTCTTCCACTGGGAAACATGCTGTGGCATCCACATCACGCATCACAGACTTTGACAGCGGTATTCATAAAAGCGGGTACAATTTAGAAGACAAGACCCATGCTTTGCGATCATCTCCATTGAGGGTTCTCATGAGGGCGGGCTGAGCTGTGGTTTCAGGATGTCTTGGTAAACATGAACAATATAAAAGGATGCATAAGTTAGCTCTAAATTTATTTCCATATTTATCACTTATAGAGAGAAGTCAGCACTGACTAACATTTTTCAGATAGTACACCATCTATCCAAAATTCAAGTCAAAGGAAAAGGGCTCTAGAAATAGATTGTTTTAGATATTTATTTAAATATCACTTGATCCTCTACTGTAGAGCAGGATAAGAGTCAAGAGGATCATTTTCAACGACCCACCAGTGGTATGGACTCAAATTTAATTAATTCACAGTTGTTTTGAGCTAATCTAAAATTGCATCAAGTGGCAGTGAAGTCCTCTGTGATCGGAATGAACTCTATGCATTTCTCATGACTATCCATTGTTAAAGATTGTGGTCATTTAGGCCTGATGTTTGTACAAACAGAGACATTGAAGTTCCTTTAACTTAAGAAAAGGAGCTTTTACATGATGTCAGCTGAAACTATCTTACTCTGGTCTTTACTCACCTCTCAGGTTATGAGTATGTATGTAAAATGATGATGCAATCAGACAATATTGTGCGACTAGCCCATACCAGCACTTTTAATTCTACTCCTTATCACCCTAATCAAGGTATAAGATAACGTAGCATGCACTCTTAGAAAAAAGGGTTCCAAAATAGTTATTTGGCTGTCCCCATAGGATAACCCTTTTTGGTTCCAGGTAAAACCCTTTTTGGTTTCATGCAGAAACCTTTTGGGTTCAATGTAGAACCCTCTGTGGAAAGGGTCCTTCATGGAACCCAAAAGGGTTCTACCTGGAACCAAAAAGGGTTCTTCAAAGGGTTCTCCTATGGGGATAGCTGAATAACCCTCTTAGGTTCTAGATAGAACCTTTTTTTTAAGGATGTAGAGCTTCAAAGCCAACATCAAACCAGATAGAACTTCAGCTGATCTATCTCCATGCATACGCTATCATGTAATTGAGTGTGAAGGTGGTTTTCTAAGTGTCAAATCAAAATATACACACTATGTGTTCACAGTTGGCCTGCTACCCCATCAAAGGGTTTGAAAATGCTGGATGATATGGGGTAATGACTTCGCATTGCCTTCTGGTGTCACGTAGACTTCTAGATTGATGGTCCTGATATCTCTGTGTCACGGTGTGGAAAGGCAAATTGTGATCCTCAGCATAAACTCATGGGCACTATCCACATCTGAGTAAGGACATGGAAATGGTACAAAGGTGAATCTACTATAGGTTTTGGATCCAAATCTGTTGGTGACGCTACACGTCAAACAGCCTATATTACGCTACCAAAGGTATAGAATTATGACATATGCTGCGAGTATCTACAGTGTCGTGTCTTTGGCTATGCCGGATTAAGTGATATGACATGCTATTCTATAAAATAATTTCTCCCTAATTAATATTACCTGATTGAGCTAATCATGTAAATATAATTAACTAGAGTGGGGCACCACAAAATAATATTTATAGAGCTGTTATCTTCAGAATAAACTTTTAAAAACCTAGTAATATTTTACATCAATAGCAGTCAATATTAATCGTCATCTTAATTCAGTCTCATCTGAAAATGCTAAATTCTTGGTTATCTGCACGAACCCTGGCTAACAAGTTGAATCAGCAATACAAAATTGGGTTTAATTATTTATTTACTAAATACCTAACTAATCACACAGAATTACACATACGCATATTTAAATCATAACTTGACTACAAATTACATCATAAAGGAAAACGTCCTAGCGGGCGGAACAGATATGACAGCTGGTTACACAAAAGAAAATGGGCTGGGTATGAGTGAAAGAGCGGGAAGACTGAGGAACAAAGGGCGAAGCTGTGCTATCGTAAATACAGTATCTTGTGCATTCTAAATTACCGCCCATTTGGAAAAGGAAAATGCAATAAATATTTACTCTGATCTGCGCTTCGGTAGGTTGGTGGTAGATGGAAGGCCGTGTTGTGTGGCCAAACTGCACATTTTAGAGTGGCCTTTGATTGTCCCCAATACAAGGTTCACCTGTGTAATGATCATGCTGTTTAATCAGCTTCTTGATATGCCACACCTGTCATGTGTATGGATCATGGATCATCTTGGCAAAGGAGAAAAGCTCACTAGCATGGATGTAAGTAAATTTCTGCACAAAATTGGAGAGAAATAAGCTTTGCATGCAAGGAACATTTCTGGAATCTTTTCAGGTCGTGAAAAATGGGACCTACATGTTTTTATTTTTGTTCAGTATAAATTGAAAATATAAATCAGTTTTTGATTTAAGTTTCATAAAACAGAATTACTGATATAATTACCAAGCATTACCATGGTCATTGTGTCATATTAATGCATCATGCACATAAAGTTCTGCTCAATTTTGTAAATCGGCAACAAACAAAAAAATTACTCATGAATTGCTAATGCAGCATCAAAACATCATCATTTGCATCAATTCCTTATTCCCTCTACACTATCATCACTGAGTGATTGTAGCCCATAACCTAAAGCACAAATATAATGACCTCTAAAGACATTGATATTTGACCTTGGTTTGCTCCAAAGCCTTGGAAATCTCAGTAAAAAAGCTTTGTACAAACCCTCACTGAGAAGAGAATGGGGTTCTTTCCTCTTTGTATATTGGGGACCTGATCGGAAATAAGATCACACATCTCATTTCCATATGCTGTGGGTCTGAGCATCTCCATATCACTCTCTCCACCACCCTCCAGCAGCAGATACTACTAATTTATGCCAATTTGATACTGACATAGATTACATTTCCACTGACTGAAAATATGACCAGGTACGCAAATTGGATTATTTTACTTAATATTAGTAATGTCATATTCATAAATCCACTGAAACCTTTTGATTCTCCCTAATTTAAAGTTGAATGTGATATTTTTTCATTGACTACTGATGAGATTAAACTGCCGCTATCCAAGTAAAACAATGTGGAATAAAGTATATGAATATATAATGTTAAATGAATGCTGTGGATGTACTGTACCTTTTGAGATGGAGATTACACATTTTACTTGCATGTAAAAGGTAAAATACTTCATTATCTACAATCTATATAGTTTCAGTTGTGATTGCTTCAGACAGTTTCAATTTGGAACAAAAACTTCAATGTCTACCTGAAATAATTAAACTTGGATATCTCCTTTGGCAGATGGGGCGGCAGCATAGCCTAGTGGTTAGAGCGTTGGACTAGTAACCGGAAGGTTGTGAGTGCAAACCCCCGAGCTGACAAGGTACAAATCTGTCGATCTGCCCCTGAACAGGCAGTTAACCCACTGTTCCCAGGCCGTCATTGAAAATAAGAATGTGTTCTTAACTGACTTGCCTGGTTAAATAAAGGTAAAATAAAAAAAATTAACATAACCCTCTATCATGGTTTTACCAGTATCTTTCATGGTTTTATCAGTATGTAATTGTTACACAGCTTCTTTGCTTGCCTTTCAAATGAGCCTAAGTTCGACAGAACTCTTTAATAAGGCTGATTATATATATCAATTGAGATCTTCATGTGGTTTGCATAGTCTGATTCTTCCAACATGTATGGATATCATTGGAAACAAAATTCAAATGAGCCATAGTTGAAAGTCTAGCCAAAGTGTGAGGTAAACAATTAGCAACTAAGCCATAAAATAATACATACAGTATGCACAGTGTGCACATCCACTCAGGTCCCATTGTGAGACTGTAGAGTATACATTCAAAGTCTGCAGTTTGTAAGTAAAATGGTTTAGGATTAATAGGAATCCTGTAGGTTGCTGTGCAACCAGAGGTGGGGGGATGCAGACAACAGCACCACAAAAGCCGCAGCCCTTGCAGAGCAAGGGGAACCACTACTTCAAGGTCTCAGAGCAAGTGACGTCGCCGATTGAAATGCTATTAGCGCCCACCACCGCTAACTAGCTAGCCATTTCACATCGGTTACATATGCACACCTGTTCCCCATCATTACACACACCTGGTCATCATTCCCTCATTGATTACTCCCCCTTTATTTAGCCATCAGTTGTCTTCAGTCACTAGGTGTTATTATTTTCGCTCAGGTTCAGATCGCTCCTCATGTTTGTTCATCAACATTGGTTCTTTAATAAACTCACCTTCAGCACCTGTTTCCTGACTCCCGGTGTATACATTACAGAAAAACACCTCAACAACATGGAAGCTGCAGAACATTCAACTCTCTTCCAGACGGTTAACGATAAAGGTAATCTATTCCATCACCACGACCAGCTGGCGAAACTGGGTACGGCTATAGAGGAGGTCCTCCGTGTTCTCATAAAGCCTAGACGCCACCAGGGAGGTTCTCTATTCCCCTATCAGAGGGCATCCTACCACGGGTTGTCACAGTGAGCCAGTCCCCCAGCCTACCCAGTCGTCCGCCCAGGTCAGCGATGCCCGACAATCCCTTCTGTAAAAAATATCCATCGATATGCCATGGCTTCCTACTACAGTGTTCCCTCTATTTCGCCTATCAGATGGGAGCCCCCACCACCGAGAGGTCCAAGGTTGCCACAGTCATTTCCCTGTTGACCAGATGGGCGTTGGAGTGGGCTACGGTCTTCTGGGAGAGAGGAGAGGAGAAGCTGGGCTCCTATGAGAGGTTCATGGCTCTGTTCAGGGCGGTCTTCCACCACCTTCTAGTGGGCAGAGAGGGAGGTGAGCAACTTTTTCATCTCCGGCAGGGTGCCCAGATCGCTGCGGAGTACGCCGTCACCTTTCGAACTGAGGCAGCTTCCAGCGGATGGAATGAGCCAGCGCTCCGCACTCTATTCCGCAATGGACTGAGCGAGGAGGTCCAGACAGAGTTGGTATGTCAGGATGACAATATTTCCTTTGACGCTCTCATCTCGATGGCCATCTATCTGGATAACCTTCTGCGGGAGCGCCGGTGTCCACCTCGCCACTCACCTCCGTCCTTTGCCTGTCCTGAGGCAGAGCCTAAACCCATGGAGGTTGGGGACACACACCTCTTCACCGCAGAGCTGCTTCGCCGGAGACCGCTGGGGCTCTGTCCCTATTGCGGACAGGAGGGGCACCAGCTTCAGTGGTATCCGGTGCGCCCTAACCCGGGGTCCACTAGACCAGAGAGATGGCCCCATGACCTTCCATCTCCAAGGGTAGACGTGAGTATCCCATTTTCATTGTTTTCCACAAACCCTTTACGGTTTGTACTAGAACTGTTGTCTCTACAGCTCTAGTGGACTCCAGTGCCACTGGGAACCAGGCCCTTACCTCCTCGCTGAACTTAACCTCATTATCGCTCTCCTCTCCTTTTCATATCCAAGCTCTGGACACACAACCATTGAGATCTGGCACAGTTACGCACATCACATCACCCCACCACTCACCCTCACAGTGGGACCCATGCACCAGGAAAACCTTCCCTTCTTTATCACCTACCCACCTTTATACAACTTTTCATTACATTTAATTACATTTCACTATGGCACAACGGTTTGATTTGTCTAATCTTAGCAATTTCTTCTTAGCTAGCTACATAGCCGTCTTTGTATCAAAGATAATTGCGTAATTATCGTATTTTGTCGTCCTAACGTAGTCTACACTGCTATCTGCCCAGCAGCTAGCCAGCTAGCCAGCTAGCTAACGTCCACCGTCTACCGTCTACCGAATAGCAGCACTGTAAAAACTATTACACTCAACTGAACGACTTGATTAGTGTAGTGTTAGCTAGCTACATAGTTGTCTTTGCTGTCTTCGTATCCAAGATAATTGTGTAGTTTAGAGTGTGTAGTCTTAGAGTGATTATCTTAATTTACCGAGGTTAGCTAGCCAGCTATTTGTCGTCCTTAACGTAGGAGACACTGCTAGCTAGCCAACAGCTAGCCAACGTCTACCGAATAGAATAGAACCGAATAGAACTTCCTCACTCAACAACGCGGTCACATTCCTCTTCGCTCCACAGGTAGTATCACATTTTCATTTTCATTTCATTACAGTACAACGGTTTGATTTGTTTGATCGTAGCTAGCTACATAGCTAGCTACATAGCCGTCTTTGTATCAAAGATAATTGTGTAGTCTAGAGCGATTTTCTAGGTTAGCTAGCCAGCTATTGTCGTTCTTTTAACGCAACGTAACGTAATCAACACTGCTAGCTAGCCAGCTAGCCCCCAAATAGCACCACTGTAGAAACTATCACACTCAACGGAACGACTTGATTAGTGTAGTGTCAACAACGCAGCCACTGCCAGCTAGCCTACAAAGTCAACAACGCAGCCACTGCCAGCTAGCCTACTTCAGCAGTACTGTATCATTTTAATCATTTTAGTCAATAAGATTCTTGCTACGTAAGCTTAACTTTCTGAACATTCGAGACGTGTAGTCCACTTGTCATTCCAATCTCCTTTGCATTAGCGTAGCCTCTTCTGTAGCCTGTCAACTATGTGTCTGTCTATCCCTGTTCTCTCCTCTCTGCACAGACCATACAAATGCTCCACACCGCGTGGTGGTCCCGCTGGTGGTCCCAGCGCGCACGACCCACGTGGAGTTCCAGGTCTCCGGTAGCCTCTGGAACTGCCGATCTGCGGCCAACAAGGCAGAGTTCATCTCAGCCTATGCCTCCCTCCAGTCCCTCGACTTCTTGGCACTGACGGAAACATGGATCACCACAGATAACACTGCTCCTCCTACTGCTCTCTCTTCGTCCGCCCACGTGTTCTCGCACACCCCGAGAGCTTCTGGTCAGCGGGGTGGTGGCACTTGGATCCTCATCTCTCCCAAGTGGTCATTCTCTCTTTCTCCCCTTACCCATCTGTCTATCGCCTCCTTTGAATTCCATGCTGTCACAGTTACCAGCCCTTTCAAGCTTAACATCCTTATCATTTATCGCCCTCCAGGTTCCCTCGGAGAGTTCATCAATGAGCTTGATGCCTTGATAAGCTCCTTTCCTGAGGACGGCTCACCTCTCACAGTTCTGGGCGACTTTAACCTCCCCACGTCTACCTTTGACTCATTCCTCTCTGCCTCCTTCTTTCCACTCCTCTCCTCTTTTGACCTCACCCTCTCACCTCCCCCCCCTACTCACAAGGCAGGCAATACGCTCGACCTCATCTTTACTAGATGCTGTTCTTCCACTAACCTCATTGCAACTCTCCTCCAAGTCTCCGACCACTACCTTGTATCCTTTTCCTCTCGCTCTCATCCAACACTTCCCACACTGCCCCTACTCGGATGGTATCGCGCCGTCCCAACCTTCGCTCTCTCTCCCCGCTACTCTCTCCTCTTCCATCCTATCATCTCTTCCCTCTGCTCAAACCTTCTCCAACCTATCTCCTGATTCTGCCTCCTCAACCCTCCTCTCCTCCCTTTCTGCATCCTTTGACTCTCTATGTCCCCTATGCTCCAGGCCGGCTCGGTCCTCCCCTCCCGCTCCGTGGCTCGACGACTCATTGCGAGCTCACAGAACAGGGCTCCGGGCAGCCGAGCGGAAATGGAGGAAAAATCGCCTCCCTGCGGACCTGGCATCCTTTCACTCCCTCCTCTCTACATTTTCCTCTTCTGTCTCTGCTGCTAAAGCCACTTTCTACCACTCTAAATTCCAAGCATCTGCCTCTAACCCTAGGAAGCTCTTTGCCACCTTCTCCTCCCTCCTGAATCCTCCTCCCCTCCCCCTCCTCCCTCTCTGCAGATGACTTCGTCAACCATTTTGAAAAGAAGGTCGACGACATCCGATCCTCGTTTGCTAAGTCAAACGACACCGCTGGTTCTGCTCACACTGCCCTACCCTGTGCTCTGACCTCTTTCTCCCCTCTCTCTCCAGATGAAATCTCGCGTCTGTGACGGCCGGCCGCCCAACAACCTGCCCGCTTGACCCTATCCCCTCCTCTCTTCTCCAGACCATTTCCGGAGACCTTCTCCCTTACCTCACCTCGCTCATCAACTCATCCCTGACCGCTGGCTACGCGCTTCCGTCTTCAAGAGAGCGAGAGTTGCACCCCTTCTGAAAAAACCTACACTCGATCCCTCCGATGTCAACAACTACAGACCAGTATCCCTCCTTTCTTTTCTCTCCAAAACTCTGAACGTGCCATCCTTGGCCAGCTCTCCGCTATCTCTCTCAGAATGACCTTCTTGATCCAAATCAGTCAGGTTTCAAGACTAGTCATTCAACTGAGACTGCTCTTCTCTGTATCACGGAGGCGCTCCGCACTGCTAAAGCTAACTCTCTCTCCTCTGCTCTCATCCTTCTAGACCTATCGGCTGCCTTCGATACTGTGAACCATCAGATCCTCCTCTCCACCCTCTCCGAGTTGGGCATCTCCGGCGCGGCCCACGCTTGGATTGCGTCCTACCTGACAGGTCGCTCCTACCAGGTGGCGTGGCGAGAATCTGTCTCCTCACCACGCGCTCTCACCACTGGCGTCCCCCAGGGCTCTGTTCTAGGCCCTCTCCTATTCTCGCTATACACCAAGTCACTTGGCTCTGTCATAACCTCACATGGTCTCTCCTATCATTGCTATGCAGACGACACACAATTAATCTTCTCCTTTCCCCCTTCTGATGACCAGGTGGCGAATCGCATCTCTGCATGTCTGGCAGACATATCAGTGTGGATGACGGATCACCACCTCAAGCTGAACCTCGGCAAGACGGAGCTGCTCTTCCTCCCGGGGAAGGACTGCCCGTTCCATGATCTCGCCATTACGGTTGACAACTCCATTGTGTCCTCCTCCCAGAGCACTAAGAACCTTGGCGTGATCCTGGACAACACCCTGTCGTTCTCAACTAACATCAAGGCGGTGGCCCGTTCCTGTAGGTTCATGCTCTACAACATCCGCAGAGTACGACCCTGCCTCACACAGGAAGCGGCGCAGGTCCTAATCCAGGCACTTGTCATCTCCCGTCTGGATTACTGCAACTCGCTGTTGGCTGGGCTCCCTGCCTGTGCCATTAAACCCCTACAACTCATCCAGAACGCCGCAGCCCGTCTGGTGTTCAACCTTCCCAAGTTCTCTCACGTCACCCCGCTCCTCCGCTCCCTCCACTGGCTTCCAGTTGAAGCTCGCATCCGCTACAAGACCATGGTGCTTGCCTACGGAGCTGTGAGGGGAACGGCACCTCAGTACCTCCAGGCTCTGATCAGGCCCTACACCCAAACAAGGGCACTGCGTTCATCCACCTCTGGCCTGCTCGCCTCCCTACCACTGAGGAAGTACAGTTCCCGCTCAGCCCAGTCAAAACTGTTCGCTGCTCTGGCCCCCCAATGGTGGAACAAACTCCCTCACGACGCCAGGACAGCGGAGTCAATCACCACCTTCCGGAGACACCTGAAACCCCACCTCTTTAAGGAATACCACCCCCCCCCCCTTAAAAGATTTAGATGCACTATTGTAAAGTGGCTGTTCCACTGGATGTCATAAGGTGAACGCACCAATTTGTAAGTCGCTCTGGATAAGAGCGTCTGCTAAATGACTTAAATGTAAATGTAAATGTAAGGTAATCCTCGGCCTCCCGTGGCTCCAACGTCACAATCCCACCATCACATGAAAATTACCGCCTGGGGACCGGGATGCTAGAGGACCTGCTTTCTCGTACCCTGTGGTTCCTTGCCAGTTAAGGGTCCTGTGAGTGTCCACCAGCCCATCAATCGGTCCTGCCATATCGTTGGCCCCGTGTGTTGGGACGCAGATGTGGACATCCGTCAAGCTCTGGAGCGGGAAACCGGTCCTGCCATCTTTCCTCTGGAGCGCAACTACGTTCCCACAGGGGTGAGAAATCGGCTGTTGAACTGGGCACACACATCCCTCCCCGCTGGATACCCAGGTATCACCCGCACTATTCAATCCGTCTCCAAAAAGTCCTGGTGGCCCACCTTGGTGCAGGACGTCACCCACTGTGTCAACTCATGCTCCATATGTACTCAATCAAAATCTCCCCAGCACGCTCCAGCAGGTAAACTACTTCCCCTTCCCGTGCCTCAGTGCCCTGGTCTCATTTGTCCATAGACTTTGTAACTGATCTCCCCCTTTCTGATGGTCGTAACACTATTATGGTAATTATTGACAGATTCTCCAAATCCTGCCGTTTTATCCCTCTCTCTGGTCTACCGCCCACTCTCCAGGTTGCTGAGGCACTATTCCAGCAGGTCGTCCGGTACTATGGCCTTCCGGAGGACATCGTTTCCGACCGTGGTCCCCAGTTCACGTCCGGGTCTGGAAAGCCTTTATGGAGAAGCTGGGGGTCACGGTCAGCCTCACACACGGGTACCGGCCTCAGTCCATCGGGCAGGTGGAGAGGTCCAATCAGGAACTGGGGAGGTTCCTAGGGAGTCACTGCCAGGACTGGCATGGTGAGTGGGCACTGCTCTTTCCACGGGTGGAATACGCCCAGAACTCACTTTGACACCGGGCTTACTCCATTCCTGATATCCCAGGGCGCACTGGCTCTAGTGTTCCATCCTGGTGATTGCGTCTGGCTCTCCACCAGGAACCTCCCACTCCGCTGGCCCTGCCGGAAGCTGAGCCCCAGGTTTGTGGGGCCCTTCAAGGTCCTCCGGAGGGTCAAGGGGGTAACCTATTGTCTTATACTCCCCACCAACTACCTGATCTCACCTTCCTTTCATGTTTCACTCCTCAGGCCGGTTGTTCCAGGTCCCACGACACCCCGCCGCCTCCCCTGGATATCGAGGGGACCCATGCCTATGTTATTCGGTCCCTCCTGGACACTCAACGTCGTGGGGGTCGGCTCCAGTACCTAGTGGACTGGGAGGGGTACAGTCCTGAGGAGTGCTCTTGGGTCCCGGTGGCGGGTATGCAGAACCCCAACATCATCCGGGATTTCCATCTCTGCCGTCTGGACCGACTCGCTCCTCGCCCTTGGGGCTGACTTGTTGGAAAGGTGTCATCCTATGACGGTGCCACATTGAAATTAATTGAGCTCTTCAGTAAGGCCATTCTACTGCCAATGTTTGTCTATGCCGATTGCATGGCTGTGTGCTCAATGTTATACACCTGTCAGCATCGGGTGTGGCTGAAATAGCCAAATCCACTCATTTCAAGGGGTGTCCACATACTTTTGTATATATAGTGTATGTTGCTTTTTAGTCATCCAGTTGTTATTGTCATTCTTAATTTTTTTATCCTCTTATGTTCGTTGTTTCGTGTTTTTATTTTCATTGTTTTTATTTGTTTTTTTTCCTGTGAAGCACCTTGTGTTGCATCCCATGTCTGAAATGTGCTGTACAAATAAAGCTTGACTTGATTTGTTCCAAATCATAGGACACCAGACAAAATGTTAAAACGGAGCCTACAAGGGGCTTCTCTCAAGTCCATATTTCTTTCTGAATACGGTGTGTGTGTCAAAACAGGGCTTGCAAACTGTTACTTACTACAAAGCGAAGGCCAGCCGCGAGCTGCCCAGTGACACAAGCCTACCAGATGAGCTAAATTACTTCTATGCGCGCTTGAGGCAAGCAACACTGAAGCATGCATGAGAGCTCCAGCTTTTCCGGAATAGTTTGTGATCACGCTCTCTGTAGACGATGTGAGTAAGACCTTTTAACAGGTCAACATTCACAAGGCCGCAGGACCAACTGGATTACCAGGATGTGTACCCAGAGCATGTGCTGAATGAGTCTGTAATACCTACATGTTTCAAGCAGACCACCTTAGTCCATGTGCCCAAGAACGCCAAGGTAACCCACCTAAATGACTACCGACCCGTAGCACTCACGTCTGTAGCCATGGAGTGCTTTGAAAAGCTGGCCATGGCTCACATCAATACCATTATCCCAGAAACACTAGAACCACTCCAATTTGCATTCTGCCCCAACAGATCCACAGATGACGCAATCTCTATTTCACTCCACACTGCCCATTCCCAACTGGACAAAAGGAACACCTACGTGAGAATGCTATTCATTGACTACAGCGTTCAACACCATAGTGCCCTCAAAGCTCATCACTAAGCTAAGGACCCTGGGAGTAAACACCTCCCTCTGCAACTGGATCCTGGATTTCCTGACGAGTCACTCCCAGGTGGTAAGGGTAGGCAACAACACATCTGCCACGCTGATCCTCAAGATGGGGGCCCCTCAGGGGCACGTGCTCAGTCCCCTCCTGTACTTCCTGCTCATCCACGACTGCGTGGCCATGCACGACTTCAACACCATTATTAAGTTTGCCGATGACACAAGGTGGTAGGCCTGATCACCGACAATGATGAGACAGCCTATAGGGAGGAGGTCAGAGACCTGGCAGTGTGGTGCCAGGACAACAAACTCTCCTTCAACGTGAGCAAAACAAAGGAGCTGATCGTGGACTACTAGAAAAAGAGGGCCGAGCAGGCCTCCATTCAAATCGACGGAGCAGGTCGAGAGCATCAAATTCCTTGGTGTCCACACAACCAACAAACTATCATGGTCCAAACACACCACGACAGTCGTGAAGAGGGCATGACAACACCTATTCCCCCTCAGGAGACTGAGAAGATTGATATGGGTCCTTAGATCCTCCAAACGTTATACATCTGCACCATTGAGAGCATCACCACCTGGTATGGCAGCTGCTCTGCATCCTACTGCAAGGCGCTACAGAGGGTAGTGTGTCCGGCCCAGTACATCACTGGGGCCAAGCTTCCTGCCATCCAGGACCTCTATACCAGGCGGTGTCAGAGGAAGGCCCTAAAAATGGTCAAAGGCTCCAGCCACACTAGTCATAGACTATTCTCTCTGCTAAAATGTAATTTGATTTAATTTAACCATTGCCCTACCAAAACATGACTGTGGTAACTTGGGGGCGACACTACTTAAAGTCACAGGGCAAGTGAAGTCACTGTACGATGGCTACTAGCACTCACTAGACAGCGAGTCCAGTAAGTCTACATATACTACACAAGCTGCTACAGTATTCAAAACCCTTCTTTGTACTTATCCAAATCAACCTAATGAGACCATTGTCTCTTGTTAGAAAACATCCACATCCTCCATCTACTTAGAGCAGGGCTGCCCAACCCTCTTCGTGGAGATCTACCTTCCTGTGGATTTTCAGTCCAACCCTAATTTAACACACCTGATTCTACTTGTTAGCTGCTCAACAAGACCTTAACTAGCTGAATCAGATATGCTAAATTAGGGTTGGACTGAAAACCTACAGGACAGTAGATTTCCAGGAAGAGGGTTGGGCAGCCCTGACTTAGAGAGTCTAAAAAGTTTGGAGGAACAGAAAAAGTCCCTTAAATATCAGCCTAATATTACCAGGCTCCAAAATTAGATTATTCCCATCAAGCATTATTATGCATTAGTCCATTATCTGGTTACAGCAACACAGTGAGCAGAGACTTTAACAATTTAGGAGTAAGGAGTGCATACAAATGTCCAAGGACCTGCTTACCTAAAGGTTAGCAAATCAAGATAATCTCTGCCGTGCTGATACAGGGACTTTGGAGAAATAGGCATTCTATACAAAAACTTCACAATGTTTCCTGAATTTACCTCTTGACATTTAAAACTTAATTCACTAATTGTTGTATTTCCTAATATTTTCTGAGAGCTATTGTAGCTCTAGGAAATTATATTTTTTATAATATGATTTTAGTGAACCAGTTTCTCAATACCATCACTATGAAGGTGTCACGCCCTGACCTTAGATATCCCCACTTTCTGGTGTGGGATCTTGACTATGTGTAGTTGCCTGTCAGCACTCTATTGTGGCGGCAGGGTAGCCTAGTGGTTAGAGAGTTGGACTAGTAACCGCAAGGTTGAAAATTCAAATCCCAGAGCTGACAAGGTGCAAATCTGTGATTCTGCCCCTGAACAGGCAAGTAACCCACTGTTCCTAGGCCAACATTGAAAATAAGAATATGTTCTTATTTATCTGACTTGCCTAGTTAAATAAAGATAAAATAGCTTCACATTTCAGTTGTTATTTTGTTTGGTTTTCATTCTTTTAATAAAGAGAATGTACGCCTACCATGCTGCGCCTTGGTCTCCTTCATACGACGATCGTGACAGAAGGAAGACATGTTTTTGGCCTGAAAGTTAGTTCTATGGCTGCTATCCAGGGACCTGGTTTAGATGTTGTTCCCAGACTCATAAATACATTTTGAGAAGCGACAGTGGCAGTTGCTCCGGCAGCTACTTCAGAAAGTCAGTTTCAAGTGAAAAGTTCGGTCCAAAGTTTTCATCAAGTGCCTAGAACTTCTGCCTTACAAAAATGTCTCTCCAATTAAGTGTGGATCAGAGATCACACGTTTGAGAGGAGGATGATGCAGAAAAAGTGTTTCCCTTCCCCTGAAAGAAACCTTCTCAAAAGATTGGGAGGAAATGAAATAAACAAAATGAGTGTGATCCTAATGAAAGTGTCTTCAAAATATGTCAGCCGTCTATGGAATTGGTAACACAGACTGTTATCTAAACTACGGTATTTGGAAAATAATATGCAGAGTCAATTAGTGACACTGTTTGTGTAACCTCTTGGTCTGCTATTGTCTGGGAATCGTGCGGGGCCATTTGTTGGTGCAAATCTGTCTAACAATGGTGTTCACAAAAACCTGGACTATCAATAAAGCCTTTTTAAGAATATGGAAGTTAGCCAAAATACTGTGATTTGGGGATAGGTTAGCCCTCTTGTCTGATACATTGTTTCTATGCAGCACCCTGCTGATTTCCTGCACACAGGACAAACATACAGTGCATTCGGAAAGTATTCAGACCCCTTGACTTTTTCTGTTACAGCCTTATTCTAAAATAGATTAAATTGTATTTTTTCCTCATCAATCTACACACAATACCACATAATGACAAAAACGAAAACAGGGTCTCCAGAAATTTGAGCTAATTTATTACAAATAAAAAACAGAAATACCTTATGTACATACAGTGGGGAGAACAAGTATTTGATACACTGCCGATTTTGCAGGTTTTCCTACTTACAAAGCATGTAGAGGTCTGTAATTTTTTATCATAGGTACACTTTAACTGTGAGAGACGGAATCTAAAACAAAAATCCAGAAAATCACATTGTATGATTTTTAAGTAATATATTAGCATTTTATTGCATGACATAAGTATTTGATACATCAGAAAAGCAGAACTTAATATTTGGGACAGAAGCCTTTGTTTGCAATTACAGAGATTATACATTTCCTGTCGTTCTTGACCAGGTTTGCACACACTGCAGCAGGGATTTTGGCCCACTCCTCCATACAGACCTTCTCCAGATCCTTCAGGTTTTGGGGCTGTCGCTGGGCAATACGGACTTTCAGCTCCCTCCAAAGATTTTCGATTGGGTTCAGGTCTGGAGACTGGCTAGGCCATTCCAGGACCTTGAGATGCTTCTTACGGAGCCACTCCTTAGTTGCCCTGGCTGTTTGTTTTGGGTCGTTGTCATGCTGGAAGACCCAGCCACGACCCATCTTCAATGCTCTTACTGAGGGAAGGATGTTGTTGGCCAAGATCTCGCAATACATGGCCCCATCCATCCTCCCCTCAATATGGTGCAGTCGTCCTGTCTCCTTTGCAGAAAAGCATCCCCAAAGAATGATGTTTCCACCTCCATGCTTCACGGTTGGGATGGTGTTCTTGGGGTTGTACTCATCCTTCTTCTTCCTCCAAACACAGCGAGTGGAGTTTAGACCAAAAAGCTCTATTTTTGTCTAATCAAACCACATGACCTTCTCCCATTCCTCCTCTGGATCATCCAATGGTCATTGGCAAACTTCAGACGGGCCTGGACATGTACTGGCTTGAGCAGAGGGACCTTGCGTGCGCTGCAGGATTTTAATCCATGACGGTGTAGTGTGTTACTAATGGTTTTCTTTGAGACTGTGGTCCCAGCTCTCTTCAGGTCATTGACCAGGTCCTGCCGTGTAGTTCTGGGCTGATCCCTCACCTTCCTCATGATCATTGATGCCCCACGAGGTGAAATCTTGCATGGAGCCCCAGAACGAGGGTGATTGACCGTCATCTTGAACTTCTTCCATTTTCTAATAATTGCACCAACAGTTGTAGATTTCTCACCAAGCTGCTTGCCTATTGTCCTGTAGCCCATCCCAGCCTTGTGCAGGTCTACAGTTTTATCCCTGATGTCCTTACACAGCTCTCTGGTCTTGGCCATTGTGGAGATGTTGGAGTCTGTTTGATTGAGTGTGTGGACAGGTATTTTTCATACAGGTAACGAGTTCATACAGGTGCAGTTAATACAGGTAATGAGTGGAGAACAGAAGGGCTTCTTAAAGAAAAACTAACAGATCTGTGAGAGACGGAATTCTTACTGGTTGGTAGGAGATCAAATACTTATGTCATGCAATAAAATGCAAATTAATTACTTAAAAATCGTACAATGTGATTTTTGTTTCCGTCTCTCACAGTTGAAGTGTACCTATGATAAAAATTACAGACCTCTACATGCTTTGTAAGTAGGAAAACCTGCAACATCGGCAGTGTATCAAATACTTGTTCTCCCCACTGTAAGTATTCAGACACTTTTCTATGAGAATTTTAGAACAAGGTTGAAACGTAACAAAATGTGAAAAAAGTCAACGGGTCTGAATACTTTCCCGAATGCCCTGTAAGCTCAGCAATCAATAGGGCTTTAATGGTGGGGGGTTGAGATGCTGTGGAGAATGAGAATCCCCAGCAGGCAGAGTGAGAGGCGGTACGAAAACGAGAAATGCAGTTTAAATCCAGCTTCTCATTGTGACCTGGGGTCCTTGTCTGATGTTATACTTATTTAACCTCCTCATACCTTTCAACTTCTCATGTTAAAAATGTTGTTTTCATTCTGTCTGTGTCAGTGCGTGTAAAAGATGATAAAAAGCCTTATTATATTCTGATACTCATCGTTGCGTCCATGACAATGACAGCAAGGCTTAAATGGGTGATGTGTGTCCCACTTGGGCACAAACTGGTTGAACCCATGCTGCTTCCACGTCATTTCAACAAATAAATTCAATGTGATGACGTCGAATCGACATGTACAACTGATTGGATTTGGGCATGTGTCTTTTTTTCACCCAACTTTTAACCTAAATCCAATGACATGGTTCAATTTGTGGTTGCTTTTAGGTTGAATTGACGTTGGTTGACAACTCTTCTTCCCCCTCAGGAGACTGAAAAGATTTGGCATGGGCCCTCAGATCCTCAAAAAGCTCTACAGCTGCACCACTGAGAGCATATTGACTGGCTGCATCACCGCTTAGTATGGCAACTGCTTGGCATCTGACTGCAAGGCGCTACAGAGTGTAAAGCATACGGCCAAGTACATCACTGGTGATGAGCTCCCTAGATTGTTCTCTCTGCTTCAGCACAGCACACTGTACCGATGCGGTTAATAGTTAACAGCAATGCAGATAGTCCAAGTAAAGTTTGGGAAAGGCCACATTCACATTTCCATGTCAGTCTAATAAGCTTACTCAAGTGCTTAATAATGACTAATTGGCAAGCATGGAATGCAACAGCAGTCACACCTGTCCTGTCCTTCTATTAGTTCTGTCCTTCCAACATTCGTTACAGTTCATTGCATTTGTTATGCTCTAACATGGCATCACATCAAAAATAATTATTGTAATTGTCACAATTAATTTAACACTGGAGCAAGGTTATTATAGTTTCGTGATGTAAAACGTTTTTTTCCCATTCGTTTTTTGATGTTTATTCTATATACAAAAGACCGCTTCCCTCATCAGCGGCTTCATCTTTGTTGAGCGAAGTGACATTGACAAACTTGGGACCATCAGGCAAGCTAATGCAGGGGTTGGCTGACAGAGGATTCAGTATGCATGCGAAGCGCTCATGCAGTGACTTCAGGAGAACCTGTGCCAACTGTTTTGCAACACTCATTGACTGCAAGTGTGCCTCAAGGTTGAGAAGGCACGGTACCACATTAGACAGCGACTGGCTGTCAGTTTCAGTTTACTAAATGTTTTTTTCAATTTTATTTTTATTTTAAGTTTTCGTTTATTATATATAATAACCTTGCACTGGAGATATGCTTTATGTTAGCTTCCCTCAGCTCATCTACATTAGGCTGGTATGCCAATTAGAAGACGAATGGCGTAAAGGTCACTCATGAGTTCCCATTCAAACGATATTGATCGCGTTTAACACTTCTAAGACAGCTGGGGATGCTTGCAATATGAATACCATTGGTATCACCACTGAAGGGACATACAGTATTTATGACAAATACATTTGGCAAAAAGGGTTGGCACTGGTGTGCAACTATTTAAGCCATTATATATTCCAAACGACTACGTTGGTTGATATACAGTACGTACAGATATTGTTACAGACAAACACAATAGTAGACGTCCTTATGCATGGTATTGCTTATACTGTAGGCTACATCTGCAGCGCAGTCATCTCTCCTTACAGTTTCTAGGTTCGTGTGCCACCTCTCGACAGAACAGCGAGTAGAATGGAAAAGCAAAGACTGTAGCATTTCCCAGCCCATGCTTTACTTTCAACCCAAGGCTGGAGTCAGCACAACGTCCATGCTTCATTCTTCGACGACATTTTCATTTAATGGTCACATAGGTTACTTTATTTTAATTTTATAGCGCCTGTCATGCTCTTCAGGTGCGGACCTGCTCTGATATCCAAGGCATCGAAGTTTGTTTGTGATATCATTTCGTCGAATAAAGTAGATTATATAAATAATTCCAGCTCAACAAAGATACATTTATTAAAGGGCATATATGTATATGAAGCTTTCTTGTGGTTTTCGTTATATTTGCTTTCTTGACATTGGAGTTTATTTCCAGCGAGAGAGTTCGAGGGAGCTTTTGCCGCCAAATAGACGCTCGAGCTGTTTGCAACAACTGTTTAGTATACACTCCCGTAGATGTTGTGGAACACATTGGGTGAAACTTTGTCTCTGAAAATAGATAGCCGACTACTAGGCTATACCGAAAACGTTTTCAAACCAAGAAGACGCCAGCTTATGGAGAACAACTACAGCGGTCAAGTAGGCTATATCCAGGTATGTTTGTTAATTTCTTGAGTTGTCCACAGTGATTAATTTTGGACTTTTAGCCTTGAGACCAAGACGAACATATTTTCTTTCATTTCACAGGAGTTTTAATTGTCAACCATGAATCAAACAGCAGGAGTAACACAGACATACCGGAGGTGTTCAAAAGCAGGGAATGTAAGTCTTTTCTATTATTAGGACTATTGTAAAGCGGGTTTGGGCTATTGCAAGGTATGCTATCACAAGCAATCATCAACCACCAACTGAACTGAGAATATGACATTGCTTCTATATTTTCCTATGCGTTCACTGGACTATTGTTTTGCAAATTCCTATTATGGGATAACGGTGCCCTAAATACATATTTCACATACAGTAGCCTAGGCTATATAAATAGTCATGTATTTTAGGGATTCCTTCCACTTAGGCTACTGTAGAATGTATGGAAGCAGTTGAACCAGAATATGGCCTGACAGCATCCTAATAAAGGACGCTGCGCTTCTGCGCATGGGCGGCCTAGGTGGTTAGGCCCACCAGCGGTGCATGGGTAAAATGATTGGGGAAGCCAGAAAAAAGCCATATTACAACCTATGTGTTGTGAAAATTGCGTTGTTCGCTCTGTAACCTGTTAGTTCATATGCGTTGCGACCGTGATATATAGCCCAGCTAGCAATGAGGAATCGGCCCAGAAGCGGCCGTCTTCTGGGGGGCCGGAACTGATTCAATCGTCCCAGATAGGGTTGTCGACTCGGCCCGGAATCAAAATGAATGACTGCCCAGAATTAACCCAAGTACATCGGGCTGTTTCTGTCTACCGACTATGGCGGCATCTTACCAGAATCCCCCCAGAAGCGCCCGATTTAAATAAATGTATACAAAATTACCCTGTTTAGTAATTTTAAATAATACTATTCTACATTTTATACATACAAATTATACCCATCCACAAATAAATATTTTGTGTCAGAGGAAACACCATACACCTGGTGACCGTGTCAGTGTGCATGCGCCTAGCCCTCCCCTAACCCGGACGACGCTGGGCCAATTGTGGATCGCCTCACTGGTCTCCCGGTCGCGGCTAGCATGGGTCTTGAACCAGCAGCTGTAGAAACGCAGTTTGCACTGCGATGCAGTGTCTTAGACCGCTGCACCACTCAGGAGGTTCCATCCACAAAGTTTTTAATGCTTATCAATTGCCTTAAACAAAGTATCAAAATACTACGTAGGACTCTTAAAGAATTTCTTTATGATGTTAATTGTATTTTTTGATCACAGAAACAATGACGAAAATATGGAAAAATAAATAAATAATGAAATGTTAATTATATAAAATTGCCTGTGTAATCATCTGCCAGAGAGTAGCCCCAATCGGCCCAAGCCCCAAGTAATACATTTGGGCCAGATAACTCACACCGTTGAATAAATTCAACCAAACCTTTGTTTCATCACAAAACCAGAGAGCAACTTATGTCCGGTGAAGTCCACAAAGCATATTACTTTGTTACATGAACTACAGCATGATCAATGAAGTTAATGTTTCCGACATTTTCGGATCACTAAACAACTATTGATTTAGAACCACGGAGAGTTACCTCGAGTCGCAAAGAAAACAGGAGCAGCCTCCTTTATTCCAGCACCATTTCAAATTCAACATTTCCACATCATCAAATCACCTATGTTTATTCTAATACAGGGACAGCTAAAAGATACAAAAAACTACACTGCTCAAAAAAATAAAGGGAACACTAAAATAACACATCCTAGATCTGAATGAATGAAATATTGTTATTAAATACTTTTTTCTTTACATAGTTGAATGTGCTGACAACAAAATCACACAAAAATGATCAATGGAAATCAAATTTATCAACCCATGGAGGTCTGGATTTGGAGTCACACTCAAAATTAAAGTGGAAAACCACACTACAGGCCGATCCAACTTTGATGTAATGTCCTTAAAACAAGTCAAAATGAGTCTCAGTAGTGTGTGTGGCCTCCACATGCCTGTATGACCTCCCTACAACGCCTGGACATGCTCCTGATGAGGTGGCGGAATGTCTCCTGAGGGATCTCCTCCCATACATGGACTAAAGCATCCTCCAACTCCTGGACAGTCTGTGGTGCAACGTGGCGTTTATGGTTGGAGCGAGACATGATGTCCCAGATGTGCTCAATTGGATTCAGGTCTGGGGAACGGGCGGGCCAGTCCATAGCATCAATGCCTTCCTCTTGCAGGAACTGCTGACACACTCCAGCCACATGAGGTCTTGCATTAGGAGGAACCTAGGGCCAACCGCACCAGCATATGGTCTCACAAGGGGTCTGAGGATCTCATCTCGGTACCTAATTGCAGTCAGGCTACCTCTGGCGAGCACATGGAGGGCTGTGTGGCCCCCCAAAGAAATGCCACCCCACACAATGACTGACCCACCGCCAAACCGGTCATGCTGGAGGATGTTGCAGGCAGCAGAACGTTCTCCACGGCGTCTCCAGACTCTGTCATGTCTGTCACATGTGCTCAGTGTGAACCTGCTTTCATCTGTGAAGAGCACAGGGCGCCAGTGGCGAATTTGCCAATCTTGGTGTTCTCTGGCAAATGCCAAACATCATGCACTGTGTTGGGCTGTAAGCACAACCCCCACCTGTGGACATCGGGCCCTCATACCACCCTCATGGAGTCTGTTTCTGACCGTTTGAGCAGACACATGCACATTTGTGGCCTGCTGGAGGTCATTTTGCAGGGCTCTGGCAGTGCTCCTCCTGCTCCTCCTTGCACAAAGGAGGAGGTAGCGGTCCTGCTGCTGGGTTGTTGCCCTCCTACGGCCTCCTCCACGTCTCCTGATGTACTGACCTGTCTCCTGGTAGCGTCTCCATGCTCTGGACACTACGCTGACAGACACAGCAAACCTTCTTGCCACAGCTCGCATTGATGTGCCATCCTGGATGAGCTGCACTACCTGAGCCACTTGTGTGGGTTGTAGACTCCGTCTCATGCTACCACTAGAGTGAAAGCACCGCCAGCATTCAAAAGTGACCAAAACATCAGCCAGGAAGCATAGGAACTGAGAAGTGGTCTGTGGTCACCACCTGCAGAACCACTCCTTAATTGGGGGTGTCTTGCTAATTGCCTATAATTTCCACCTGTTGTCTATTCCATTTGCACAACAGCATGTGAAATTTATTGTCAATCAGTGTTGCTTCCTAAGGGGACAGTTTGATTTCACAGAAGTGTGATTGACTTGGGGTTACATTGTGTTGTTTAAGTGTTCCCTTTATTTTTTGAGCAGTGTATTTAGTCCAATCAACGTAAGCTAAATATGATGTGGCTGTCCATGTTTCTGATTTGTGTGCATGCCTGTTCCTGCAAGTAGAAAAACAGGTTTACTCACCCTACTTGTAGAGAAACGCCAATGCCATCCTCATCTCTTTCATTTTGACAAAACAACCTATCACTGTCATACAGTACACACTTGTATTTTTTGTTGTCTTAGGCTACCTTGTCACGCCCTGACCATAGTTTGCTTTGTATGTTTCTATGTTTTGTTTGGTCAGGGTGTGATCTGAGTGGGCATTCTATGTTGGATGTCTAGTTTGTCTGTTTCTGTGTTTGGCCTGATATGGTTCTCAATCAGAGGCAGGTGTTAGTCGTTGTCTCTGATTGGGAACCATATTTAGGTAGCCTGTTTTGTCATTGTGGGTTGTGGGTGATTGTCTATGTGTAGTGTTTGTGTCAGCACTATTGTTTATTAGCGTCACGGTTGTCATTTTGTAGTGTTCAGTTTTTTCAATTAAAATGACGAACACTTACCACGCTGCGTATTGGTCCTCCGATCCTTCTCGCTTCCCCTCGTCAGATGAGGAGGACGAAGACAGCCGTGACATACCTGGCTAAAATGCTTGTTCGCTAGCCTAACTTACTTTCATGGGCAACTTTAGCTAGTTAACATTAGCCATCTACATCTAGCTACATATTGAAATTCCATTCTCTCAGGCCAGGGGGACAATGTATGAATTGATGGATGGATCAGAATCGCCGTTATAATCATTGGCCAGTATGGAGAATGAAGTAAAACCGCAAGTCCAAATCCCTAACTCCATCCATGGCTAATTTAGGAAAGGGCCAATTTTAGCTAGCTACCTAGCCACTGGAGGACAACAACACAATGAGATGCAACAATTGAAGTTGTTTCTGTCTATTACGTATGCTCTCAATGCAATTTAATAGGAGTGTCGCCAAATCCAAACTGGCTTCCCTTGACACTTTTTTTTGTGCACCAGGACCATTCACAGTTGAGCTCACTCAGTTTAGCTCAACGCTGATGGGCTATTTTATTTTGCTTTCTGGCTTCCCTTGAATTCAATGCAATGGGTGGCAACAATATCATATTGTTTTGGACCAGACAGCATCAGATAAATGTCTACACATCCAGAGTAGAGGTCGACCGATTATGATTTTTCTATACCGATACCGATTATTGGAGGACCAAAAAAAAGCCGATACTGATTAATTGGCCGATTTTAAAATGTATTTGTAATAATGACAATTACAACAATACTGAATGAACACTTATTTTAACTTAATATAATACATCAATAAAATCAATTTAGCCTCAAATAAATAATGAAACATGTTCAATTTGGTTTAAATAATCCAAAAACAAAGTGTTGGAGAAGAAAGTAAATATGTGCCATGTAAGAAAGCTAACGTTTAAGTTCCTTGCTCAGAACATGAGAACATATGAAAGCTGGTGGTTCCTTTTAACATGAGTCTTCAATATTCCCAGGTAAGAAGTTTTAGGTTGTAGTTATTATAGGAATTATAGGACTATTTCTCTCTATACCATTTGTATTTCATTAGCCTTTGACTATTGGATGTTCTTATAGGCACTTTAGTATTGCCAGGAACACAACGACAACAGCCACCCTCGAAGCAGCGTTACCCATGCAGAGCAAGGGGAACAACCACTCCAAGTCTCAGAGCGAGTGACGTTTGAAACGCTATTAGCGTGCACCCCGCTAACTATCTAGCCATTTCACATTGGTTACACAAGCCTAATCTCGGGAGATTATAGGCTTGAAGTCATAAACAGCACAATGCTTGACGCACAACGAAGAGCTGCTGGCAAAACGCATGAAAGTGCTGTTTGAATGAATGCTTACGAGCCTGCTGCTGCCTACCACCGCTCAGTCAGACTGCTCTATCAAACTATCATCTCGAAAACAAGACGTTTATTCTTTCAGTGAAATACGGAACCGTTCCATATTTTATCTAAGGGGTGGCATCCATTAGTCTAAATATTCCTGTTACATTGCACAACCTTCAATGTTATGTCATAATTACGTAAAATTCTGGCAAATTAGGCGGCCCAAACTGTTGCATATACACTGACTCTGCGTGCAATGATCGCAAGACAAGTGACACAATTTCACCTATTGCCTGCTAACCTGGATTCTTTTTAGCTAAATATGCAGGTTCAAAAATATATACTTCTGTGTATTGATTTTAAGAAAGGCATTGATGTTCATGGTTAGGTACACATTGGAGCAACGATACCCCACGCATCGATTATATGCAACGCAGGACACGTTAGATAAACTAGTAATATCATCAACCATGTGTAGTTAACTAGTGATTATGATTGATTGTTTTTTATAAGATAAGTTTAATGCTAGCTAGCAATTTACCTTGGGTTACTGTATTCACGTAACAGGCAGTCTCCTCGGGGAGTGCAATGAGAGGCAGGTGGTTAGAGCATTAGACTAGTTAACTGTAAGGTTGCAAGAATTAATCCCCCGAGCTGACAAGGTGAAAATCTGTCGTTCTGCCCCTGAATGCGACAGTTAACCCACCGTTTCTAGGCCGTCATTGAAAATAAGAATGTGTTCTTAACTGACTTGCCTAGTTAAATAAAGGTGTACATCTTTGTTTTAAATCGGCCAAATCGGTGTCCAAAAATATCGATTTCCGATTGTAATGAAAACTTGAAATCGGACCTAATTAATCGGCCATTCTGATTAGTCGGTCGACCACTAGTTCAGAGACAGAGGGGCGCTGTTTCCCACGCTCAGATGCTTTCTACTGTGAGACACATTCAGCCTCTTGCAAATTGAAGGAAGGCCTACAATGCAGAGCCCGAAAAATAACTGCTGAAAATGTTTAGGGGGGTACTTGTTTCTTACTGAAAGCAAATCTATAATTCGTAACTCCCTGTCCATCGGTCTGGATTTTACAATATGTGGATATCTGTAGGTCATAGACACCTGCTAAACCAAACTTATCTCCTAACCGGCACCTACACTGAGTGTACAAAACATTAGGAGTACCTGCTCTATCCATGACATAGAATTACCCAGCCTGGTCTAATAGACTAGACATAACATAGTCAAAGTAAATCTGTTATGGTATGTTATGTTTGGTATGGTTATATAAGACAGATGGTTACTTAAGGGTCAGTGGAGGCTCCTGTGGGAGGACCATGTTCCTCAGTGAATATCAGAAAAACATTAAAAAAGTTATCCTTTTTAAATAAAACTATGCAAAATATATTAATGTCACCAAATAATTGATTAAATCAAACTTTGCAATGATTGTATACTGTAGCTTCAACAACACTCTGTAGGGTAGTACCGTGGTGTAGCCGGAGGACAGCTAGCTTCTGTCCTCCTCTGGGTACATTGACTTCAATACAAAACCTAGGAGGCTCATGGTTCTCACCCCCTTCCATAGACGTACACACTAACTATGTGTCACGTTCTGACCTTAGTTCTTTGGTTATGTCTTTGTTTTAGTATGGTCAGGGCGTGAGTTGGGTGGGTTGTCTATGTTCCTTTTTCTATGATTTGGGATTTCTGTGTTTGGCCTGGTATGGTTCTCAATCAGAGGCAGCTGTCAATCGTTGTTCCTGATTGAGAAGCATACTTAGGTAGCCTGGTTTCACTTTTGAGTTGTGGGTGATTGTTTCCTGTGTCTGTGTTTGCACCATACGGGACTGTTTTGATTTTCGTTTATTCTTTCACTTTGTTATTTTGTATTTTTGTAGTGTTCAGTTTTACATATTAAAATGGACACTTACCACGCTGCATATTGGTCCGATATCTCTTACTCCTCGTTAGAAGAAGAGGAGAGTCGTTACACTATGACAACTTCCGGAGGACATCTTTCAACCTATCAGAGCTCTTGCAGCATGAACTGACATTTTGTACCCAATCAAATGATCAGAGAATTAATCTGGTACTGAAAGCATAAGCTACAGCTAGCTAGTGCTGCAGTGCATAAAATGTGGTGAGTAGTTGACTCAAAGAGTGAGAAAGACAATAGTTAAACAGTTTTGAACAAATGAATTTCTTCAAAAAGGAAGGAGGATCAAAGGAGAGCGAGATAGCTATAATTCGTCATTTCTTTTCACTTACACTTAGTTAGGTAACAAATGCAGCCAGCTAGTTTAGCCTACTCAAACACCCAACTCAAACCGAGGAATGCTATGTTAGTTAGTTAGTATGCTATGACTATCCAACACTGGATCCAAGTCAAGGTAAGCTTCTGGTTTAAAAATTGATTGCCACTTGTGCCCGCCAGTGTAACTGCTAATCTGCTTACACTTACTGCATGATTGTTTAATTACATTTTTTTAAATTTCACCTTTATTTAACGAGGTAGGCTAGTTGCAACTGCGACCTGGCTAAGATAAAGCAAAGCAGTTTGACACATACAACAACACAGAGTTACACATGGAATAAACAAACATACAGTCAATAATACAGTAGATAAAAGTATATATACAGTATGTGCAAATGTTGGTAGGATAAGGGAGGTAAGGCAATAAATAGGCCATAGTGGCGAAGTAATTACAATATAGCAATTAAACACTGGAATGGTAGATGTGCAGAAGATGAATGTGCAAGTAGAGATACTGGGGTGCAAAGGAGCAAGATAAATAAATAATTACAGTATGGGGATGAGGTAGTTGGATGGGCTATTTACAGATGGGCTATGTACAGATGCAGTGAACTGTGAGCTGCTCTGACAGCTGGTGCTTAAAGTTAGTGAGGGAGATATGAGTCTCCAGCTCCAGGGATTTTTGCAGTTCGTTCCAGTCATTGGCAGCAGAGAACTGGAAGGAGAGGCGGCCAATAGAAGAATTGGCTTTGTGGGTGACCAGTGAGATATACCTGCTGGAGCGCGTGCTGCTATGGTGACCAAGGAGCTTATTGTAGCGGGTTTACTAACGCGTTAGTTATATTAGTAATGTTGACTATGATGCTACTTTAGCTAATATGGTGACAACGATGTAGGCTGTGTGTAGCGGTTATGATATGAAGGTTTGGCTTGGAAAGTTTATTTTGCTTGGTCACAGACAGTTGATGTGTTCTGCATTGAAGTCCACAATCGAAAGGAAAAGGTGAGAGGAGGAGAGTGCGTAGATGCGAGACGGAATACAACGAGCTGTTTGTATGTGGCTATGAAAGTTAACTGTTTGCCTGCGATCAGGGGTGTATTCATTTTTGCCGATTCTGTTGAATAACGCTTCTTAAATGGAAGCAAATGGAACAAAATCACCCCCAATATTTCTCTCGACCTGTGTGCACCTGCGTTGTAAACTTTAATTCATAGGCTACGGAAATTAGAGTATCATGTAGTAGCCTAAATCTACTGATGTTACGTTGAGCTGGTTGAGTGGAATATGAATGACAGTCATCCAATATGCTTTAATAGAAATAAGGCCATGCTCATAAAAAAACAATTGTTCTCCCTCATCTTAAACAGCACCGACCGTCACTGTTTATGGTGGATGGTTGGGGTAGATGGGTGGGCCTATAATGCGAATGCAACCGAAACGGCTTGATCACACCGACAGAGTCATCCTATAAATCCTGTCTAATAGAAACTCTTGTTTTGCGGTGTGCTTCCGTTTGGTTCTTAAGCAGTGAACGGTTTCTGTAATGAATACGTCCCTGTGTTCTTGTGTGCGTTCTGTCAGAATTTATTTGCTCATCATGATCCTGAAAAAACTGCTGAATTTAAACTTCTACTGTGCACGCTAACCAAGGTTGCCAGGTGCACGGTGTTTCCTCCGACACATTGGTGCGGGTGGCTTCCGGGTTGGATGCGCGCTGTGTTAAGAAGCAGTGCGGCTTGGTTGGGTTGTGTATCGGAGGACGCATGACTTTCAACCTTCGTCTCTCCCGAGCTCGTACGGGAATTGTAACGATGAGACAAGATAGTAGCTACTGAAAACAATTGGATACCACGAAATTGGGGAGAAAAAGGGGTAAAAAAAAACAAAAAAAACAAATGGATATCGGATAACGAGAACCTCGTTAGATAACGATGCTTGGCATGGGCTTCTGGATATGAGTTGCTTATGATTTGAGCAGTTGTGCATCAGATATTTTTAATGGATTATATGTTGATGTGAGTCATGTGACCATGCAAGCTGTTTCGTCCCCTGGGTTGCAGCAACGTTCAAGATGTTTATTGATCCGATGCATCCATGCATAATGTGTAATGCCTCCAAGTTTATAAAACCCTAACTGCAAGGCCCAACCCTGGGACATTCCCTGTTATTTCTACTTTTCTTGAAACTGTTAATCTAGTGTGCTTGTATTTCAGTCAACATTAATTTATGTCACCTTGATGCAAAAAAAACCAAACATAAGCACTCTCCATACTCCTCATCGGTAACTGTGTGCCTGCCTTGCTGTTCTACCTAGCTGCAGTCATTCCCTTTGTAAAGTAACAACTTTAGTCACCATCATTATCATTATCTGCAGTTTATGTTTTTCCAATTTTCTTTGAATTTTTATGAGACGAGTAGCCTAATCTTTTCATAAGCACATTTTTCTCCAGTGCTGTGCTGAGCTTGTGACCCACATTATGGGAGTGGAGAACTGCCTTACATGTGGGCATTGAGTCACAAGGGAAAGGGGGAGGAGAGAAGTCAGCGTGGTTAGGAAGAGGGGTTGGAGGTGTGGAGAAGGGGACCTGATTGAGTCTGTGCTTAATGAGACCATTAGGTTGGACAGGTGAGAACGGGCCCCTCCAGCTCCCTCCACAACTGCTAGAACGTCATTGCAATGGATTCACATGAACTTATTCCAGCAGGAGGGGAATAGGAGCTGACTAACCCTCTCCAGACTCTTCTGTCTTCAGCCAACATTATCTACATGTATCTTAGCATACGGTATCATATGCTAATAGAACCCAGTTTGTTTTGATTCCTATTGCATCTATTTAAAACTCCAAAGCTCTGGAGGCTTTCTATTTGGCCAATCTCTCTGTAGCCATTCTATTTTCAGAATGTTGACAGCCACAGAGAGATCTCATTCTAGATGAAAGACACACTGATTACAGTAGGACCACTGGGTTTGTAGTAGTCCCTGAAGGAAATGCATCTCATTGCACGTCATAATCTTATGACAAGCTTAACTCTGACGATGGTAGGAACATCTTGAAGTATGATGATAAATATAGATTGCTAGATTTCCACTGCTACCCAAGAGCAAATTATTGAACATAGGGTTTAACTCTTGAGCATTGGATTATAATTTCAAATGTTTCCTTTTTCCTCCAATTTATGCTTTGGCCACAAATACGAGTGTAGGATGAGTCAACAACATTATTTAAGTATCAGTTAACAGAATGTTAACTTTTAAAAGTGAGATTTTACTGGACAGTTACTTTAAGACTGATCATTGTTAATGTCCTATTCTGTACAGCTTAGCATTGGTTGTACACATTAAATCGGTTGTTACTAAAGATTGAAGTAGTAAAGCCGATGACTCCTTTGCGTAACCTTCATAAGAAGACATGGCGTCTCCTCAGATCCACAGTGACACACTGTCCAGGGGCCTCACCACCTGCTTTGACAGACCTCAGCTGACGTGACCTTTTGTGTCGATCAGTATGACATCACTGTTCCCCCCACCCCCTTGTCATTCTCGCAGGTTAGCGTTTTTCATCATGTATGTTGTTCTGGGGGCAGCTCTGCAGAGGGGTCACAAGCTGGCATAAAATTTGATTTGACTTCTAAACTTAACTCTAAGCACACTGCTAACCGTAATGCCCAACCCTAGTCCTAAATAAAAACCAAAAAGCACATGTTTGTTTTCATGAATTTCTACAATATAGCCAATTTTGACTTTGTAGCTGGCCTATCTAAGGGGAAATGACTCAGTTCTGCCTCTAGGACAAGACAATAAACGGCAACCTGTATCTTTATCTTCCCTACTCCCCCATCACTTGCTTATCAGTTAGGGGATATCAGTACACCATCATCATTCTGCCTGTCTTGAGTGCCTGCCCTTTCGGAATATATTCCACCCAATAATGTCCTGAACCCTGTTTGGAGTAATTGAATGGACATTATTGTGTGTCCTAGTCGTGTTGACTGTACTTCGCTGAGTAATAGAAACAACCAGCAGAGGTCCCCATAGTATTATGTACAAGCAGAGGCAAGCTGCTGTAAAATGGTGAAAACCCGTTATTGCTGTGCTTGGTGAAGATCTCCTTGCGTTCTCCATACAGTTGATTTAATTTTATGATACAACCTTCTCCATACAGTTGATTTAAGGTTTTCAAACCCCGAGCTGACAAGGTACAAACCTTGCCCCACGGTAGTTAATAGGTATAGGAATTTGCTAATGCCTGGTTAAATGTGTGCTATTTTATAGTTGGCTGGTCAGAAAGTATTTTTCTGTCAACATTGTTCATACTGACGCTCATTGTTGTCTGTACTGACTCTGCATGACAGGCTACAAGTTCCAGACAGCCTATGCAGCAACTTCAGTTCACTCTTGTCAATGACATATATTGTATGATTCGGTATGTGTCTCCCTATAATGGTCCAAGTCTATTAATTCTACCTGTGATTAGGCATATCAGGCTGTGTGAATGGAAGGCCCGGAAAATCGTTAAAGACTCCAGCTACCCAAGCCATACAATGTTCTCTCTGCTTCCGCACAGCAAGCGGTACCGGTGCATCAAGTCTGACACCAACAGGCACCTGAACAGCTTCTATCCCCAAGCCATAAGACTGCTATATAGCTAACAGAATGGCTACACGGACTATCTGAGTTGACGGTTGAATTTTATTTATATGATGTCTGATGCACACTCACAGGACTCACACTCACACACTACACACTGATTCTCCAACACACAAAACATGCACACACATTTATACTGACTCTACACACACACACGCACACACTCACATACTATCATAATTTACGCTGCTGCTACTCCATTTATCATATATCCTGATACCTAGTCACCTTACCCCTATACATACATATCTACCTCTAGCACGCCAGTATCCCTGCACATTGTAACTATGTTATTGGAACTGACCCTGTATATAGCTTCTTACTTTCTTGTGTTCTTAATATTTTTATTTATTTATTTGTTCTACCTTATGTTATTTTTAGTGCTACATTAATATTGATTACAGCATTGTTGGGTTTGGAGCTTGCAAGAAAGGCATTTCACTGTAATTGTGCACGTGACCTTGAAACTTGAAGTTTTGCATTTTGTATCAAGCCAGAACAGAGCAGGTTGACAGACATTGACCTGTGTTTTACTGAGACATTTTGGCTTATAAAGTACACGTGAACACAATATTTTTTACTAAACAGACTAATATCCAAGACTATTGGATTCTCATTATTCAAATAGTGGGATTCAAGCATTAGCATCTTTTAGCATCAGACAGCTCTGCACTCTCGTGTGAATTCCAAAATTGTAATTAGCTGCCACATTTTGAGAGTCATTTTGGAGCTATGCTAATCTTCCCATCTTCAAAGATCTCAAAGCTTAGATAAGGCCCTTTATTCTACCTAATTACAATGTTATAATGAGATGATATGTTTAATTTTGTCTCTCAGCTGGGACACACAAAAACAAAATAAATTAATAGCCTCCCGCAATGAATATGTATGAACTGCTGTTGTCCAAAGAAAGATTGATCGGCAAGCAAAGCCTCCATCTACTGAAAGTAGATATTGCACTTTCATCAATAAAATTATTTGAAAGGGCCTCAGGCCTAATGTCGGTCTCTCTCAATACTGTCATGAAATATTTCTTTATAAAAAGCCATTTGTTTCTGCAATTATCGAATTCACATTAGAATATACATATGCAGTTATTCGTGAGAAAGCATCTTCTATAGAGTACAGAAGTGAAACTGAAGAGGTATTAAGGGTTGAGAGTGTAATTCTTAATTACAGAGGGTTTGTTGGGCAACAATGAAGGATAACACCCGCAGAACTGTGCAAGATATCGATCGTTTTCTCATTACACAGACGGCTCATTGTAATGCACAGTTATCACTTCCAAGTCCCACACCGGAGTCTATGGGAATAACCATTGATTTTTTTTTTGAGAGTGCAGACAGACGAGGAAGGGTGGTGGAATGCACCCATTTCCATCTTTCCACTCCTAATTGTTGCATTAGCGGTGCTCTCGTTCTCATTAGCCCTACCCTTTTCTGCTCATGATGGGATTAGCGGGGGCCGTGTTATTGACTAAATGGATTTAACGGCACAGATGTCCCAATTGCCTTTCTTATTTTTGATGATCTTCTGAAATAATATAAAACTATTAACGATTTTTTTGGTATGTAATATTATGTTACTTACATGCTCTATAGCAGGGGTTTCAAACTCGTTCCATGGAGGGCCTAATGTCTGCAGATTTTTGGTTTTCCCTTTCAATTAAGAACTAGACAACCAGGTGTGGGGAGTTCCTTACTAATTAGTGACCTTAATTCATTAATCAAGTACAAGGGAGGAGTGAAAACCCGCAGCCAGTCAGCCCTCCATGGAATGAGTTTGACATGTGCAGTAGAGAATAGCGTGCCAATAAAAACAATGCATTGATCGATATACACTGCTCAAAAAAATAAAGGGAACACTAAAATAACACATCCTAGATCTGAATGAATGAAATATTCTTATTAAATACTTTTTTCTTTACATAGTTGAATGTGCTGACAACAAAATCACACAAAAATGGAAATGATTTAAATGGAAATCAAATTTATCAAGCCATGGAGGTCTGGATTTGGAGTCACACTCAAAATTAAAGTGGAAAACAACACTACAGGCTGATCCAACTTTAATGTAATGTCCTTAAAACAAGTCACAATGAGGCTCAGTAGTGTGTGTGGCCTCCACGTGCCTGTATGACCTCCCTACCATGCCTGGGCATGCTCCTGATGAGGTGCCGGATGGTCTCCTGAGGGATCTCCTCCCAGACCTGGACTAAAGCATCCGCCAACTTCTGGACAGTCTGTGGTGGATGGAGCGAGACATGATGTCCCAGATGTGCTCAATTGGATTCAGGTCTGGGGAACGGGCGGGCCAGTCCATAGCATCAATGTCTTCCTCTTGCAGGAACTGCTGACACACTCCAGCCACATGAGGTCTAGCATTGTCTTGCATTAGGAGGAACCCAGGGCCAACCGCACCAGCATATGGTCTCACAAGGGGTCTGAGGATCTCATCTCGGTACCTAATTGCAGTCAGGCTACCTCTGGCGAGCACATGGAGGGCTGTGCGGCCCCCCAAAGAAATGCCACCCCACACCATGACTGACCCACCGCCAAATCGGTCATGCTGGAGGATGTTGCAGGCAGCAGAACGTTCTCCACGGCGTCGCCAGACTGTCACGTCTGTCACATGTGCTCAGTGTGAACCTGCTTTCATCTGTGAAGAGCACAGGGCGCCAGTGGTGAATTTGCCAATCTTGGTGTTCTCTGGAAAATGCCAAACGTCCTGCACGGTGTTGGGCTGTAAGCACAACCCCCACCTGTGGACGTCGGGCCCTCATACCACCCTCATGGAGTCTGTTTCTGACCGTTTGAGCAGACACATGCACATTTGTGGCCTGCTGGAGGTCATTTTGCAGGGCTCTGGCAGTGCTCCTCCTGCTCCTCCTTGCACAAAGGTGGAGGTAGCGGTCCTGCTGCTGGGTTGTTGCCCACCTACGGCCTCCTCCACGTCTCCTGATGTACTGGCCTGTCTCCTGGTAGCGCCTCCATGCTCTGGACACTACACTGACAGACACAGCAAACCTTCTTGCCACATCTCGCATTGATGTGCCATCCTGGATGAGCTGCACTACCGGAGCCACTTGTGTGGGTTGTAGACTCCGTCTCATGCTACCACTAGAGTGAAAGCACCGCCAGCATTCAAAAGTGACAAAAACATCAGCCAGGAAGCATAGGAACTGAGAAGTGGTCTGTGGTCCCCACCTGCAGAACCACTCCTTTATTGGGGGTGTCTTGCTAAATGCCTATAATTTCCACCTGTTGTCTATTCCATTTGCACAACAGCATGTGAAATTTATTGTCAATCAGTGTTGCTTCCTAAGTGGACAGTTTGATTTCAAAGAAGTATGATTGACTTGGAGTTACTTTGTGTTGCTTAAGTGTTCCCTTTATTTTTTTGAGCAGTGTATAAAGTGATTGTCTTATTACTAATCTGTTGTGTTGTTGTCCACCCACACCACAGTGTTACACCTAGAGCACTAAAGCACTTGGCATTAGTTGGCAACAGTTTGTTTTGGGCACAGAGATGGCTTGAAAAGGGCTAACAATCTCGGGTAGAGTACATGCTATTATTTAAATGCATAGCAGACTGCTAAATGTGCTGTACCAGCACTTCAGTATACTTTAACACTGCCCCATACACTTCATCATCAGTGGCTGCTGTCAATTTTTGCTTCATGTGCCAAGGCATGTTAAAACCGTCTGTGCCAAGTGTGGTCTCTGAAGAAAAGGGGCTATTATATTATAACCATTATGTTGGACAAGAACACACATACAGCCAGCAGCTGCCAAAGAAGTTATTCATAAGAAGGACCTGTGTAGTCCTATATTCGTGATATTTTTTAAAACGGCTATAAAAAACGGTTAAAACGGCTATAAAACACACACACACACACACTAGTGCTGAGCGATTAATCGATATTTCAGTAATTCTCCATAATTTAAAAACTGACTGCAACAGTTCAATTATTTGAATTCCATTTTGTTCATTTTTTTTTTCTTTCTGTGAGCACATTGCACAGTTTCTCAAGAGATTTTTATTTTTTATTTTATTTAAACTTTATTTAACTAGGCAAGTCAGTTAAGAACAAATTCTTATTTACAATGACAGCCTACAAAAAGGCAAAAGGCCTCCTGCGGGGACGGGGGCCTGAGTTGAAATAGAAATACAATTTAAATATAGGACAAAACACACATCACGACAAGAGAGACAACACTACATAAAGAGGGACCTAAGACAACAACATAGCAAGGCAGCAACACATGACAACACAGCATGGTAGCAACACAACATAACAACAACATGGTAGCAGCACTAAACATGGTACAAACATAATTGGGCACAGACAACAGCACAAAGGGCAAGAAGCTAGAGACAACAATACATCACACAAAGCAGCCACAATTGTCAGTAAGAGTGTCCATGATTGATCTTTTGAATGAAGAGATTGTAGATAAAACTGTCCAGTTTGAGTGTTTGTTGCAGCTCGTTCCAGTCGCTAGCTGCAGCGAACTGAAAAGAGGAGCGACCCAGAGATGTGTGTGCTTTGGGGACCTTTAACAGAATATGACTGGCAGAACGGGTGTTGTATGTGGAGGATGAGGGCTGCAGTAGATATCTCAGATAGGGGGGAGTGAGGCCTAAGAGGGTTTTATAAATAAGCATCAACCAGTGGGTCTTGCGATGGGTATATAGAGATGACCAGTTTAGAGATGAGTATAGAGTGCAGTGATATGTCCTATAAGGAGCATTGTTGGCAAATCTGATGGCCGAATGGTAAAGAACATCTAGCCACTCGAGAGCACCCTTACCTGCCGATCTATAAATTACATCTCCGTAATCTAGCATGGGTAGAATGGTCATCTGAATCAGGGTTAGTTTGGCACCTGGGGTGAAAGAGGAGCGACTACGATAGAGGAAACCAAGTCTAGATTTAATTTTAGCCTGCAGCTTTGATATGTGCTGAGAGAAGGACAGTGCACTTTCTAGTCATACTCCCACATACTTGTATGAGGTGACTACCTTAAGCTCTAAACCCTCAGAGGTAGTAATACACCTGTGGAAGAGGGACATTCTTCTTACCAAACCACATGACCTTTGTTTTGGAGGTGTTCAGAACAAGGTTAAGGGTAGAGAAAGCTTGTTGGACACGAAGAAAGATTTGTTGTAGAGAGAGGTAGTTAGCAAACCAGGCAAAAGACCCATCAGAGACAACAATACTCCTTAGCTGGCCCACAAGATTGGAATGGTCTACTGTATCAAAAGCTTTGGCCAAGTCAATAAAAACAGCAGCACAATATTGCTTAGAATCAAGGGCAATGGTGACATCATTGAGGACCTTTAAGATTGCAGTGACACATCCATAACCTGAGCGGAAACCCGATTGCACACCCGAGAGAAAGCCAGTCAGTTGGTTATTGACACATTTTTCCAACACTTTCGATAAACAGGGCAAAATAGAAAAAGGCCTATAATAGTTAGGATCAGCTTGATCTCCTCCTTTATATAAAGGACGAACCGTGGCTACCTTCCAAGTAATGTGAACCTCCCCAGAAAGGAGAGACAGGTTAGGCTTTGCAATGATAGGGGCAGCAACCTTAAAGAAGAAAGGGTCTAAACCATCTGACCCAGATGTTTTTTTGGGGTCAAGTTTAAGGAGCCCCTTATCACCTCGGACTCAGTGACTGCCTGCAATAAGAAACTTCGTAGCGGGGCAGGGGAAAAAGAGGAAGAAGCATCGGGGATAGTCGCATTAGAAGGGGTGGGAGATGAGGAAATGTTGGATGGGCAAGGAGGCATGGCTGAGTCAAATAGGAATCCTGACTAAACTTCTTATGGTATAGGGGACGCTTGCGTCCCACTTGGCCAAAAGCCAGGGAAAATGCAGCGCGGCAAATTCAAATAAAATGATTAAATCACACATGTAAGATACTAAATTAAAGCTACACTCGTTGTGAATCCAGCCAACATGTCAGATTTTTAAAAGGCTTTTCGGCGAAAGCATAAGAAGCTATTATCTGATCATAGCACAACAGTAAACAAAGAGGGTAGCATATTTCAACCCTGCAGGCGCTACACAAAACGTAGAAATAAAATATAAAACATGCCTTTGACGAGCTTCTTTTGTTGGCACTCCAATATGTCCCATAAACATCACAATTGGTCCTTTTGTGCGATTACTTCCGTCCATATATATCCAAAATGTCCATTTATTTGGTGCGTTTGATCCAGAAAAAAAACAGCTTCCAAATTGCGCAACGTCACTTCAAAATATTTCAAAAGTTGCCTGTAAACTTTGCCAAACCATTTCAAACTACTTTTGTAATACAACTTTAGGTATTTTTAAATGTTAATAATCGATCAAATTGAAGACGGGTCTATCTGTGTTCAATACAGGAAGACAACAAACCAAGCTACTTATCAAGTCTTGCGCAACTCACAACAGTGTTACGCAGTTCATAGATGGCCATACTTCTTCATTGCACAAATGAATAACCTCAACCAAATTCAAAAGACTGCTGACATCCAGTGGGAGCGGTAGTAATGGAAAACAAGTTCCTAAGAAATATTCTTTCCCAATGAGAACTCAGTGAACAGACAGAGACCTAAAAAAATTCTGAACGGTTAGTCCTCTGGGTTTTGCCTGCTACATACGTTCTGTTATACTCACAGACATGATTCAAACAGTTTTAGAAACTTCAGAGTGTTTTCTATCCAAATATACTAATAGTATGGATATCTTATATTCTTGGCATGAGTAGCAGGAAGTTGAAATTGGGCACGCTATTTATCCAAAGTGAAAATGCTGCCCCCTATACCTTAAGAAGTTAATGAAGTGGTGATTAAAGAGCTCAGCCATGTGCTTCTTGTAATTAACAACCACATCATCAACATTAAGAAACATGGGCAGCTGTGAGGAGGAGGGTTTTATTCTACAGACCTTTAACCGTTTTCCAGAACTTCTTGGGGTTAGACGCACAGAGAGACAACTGCTCCTTAAAGTAACTAACTTGGCCTTCTGGATAGCCTGAGTGCACCTATTTCTCTTTTGCCTGAACGAGAGCCAGTCAGCCTGAGTATGCATGTGCCAAGCCTTTCGCCAAATTCAATACTTGAGGTGGAGTAACTCTGCAAGATCACAGTCGAACCAGGGGCTGAACCTGTTTTTAATTCTATTTTTCTTTATGGGGCGTGTTTGTTAACAATATCACTGAAAATATAAAAAAGAAGGTCCAAGCGTCTTCGACAGAGCTGATTCTATACCATGTTACAGAGGCCAGTTCATGAAGGAAGGCTTTCTCATTAACGTTTTTAAGCAATCGTCTATGACAAATCAGGGCAGGTCGTTTCACTGAGCAGCCATTACGAACACAGGCTGTAAAACAGTGATCAGTAAGGTCATTACAGACCGATATCTATCAGGATTATTTGTGAGGATAACATCGAGGAGAGTAGCCTTTTCTGGGTGTTTGAAGTCATACCTTGTGGGATTGGTAATAATCTGAGAAAGATTTAGGGAGTCCCATTGCTTTAGGACTTGGTCAGGTGGTTTAAGCATGTCCCAGTTTAGGTCACCTAGCAGAACAAATTCAGACTTAGTGTAAGGGGCGAGGAGAGAGTTTAGGGCAGTTAGGGTACAGGCATGTGCTGATGGAGGACGATAGCACCCAGCAACAGTCAGGAAAAAGCTATTTGAAAGTTGAATGCTTAAAACCAGCAAATCAAATTGTTTGGGGACAGACTTGGTGGAGACAGACTTGGTGGAGACAACTGAGCACTGAAGGTGATCCTTGGTAAAGATTGCCACTCCCCCACCTTTGGAAGATCTGTCTTGCCGAAAATGGTTATAAGCAGAAAGGTTAACATCAGTATTCAAAACACTCTTCCTTATCCACGTCTCAGTAATGACCAACACATCTGAATTGGAGCTGTGAACCCACACTTTCAATTGCTTAATTTTAGGTAATAAGCTTCTAGTGTTAACGTGCAGAAAACCCAGGCTTTTACAAAAGAGAAATCAGAAGCAGTGAAGCAGATATCAGAGCACAAGTCAGAATTGAGGCTAGCACAGTAGATGGGCCAGGGTGTACATGCACATTCCCAGATATCATCAACAGTAATACAATCAAGGCACGGCATAGGACAAGGAGAGCTCTGCAGTGCTGATTTATGACACCTGAATGTGCATCAGATGGCAACAAGATCATATTGTACAGCAATTTCATCAGGTAACATGAATACAAAGCTGGTGAGAGGAGGTTAGAATAGGATGGGAGGCCAAAAGTCTAATCAAGAGAGTCAGAGTCCCGAGTGTGGAAACAAATATAGTCTGTCCCACGATGGGGTAAAGAAAGTTTGTAGTCAACAAAGTATGCAGGAGTCATGAGGCAAATAGCAAAATGCGCAAGAAAAAAATTAAATATAACGACTTGGGGCAAGCCATTGTAAATTCAGTCACTTGCCCCAGGCGAGCGAAAGCTCGGGAGAGTGGGGTGAGTGTGGTGGGTTACCTGTACCAGACAGGGGGAGACAGGCCAGGGCAGACGATGAACAGATTGCAGGTGGAATCCAAGCAGCAGTGCAGCAGGCAACAGGAGTAGGTGTCACACCCACTTGGGAGAAGCTTTTATTTCTGGAGGCAGATTTCTTGTAGAAAATACCAATGAATGGTCTTTGAACAGCAGGAGGACGCTTGGGCCCAAAGACACCTTTTACTTCACACCTTAGTGCTAATTGAAGTTGTATCTTGTCTATCCTTGCAAGCCTGGCATCCTTAACTCAGCATTCAGTCCCCATAAAGTAAAATATATCATTGTAATGTACTTTATTTTTAATTTCTCTTTTTCTTGGCTCTCAAAATAGCATCAGACCAAAAAATACTCACTCAGTTCTAGGTTGGATGGTGGCCTCAGGTCTCTGCTATTTGTTTGCTTGAGCACCCTCCATATAGCTTGAAAAAAGGAAACCTTGGAAGCAGTAATCTCTCCGGCTAATTTTGGTCAAAATTAGGTTGTAGGTTTGGAGTTTTGATCTGGAGTGAAGGCCATGCTGTGGAGGGTAGCATCCTGCATATGTACCTCCCGAAAAATATATCTAGTTTAGTTTATCTAGTTAATCTAGTTCGTTTTTCATAACTCCAAATCTAACCTTTTGAAAAAAAAAACACGTTGAAAATGTGAGAGCTCACATGCAGCTGTGGCTCTCTCTCTTGGGTGGAGGTCTCAAATCAAGATCAGATCAAGCCCAGACTGTGCGATGTAGTAGGGACTAGTAGTTTCCAACAGGCCAATATTCTACATAGTTTAGCACAGAAAACGTAATTTACTGCAATGACCATAATCCATTCCGCGCCAACTTGTTCGGTCTGTGTGGGGCAGAGGAGTGAGAAAAGAGACAGAAGAACAGGTCAAGAGGAATAGAGAGCAGTTGCATTGCAAGGTTTCTATACCTGAAAATACATGATCTAAGTGATTGATAGTTGGTTTTCAGCAGTCATTAAAGTATGCCTTATTTACTTTGAATACAGTGCATTCGAAAGTATTCAGACCCCTTGACTTTTTCCACACAGCCTTATTCTAAAATGGATTCAATTGTTTTTTCAATCTACACACAATACCCCATAATGTGGCGGCAGGGTAGCCTAGTGGTTAGAGCGGTGGACTAGCAACCGGAAGGTTGCAAGTTCAAATCCCTGAGCTGACAAGGTACAACTCTAGGAAGAGCTTTGGTGGTTCCAAACTTCTTCCATTTAAGAATGAGGCCACTTTGTTCTTGGGGACCCTAAATGCTGCAGAAATTGTTTGGTACCCTTCCCCAGATCTATGCCTCGACACAATCCTGTCTACAGACAATTCCTTCGACCTCATGGCTTGATTTTTGCTCTGACATGCAATGTCAACTGTGGGATCTTATATAGACAGATGTGTGCCTTTCCAAATCATGTCCAATCAATTGATTGTTCTAGAAACATTTCAAGGATGATCAATGAGCTCAATTTCGATTCTCATAGCAAAGGGTCTGAATACTTCTTAGGTATTTCTGTTTATTTTATTTTTTTTAATTTGCAAACGTTTCTAAAAACCTGTTTTCGCTTTGTCATTATAGGGTATTGTGTGTAGATTGATGAGGTAAAATATTAATTTAATCCATTTTAGAATAAAGCTGTAACGTAGCAAAATGTGGAAAAAGGGAAAGGGTATGAATGCAATATTATATTAAGGTAAAGTAATGGGAAGAAATGATGGTTAATAAGTGATAAGCAGTAATGAGGACTTTTATTAATTGTTTTATTCTGTGTTGTTCCAGCCTTCAACCCACATAATTCATAGTGCATTTAATGTAAAAAATATATAAAATCGAATCGACCTCAAAAACACTAGTTGCTCAGCACTAACAACACACACACACACACACACACACACACACACACACACACACACACACACACACACACACACACACACACACACACACACACCAAACAAACTGAATTGGTGTTAGATCTGGTGGTTCCTGTATTCATGTCACTTGGCCCCTCCAACTTAATTTGGACATGTATCCTGTGCTTGATTGACACCACTGGGAGTGTAATCGTATGAGTCACTGAGACCTTGCTGGACCTCTGAGTGAACGGCTGCCTCTGCAAAATGCTTAGGTCATGACAGCCCGTCTGGCTGCGTATCAAAATCAGTCAACGATGCCCCGGCGAGACAAATGGAGCCACAGCAGTAAACAGCTGCGATGGAGAGAGAGAGAGAGAATAGACATGCACTGGACCAGAAAACCAGTCAGGTTCGCTCTACGCCTCAGAACTCAAAACTATGAAGCACCTCCCCTGCAGCAGGAAGTCAACCCAGGTGTTTCATCTGCCCTATTGCTTTCATTGGATGCTCTTTTTGGGTGACTTAAGTAGAAATCACTTAAACAGTACTTCAAACCCTGGATATCACAGAAAAAAACGTTTTTTTATACAGTTGTAGGGTTGCGTACATTTTGAATGTTTTTGAGTTGCCTACATTTTGAGCAGCTAGCTGAAACATGATTCATATGACCAACATATTTTACATTTAATTGTTTTATTTATTTCACCTTTATTTAACCAGGTAGGCTAGTTGAGAATAGGTTCTCATTTACAACTGCGACCTGGCCAACATAAAGCAAAGTAGTGTAACACAAACAACAACAAAGAGTTACACATGGAATAAACAAACATACAGTCAATAACACAATAGGGAAAAAAGTCAGTGTGTGCAAATGAGGTAAGATAAGGGAGGTAAGGCAATAAATAGGCCATAGTGGCGAAATAATTACAATTTAGCAGTTAAACACCGGAGTGATAGATATGCAGAAGATGAATGTGCAAGTAGAGATACTGGGGTGCAAAGGAGCAAAATAAATAAATTACAGTATGGGGTTGAGGTAGTTGGATGGGCTATTTACAGATGGGCTATGTACAGGCGCAGTGAACTGTGAGCTGCTCTGACAGCTGGTGCTTAAAGTTAGTGAGGAGATATGAGTCTCCAGCTTCAGTGATTTTTGCAGTTTGTTCCAGTCATTGGCAGCAGAGAACTGGAAGGAAAGGCGGCCAATAGAGGAATTGGCTTTGTGGGTGACCAGTAAAATATACCTGCTGGAGCGCGTGCTACGGGTGGGTGCTGCTATGGTGACCAGTGAGCTGAGATAAGGCGGGGCTTTACCTAGCAAAGACTTATAGATGACTTGGAGCCAGTGGGTTTGGCGACGAATATGAAGCGAGGGCCAGCCAACGAGAGCATACAGGTCGCAGTGGTGGGTAGTATATGGTGCTTTGGTGACAAAACGGATGGCACTGTATTAGACTGCATCCAATTTGCTGAGTAGAGTGTTGGAGGCTATTTTGTAAATGACATTGCCGAAGTCAAGGACCGGTAGGATAGTCAGTTTTACGAGGGTATGTTTGGCAGCATGAGTGAAGGATGCTTTGTTGCAAAATAGGAAGCCGATTCTTGATTTAATTTTGGATTAACTCACTTAATGTTAGTGTGGAAGGAGAGTTTACAGTTTAACCAGACACCTAGGTATTTGTAGATGTCTACATATTCTAAGTCAGAATCGTTCCGAGTAGTGATGCTGGACGGGCAGGCAGGTGCTGGTAGCGATCGGTTGAAGAGCATGCATTTAGTTTTACTTGCATTTAAGAGCAGTTGGAGGCCACGGAAAGAGAGTTGTATGGCATTGAAGCTTGTCTGGAGTGTCCAAAGAAGGGCCAGTAGTATACAGAATGGTAGAGGTGGATGAGAGAATCACCAGCAGCAAGAGCGACATCATTGATATATACAGAGAAGAGAGTCGACCTGAGAATTGAACCCTGTGGCACCCCAATAGAGACTAGGAATACAGCTGCACAGTATTGTCTCTTATCGATGGAGGTTATGATATAATTTAGGACATTGAGCATGGCTGAGGTGCACCCATGACCAGCTCGGAAACCAGATTGCATAGCTAATATCAGTCAATATCAGTCAATGTAGTATGTATGTATCATTCGAATCGAAGGCATTGAAAAAGACCAGAGGTTCCCACACTTTTTCTTCTAAGGATGCCTGCATGCAGAAGTATTGAACTGTAATAATTTGTCTCCACAGAACACAAGTCTGATATGAAGAGCTTGTGCTGTTTGCAGACTGAGGGAGTTCAGGTCAGAGTAAGCTTGCCCCCTGCTGGTTAAACGGACACATCAGCTGTAGAGTTTGACAAACACCACCTATATGTTTACCCTGTTCTTGATAAAATATTTCTTATTTACAGACTACAGAAAAAATGTACTACAGAAAAAAAACATAAGAACTCATAATGTCAAAAATTCTCCGTGACCAATTAAGTATTTTATGAAAGATCATTTGATTCTCTGCATTATTTATTCAGGACTAGCTTTGACTTCACAATGATTGTTTAATTCAAAATAATGTATCGGAGTGTGGCAATATAGGACAATATTTGTGAGTTCTCTAATGTCAATCTCTATGTAGTCAATCCAACAGTTGTAGCAACATATTGACCATATTGCTATCATGATACTGTGTGGTGTAATTTAGATAGATGGTGTGGAAAAATGTGTTTCTCAAGGTAGAGGATAATCTTCCAGACCCAATCAAGAGAGCTAAATAATATATTTTTGTTTAGTTTTTCCTTCTCATCAAAATAAAAATACGGCAATTCAAGAGCTCATGGAGAGGTTCCAGAGCTCATGGAGAGGTTCCAGAGCTCATGGAGAGGTTCCAGAGCTCATGGTGAGGTTCCAGAGCTCGTTGAGAGGTTCCAGAGCTCATGGTGAAGTTCCAGAGCTCGTGGTGAGGTTCCAGAGCTCGTGGAGCGGTTCCAGAGCTCGTGGAGCGGTTCCAGAGCTCGTGGAGAGATTCCAGAGCTCATGGAGAGGTTCCAGAACTCATGGAGAGGTTCCAGAGCTCATGCTTTTGATCATGGTATTGCAAGATGTCATGGCCAAAGATAATTAACCCGATTGAAAACACTGATTAACAACAAGGCAGTGTTATGTTTCTTCAGCCAAACAGTTTCTCTAAGACACATCCATAACATGCAGAATATTCTGTATGGCCGAGGCCATATAACTATATGGCAAAGCACCTTTTTAATGGGAAAATAAGCTGATGAACAGTGGCATTTGCATATAACATTCTCATTGCAATACTAATGAATCTTGTGTCCATACCCAAGTGTGTAATCACTTGCAATACTGAGGTCATTTTTCCAATCATGTCCAGAGACTGGTATGCATGTCCTCTGGGCGTTACTCAACATATTGTTCTGTGGAGAGGTGTCCTCATCCCATTGCACTCGCAATCTGTAGCCTTTAATAGATATGCATAGCATGCCCTCACAGCATACCCATCTTCATATAACTGCTGCTGAGGATTTTATTGACTTATTGCGAAATCGCTGGTGTATAACTGCACACGGTTAAGCTGCCCGAATGTCCCTGCCCGATAAAAGAGATGATTTGTGGCGTATTATGGCTGAACTCCGTTGGTGTTCTACACAACCCCAAATGAGAGGCTGCTCCACTTGACAATGAACACTCGGCGACCGAATATAAACAACTGTTTTATTGGGCCAGAGGCGGTGTGCTCCCAATCAATGCTTTGTAAATCATCTGCAGGCATGCAAACACAAAGGCTGCACACAAAGTGCACTGTATACATTGACCTGCAAGCCTCCCCTGAGTTGATAACTGATCTTATAATCAAAATTATGTGACCAATCCCAAATCAGCCCCTTGACATCGGTTAGGAGGAAGGGTCCCCTTATTGTCCCATGCTGCTAATAATATCGAGGGTCACTGTCAGAGGAGGATTTAGAAGAGGGCATCAATTATCTGTCATCATCGAGATCTACTCCTTATAACTGAGCCATGCAGTTCATGGTCAAAATAAGCGCCAAATAAATTCACATTGACATATTTCCCAAAGTGTGCAGGTGTAGCAGATATGGTCCAGTGGACTATGATCATGTAATGAGTAAAGTTCAAATCAAATGAAATTGTATTTGTAACATGCGCCAAATACAACAGGTGTAGACCTTACCGTGAAATGCTTACTTACAAGCCCGTAACCAACAATGCAGTTCCAGAAATAGAGTTAAGAAAATATTTAAATAAACTAAAGTATAAAATAACAATAACGAGGCTATATACCCCCTGTACCAGTACCGAGTCAATGTACGGGGGTACAGGTTAGTCGAGGTAATTTGTACATTTAGGTAGGGGTAAAGTGATTATGCATAGATAATAAACACCGTGCAGCAGTGTAAAAACAAAGGGGGGGTGGGTGTCAATGTAAATAGTCCGGGTGGCCATTTGATTAATTGTTCAGCAGTCTTATGGCTTGGGGGTAGAAGCTGTTAAGGAGCCTTTTGGTCCTGGTCTTGGCGCTCCGGTACCGCTTGCCGTGCGGTAGCAGAGAGAACAGTCTTTGACTTGGGTGACTGGAGTCTTTGACAATATTTCCCCTTTCTCTGAGACCGCCTAGTATATAGGTCCTGGATGGCAGGAAGCTTGACCCCAGTGATGTACTGGGCCGTACGCCCTACCCTCTGTAGCGCCTTACAGTCAGATGCCGAGCAGTTGCCATACCAGGCGGTGATGCAACCTGTCAGGATGCTCTCGATGGTGCAGCTGTAGAACGTTTTGGGAATCTGAGGATTGATGGAAAATCTTTTCAGTCTCCTGAGGGGGAAAAGGTGTTGTCGTGCCCTCTTTACGACTGTCTTGGTGTGTTTGGACCATGATAGTTTGTTGTTGATGTGGACACCAAGGAACTTGAAACTCTCGAACTGCTCCACTTGACAATGAACACTCGGCGACCGAACATAAACAGCCCCATCGATGTTAATGGGGGCCTGTTCAGCCATCCTTTTCCTATAGTCCACGATCAGCTCCTTTTTCTTTGTCACATTGAGGGAGAGGTTGTTGTCCTGGCACCATAATGCCAGGTATCTGACCTCCTTGCCTAAGACCTGAAGACTTGTTAGCTTGCCAAGGTAATGTCTAGGCTTTAGCTCAACAGGTTAACACAACAGGTTAACAAAGTCGTGTGAAGTGCAGACAACCCAGGTTGAAACTCATTTCTCCTCACACTATCGCTCAACATTTTGTATTTGCAATCCATTTGTCTGCAGCCTCTGTGACTACTTTGGCATTAAATTAGCCTCGTCAGTTAGTCCCTCAATGATTTTCACCCCCTCAGCCTTGGGACACTCTTGAAAATGGTGGAGGATGTGTTAAATCAAAAGGAGAGGTGTAGGGGAAGTGGATAGTAGAGCCGGGTTTTGGATTGGCCAATGGCTGCCTCATCTCTGTATCTCACACATACAATAATCTGTAAGGTCCCTCAGTCGAGCAGTGAATTTCAAACACAGATTCAACCACAAAGACCAGGGAGGTTTTTCAATGCCTCGCAAAAAAGGGTACCTGTTGGTAGATGGGTAAAAATGAAAAAAGCAGACATTAAATATCCCTTTGAGCATGGTGAAGTTATGAATTACACTTTGGATGGTGTATCAATACACCCAGTCACTACAAAGATACAGGTGTCCTTTCTAACTCAGTTGCCGGAGAGTGTTTAGACATGTCACGCCCTGGCCATAGAGGCTTTTATTCTCGATTTTGGTTAGGCCAGGGTGTAACTAGGGTGGGCATTCTAGTTTCTTTATTTCTATGTTTTCTATTTCTGTGTGTTTGTCCGGGTGTGGTTGTCAATCAGAGGCAGCTGTCTATCATTGTCTCTGATTGAGAATCATACTTGGGCAGATTTTTCCCAACTGTGTTTTGTGGGTAGTTGTTTTCCTGTTTAGTGTTCTGCACCTGACAGGACTGTTTCGGTTTTCCCTTTTGGTTTATTTTGTTTGTTGATCCAGTAAAATCATGAACAATTACCACGCTGCGCTTTGGTCCGATCCTTCATCCTTCAACGACGACCATTACAAGACAGGCAGCCCGATTCTGATATTTTTTCCACTAATTGGTCTTTTGACCAATCACATTAGATATTTTCACACCAGCTTCAACCAATATTGAATAAAAAATCATCTGAATTAGGCTGCCTGTCTAAACACAAGCTAAATAAAACTGGAAATTATCTCACATGTACCCACATAGAAAGTTGAACAAGTATGCAGGTGCAACTTGGAAAACAACTCAATCTCCTCTGTCCTTTGGGATAAACAGATGTATTGTATGATGCTGGACTCCTACCAACAACAGCACATCCTGTATGGTTTTGAACAGCTGTATCATTATTTCCTCCCCACCACCACCCACTGAGGGAGACCGGTTAAGGATGAGCTATATCTTTCTTTTCTATCACCTTTATATGAAAGACAATGCAGTGATATGCAACTAGTAGTTTGGGGAATTCACAAAGAGCACCTAGGACAGAGATCGTCAACTAGATTCAGCCGCGGGCAGATTTTTTTTTCAGTGAATAGTCAGGGGGCCGGAACACAGTTACAAATCATTTGTAGACTGCAATATATATATATCAAAAATGTTTCTTCAGAACTTGTGGGGCCAAATAAATTAACTGGGCTTCCAGTTGGGGAACCCTGATCTAGGAGAATGTTTAGTCTTTTCAAGAGTTAGTTGAAGGTCATCAAAAAGAAAGGAGGACTAAGGCAATCTTCACATAATTAATACATATTCCTTTATTTGTATGGTATGTTCAATAGAAACAAAGTTTTAAAAATCCGACACGTTTCAGCTGGAGTACTCCCTGACAAAGGCCATGCAGCCGAAACGCGTCAGATTTTAAAAACTTTGTTTCTATTGAACATACCATACAAATGAAGGCATTTTAATTAATTATATGAAGAGTGCCTTGGTCCTATCTTTTTGATGACCAATTCTCCCCTTTTACCAAAGAGCACCTTCTGTCTACCAAAATGTATTTTTGTGTACCTTAGTAGCGCTTCCCTTCCTCCTCTTTCTACTAGTTACTTGAAGGTGTTTCATAGAAAAGACCTGCCATCCATCAATCTCGTCTTGACTTATCATTTGCTGCTAGGAAGACGGCCGACTGCTTTGATGTGAGATTCTAGCCTTTGATTTTCAGAGACATTGTAAAATTGTCAACGCTGTAGGCCATTGACTACGATATGTATCCTCCACAGGAGGCTGCTGAGGGGAGAACTGCTCATAATAATGGCTGCAACATTTGTTCTTAACTGACTTGCCTAGTTAAATAAAGGTAAAATAAATAAATAAATAAATGGAATGGCATCAAACACCTGAAGACCATGTGTTTTATGTATTTGATACCATTCCAATCATTCTGCTCCAGTCATTACCACGAGCCTGTCCTCCTGCGGTATCGTCTCTTTGTCCTCTCTCTTTGTATCCTGGCATATTTGTTTACTTTGTACTGTATTTGTTTGCAGTGCTCTCACTCTTTTGAATAGGGTACAGTATTATGATATCCGTGAGGAGATTTTCACAAAGCTCAGGGCTTTACACCTACACTCACACATCCTTGCTGATAATTCAGTTTTGGTCTACGACGCCCCACCAGTGGACTTTTAATTATGTATTGCTATAAGTGTGGAGTATGCACGGGCACACGCTAAGGTGTCAGTAATTTGAATACTGAAAGCGGTCGTTGCAGAGATTACAACCCAGTTGATTGATGGCCACTCTGTTGTCCCAGAAACCACCTTGGGGAATGTGATATGAGTTGTGCGTCTCTCCCGGTAACAGACAGTAAAGCATATTCTTGTACTCAATCTTCCCAAATAGGGCGTTCACAGGAGATATTCGGCATCCGCAGACCGTGACAAGTGATGAAAGTGTGCCATTTCTAAAGACGTATCTGAATGCAGCCCATTTCAAATGAGCACAGATTACCTTTTACTGCTGTGGCTGTTGGTTCTGCATCAGTCAAAGCAAGTCAGTCAAATATTTTCTGCTGAATACATTCCACAACACTGTGTTAACTCACTGAACTAAAGCCAAAGCATTAGCTTGGCGAGCTAACGCAAGTCTTCAGGTCTCAGGCAAGTTTACTCATCACACTTAAACGTTTCACCAAACCACCTTCATTACATACGGTCATTGTCATCAAAAACTAATTTGCACCACCACATCTATGCTTGTTTACACTGAACTCTTATTTTAAGATGTGTGTGATAACGGCGCTGAAGAGAATCAGCTACTGTGTCAGGAATGTCCTGTTAGACAAGGCACTGATCATTTCACTGATCATTTCACTGATCATTCCCAGTTATGAGAGTACCTGTTAGCAGAAACTACTAAATGAAGTCAGTGTTTTTTCTTTTTTTAAATCAATACTCACTTACAATGCCTTCAGAAAGTATTCATATTCATATGCATATATTTATATATTCCCCTTGACATATTCCATATTTGTTGTGTTGCAGCCTGAATGTTTTTTCTTACCCATCTACACACAATATCCCATAATGACAAAGTGAAAACATGTTTTGAGAAATGTTAGAATTGTTTGGGGAAATTAAATACAGAAATATCACATTTACATAGGTATTCACACCCCAGAGTCAATACTTTGTAGAAGCACCTTTGACAGCGATTACAGCCGTGAGTCTTTCTGGGTAAGTTTCTAAGAGCTTTCCACACCTGAATTGTGCAACATTTGCCCATTATTCTTTTCAAAATTCTCCAAGCTCAAATTGGCTGTTGATCATTGGTAGGCAATGATTTTTAGGTCTGGCCATAGATCTTCAAGAAGATTTAAGTCAGAATTCAGGCCTCAGGAACATTCACTTTCTTCTTGGTAAGCAACTCCAGTGTAGATTTGGCCTTGTGTTTTAGGTTATTGTCCTGTTGAAAGGTGAATTCATCTGCCAGTGTCTGGTGGAAAGCAGACCGAACCAGGTTATCCTCTTGGATTTTGCCTGTGTTTAGCTCCATTTTGTTTATTTTTTATCCTGAAAAACTCCCCAGTCCTTAACAATTTACAAGCATACCCATAACATGAAGCAGCCACCACTATATTTTTTAAATATGGAGAGTGGTACTCAGTAATGTGTTGTAATGTTTGGGGAAAATCCAAAACACTGTATTCAGGACAAAAAGTGAATTACTTTGCCACATTTTTTTGCAGAATTACTTTAGTGACTTGTTGCAAACAGGATGCATCTTTTGGAATATTTTTATTCTATAAAGGCCTCCCCCATTTCACTGTCAATTAGGCTAGTATTGTGGAGGAACTACAATGTTGTTTATCCATCCTCAGTTTTCTCCTGTCACAGCCATTAAACTCTGTAACTGGTTTAAAGTCACCATTGAAATCCGTTAGTGGTTTCCTTCCTCTCCGGCAACTGAGTTAGGAAGGACACATGTAACTTTGTAGTGTCTTTGTAGTGACTGGGTGTATTGATACACTATCCAAAGTGTAATTAATAACTTCACCATGCTCAAAGGGATATTCAATGTCTGCTTTTTTTCCTTTTTACCCATCTACCAATAGGTGCCCTTCTTTGCGAGGCATTGAAAAACCTCCCTGTGGTCGAATCTGTGTTTGAAAATCACTGCTCAACTCAGGGACCTTATGGATAATTGTATGTGTGGGATACAGAGATGAGGCGATCATTCAAAAATCATGTAACTGCATTATGTGACTTGTTAAGCAAATCTTTTCTCCTGAATTTATTTAGGCTTTCCATAACAAAGAGATTGAATACTTACTGACTCAAGACAATTCAGCTTTGAATTTGAATTTTTTATTCATTTTGTATAAAAACATAATTCCACTTTGACATTATGGGTAAAATTCAAGCTGTAACACAACAAAATTTGAAAATGTCAAGATCAAATAGAAACGCATTAGCTGGTGAACGGATTAGGCATTCCAACTGAACTAATATTCTTTCTGAATGACCACTCAAGAGAATCGATATATCGTTTAACCACTGAAGTACAACACACTGTACCGTACAAACCATCCCTATGGCCACTTATATCAGGGTAAATGTGTATAGTACTGAATGTCAGTCGTAAATCCGACCTTGAAGGGGTTTGTATGTACTCGATAACTTTTACACACAGACACACACACACGCACACACACACACACACACACACACACACACACACACACACACACACACACACACACACACACACACACACACACACACACACACACACACACACGTCTCCGTCAACTCTTGAAGTGTGAGATGTGGAAAGCGAAGCAGCTGCTGTGCTCCAGAAGCTCATCACTTCTCCCTGAGCAGGTTAAAGTGATGAATCTGATCCAGGCTCCTGACAGATGCCTGCTGTTCACAGCAACTGTTCCATTAATATTCAGGTGTGCTCAACAGATACTTCAGGAGACAAAAAAAGTGTCCTTAAGGAGAAAAGCAGCTACAATAACTTTGCTACTACACAGCAATTTCTGTTATGTTTGTAGTACTGTAAGGACACTTTACAATACAATTTAGCCTGTGTTTGTGTTGTTGTCAACCAAATGCAAAATGTGACCTGTCTTTGGAACATTCAGTAGTTGGTCTAATTTAAAGCAATATTTTATTTTTTACAAACTCATTGTGGAATGGCAGCTCATGTTTATATTTTTAGTCATAAAAATGCAATCCTTAGATCTTTACCATTATTATGTACACTCGAACTTTACATACACTTAGATTGGAGTCATTAAAACTCGTTTTTCAACCACTCCACAAATTTCTTGTCAACAAACTATAGACCTCAGAGAAAAGACCTCAAAAAAATTTGAAGACCTCCACAGGTCTTGTTCATCCTTGGGAGCAATTTCCAAACGACTGAAGGTACTACATTCATCCGTACAAACAATAGTACGCAAGTATAAACACCATGGGACCACGCAGCCGTCATATCGCTCAGGAAGGAGATGCGTTCTGTCTCCTAGAGATGAACGTACTTTGGTGCGAAAAGTGCAAACCAATCCCAGAACAAATGCAAAGGACCTTGTGAAGATGCTGGAGGAAACAGGTACAAAAGGTACTATATCCACAGTTAAACGAGTCCTATATTGACATAACCTGTTAGGCTGCTCAGCCTAGAAGACACCACTGCTCCAAAACCACCATAAAAAAGCCAGACTACAGTTTGCAACTACACATGGGGGCAAATATTGTACTTTTTTGAGAAATATCCTCTGGTCTGTTGAAACAAAAATAAAACTGTTTGGCCATAATGACCATTGTTATGTTTGGAGGAAAAAGGGGGAGGCTTGCAAGCCGAAGAACACCATCCAAACCGTGAAGCACAGGGGTGGCAGCATCATGTTGTGGCGGCGTCTCAAGACATCCGTCAGGAAGTTAAAGCTTGGTCGCAAATGGGTCTTCCAAATGGACAATGACCCCAAGCATACTTCCAAAGTTGTGGCAAAATGGCTTAAGGACAACAAAGTCCATTGTGATGGCCATTGGAGTGGCCATCACAAAGCCCTGACCTCAATCCCATAGAAAATTTGTGGGCAGAACTGAAAAAGCGTGCGCGAGCAAGGAGGCCTGCAAACCTGACTCAGTTACACCAGCTCTGTCAGGAGGTATGGGCCAAAATTCACCCAATTTATTGTTTGAAGCTAGTGGAAGGCTACCCGAAACATTTGACGGAAGTTCACCAATTGAAAGGCAATGCTACCAAATACTAATTGAGTGTATGTGAACTTCTGACCAACTGGGAATGTGATGAAAGAAATAAAAGCTGAACTAAATCATTTGCTCTACTATTATTCTGACATTTCACATTCTTAAAATAAAGTGGTGATCTTAACTGACTTTAGACAGGGAATGTTGTACTAGGATTAAATATCAGGAATTTTGAAAAACTGAGTTTAAATGTACTTGGCTAAGGTGTATGTAAACTTCCGACTTCAACTGTAGTTGCCTACTGTTATGCTGATAGACCTCTAAACATCAGTTTGGAGTCCAAGTGTAAGATTAATGACATCTGCCGCCGAATTCATTAGGATAATAATTATCTCTTGCCATGACAGAGCAGGGCAAGGAAGGTCACGTAGTGTCTTGTCAAGATGATACCACTGAGCAATTTCCACAGTAACAGAATGATGCTGAGACTCAGATTTTTCACTTTAAAATGTATGTCAAACAAAAACCGATTGCAAATTTAACAAACCATACAATGCACAAGGATGACATTTAATAATTTCATATTTACTTGAAGAACAGTACAGATCCAAAGTTTGGTAACAGAATTATGGCATAAACTGTCGTTCTTACATTACTTTCCCTGTCTCTTCAACTGTGTGGCACCGGGCTTCTCAAGGAGGGAAAACTCGGGTTAGCAGGGGCTCCAGTTGGATGTACAGATGTAGGCTCTTAATTTGATCACTCTTTTGTTCCTGCATGTCAAGAAATGCAAACTTGTAGTATATTCAAGGTTTTAAAAGGCTTCTAAATTTGGTCATTTCCACTTCAAAATGTCAGACTTGATTTGCCCTAACGAAAAATGTATCAAACCCTACAACATGTTTTCCATGAATTATAATCCACATCTTCTAAATTCCACCATCTTGAAATAAGTAAAATATATCTTAAGGTGTGTCGGGAGAGAGAGTGAGAAAAACCAGAGAGGAGTCTGTGATATTATTGGATTGAGTAATGCAGTTAATAATGAAGCTATTGATTTCACTTGGGCTGTCCCAGTTGAGTTTATTGTGCTGGATGATTGCTGTCACCAGAATGAAACTTGACTTGACTAATTCTCACGGGAATCTAGGCCAATCAATTCAGGATTTTGGTAGACTTTTAATCACTTTAGCCCCTAAGGCATCTCTTCTGAGTCTTCCTCCATATATTGTCTTGAAATGGCCATACTGTTTGTGTCTGTGCTCATACTTGGACAGTGACACCTAAAGACTGAGGACACACACTTGTTCACACTTTTTGGAGGTGTAGATTAAATATCTCAGTTCAGCTATCCATTTGGTTCTATTTTGGATGTGTACAGACCTATCATGTCAACACACCACCTCCTTGCATAATTGCACAACTGCACACAGAAAGACTTGGTTGGTGTCTTGGATTTGTATTCAGTATCTATGTCAACAACACCCTCTTGCGTCACTGGAACACACACACACACACACACACACATGAACACACACACACACAAGTACATACATGGCCACGCACACACAGCTTTTGGGTTCTTAAATTTGCACACATCAACATTGTCAACACTACAGCTTCTCCCGTCACTGTGCAGAACTCCCCGTCTAGTCGACCAGCCCCCATGGAGCTCAGTTAGCTGCTGCTGCCTTCTTTGTGCCGGTCAACTGCTTTCTCTGGTGGGAATCCATCCCTGGCCAGCCATTTTCTCTCTCAAGCAGCTGTTGGCTGGGCCTCTGTGCCCAACATGGTTGCGACAGATTTCTTCTGCAGCCCCAAACCTCAGTGCCATGAGGATAGAACTGTGCCTAATGTGGAAATACGCAAAACTTTAGGGATGATATGAGCCGATTATTGCATAACTGATGCATATAGTGTTACAGGTTTTGGGGTCAAGACCAGTTCATAATGTGTTCCAAAGTGAATGTAATGCATAAAGCATGCATCCCACATGAACGTAGGTTGCCTAAAGAATGGAGGAATTTCCATTGATTTAACCTTGATTTAATCAGGCAAGTCAGTTAAGTACACATTCTTATTTTACAATTACGGCCTACCCCGGCCAAACCCTCCCCTAACCCAGACAACACTGGGCCAATTGTGCTCCGCCCTATGGGACTACCGATCACGGCTGGTTGTGATAAAGCCCGGTATCGAACCAGGGTCTGTATTGCCGCCTCTAGCACTGAGATGCAGTGCCTTAGACCGCTGCTCCGCTGCACTACTTGGCATTAAGAAAAACATAGGAATGTAATAGAGATGCTATTAGCCCACTGGACGTTTCTGCTTAGTTCATTAGCCTTTATGTTGCTGACTGCTGCCATCTTGAATGGTTCTCTCATGCAAAATAGATTTTTTATCTCAATGGAAATCACCCAGTGTAAATAAAGGTTACATTTCAATGTGGTATTGACAAAACAACATGAGCATCTTAGATCCTTAATGAAAGTTCATTAAGGTTTGCGTATAGCAAGGTAGCAGTGTCATCACATATGTTTATACTGTCTATCCTCAAAGAGTTCCATTTACATTACATTGACATATTTAGTCCTTTATAGCAGATGCTCTTACCCTTAACTACTTACAGTAGTGAGTGTATTCATGTTTGTACTTTTTCATACTGGTCCCCCTTTTGAGAATTAAACCAATGCTTTGCAAGCTCCATGCTTTACCAATTGAGCCACATGGGGCCCTCAGTTCCCTCAGCACTAATGGCTTGGCTGGCCTGGAGAGACTCCTTATTAGGTTTCTGTGGCAGCACCCCTCTGGTGTAATAGAATTTGAAGTCTGATTTGTGTGAGACATGCAGTTTTCTCTACCCAGCAGGTAGAATGTTCTGTCCAACCTGGATTCAGGGGTAGACGTGACATAGTAAACGAAAAGACGGGACACTAAAATGAGTACAGCGTTATGCTTTGTATGGTTGGTATTAATTTGTGGATGTCCATTATCCATTTAGAATGATACACTACATGACCAAAAGTACGTGGACACCTGCTCGTCGAACATGTCACCTCCAATCTTCTGGGAAGGCTTTCCACTAGATGTTGGAACATTGATGCAGGGGACTTGCTTCCATTCAGCCACAGGAACATTAGTGAGGTCTGGCATTGATGTTGGGCGATTCGGCCTGGCTCGCATTCGGCGTTCCAATTCATCCCAAAGGTGTTCAATGGGGTTGAGATCAGGGCTCTGTGCAGACCAGTCAACTTCTTCCACACCCATCTCGACAAACCATTTCTGTATGGACCTCGCTTTGTGCACGGGGGCATGCTAATGCTGAAACAGGAAAGGGCCTTCCCCAAACTGTTTCCACAAAGTTGGAAGCACAGAAACGTCTAGAATGTCATTGTATGCTGTCGCGTTAATATTTCCCTTCACTGGAACTGTTTTATTTGGATTTATTTCACCTTTATTTAACCAGGTAGGCTAGTTGAGAACAAGTTCTCATTTACAACTGCGACCTGGCCAAGATAAAGCATCGCAGTTCGACACATACATACAACAACAAAACATACAGTCAATAATACAGTAGAAAAAAAAGAAAAAGGTCTATATACAGTGCGTGCAAATAAGGTCAAATAAGCGAGTTAAGGCAATAAATAGGCCATGGTGGCGAAGTAATTACAATATGGCAATTTAACACCGGAATGGTAGATGTGCAAAAGATGGATGTGCAAGTAGAGATACTGTGGTGCAAAAGGAGCAAAATAAATAAATACAGTATGGGAACGAGGTAGATAGATGGGCTATGAACAGGTGCAGTGATCTGTGAGCTGCTCTGACAGATGGTTCTTAAAGCTAGTGAGGGAGATGGGAATCTCCAGCTTCAGTGATTTTTGCAGTTTGTTCCAGTCAGTGGCAGCAGAGAACTGGAAGGAAAGGCGACCAAAGGAGGAATTGGCTTTGTGGGTGACCAGTGAAATATACCTGCTGGAGCGTGTGCTACGAGTGGGTGCTGCTATGGTGATCAGCGAGCTGAGATAGGGTGGGGCTTTACCTAGCAGAGACTTGCAGATAACCTGTAGCCAGTGGGTTTGGCGACGAGTATGAAGCGAGGGCCAGCCAACGAGAGTGTACAGGTCGCAGTGGTGGGTAGTATATGGGGCTTTGGTGACAAAACGGATGACACTGTGATAGACTACATCCAGTTTTCTGAGTAGAGTGTTGGAGGCTATTTTATAGATGACATCACCGAAGTCAAGGATCGGTAGGATGGTCAGTTTTACGAGGGTATGTTTGGCAGCATGAGTGAAGGAAGCTTTGTTGCGAAATAGGAAGCCGATTCTAGATTTAATTTTTGATTGGAGATGCTTAATGTGAGTCTGGAAGGAGAGTTTACAGTCTAGCCAGACACCTAGGTATTTGTAGTTATCCATGTATTCTAAGTCAGAGCCGTTCAGAGTAGTGATGCTGGATGGGCAGGCAGGTGCGGGCAATGATCGGTTGAATACCATGCATTTAGTTTAATTTGCATTTAAGAGCAGTTGGAGGCCACGGAAGGAGAGTTGTATGGCATTGAAGCTTGTCTGGAGGTTAGTTAACACAGTGTCCAAAGAAGGGCCAGTAGTATACAGAATGGTGTCGTCTGTGTAGAGGTGGATTAGAGAATCACCAGCAGCAAGAGCGAGCGACATCATTGATGTATACAGAGAATAGAGACTGCCAGAGGTCCGGACAACAGGCCCTCCGATTTGACACACTGAGCTCTATCAGAGAAGTAGTTGGTGAACCAGGCGAGGCAATCATTTGAGAAACCAATGCTGTTGAGTCTGCCAATAAGAATGTGGTGATTGACAGAGTCGAAAGCCTTGGCCAGGTTGATGAATACAGCTGCACAGTAATGTCTCCTATCGATGGCGGTTATGATATCATTAAGGACCTTGAGCGTGGCTGAGGTGCACCCATGACCAGCTCTGAAACCAGATTGCATAGCGGAGAAGGTACGATGTGATTTATGGTCAGTAATCTGTTTGTTAACTTGGCTTTCGAAGACCTTAGAGATGCAGAGTAGGATAGATATAGGTCTGTAGCAGTTTGGGTCTAGAGTGTCTCCCCCTTTGAAGAGGGGGATGACCGCGGCAGTTTTCCAATCTTTGGGAATCTCAGACGATACAAAAGAGAGGTTGAACAGGCTAGTAATAGGGGTTGCAACAATTTCGGCAGATAATTTAAGAAAGAGAGGGTCCAGATTGTCTAGCCCGGCTGATTTGTAGGGGTCCAGATTTTGCAGCTCTTTCAGAACATCAGCTATCTGGATATGGGTGAAGGAGAAATGGTGGGGGCTTTGGCGGGTTGCTTTGGTGTGTGCCGGGCAGTTGACCGGGGTAGGGGTAGCCAGGTGGAAAGCATGGCCAGCCATAGAGATATGCTTATTGAAATTCTCAATTATAGTGGATTTGTCGGTTGTAACAGTGTTTCCTAGCCTCAGAGCAGTGGGTAGCTGGGATGAGGTGCTCTTATTCTCCATGGACTTTACAGTGTCCCATAACTTTTTTGAGTTTGTACTGCAGGATGCATATTTCTGTTTAAAAAAGCTAGCCTTAGCTTTCCTAACTGCTTGTGTATATTGGTTCCCAACTTCCCTGAAAAGTTGCATATCACGGGGGCTATTCGATGCAAATGTTTTTATTTATTTATTTCACCTTTATTTAACCAGGTAGGCAAGTTGAGAGCAAGTTCTCATTTACAATTGCGACCTGGCCAAGATAAAGCAAAGCAGTTCGACACATACAACGACACAGAGTTACACATGGAGTAAAACAAACATACAGTCAATAATACAGTATAAACAAGTCTATATACGATGTCAGCAAATGAGGTGAGATAAGGGAGGTAAAGGCAAAAAAAAGGCCATGGTGGAAAAGTAAATACAATATAGCAAGTAAAACACTAATGCAGAACGCCACAGGATGTTTTGTGCTGGTCAAGGGCAGACAGGTCTGGAGTGAACCAAGGGCTATATCTATTCCTGGTTGGAAAGTTGGAAGCACAGAATCATCTAGAATGTCATTGTATGCTGTCGCGTTAATATTTCCCTTCACTGGAACTAAAGGACCTAGCCCGAACCATGAAAAACAGCCCCAGACCAGGATTCCTCCTCCACCAAACTTTCCAGTTGGCACTATGCATTTGGGTAGGTAGCGTTCTCCTGGCATCCGCCAAACCCAGATTCGTCCGTCGGACTGCCAGATGGTGAAGCGCGATTCATCACTCCAGAAAACGCGTTCCCACTGCTCCAGAGTCCAATGTCTTTACAGTACTCCAGCCTACGCTTGGCATTGCTCATGGTGATCTTAGGCTTGTGTGCGTGCGGCTGCTCAGCCATAGAAACCCATTTCATGAAGCTCCTGACCAACAGTTCTTGTGCTAGCGTTGCTTCCAGAGGCACTTTGGTACTCGGTAGTAGGTGTTGCAACAGACAATTTGTACGCACTGTGAGCTTGTGTGGCATACCACTTCGCAGCAGAGGCGTTGTTGATCTTAGACATTTCCACTTCACAATAACAGCATCCACAGTTAACCAGGGCAGCTTTAGCAGGGCAAAAACTTACAGTTAACCAGGGCAGATCTAGCAGGGAAGAAATTTGACAAACAGACTTGTTGGAAAGGTGGCATCCTATGATACACCTGTCAGCAACGGGTGTGGCTGAAATAACCAAATCAACTTATTTGAAGGAGTGTCTAAAAAATTTGTATATATAGTGTATGTTACAAATTACAATTTGTATGATATGTTATGAATTGCAATTTGTACAATATGTTCTGAATTTTAAATATGTGTAATATGTTACGAATTCCAATTAGTTGTGGATAACGTTAGATAGGTGGCTAATGTTAGATAGGTGGCTAACGTTAGCTAGGTTATTGGTTATGGGTTAAGGTTAGGGTTAGGGGAAGGGTTAGCTGACATGCTAAGTAGTTGCAAAGTAGCTAAAAAGTAGTGAGTAGTTGCAAAGTAAGTAGTTTCAAAATTATAAAGTTGTCCATAATGATGAGATTTGAACATGCAACCTTTGGGTTGCTAGATGTTAGTGTTATACTCCAACCCATTGACCCCGACCAACCACGCTCCTTTCTTTTTTGCCTTCTGTCTTATGTAACCATACTAAGCGTAACATATCATACTGAGTGTCCTGGATTTTCATTTACTATGTTACATCTAGTCTATGAGACCAGCCTGTTCTGTCAGGATACTGCTGTGAGCTTCAGAAGGTGAATCCATCACCTCTCATCTCACACTTTGTGGAAATTAATATGGTCAGCACTGGGGGGTGGTCACACATTACACTTTACTTTCTTAGAAACCATGTAGAGGTCTATTTTTTGTTTAAGTGCAATTTATTCCCTATCATTTAGAATTCTAAAGGTTTGCTTGGTAAAGTACATTTGGCTAAAAAAACAGGCTAGCAAACAGTTAATTTTGTTATTCTCCCTGTCTTCAATGCTTCTTACTTCCTGCTTAGGCCTTACTGGCGGAGAGAATAATCTCATTTGCATATCCTTGATTCCTCATGTCCTCTCTTCTGGCCTCCTTCTCAAAAGCCATCCCTGCCCTCTGCCCTTCTTATCCAATTGCTTTTGAGAAGGTCTCGATGAGAGAGGAAGTGAGGAATCAAGGAAATGCAATTGAGATTGTCCCTGGATTTTTGATCTCCCAGTGCGGATGGCTGAACCTAAGGAAGGGTGTTTTCACACTTGGTCCTTTTCAGTCAATTTCTGTGAACTCAGTGCAGTTAGCTTATTTTTTGTGCAGTGTGAACACTCCAAAGGAACTCAGACCCCTCAAAAGAGCCCCCGAAGTGAACCATCTCGAGAGGTGATCCGAGTTCGGTTTACTTGAATTCCGAGGTATAGTCCCCTTTTGTAGGGCTATGTGAACACAAAGCTCCCCAGGTTCACTTGTCATTATTCCCGCACTACACACTAGACTACTGCAACACCGTTCCCCCTGCCATAAACCCTCACACTTGACTACTGAAACACCGTTCTCCCTGCCTTAAACCCTCACACTAGACCACTGCAACACCGTTCTCCCTGCCATAAACCCTCACACTAGACCACGGCAACACCGTTTCCCCCGCCATAAACCCTCACACTAGACCACTGCAACACTGTTTACCCTGCCATAAACTCTCACACTTGACTACTGAAACACTGTTCTCCCTGCCATAAACCCTCACACTAGACCACTGCAACACCGTTCTCCCTGCCTTAAACCCTCACACTAGACCACTGCAACACCGTTCTCCCTGCCATAAACTCTCACACTAGACCACTGCCACACCGTTCTCCCTGCCTTAAACCCTCACACTAGACCACTGCAACACCGTTCTCCCTGCCATAAACCCTCACACTAGACCACTCCAACACCGTTCTCCCTGCCATAAACCCTCACACTAGACCACTGCAACACTGTTTCCCCCGCCATAAACCCTCACACTAGACCACTGCAACACCGTTCTCCCTGCCATAAACCCTCACACTAGACCACTGCAACACCGTTCTCCCTGCCATAAACCCTCACACTAGACCACGGCAACACCGTTTCCCCTGCCATAAACTCTCACACTTGACTACTGAAACACCGTTCTCCCTGCCTTAAACCCTCACACTAGACCACTGCAACACCGTTCTCCCTGCCATAAACCCTCACACTAGACCACTCCCTGCCATAAACCCTCACACTAGACCACTGCAACACTGTTTCCGCCATAAACCCTCACACTAGACCACTGCAACACTGTTTCCCGCCATAAACCCTCACACTAGACCACTGCAACACTGTTTTAAACCCTCACACTAGACCACTGCAAACTGTTTCCCTGCCCCTCACACTAGACCACTGCAACACTGTTTCCCCTGTAAACCCTCACACTAGACCACTGCAACACGCCATAAACCCTCACACTAGACCACTGCAACACTGTTTCCCCGCCATAAACCCTCACACTAGACCACTGCAACACTGTTTCCCCTGCCATAAACCCTCACACTAGACCACTGCAACACTGTTTCCCGCCATAAACCCTCACACTAGACCACTGCAACACTGTTTCCCCTGCCATAAACCCTCACACTAGACCACTGCAACACTGTTTCCCCTGCCATAAACTCTCACATTGGTGCCACAAAAGAGAGAAGATTATGTGCTTCATAAACTGTTTATTTCGATTGTGGGGTTTTAATAGTGTGAGAAGACAACAACATATTTGGTGAGAATCACAGCATGATGCAAATTCAATTCTAGCTCTTAAAGGGGCAGTAGACTACATTGAATGTACAATTTTCAATGACAGCATTATTTAATCTGCAGTTATTCTTCTGTTATTTATTATGTTACCAATAATATTTACATGTTAATAGTATTTTCTGATTACAATTATTATGTATCATATTTTATCTAAATGCAATCTACTGGCTTCTGAAATGTAAGTATTTATTTCTAGATGTCCGATAACACATTCTGATGAAATGGCTTGTCCTGCACTGAGTGTAACAAAGTGCAGGACAAGCCATTTTATCGGAACATGTTATCGGACAGCTATAAATACATACTTACATTTTGGAAGCCAATAGATTGCATTTAGATAAAAATATGATACATAATAATTGTGCATTGAGTGAATGTTGGAAAAAGATCTTGGTTCCTTTCTAAACATAGCAATGTGAATGCAAAGAGGACTCGGACCACAAAATGGGTGAAGTGAACTGGTAATAGAGTTGAGTCCTCATTCAAAGGCAAGGGCAGTGTGAATACAAAGAGAACTGAGTACTTTATTTAGCCTTTTTCTTTTTACCCCAGAGTTCACTTTAAAGAGGACTCAGATCGGTTATTTTAAAGAGGACTATACTGTATGTGAAAACACTCTAAGACTGTCGCTCACTGTCCACTGGCATGGGGTGCTGAACTTCAGAATTGAGATTATGTTGCGGTCCACTTCACTTGGGCTGAATCTCAAATTGCGGGTTTTACAACTGGTTCATTTGGAGCTTGTTTTATAATTCCAGGGTCTTCCTTTTGGTCACAAGCTAGGCGTTGACCATTTACTTTGCATTCTGTGAGGGACAGTTCTCCACTACAGGTGGTTTTGCCCACTGAAAAAGCAACAGTGGGCACCAAAATTAGTTTGTGAATGCTGGCCCCAGATAGAGGGGACTGTCTAACGTCTCATGGCAGAGGAAGACTCAGTCAAATTGGCAAGCTGACAGCCATTGGCCATGTGGCAGATCTTAAACCTTTGGTTGGATGTCCACTTGAAGGTTCATAAATTAGCTGGAATCCATCATGAGAATGAAATGATATGAATTGACAGGTGCCATAGCAAAGTATTATAATTTTCAATGGTAGGTTTTGGAGAGTTGGGTAAAGTGCATTTCCCTTGTATGCTAGCCCTCAACATAAGTCAAGTTGAGTAATTTTTAAAGTCATTCTAGATTCACAATATTTTTGTGTTTTGTGATGCTGCAGTATTGGATGGTGCAATTGCTACATAGTCATATCTAATGTGGTGGAAGCTTGTGGTAGCCCAAGGGAGACCCTCTGACTCAAATCAAATGTATTTGTTATATGCTTCATAAACAACATGTGTAGCCCCACAGAGTGAAATACTTACTTAAGTGCCCTACACCGTGTCAATGTGTAGGGGTATGAGGTAATTAAGATAGATATGTACACATACCTGTATATACAGTTGAAGTCGGAAGTGTACATACACCTTAGCCAAATACATTTATACTCAGTGGTTCACAATTCCTGACATTTAATCCTCGTAAAAATGTCCTGTCTTACTTAGGTCAGTTAGGATCACCATTTTATTTTAAGAATGTGAAATGTCATAATAATAGTAGAGAGAATTCCCAGTGGGTCAGAAGTTTACATACACTCAATTAGTATTTGGTAGCATTGCCTTTAAATTGTTTAGCTTGGGTCAAACAGTTTGGGTAGCCTTCCACAAGCTTCCCACAATAAGTTGGGTGAATTTTGGCCCATTCCTCCTGACAGCTGGTATAACTGAGTCAGGTTTGTATGCCTCCTTGCTCACACACGCTTTTTAAGTTCTGCCCAAAAATCTTCTATAAGATTGAGGTCAGGGCTTTGTGATGGCCACTCCAGTACCTGGACTTTGTTGTCCTTAAGCCATTTTGCCACAACTTTGGAAGTATGCTTGGGGTCATTGTCCATTTGGAAGACCCATTTGCGACCAAGCTTTAACTTCCTGATTGATGTCTTGAGCTGTTGCTTCAATATATTCACATCATTTTCATACCTCATGATGACCTCTATTTTGTGAAGTGCACCAGTCCCTCCTGCAGCAAAGCACCCCCACAACATGATGCTGCCACCCCCGTGCTTCACTGTTGGCATGGTGTTCTTCGGCTTGCAAGCATCCCCCTTTTTCCTCCAAACATAACGATGGTCATTATGACCAAACAGTTCTATTTTTGTTTCATCAGACCAGAGGACAGTTCTCCAAAAAGTACGATCTTTGTCGCCATGTGCAGTTGCAAACCGTAGCCTAGCTTTTTTATAGCGGTTTTGGAGCAGTGGTGTCTTCCTTGCTGAGCGGCCTTTCAGGTTATGTCGATATAGGACTTGTTTTACTGTGGCTATAGATACTTTTGTACCTGTTTCCTCCAGCATCTTCACAAGGTCCTTTGCTGTTGTTCTGGGATTGATTTGCACTTTTTGCACCAAAGTACGTTCATCTGTAGGAGACAGAACACGTCTCCTTCCTGAGCAGTATGATGGCTGCGTGGTACCATGGTGTTTGTACTTGCGTACTATTGTTTGTACAGATGAACGTGGTACCTTCAGGTGTTTGGAAATTGCTCCCAAGGATGAATCAGACTTGTGGTCTACAAATGTTTTTTCTGAGGTCTTGGCTGATTTCTTTTGATATTCCCATGATGTCAAGCAAAGAGGCACTGAATTTGAAGGTAGGCTTTGAAATACATCCACAGGTACACCTCCAATTGACTCAAATGATGTCAATTAGCCTATAAGAAGCTTCTAAAACCATGACATCGTTTTCTGGAATTTTCCAAGCTGTTTAAAGGCACAGTCAACTTAATGTATGTAAACTTCTGACCCACTGGAATTGTGATACAGTGAATGACAAGTGAAATAATCTGTCTGTAAACAATTGTTGGAAAATTACTTGTGTCATGCACACAGTAGATGTCCTAACCGACTTGCCAAAATTATAGTTTGTTAACAAGAAATTTGTGGAGTTGTTTAAAAACTGGTTTTAATGACGCCAACATAAGTGTATGTAAACTTCCGACTTCAACTCTACGTAGGGATAAAGTGACTAAGCAACAGGATAGATAATAAACAGTAACAGTAGCATATGCATTGACTCAAATGAGTTAGTGCAAAAAGGTTCAATGCAGATTGTCCGGATAGGTATTGGTTAACTATTTAACCAACAATTTAGCAGTCTTATGGCTTGGGTATAGACTCTTAGAAAAAAATGTGCTATCTAGAACCTAGAAGGTTTATTTGGCTGTCCCCATAGAAGAACCCTTTGAAGAACCCTGTTGGGTTCCATGTAGAACCTTTTCCCCAGAGGATTCTACATGGAACCCAAAAGAGTTCTACCATGGGACTAAAAAGGGTTATCCTATAGGGAGAGCCGAAGATCCCTTTTGGAACCCTTTTTTCTAAGTGTATAGAACCTGTTAAGCGTCCTGTTGGTTGTGGTCTGTGAACTTCAGTCCTATATGCTACCCAAGCCCCTCTCTATTAGCGCATAGAGATCCCAGTCAACACCTACTGTGTGACCAGTGGGCATTGAACATAGAAAGGAAAGATTTTTTTCAGTAGTTGTAGTGCTTGCATTGTATGTATTTCTTATACTCAGAACGTTATCTGTCACGACTTCCACCGACGTCGGTCCCTCTCCTTGTTCGGGAGGCGTCGGCGGTCTTCTAGCAATCGCTGACCCATCTTTAATATTTACCGTTGGTTATTGGTCAAGTGTATTTGTTTACCTTGTGCCTTTATTTTTTGAGTAAAGTACATCTCTCACTCATTTTGCTCTCCTGCGCCTGACTTCATGCACCAGCTATACTCACCTTCTGACAGTTATCAAACATTTGGCCACACATGTTAAGCCTGCTAAAGCTTTTAACACAGTTAAACTATGATGCAATGGGTCTACACAGTTCAGAGATATCACTCCAAATCATCCTGTTGTAGGTTTGGAATGTAGGATAGATAGGACTATTGCTATTATTGCACCAACATGAATAGACACTAGATGTGTTGATCATGGCCCCTTGCTATGTTGTAGATCAGGGATGGGAAACTGGCAGCACGTGGCTGAAGGCTATCCGATCAATTCCCCTCCCCCCAAAATAAAACTTAGTCAAGGTCTCAACCTAATGTTGAGAGTTAGTAGAATACATAAGGTGCAATTTTGAAATTTGGTTGTGCATCAGCAGTTTTTCTTTTGTTATGTCAGTCACTGATAGTCAGTCAATTAGCCCATGTCAGCAAAAACATGTTATGGTGTGGGTAGCATACCCTCCAGCAACTGAGGCCCAGCAGTTTTTTTTTTGTTGCCCATCCCTGTAAATGTGCCCATCCCTGTAAATGCATTTTGTAGCTGCCTCAATTATGTTTGTTACGATTTCTCCAGTGGCCCAGGAAACGTTTGGTATAAACAAATATATCATAAACTCATTTATTGTGACAGGGGACCGACCAATGGTATATTCATCATGTTTACATCCACCTCACTGTGGAAATGCGTTTGTGATTCATGTTTAACTTGTTTTTTTGGTACTCATTGTGTTTACAGACACAAATTGTAGCCTATAAATGAAGCTGAGGAAATGTATTGAAATGAAAAATAAAGATGAGTCAAAGCTTCAGCCAGCCAGTCCATGGGAAATGTAATATGAATCGTTATTCCTGTGGCAGCAAGCACAACACGCGCCGACGACCAATTCTCGGTAGCGGCGCGAGACCGGGAGCGGACTTCTGTTCCATTCAAACAAAATAGGACTGGACCAGCCTCTCGAGGGAATGTGAAGCGGACGTGGTAGTCTCCCACATTATGGAAATTATACATGATAGACTTTGTGAACAACTCTAGTTACCTCCATTTTTTTATGGCTACATCTTTTACAGCTACTGAAAAGACACGCACTCAGCCATTAATCAACAGGATATTGAATAAAAAGGCAACGCATGTGTCTGATCAATGCGTAGTAAGCCCACCCGCTCGTGAACTACTTGCCAAACCCAGGGTCTCGCCTAACTGACGGAGACAGTTGCAGAAGCGATCCAAAAGTCAAACGAAGAGAAAATACTGAAATAATAGGATCCTTTTACGGAGAAATGAAGGAAAAGAATCTGATTGAGACTGCGAAAATGCAGGGAAACGTAATGGTAAGAGATCTGTTTTGATCATTTGAAATGTCAGCTTGAAACGATGTGTTCGCTTATAAGCGGAACCGTCTTTGCAAAGTATTGGTTTCAGCGTGCGTTTGGAGCGTTTGAATAACTGTGCTGAATAGTAAATTCATTGGAAACGTGATCTAAGACTCTCTTTGTATTAAAATGGGATTATGCCCCTCTGCTGTAGCCAGTCTGCCCATTTATCGTAGCCTTGTTGCTGCCTGAGATTACATTATTTTAGAGACACCTCACACCCATGCAAGGGGATATGATTTAACATTATACCTCCTCTCCCATGTGCTTTGCGGTTGTATAGTCTACAGCACTGATGAGTATGAGAATGGCGCCTAGTGTAATGACGAAAACATTACATTATTAAAGTTTTCTAGTTCTCTTTTTCCATAGGGCACTGATTGATATTAATGTTGGGTTCAATAATAAACCCTATTTTCTTTCTATGTTCTCGTTATGAAGATTTGAGGGCAGAACTAACCATTTGCTCTATCTAGGTTAGCTCTTGGAAGGGCTCATTTCGTTTAAACCACACCTAAAGTTGTGAATCTCGGGATATTACTGTCTGTCCGAAGGGAACTGCTGTGTACCTCTGTTATGCATGTGTTTGGGATTTCCAATCTCCAGGTGTCAGGAGTCACTGGCTCCTTTTACTGAATACACATTCAGGTAACAACCTGGGACCCCTGTGTGAAAGCCTTACCTGCAGTCTTTATTTTTAAGTAAGCAAATTGGGATTTAACAGATGGCTCCTGTGTTTATATGTTGTATATTATGAAAAGATGACAAGATTACATTTCCATTTACATTGGAACATTGAAAAGAGCATAGGAAAGTGTACACCACAGCAACATCACTAGTCAGCATACATTATTTCATTCTTGGATCTGTTTCCTAGAAATAGTGTGACGGCAGGAAGATTGAGCTGTAATTCCAGGTCTACCGACAGTCCATTTTCCTTGTCAGCTTGACCTTTTCACTTAACCCCAGAACCCCTGCATTCTGTTAAACCCAACAGCCTACATGGGGCGGCAGGGTAGCCTAGTGGTTAGAGCATTGGACTAGCTGACAAGGTACAAATCTGTCGTTCTGCCCCTGAACAGGCAGTTAACCCACTGTTCCTAGGCCGTCATTGAAAATAAGAATTTGTTCTTAACTGACTTGCCTAGTTAAATAAAGGTATGTCTGTCATGACAGGGAAACCCTGTCTAACTATCTCAAATGCACGTTGGACTACCATGAAGCACGCCAGGGGATCTACAGTTGGAAGTCGGAAGTTTACATACACTTAGGTTGGAGTCATTAAAACTTGTTTTCCACCACTCCACAAATTTCTTGTTAACAAACTATAGTTTTGGCAAGTCAGTTAGGACATCTACTTTGTGCATGAGACAAGTCATTTTTCCAACAATTGTTTACAGACAGATTATTTCACTTATAATTCACTGTATCACAATTCCAGTGGGTCAGAAGTTTACATACACTAAGTTGACTGTGCCTTTAAACAGCTTGGAAAATTCCAGAAAATTATGTCATGGCTTTAGAAGCTTCTGATAGGCTAATTGACATCATTTTAGTCATTTGGAGGTGTACCTGTGGATGTATTTCAAGGCCTACCTTCAAACTCCGTGCCTCTTTGCTTGACATCATGGGAATATCAAAATAAATGAGCCAAGACCTCAGAAAAACATTGAAGACCTCTGCAAGTCTTGTTCATCCTTGGGAGCAATTTCCAAACACCTTCAACCGTATATTCTGTACTGAAGTAAATAGCTGTACTGTCTGAACACTTCTAAATAGGGGTTAAAAACACTAGTTATAAAAGTACTAACTAATCAATTACTACACAATGGACACTGAGCTTCTATAAAATGTGTATTGTGTGTGAATCTGGTATACAATGACCAGAAGACCAATAGCTAGCTCTTTCATCATACCTAGCACTCTAAAGTGTTGCCCTGATGTCTACAATAACAATAATACTGTCCCTACCATGCCATTCTGGTAGCCCATTAACCATCCCCTTATATGGCCCTAACCCTCTCTGTGTGTCTCCTTGGCAGGTTGCTCCGAGTGGAAGTCGGTGGCAGACCATCCATTTTCAACCAGCTAAGTTGGTTGTCCTCCAGCACTTTCCTCTGTTTACTGCTGGTTGCTCTCTGCCACCAAAAACAGGCCTTCAAGGGCACAGTGGGCAGTGTTGTCGAACCACTAATGATTTTCTGCTGTTGGCTGAAATGAAATGCATTTGTATCCACAGTGTTATCTCTTTAAAGTGGAGAAATACCAACCACTAACTACGAGTGTCTCCATCCCTCCCTGGCTCGTCTGTTGCGGTTATTATTTCAGTCTCAATTGAAACAAACCACTGAGAGAGCACTCATGATGAGGGTTTGTCATGTCTCCTTTTAGTGACTTTAAACAGTATGTACAGCAGGGTTCCCCAACTGGGTGCCCGCAGGTTTTATTTGGCCCCCCCAAGCTTTCCGAGCAAAAAAAAACTAAAACAAAAGGAAATCATCTCCAAGTGATTTCAATCCAATAAATCTTTTCCCAAGTAATAATAAAGACATAATGAAGACATTGATCAAATGTAAGCAATTATTATGTTTTAGTCAAACATATCAGTTTGGGCTTCTTGCGGTCAATTTGCAGTCTACAAATTATTTGTAATTATGTTCCGACCATCCACTCAAGAAAAAATTGTCCCATGGCTGAATCTTTTTGATGATCCCTGATCTACAGTATGTTTGCACTGGTGTTCTGATGCAGGTGTTCAGATTCCTTCTCTCAGCCCATTAGATAAGCATGTTGTTGTAGTATCTTCTAAAGAAAACAATGTTCAATTTAAACTCAATTGTTTTCTAGAAATCTTCCCTATACTAAATGCAGATGTATTTGAATCATGAAGAAGGCCTAATTTTGGCTCCACAGACAGCTGTTTGGTTTATTATGCTCCTTGTATCCCCTTGGGGCTGATGAGGAGAGTTCTGACGGAGGACCACTCGGCATGATTAGGTGCTCGACTACACACTTAATGCATTCATCACAGATCTCATGCCAGTTCTGGTGAGCTATGGGCGTGTCCCAACAGTCTGAAGTGGCTTTCCTTATCTACTTTCCTTCATCTGCAGAGGATCTAAAACACATCAGGACTTATGGGTGTGTCCCAACAGTCTGAAATGTCTTCCTTCCTACCCTTGCCTCCATTCCTTCATCTGCAGAGCATCTGAAAACACAGGATCGGTGAAAGCAACACACAAGTAGCCTAGCTGACTTGATGAACCCTTCCTTCAGTGTGGATGAAGGAAAGGACATGAGGAAAGAGGGCAGAGGGAAAACACTTAGGACCACAGTGGTTAGGCACCAGCTTGCAATAAAAGGCATTGGAACGGTTGCCCCTCCTGTTCAGTGGGTGGCCTGCATTCACGGCCACTCACGTCGTTTGTTTGATTGGGGTCGGCCCAGTACGACGTTGGAGGTGCGGGTCTAGGAACAAGGGCTGTGATTTATAGTGACCTTTAAGTGGGCCAACATTTCTCAACGCTGTTATCGTGCAGCTGTAACGTTTCATTAGGCACGCTGGAATCCATCATACACAATGTTGTCTCTCTCAATGGCCATGCATGTGAGGACTGGAGAGAGCCACCATTGTACATGCAACGTATTTATACAGGCTGGTTGATGGCTTGAGAGCACAACCGTTAGTTTAACATTTTTCAAAAATCTTATATGAACAGTTTATTTCTTTAAAGATATAAAAATGTAACCCTAAAAGATTCCAACTGTGTCTGAAAGGCAAAAAAAGGAAATTGGCATGTACCGTACATACATTATATTTGGGGGGTTATCTCTCTATTGTCAAATGATGGGCACTCATCTCAAAGGAATTAAGTTTCATTTTCCTCTTTTTCAAGTGGCACACTTTCTCTCCTCTGAAATGTCATGTTTACCCAGCACTTAGGTGAGTCGCCGATCTATCTCTATTTGACTCTGCCAAGAGGACTTGAGGAATATCTAAGTGAGTCTTGTACAGTCAGTCACTCTGTATAGACAACAATTGGACCCTTAGCGGCAGTGTAATTAAGGATCATCCTCGGCTGTTTACATAATTAAAACACTCTTTTTGAAGTTCTGTCAGATAGGTCGATCTGTATCTCCAGGGATGTTACCCTGCTCCTTTTTGATAATCCAAACACATTAATGTGAGATAAAAAAAAGAAATAATAATAATCTGCTGCATTATCAATGTATTATACGCTGAAATGTATACAGTACTGTACTGCATTGTGCAGTACCACTTATGGGCATTTCCATGTAAAAGAACCCATGAGCACCAACGTGTGATGTTCATAGGAGCACATCAAATTGGTTGTCAAATGAAAGCTAAGAGTCTATATTTTGGGGAAATTAAGGCATACGTATTTTTTTCAGCCATTTACCATCCTTAAAATAAAAGCTTTGATTTGTGGATAAACAGATGGAAAAGGGGGTCTTAGAAAACATCTACCAGAAAAAGTCTTAAAATGTATCAGAAATACATCAAAACACAATAATGTTGATGTAAAAGCCCCTGCCAACGAATATCAACTTTTTGGGTGACCTGACCAAGGAAATATGAGTTATAGATCTGTCATTCTCATTGACAGCAAGTGTAAGAAGCGGTAGATCTGTTCTATGTGCGCTGTTTCTATGCTCCCCGTTCTTCAGTTTATTTTTTTTTATTTTCAGTTTTGTAAACCAGCTTCAAACAGCTGAAAATATATTTCAGTGGTTTAGATGGTAGATTGCTACTGTTATTTTTCACTGTCTTTTTACTGTTGTTTTTATTTCTTTACCTACCTATTGTTGACCTAATACCTTTTTTTGCACTATTGGTTAGAGCCTGTAAGTCAGCATTTCACTATACGGTCTACACCTGTTGCATTCGACACACGTGACAAACTTTGATTTGATTTGATTCTCTACACTATACAATGCTTGTTTTGTCACATAAGCTATTCGAATTTTAGCAATCAGGAAATGACTGATTGATTTCCACATATTGCACCTTTAAGTGACTAAAACTCGTAATTCTGATACCAAATTGTTAACGGAATTACCAAAAATCTGTAACGGAAACTCAATTGGTTACAATGAGTAATGTTGATGTCCAAAGACGAGCCGGACTGGACCTAATCTGAACCTATTATAGACATATGTTTCACAAGTTTGGATAGCACAGTACAGTGAGTAGAGCACGTTACAATACAGTACTGAGTACAGTACTCTACAGTGGGTAGAGCAGAGTACAGTGCATTAGAGTACAGTACCATTCAATAAAATAGTGCTGTACAGTACAATACTGCACTCTACTGTACTGTACTCTACTGCACTGTACTCTAATGCGCTGTACTCTACTGCACTGTACTCTAATGCACTGTACTCTACTCTACTGCACTCTACTAACATAATAATAACAATGTATGCCATTTAGCAGATGCTTTTATCCAAAGCGGCTTAGTCATGTGTGCATACATTTTACTCTACTACTTACTGTACTGAACTCTACTGCACTGTAATGTGCTCTACTGTACTGAACTGTACAGCACTATACTGTGCTCTACTGTACTGAACTCTACTCTACTTTACTGTACTCTGCTGCTGTGTGATGTCCAAATTTGTGAAACATGAGGAAAATAACATTAGTGTCCATAGTTCTGCATTTCTATGTAGTACAGATCCGATACTGTAATTCCGTTACCTGGTGTAAATCCACTTCACATACTGTAGTTCAAATCAAATTTCATTAGTCACATACACCCAATACAACTTTGGTAACACTTTACTTAAAGCTGACAGGAAAAATGTCTTATTTTAAAGCATATAAGGTTATGTCTCTGTGCAGCCTGGTCGGCAGCTTTAGACTGCTACAGTATACTCAAAGTTTCTCCAAGGTATGCCAGGAGGTAGCGTAGAAAATGCTCAACTGACTCCAAATGGCTGTTCTTTAGTCAGGTATCAAGTGATGAGGGACACTTTTAATGCTTATACTGAAACAGCCAGTTTTACAGGATAGACAAAGTGCAGTTTGACACTTTGCTCACTGGCCAGGGCTACATCCCTCTTGACTCGCATCACGCCTCAGCTTCCCTCTGCACTTTCCATCCACCATGTGACTTCAGATAGACTTTTCTATGTAATAAGCTGCCAAGGAGAGACTTCATCAGGGATAGCGATTCCTGTTTTTCACAGTACATATCACACTGATGGTGGAACTCTTTGTCAAAAACCATGCTCAAATCAAATGTTATCAGTCACATGCACCGAATAGGTATAGACACCTTACAGTGAAATGCTTACTTACAGGCCCCTAACCAACAATGCAGTTTAAAAAATATGAATAAGAATAAGAAATAAAAGTAACAAGTAATTAAAGAGCAGCAGTAAAATAACAATAGCAAGACTATATCCAGGGGGTACCGGTACAGACTCAATGTACGGGGGCACCGGTTAGTCGAGGTAAATGAGGTAATATGTACAAGAAGGTAGAGTTATTAAAGTGACTATGCATAGATAATAACAGAGAGTAGCAGTGGCATAAAAGAGGGGGGGCAATGCAAATAGTCTAGGTGGCCATTTGATTAGATGTTCAGGAGTCTTATGGCTTCGAGGTAGAAGCTGGTTAGAAGCCTTATAGACCTAGACTTGGTGCTCTGGTACCGCTTGACAATTTTTAAGGCCTTCCTCTGACACTGCCTGGTATATAGGTCCTGGATAGCATGAAGCTTGGCCCCAGTGATGTACTTGGTCGTACGCACTACCCTCTGTAGTGCCTTGCGGTCGGAGGCCGAGCAGTTGCCATACCAGGCAGTGATGTAACCAGTCAGGATGCTCTCGATGTTGCAGCTGTAGAACCTTTTGAGGATCTGTGCTTGGACCATGTTAGTTTGTTGGTGATGTGGACACCAAGGAACTTGAAGCTCACAACCTGCTCCATTACAGCCCCGTTGATGAGAATGGGGGCGTGCTCTGTCCTCCTTTTCCTGTAGTCCACAATCATCTCCTTTGTCTTGATCAGGTTGAGGGAGAGTTTGTCTCTGACCTCCTCCTTATAGACTGTCTCGTCGTTTTCAGTGATCAGGCCTACCAATGTTGTGTCATCTGCAAATTTAATGACTCAATAACCAAAATAGATTTTTTTTCAAACTTATGTACCATGTCATAGCTGATACCCAATTCTTTTTGCAGACATCTTTTTATATTTAAACAGAGCAGATATTTAGGAGTTTTGGGAAAATATAGTCGCATAACAAAATCTGAGGGAGATTTAACTGTAATTCCGTTACCAAAGTTTGCATCTGCACAGTTCTTCCACAAAATTAGTTTTTGTACAGCAGTCCTTGTGCACAGAGTTTACATTCACATTTTAGTCATTTAACAGACACTTATCCAGAGCGACTTACGGGAGCAATTAGGGTTAAGTGCCTTGGTGAAAAATCGACAGATTTAGTTGACTTTTCGGTTATTGGCTCAACACTCTTAACCACTAGGCTACCTGCCGCCCAAAGTTGTATGGTTGATAAGCTTTGAAATCAATGTTTTTTTTGGCATACATTTTAAAGTGAAGAAAACTGAGTCAAAGCTTAATTCTGTTAACCTGGAACTGCATATGGAAATTTCAGAGTTGATTTGTTTATTTTATCCACTCAGAGAAATTGCTGTTTAGAAACAGAATTTTGAATTGCTGCTTAAGATACAGAATTTAGAATTGCTGCTTAGAAACGGAATTCTGAGTGGTTGATAATGAAAACATTTTATTCCTTCTTTGCTGCTGTGACAGGGAAACAGTGACCCACATAAAACCTCAGACACATCCAGAAGCATTTTATCTCCCTACCCTACCCCACCCCACCCCTCCTCTCTCACACACAGACACACACGCACGCACGCACACGCACACACAACTATGGCATTTCTGTCTGTTGCACACACTCCCCAATCCAAAGAAATCAATCACTGCTTAGCCGGGCAAGAACGTGCCGGGAGCTCCCAGCAAATAACGAGTTTACGGTAGATTAATATTTCATGGTGCCTTTTTTCCTCCATTTCTGCCTCCATGTTTTCAACTCGGGATAGGGACTGGGGGAATAGCCATATATTTAATTAATTGTTCAAATAATAGGAGAGCTTTGCTATGGAAACCAGTATTTCCCCAGCCTAGATAGTTACATGTGGCGTTAAAATGTAATGGTTTTTTTGATATTAGGATTTGCAATTTACCGCAATTCATGTGGCTAAAAGGAAAATTGCAGTTTCAAAGCAAATTTCCTGCAATTCTACACATTTTTCCATGTCTTATACCTAGGTCTTATGCTACCTTAGTGACTCAAACATTACAGAAAAATCAATGGGGGCCCCATGCCATGGCATTTTTTAAATTTGAGATTCTCCCTGACTGTCTAGTTTTAATTTGATTGATAGTTCTCAAAGATGATCTAATTAAAAAATATATGGCGCCATTATCTTTTCTACATACTTTATATCTGGTTTTAGTCTTTTAAGTTTACACTGAAAATGTGTTACGATCCTGGATTAAAGGTGCAATTTTCCAAAAATATTCTGCCATTTCCTGGTTGCTTAAATTCTAATAGTTTGCCTAATTTCAGTTAATGTGACTGAACAAGCAGTCATTGTGTAGAGAATCATTGTGCCATTTAAAATTAAAATAAATATGTGTATATATACAGTACCAGTCAAAAGTTTGGACACATCTACTCATTCAAGGGTTTTTCTTTATTTGTACTATTTTCTACATTGTAGAATAATAGTGAAGACATGAAAACTATGAAATAACACATATGGAATCATGTAGTAACCAAAATATATATTTTATATTTGAGATTCTTCAAAGTAACCACCCGTTGCCTTGATGACAGCTTTGCACACACTTGGCATTCTCTCAACCAGCTTCACCTGGAATGCTTTTCCAACAGTCTTGAATGAGTTCCCACATATGCTGAGCACTTGTTGGTCGCTTTTCCTTCACTCTGCGGTCCAACTCATCCCTAACCATCTCAATTGGGTTGAGGTCGGATGATTGTGGAGGCCAGAACATCTGATGCAGCACTCCATCACTCTCCTTCTTGATCAAATAGCCCTTACACAGCCTGGAGGTCATTGTCCTGTTGAAAAACAAATGATAGTCCCACCTAAGCCCAAACCAGATGGGATGGTGTATTGCTGCAGAATGCTGTGGTAGCCATGCTGGTTAAGTGTGCCTTGAATTCTAAATAAATCACAGATGGTGTCACCAGCAAAACACCATCACACCTCCTCCTCCATTCATGGTGGGAACCACACAAGCAGAGATCATCCGTTCACCTACTCTGCGTCTCACAAAGACACAGAGGTTGGAACTAAAAATCTCAAATTCTGACTCGTCAGACCAAAGGACAGATTTCCACTGGTCTAATGTCCATTGCTCGTGTTTCTTGGCCCAAGTAAGTCTCTTCTTCTTGGCATCCTTTAGTAGTGGTTTCTTTGCAGCAATTCAACCATGAAGGCCTGATTCACACAGTCTCCTCCGAACAGTTGATGTTGAGATGTGTCTGTTACTTGAACTCTGTGAAGCATTTATTTGGGCTGCAATTTGAGGTGCAGTTATTCTGATGAATTTATCCTCTGCAGCCGGGATAACTGTAGGTCATCATAAGAGCCGAAAAGGGGCTATATTGTATTTTGAGCTGATTGAAGCTGATGTACAAAACCGAAAGTAAAATACACATAAATGTAAGAACAGGAAGCATAGAAATAGTGAACTTTGAATAAATATTCCACTTCTTAGACTTGCTTTCAATGAGATTGACTGATCTATAACTTAACATTTCTATGTGAATTTGGTCAGGTCACACAAAAAGTTACATATTGCAGCTAACATTTTTTGCTTGTTTGTTTTTTTGGCAGTGGCGGCCACGATTTAGCAGCATAGCCAAATGCATATAGCGGAAACACTGTGAGTGTACACCAGGTAGGTCACACCCACCTAGGCAAGAGTAGGAGAAACACTGCAAGCATATTTCAGCTTTTATGCTCCCCCCATCTTAGAATATCACAAAATGATAAAGTTAAGATGTTTCTTGTAGCCCTACTGCTGAGTGTAAACTGGATTTTTTTTATAGCTATTTTGCTAGTTGATGACATTGACAGATGCTAGTTAGTCCTTACAAGAAGTTCCTGTTGAACAAGGAGAAACAGACCATAATGTTTGTGTTTTGGTTGTTACAGTATCTTGCTCCAATGTAGAACTGTCCTTCTAACCAGCAGCAGGCTGGTTTACTGTTTGGCCCAGGGTCTGTTTCTCATTTTGGACGAGACACATTTACAACCTCGGCCAACAGTGAGTTCAAGGAAATGATGCTGAGGTGGTCTCTGGAGGACCAGAGTTCACATAACAAATGGGGAGACATGTAATTAGAGGCTAATTTGTCAGTCTGTTTTAGGGATGCCAAAGAGGGAGGGAGGGAAGAAGGGGGGGAAGAGAGGAATGGAGGAAGAGCTATGGACATAGATTGATGGCAAGTCTGCATGGAACATGCCAGAGAGGGTAAGGGAGAAAAGGGAGGGATACTGTATTCTTGTATTCTAAGCACATCCAAAGGAAAGATCTACACACTGACGTGTTTGTGCGTGTACATGCGAGTGTGCAAACTGTACATGTGCACATGCTCTTGTGTCTGTGCATCTGAGTGTGAGTGCTCTCATCGCACGGTTACAGCAGTTTAGATTTTATTCCGAAATTATCAGCATGACCCACAATTAGCAGAGGATTAGATTATAAAAAAGACGAGAAGTGGTTTTGTTAGCAACGGCTCCCATCCCTTCCCAGAGAAGATTGTCTTTCTTTGTGCTCAGCATTAATGATGATTTCCTTCTGCAACGCTCATTAGGACTCAGACGTCATAATCTGGCCTCCACCACTTACTCATACCATTGAGTGTAATTGTGTTTCATAGCCCGGCCTACGTGTGCAATGAATGAGCAAGCAGCAGGAGAAGACAGGCATTGTATGGAGCTATTTAGTATAACTGTTTAGTATAACCATGTGATCTTAGGTATCTGACTTGGCGTAATGAACTAGGTCCCGGTCCATACTCAAGGTTGCTCCGCCAACATATAATATTTATTAAGGTGGAGCAGTGTTCGGTTCCAAAGGTGGGTTCTTCATTAGGTCAGGTAGACTCGGCATCCCCTAACGAGTGATGTGTGTTTGACTTTACAGATGAGATGGGAGATGAGGTGAAAGATGGAGCATATGAATGTGAGACTCATAAGAGTGAGATGCTGAGAGACTCCGTGGGGGAGATACCTAGTCGGACCATGAGAGAGGGAGACTCACTGAGACACACACACACACACACGCACAGACACACTGAGAATGACACACTCAGAGAAAGAGATGCTGAGAAAGAGAGAGAAAAGGAGAGATACTCAGATGTACAGAGATTGAGATGCATAGAGACTGAGAGACACACTGAGAAAGAGTGACACACTCAGTAAGAAAGACATGCACTCCGAGAGAGGTTCAGTGTGAGATGTTAACTGAAAGAAGTGGTTTGAGAATGTTCCAATAGTTTTGACATTCAAATTGAACAAAAGGGTATATACATTTGATCAAAGCTCTGCTCACTGAAATGAATTTGGGCAAAGTGCTGGCAAAGCATCTGTAGTGGATTTTCGTTTACAGTATCAGCAAATTAGCCACATTCTTTCAGTTAGCAACGCATGCAGTTTCTGACGTCAAGTAGATGCGCTCAGATTGCAACTTTGATCCACAAAGCAAAAAAGTAACAACTATAACAAGAAAATAATGACTGGACGGCGGATCAATCATTTCCAAGAGAGAAAAAATCTATTGTTGCCACTGCCGACATCAGCTTTGTAGAAACCCTTCAGAGTACATTGTAAGCAGGTAAAGTGACTTTCATTGGTGGCTGCTTGGCGGTCAGTGGCATTCGGTTGATGCTATTGCTGTCCTATATGACCTTGCTAAGAGTTGTGGAATTGTGTTCTCTCATCAGTTGTTGGATGAGCTGTTGATGTTTACTGAATGACCTTTGGTACTGGTATTCTCTCTTAGAATGTTCTGTTTTCCTCCATACGATAGCAATGCCTACTGCCATTGCCAAGAGCCTAACTCCTTCCTTTAGTCCGCTAATTTAATTGAGAAACATTATCTCTCCTCTATTATTTATACAAATGGAAATACTTCTGATAATTTATTTGTAAAGCGTATTCAAAACCTGTATCACAAATCTGATGTCAGTTCTCTGGCAGTTGCTTCACAGAATGAATCGAGCAAAAACCTTGATGACCTGCGGTCAATGACTTTAAAATTGTATACTGATCAACCTTTTACCTTGGCTGTTGTTGATCAACCAAGACAGTTAAAAAAAAAAAGTTGTGTGTGTGTATATGTGTGTGCATAGTGCATGAATGTATGCATGTTGGCAACACATGCATAAGTGTTTGTGTGCATTTATGTATGCGTGTGCTGTGTGTGTGTGTGTGTTTTATGGATAAGGTTTATATGTCTGCAAGGCTTACATTCAGGTTCCATTCTCTCTCTTGCCATCCGAGCCACCATGATTCATACATGCCATTTTGTTCCTGGCCGAGGAAGTTGGGGAACTGCAGAGTGGAATTCTGAGTGATATATAACTCCCTTTGATAAGTCTCTTGGTTTGTGTCTCTAGACTCCCTGTAGCAAGACATTGTGAATGGCCATATTCAGGGAATTCAATTTGCCTTTTTTCTTTAACACAGTCTAAGTCTCTTCCATTGTGTGTGTGTGTGTGAGAGAGAGAGAATGAATGCCCTCTGTACTACTGGCTGTGATGTCACTATGCTTTAGTAATGAAAGATAATGGAACCATTGTTGTTTTATAATGAAGATATTCCCTTATCTTGCTATGTCCCCTTTTTCATTCTATCTTCTGATAATAGGCTTGTCTCTTTTAAAGGGATATCATTTTAATGAGATCATTATATGGAGCCAGACACAAAATTAAATAACACCTGTTAGAAAAGGAACCATATATTCCCCAGACATTTGGAAGATATTAGTTCCCTATGGCAGGAGAACATTTTTCTACATCTAAATTAACTTTTTATGCCTAACGAGGTCTTGTATATACAACCGGGTACAACATTATAGGCGCCCTTGGTAAAGATGAGCAAAAAATACTGTATAATACAAATACTGAGCTATATTGTATGCCAAAAAAAGGGGAAATTATTTTATACTGATACATTTGCTCAGAGAAAGAGATTTTGTTTAAGAAGTAATATAAAAAATATAAAAAAGATGGGGGTCAAAATGAAATACTGTTTTAAATACCTCAACTTGCGAGGGTAACGGCACTGTGCCTTTTTCTAAAATGTTTTATGAGATTGGAGAACACATTGAGAGGGATCTTATACCATTCCTCCATGCAGAATCTTTCCAGATCCTTGATATCCTTAATTTGCTCTTATGGACTGCCCTCTTCAATTCAAATCACATGTTTTCAATGGGGTTCATGTCTGGAGACTGAGATGGACATGGCAGAAATGTTATTTTATGGTCAATTAACCATTTCTTTGTGGATTTTGATGTCTGCTCTGGGTTATTGTCTTGCGTGAAGATCCTCTTGTGGCCATCAGGTTTTTGGCAAAAATGTTGTTGACCTTAACAAGGACCCCAGGACCAGTGGAAGCAAAATAGCCCAATAACAACATCAAAGAGCCACCACAATATTACAGTAGGTATGATGTTCTTTTCTGCATCCATATTTCGATGCCAACCCCACCACCGGTGTACAGGCCAAAGAGCTCTGTTTTCATGTCATCTGACTATAGCACAGGTTACAATCCAAGTTCCAATGCCATTTGCTGGATGACATGAAAATATAGCTTTTTGGCCACACACACCAGTGGTGGGTTTGGCATCGAAATAAGGATGCATGAACAGAAAAGAACCCCATACCTACTGCTTATCACATGGATCACCAACCTCCTAACTGATAGGTCTCAGCAGGTACAGTTGAAGTTGGAAGTTTACACACACCTTAGCCAAATACATTTCAACTCAGTTTATCACAATTCCTGATATTTAATCCTAGTAAAAAATTCCCTGGTTTAGGTCAGTTAGGAACGCCACTTTATTTTAAGAATGTGAAATGTCAGAATAATAGTAGAGTTATTTATTTCAGCTTTTATTTCATTCATCACATTTCCATTGGGTCAGAAGTGTAACGGAATTCCTCTTCTTCCGAGGAGGAGTAGCAAGGATCAGACCAATGTGCAGCGTAGTAAGTGTCCATAATGATATATTTAATAAATCAACAGAACAAAATAACAAAAGTACATAAAATAAAATAAAAAACAGAAATCACTAACACAGGATACAACCACCCACAAAACACAATAGAAAACAGGCTACCTAAATATGGCTCCCAATCAGAGACAATGACGGACACCTGCCTCTGATTGAGAACCATATTAGGACAAACACATAGAAATATAACAACAGAACAAAACATAGAAAAACAACATAGAATGCCCACCACAACTCACGCCCTGACCAACTAAAATAAAGACGTAAAAAAGAAAACTCAGAACGTGGTCAGAACGTGACAAGAAGTTTACATGCACTCAATTAGTATTTGGTAGCATTGCCTTTAAATTGTTTAGCTTGGGTAGCCTTCCACAAGCTTCCCACCATAAGTTGGGTGAATTTTGGCCCATTCCTCCTGACAGAGCTGGTGTAACTGAGTCAGGTTTGTAGGCCTCCTTGCTCTCACATGCTTTTTCAGTACTGCCCACACATTTTCTGTAGGATTGGGGCCAGTCCTTTGTGATGGCCACTCCAATACCTTGACTTTGTTGTCCTTAAGCCATTTTGCCACAACTTTGGAAGTATGCTTGGGGTCATTGTCCATTTGGAAGACCCATTTGCGACCAAGCTTTAACTTCCTCACTGATGTCTTGAGATGTTGCTTCAATATATCCACATAATTTTCCTACCTCGTGATGTCATCTATTTTGTGAAGTGCACCAGTCCCTCCTGCAGCAAAGCACCCCCATAACATGATGCTGCCAACCCCGTGCTTCACGGTTGGGATGGTGTTCTTCTGCTTGCAAGCCTCCCCCTTTTTCCTCCAAACATAACGATGGTCATTATGCCCAAACGGTTCTATTTTTGTTTCATCAGACAAGAGGACATTTCTCCAAAAAGTAGGATATTTGTCCCCATGTGCAGTTGCAACCCGTAGTCTGGCATTTTTATGGCGGTTTTGGAGCAGTGGCTTCTTCCTTGCTGAGCGGCCTTTCAGGTTGTCGTTATAGGACTCGTTTTACTGTGGATATAGATACTTTTGTACCCGTTTCCTCCAGCATCTTCACAAGGTCTTTTGCTGTTGTTCTGGGATTGATTTGCACTTTTTGCACCAAGGTACATTCATCTCTAGGAGACAGAACGCGTCTCCTTCCTGAGCGGTATGACTGCTGCGTGGTCCCATGGTGTTTATACTTGCATACTATTGTTTGTACTGGTGATCGTGGTACCTTCAGGTGTTTTGGAAATTGCTCCCAAGGATGAACCAGACTTGTGGAGGTCAACATTTTTGATTTTCTCATGATGTCAAGCAAAGAGGCACTGAGTTTGAAGGTAGGCCTTGAAATACATCCACAGGTACACCTCCAATTGACAGAAATTATGTCAATTAGCCAATCAGAAGCTTCTAAAGCCATGACATGACTTTCTGGAATTTTCCAAGCTGTTTAAAGGCACAGGCAACTTAGTGTATGTAAACTTCTGATCCACTTGAATTGTGACACAGTGAATTATAGGTGAAATAATCTGTCTGTAAACAATTGTTGAAAAAATGACTTGTGTCATGCACAAAGTAGATGTCCTCACCGACTTGCCAAAACTATAGTTTGTTGACAAGAGTTTTGTGGAGTAGTTGAAAAACACATTTGAATGACTCCATCCTAAGTGTATGTAAACCTCCCGACTTCAACTGCATACAGAGAAAAGAGTCGGCCCGAGAATTAAACCCTGTGGCACCCCCATAGAGACTACCCGAGGTCCGGACAACAGGTCCTCCGATTTGACACACTGAACTCTTTCTGAGAAGTAGTTGGTGAACCAGGCGGGGCATTCATTTGAGAAGCCAAGGCTATTGAGGCTGCCGATAAGAATGCGGTGATTGACAGTTGAAAGCCTTGGCCAGGTCGATAAAGACGGATGCACAGTACTTTATTTTATCGATGGCGGTTATGATATCGTTTAGGACCTTGAGCGTGGCTGAGGTGCACCCACGACCAGCTCGGAAACCAGATTGTATAGTGGAGTTGGTACGGTGGGATTCGATATAGTCTGGGATCTGTTTATTAACCTCTTAAGGTATAGGGGGCAGCATTTTCACTTTTGGATAAATAGCGTGCCCAATTTCAACTTCCTGCTACTCATGCCAGGAATATAAGATATGCATATTATTAGTAGATGTGGATAGAAAACACTCTGACGTTTCTAAAACTGTTTGATCATGCCTGTGAGTATAACAGAACTTATGTAGCAGGCAAAACCCTGAGGACTAACTGTTCATATTATTTATTTTTTGCCTTTGACTGTTCCCTGAATTGTCTTTGCCAAGGGATATTTCATAGGAACCTGTTTTCAGTTCCTACTGCTTCCACTGGAGGTCACCAGTCTTTGGAATTTGGTTGAGGTTATTCATTTGTGCAACGAAGAAGAAGCACATCCTGGAACAACGTTACACTATTGAGAGTTGCGCAAGACGTAAAAAGGAGCATGGTTTGTTTACTTGCTGTATTGAACACAGTTAGCCCCGTCTACAATTTGATCGATTATTAACGTTTAAAAATACCTAAAGTTGTATTACAAAAGTAGTTTGAAATATTTTGGCAAAGTTTATAGGCAACTTTTGAAATGTTTTGTAGTGACGTTGTGTTTTTTTGGCAGCTGTTTTTTTCTGGATCAAACGCATCAAATAAATGGACATTTGGATATATATGGATGGAATTAATCGAACAAAAGGACCAATTGTTATGTTTATGGGACATATTGGAGTGCCAACAAAAGAAGCTCGTCAAAGGTAATGCATGTTTTATATTTTATTTCTGAGTTTTGTGTAGCGCCTGCAGGGTTGAAATATGCTACCCTCTTTGTTGACATTGTGCTATCATCAGATAATAGCTTCTTATACTTTCGCCGAAAAGCTTTTTAAAATCTGTGTTGGATGGATTCCCTGCTGCCCCCATACCTTAACTTCTTGCGTCGAACGCAACGTTAACTATTCATGAAAATCGCAAATGAAATGAAATCAATATGCTAGTTCTCAAGCTTAGCCTTTTGTTAACAACACTGTCATCTCAGATTTTCTAAATATGCTTCTCAACCATAGCAAAACAAGCATTTGTGTAACAGTATTGATAGCTATTGATAGCTAGCGTAGCATTTAGCGTTAGCATTCAGCAGGCAACATTTTCACAAAAACCAGAAAAGCATTCAAATAAAATCATTTACCTTTGAAGAACTTCGGATGTTTTCAATGAGGAGACTCTCAGTTAGATAGCAAATGTTCAGTTTTTCCTGAAAGATTATTTGTTTAGGACAAATCGCTCCGTTTTCTGCGTCACGTTTAACTACGAAAAAAACCTGTATCCAGGATTGTGTAAATCTATCCGCAAGCTCATTAGCATAACGCAACGTTAACTATTCATGAAAATCGCAAATGAAATGAAATAAATCTATTTGCTCTCAAGCTTAGCCTTTTGTTAACAACACTGTCATCTCAGATTTTCAAAATATGCTTTTGAACCATAGCTAAACAAGCATTTGTGTAACAGTATTGATAGCCTAGCATAGGATTATGCCTGGCATTCAGCATGCAACATTTTCACAAAAACCAGAAAAGCATTCAAATAAAATAATTTACCTTTGAAGAACTTCAGATGTTTTCAATGAGGAGACTCAGTTAGATAGCAAATGTTCCGTTTTTACAAAAATATTATTTGTGTTGACAAATCGCTCCGTTTTCTGCATCACGTTTGGGTAAGAAAAAAAAAAAGATTTTTTTTTTCTTCTTATATCTATCGATGAAAAAATCCTTCGTGGCAGTTGACTTTCTCTTCTGAAGAAATGGAACGCGCATGGACCTAGAGATTACGCAATAATTTCGACACAGGACACCGGGCGGACACCTGGTAAATGTAGTCTCTTATTTTCAATCTTCCAATGATATGCCTACAAATACGTCACAATGCTGCAGACATCTTGGAGAAACGTCAGAAAGGGCAGGCTCATTCCTGGCACATTCACAGCCATATAAGGAGACATTGGAACACAGCGCCTTCAGAATCTGGGGCATTGCCTGTATGAAACTTCATCTTGGTTTCGCCTGTAGCATTAGTTCTGGGGCACTCACAGATAATATCTTTGCAGTTTTGGAAACATCAGAGTTTTTTTCTTTCCAAAGCTGTCAATTACATGCATAGTCGAGCATCTTTTCGTGACAAAATATCTTGTTTAAAACGGGAACGTTTTTTATCCAAAAATTAAAAGAGCGCCCCCTATCTCGAAGAAGTTAAGACGTTAAGCCAGTCACCGCATGTGTGGGGGGTGGAACAACAGGGCTAGCTAAGGCATATTGAGCAGGCAGGGCTGTAGACTCTACAGTGAAATAAGACAAAAATTACTCACCAAAACAGCAATAGACAACGCATATTGGCATTATGGAGAGGCATGTGTAGCCGAGTGACCATAGGGTCCAGCGAGTAGCTAGGCAAGCTGGAGGCACGGCGATTCAGTCATCTAGCTTGCCAGGGCTAGCAGCAGGCTAGCAGATGGGCCTCCCGCAATGGGAGATTCTGTTGAAACCCCCTCGGATGGTTACGTCGGTAGAACAGTCGTGATTGATCGGCGGGGCTCCGTGTCGGGCAGCAAAGGGTCCAGGCCAATTGGCAAAAGAGGTAATTGAAGCCCAGGAATTGCTTGATGGATCTCGTCAGCTAGCCGGGAGATGGGCCTAGTTCGAGGCTAGCTCCAGGCTAACTGGTGATTGCTTCCGGACATGCTTGACCTGCTGGTCTGGGAATATCAAGGTTGCTGGTTTGGGAATATCAAGGTTGCACAGACAAATAGGTTGTGCGAGATAGTCAGGACTTGTGGATAAATCATAGGGCAGCAACAGCATGAACTGTCATCTCTACCTGGGCAGAGCCCTCCATAAGGTGAATAAAATAGCGCTTGACTCTTCCCATCCACTCCACCCTGAATTCCAGTTCCTTCCCTCTGGCTGCAGGTACAGACTACCTAAAGTATAAAAAATAGGGCCAAGTACTCTTTTATATCGAATGCAATTCTGCAATTTACCAAAATGTTGGACTAATTGCACTGAGCACTTGCACTATGAAACTGCACTTACCCTGCCTATTTGTTTGAAAATATCCTTTGCTATTTATTTTACATTTTTAGATGTGGTATGTTTTATGACTGCTGCAAGATGAATTGCCTCTCGGAGGACATTGAGAAAACTTTAATCTGAATCTATAAATTGTATTTTTTACATCTTTATCAAGGATGCCAATCATTTTGGCCCTGACTGTATCTTTTGGGGTTGTAAAACGAATCAAGTTGGGATTACTGGCCGTGCAATCACTAAGACAGCCTCTCTTTTTTTATTCTCTCTGGACTCTTTTTGAGGATGGGTCATCATCAACCTGGTCCCAGATCAGTTCATGCTGTATAGCATGGTTGTTGAGCATACAGTAGGAGTTGGTTAGATGTCACAAACAGACCTGGGACCTGGCTCATCATACAACCTTTTAGGCCTAATTATTTTCCAGAAGTAGGACTAATGATGGAATGACCATGAATTAGCTGCTGAAACAGAGGGCCATGCTGGTGGGCTCTGACTAGCCTATTTGTCTGTAAACTAGCGATTTGTTGTGCTGTAGGGATATAGGGGCGGCAGGGTAGCCTAGTGGTTAGAGTGTTGGACTAGTAACCGGAAGATTGCAAGTTCAAACCCCCGAGCTGTCGTTCTGCCCCTGAACAGACAGTTAACCCACTATTCCTAGGCCGTCATTGAAAATAAGAATTTGTTCTTAACTGACTTGCCTAGTTAAATAAAGGTCAAATACAAAAAATAAAAAATACGATCCATAGATTACTCATTCTATTGGATGTATTCAGAAGAACCACCAAACCTCTGTGTTAGTCTGGACTGAAGTTTGTATTCGTGCTGACATAAAATCAAATCCAATTTTATTGGTCACATGTGATTAGCAGATGTTATTGCGGGTGTAGCGAAATGCTTGTGCTTCTAGCTCCGACAGTGCAGTAATATCTAACAAATTACACCATATATACCCAATACACACATCTAAGTAGGAATGAATTAAGACTATATACACTACCGTTCAAAAGTTTGGGGTCACTTAGAAATTATCTTGTTTTTGAAAGAAAAGCTAATTTTTTGTCCAAATAACAAATTGATCAGAAATACAGTGTAGACTGTTGCTGGAAACGTCTGTTTAACAAAAAAGTAATATCTACATAGGCGAACAGAGGCCCATTTATCAGCAACCATCACTCCTGTGTTCCAATGGCATGTTGTTAGCTAATCCAAGTTTATAATTTGAAAAGGCTAATTGATCATTAGAAAACCCTTTTGCAATTATGTTAGCACAGCTGAAAACTGTTGTGCTGATTTAAGAAGCAATACAACTAGCCTCCTTTAGGCCCCGGTGCACAACTGAGCAAGAGGCCAGGTGCATTAGAGTGTCTAGTTTGAGAAACAGATGCCTCACAAGTCCTCAAATGGCAGTTTCATTAACTTCTTATGGGCAGGTAGCGTCCCACCTGCCAACATCCGGTGAAATTGCAGAGTGCGAAATTCCAAACTACAATATTATAAATATTTAACTTTCATAAAATCACAAGTGTAATACATCAAAATAAAGCTTCACTTCTTGTTAATCCAGCTGCTGTTATATTTCAAAAAGGCTTTACGGCAAAAGCACACCATGCGATTATCTGAGGACAGCGCCCCGCATACAAACACATGAAAAACATATTTCAACCAGGCAGGTGCGACACGAAAGTCAGAAAAGGCGATATAAAAATGCCTGAAAGTCAGAAAAGGCGATATAAAAATGCCTTACCTTTGATCTTCTTCTGTTGGCACTCCAAAAGGTCCCAGTTACATCACAAATGGTCATTTTGTTCGATAATGTCCTTCTTTATATCCATAAAAACTCAGTTTAGCTGGCGCTTCAGTCAATAATCCGCCCGATTTCCCTCCATCAAAATGCATACAAAATGAATCCCAAACGTTACTAATAATAAACTTTTCCAAACAAGTCAAACAGCGTTTATAATCTAACCTTAGGTACCCTAATACATGAAAAAATGATAAAATTTAAGACGTAGTATCGTTATTGTCTTTACCGGAGAAAAATACCAAAGAACGCGCTCTCATTCACGCACTTGGAAACACTACAGCCAAATGGGAGCGATGTAGAAAAACTACAATTTCAGGCAAATATTTCCAAAAACCAGCCTGAAACTCTTTCTAAAGTCTGTTGACATCTAGTGGAATCCCTAGGAACTGCAATCTGGGAGGACTTGGCCTTATAATAAAAGTGATAGCCATTGAAAATAGTGGTATGCTGAAGTTTTTCCATTTTTTGGGATGGTCCTCGGGGTTTCGCCTGCCATATCAGTTCTGTTATACTCACAGACATAATTTTTAACAGTTTTACAAACTTTAGAGTGTTTCTATCCAAATCTACCAATTATATGCATATCCTAGCTTCTGGGCCTGAGTAACAGGCAGTTTACTTTGGGCACGCTTTTCATCTGGATGTCAAAATACTGCCCCCTACCCAAGAGAGGTTAAATAGTACCCGCAAAACACCCATCTCAACGTCAAAAATGAAGAGGTGACTCCGGGATGCTGGCCTTCTAGTCAGAGTTCCTCTGACCAGTGTCTGTGTTCTTTTGCCCATCTTAATCTTTTATTTTTATTGGCCAGTCTGAGAAATGGCTTTTTCTTTGCAACTCTGCCTAGAAGGCCAGCATCCACTGCGGTCCCTTTCTATGTAGATAGGGGGGTGCACCCTCTGCTGTTTCCTGAAGTCCACGATCATCTCTTTTGTTTTCTTGACGTTTAGTGAGAGGTTGTTTTCCAGGCACCACACTCCCAGAGCCCTCACTTCCTCCCTGTAGGCTGTCTTGTCACCATTGGTAATCAAGGCTACTATTGTTGTGTCGTCTGCAAACTTGATGATTGAGTTGGAGGCGTGCTTGGCCACACAGTCATGGGTGAACAGGGAGTACAGGAGGGGGCTGAGCACACACCCTTGTGGGGCACCAGTGTTGAGGATCAGCGGAGTGGAGGTGATGTTTCCTACCTTCACCACCTGGGGGCGTCCTGTCAGGAAGTCCAGGACCCAGTTGTACAGGGTGGGGTTCAGACCCAGGGCCTCTAGCTTAATGATGAGCTTGGAGGGTACTATGATGTTAAATGCTGAGCTAAAGTCAATGAACACCATTCTTACATAGGTATTCCTTTTGTCCAGATGGGATAGGGCAATGCGCAGAGTGATGACGATTGCTTTGTCTGTGGATCTATTGGGGCAGTAAGCCAATTGAAGTGGGTCTAGTGTGGCAGGTAAGGTAGAGGTGATATGATCCTTGACTAGTCTCTCAAAGTACTTCATGATGACAGAGGTGAGTGCTACGGGGCGATAGTCATTAAGTTCAGTTACCTTTGCCTTCTTGGGCACATGAAAATCAAGGTGTGTTTTATGTCTCAGTTTTGGATACTGTAGAACTGGAAGAGGTGTGTGTGTGTGTGTGTCACCGTTAACTGCTGTGAGGGTCAGAGAGGTCCTTAATGCAGTGCTGTGAGTGTGTCTGTCATATCCCTCCTCTCTGAATGTGTCCCCCATTTTCAATTGCTGCAGAGTTCCTCTCCGGCGGCGGCTGAGATGTTTTAATGCATGGCCAATTGTATGAATATTATAAGGAGATAGGTTTGAAGGTGAATCTCAGCTGCTGTACATCTTTTGTTCTCCTTTGTCTGCCTCATTAGGGATGCGGCGTGTTAACCAGAGTCAAGCCTTATAGATGTTCCCACTTAGAAACCTCTCCAATGATATCTTTCTGATATACTAGCTACAAAGAGCAGGATGTGTTATTGCATGCTCAGATTAATATGTAAAATAGAAGGTTACGTGAGGCAATTTCCATGGAGAATGACGTAAATTACCCCCAAACAATGGATTAAAGGCCTTACATCAGTGCATACATGCTGTGTAAAATCTTAAGATCTAGGCTACACATCAGTACGCTGACATGCACATTTCAGAGAAGTTTTCACAGAGCACTTTTAGCTGTCTACCCAGTACAATTATGGGAATGCAGTCGCTCACAGATTTTTACATTCATTCAGTCAAATGAAAGGGATTCTTGATAGGAGTATTATTTTGTATCCACTTAAATAAATACCCACACCCATCTGCTCGACCCAATCTTGTCATTAATTATTTTATATACATACCTGTCCAACCTGTGTGTGTAGTAGGGTAATTTGATATGCATATTACTGTATATATACCTCACATGCGACCCATAAGACTATGTAATTAGCCTATTAAAATGTTATTCTTTCTCCATAAAGATAATACAGCAATATCCAAGAGACTATAGTTGAGTTACAGTAATAAGCCATCAAGAAAGGTCTTAAAACAAGTGTATTCAATTAATATTGTAAAATGACTGAAATGACATACAAGACAAACAAGTTACAAAGCATTACACAGTATTATTCTAGGCATGATCAGAGAGGGAGGGTGAGAGAGAGAAGTCAGCCTGAAAGGCCATGTTCAAAAGTCCCTGGGGTGGAGAGATAAAGAGAGAGAGTGTTTCTCACCAGCACAGGTCAGGAACAAAGAAAAAAAAGAAACAATGAATCTAAGATCCTTTTATAACATCCAAGTTTTTTGGGATTCAAAATCTGATGTGTTGACCAATAGTGTTAATGTGAAGTTAACCTCCAATCAGATATCAGACCAACAGAATGTAAAGGCAACAGAACCTCTGTGTCACAGAAGTGAGACCGAATGAAGGTTGGTGAGATAATGCACCATTCCTAAGACGTCACAAAGGAAATCCTTGCATACAGTGTAAAGAGTCACTTCGGGAGCTGGGCCGCCCTACACGGGCACATCACTGGCATACTGCTGTAGTAGATTCCATAGCATAGTGTCTGCTGTTCTCATGGGTAGTGTTGCTCTACAGAGGTAGCAGGGACTCGCCTGTGAGAGAAGGGAGGTCATAAAGACAGTACTGTGCAGCCGTCTTCATCGACCTGGCCAAGGCTTTCGACTCTGTCAATCACCGTATTCTTATAGGCAGACTCAACAGCCTTAGTTTCTCTAATGACTGCCTCGCCTGGTCACTAACTACTGGTAACTACTACTTCAAATCGGAGGGCCTTTTGTCCGGACCTCTGGCAGTCTCTTTTGGGGTGCCACAGGGTTCAATTCTCGGGCAGACTATTTTCTCTGTATATATCAATGATGTCGCTCTTGCTGCGGATGATTTTTGATCCATCTCTACGCATATGACACCATTCTGTATACATCTGGCCCTTTATGGACATGAGCTTCAACGCCATACACCACTCCTTCTGTGGCCTCCAACTGCTTTCAAATGCTAGTAAAACTAAATGCATGCTCTTCAACCGATCGCTGCCCACACCCGCCCGCCCGACTAGCATCACTACTCTGGACGGTTCTGACTTAGAATATGTGGACAACTATAAATACCTAGGTGTCTGGCTAGACTGTAATTTCTCCTTCCAGACTCACATTAAGCATCTCCAATCCAAAATTAAATCTAGAATCGGCTTCCTATTTCGCAACACAGCCTCCTTCACTCATGCTGCAAAACATACCCTTGTAAAACTGACTATCCTACCGATCCTTGACTTCGGAGATAATACACTCTACTCAGCAAATTGGATGCAGTCTATCACAGTGGCATCCATTTTGTCACCAAAGCCCCATATATTACCCACCACTGCGACCTGTATGCTCTCGTTGGCCTGTCCTTGCTACATATTCGTTGCCAAACCCACTAGCTCCAGGTCAACTATAAGTCTTTGCTAGGTAAAGCTCCGCCTTATCTCAGCTCACTGGTCACCATAACAACACTCACCCGTAGCATGTGCTCTAGAGGTATATTTCACTGGTCATCCCCAAAGCCAACACCTGCTTTGGCCGCCTTTCCAACCAGTTCTCTGCTGCCATTGACTGGAACGAATTGCAAAAATAGCTGAAGTTGGAGACTTATATCTCCCTCACTAACTTTAAGCATCAGCTGTCACTGCAGCTGTACATAGCACATCTGTAAATAGCCCATCAAACCAACTACCTACCGCATTCCCATATTTGTTTTTGTGTTTCTGCTCTTTTGCACCCCAGTATTTCTACTTGTACATCCTCATCTGCACATATATCACTCCAGTGGAAATTGATCATTTGTAATTACTTCACCACTATTGGCCTGTTTAATGCCATACCTCTTTACTTCATTTGCACACGCTGTACACAGATTTTTCTATTGTTTTATTGACTGTACGTTTGTTTATCCCATGTGTAACTCTGTTGTTTTTGTCGTACTGCTTTGCCTTATCTTGTCCAGGTAGCAGTTGTAAATGAGAACTTGTTCTCAACTGGCCTACCTGGTTAAATAAAGGTGAGAGAAAAAATAAATAAATATTGTGAGTACATCCAAAGGAAACCAGGAAAGACTGGCTTGAACTTAGTGTGAGTAGGTTGATATGGACAAAAACCCATATTGCGATACATTTCCTGAATTAATGCGATAATGATAAATAGAATGATTAATTTGTTATATTAATGTGCACTACAGTTTTTTTTATTTATTATCCTTTAAACTACTACGACTAGTTTAATGGTTGTAACCATCAATTGTCACATTAACAATAACCCATATTAGTCTATTTATTTTATTTCAAACTTCACATTTCTCTCGTATAGGCTACTTACAGTGAGGGAAAAAGTATTTGATCCCCTGCTGATTTTGCACGTTTGCCCACTGACAAAGAAATGATCAGTCTTATTTTAATGGTAGTTTTATTTGAACAGTGAGAGACAGAATAACAACAAAAAAATCCAGAAAAACGCATGTCAAAAATGTTATACATTGATTTGCATTTTAATGAGGGAAATAAGTATTTGACCCCCTCTCAATCAGAAAGATTTCTGGCTCCCAGGTGTCTTTTATACAGGTAATGAGCTGAGATTAGGAGCACACTCTTAAAGGGAGTGATCCTAATCTCAGTTTGTTACCTGTATAAAAGATACCTGTCCACAGAAGCAATCAATCGATCAGATTCCAAGCTCTCCACCATGGCTAAGACCAAAGACCTCTCCAAGGATGTCAGTGACAAGATTGTAGACCTACACAAGGCTGGAATGGGCTACAAGACCATCACCAAGCAGGTGACAACAGTTGGTGACAACAGTTGGTGCGATTATTCGCAAATGGAAGAAACACAAAAGAACTGTCAATCTCCCTCGGCCTGGGGCTCCATGCAAGATCTCACCTCGTGGAGTTGCAATGATCATAAGAACGGTGAGGAATCAGCCCAGAACTACTCGGGAGGATCTTGTCAATGATCTCAAGACAGCTGGGACCATAGTCACCAAGAAAACAATTGGTAACACACTACGCCGTGAAGGACTGAAATCCTGCAGCGCCCGCTAGTTCCCCCTGCTCAAGAATGCACATATACATGCCCGTCTGAAGTTTGCCAATTAATATTTGAATGAATCAGAGGACAACTGGGTGAAAGTGTTGTGGTCAGATGAGACAAATTGAGCTCTTTGGCATCAACTCTACTCGCTGTGTTTGGAGGAGGAATGCTGCCTATGACCCCAAGAACGCCATCCCCACCGTCAAACATGGAGGTGGAAACATTATGCTTTGGGGGTGTTTTTCTGCTAAGGGGACAGGACAACTTCACCGCATCAAAGGGACGATGGACGGGGCCATGTACCGTCAAATCTTGGGTGAGAACCTCCTTCCATCAGCCAGGGGATTGAAAATGGGTCGTGGATGGGTATTCCAGCATGACAATGACCCAAAACACACGGCCAAGGCAACAAAGGACTGGCTCAAGAAGAAGCACATTAAGGTCCTGGAGTGGCCTAGCCAGTCTGTGGAGGGAGCTGAAGGTTCGAGTCGCCAAACGTCAGCCTCGAAACCTTAATGACTTGGAGAAGATCTGCAAAGAGGAGTGGGACAAAATCCCTCCTGAGATGTGTGCAAACCTGGTGGCCAACTACAAGAAACGTCTGACCTCTGTGATTGCCAACAAGGGTTTTGCCACAAGTACTAAGTCATGTTTTGCAGAGGGGTCAAATACTTATTTCCCTCATTAAAATGTAAATCAATTTATAACATTTTTGACATGTGTTTTTCTGGATTTCTTTGTTGTTATTCTGTCTCTCACTGTTCAAATAAAACTACCATTAAAATAAGACTGATAATTTCTTTGTCAGTGGGCAAACGTACCAAATCAACAGAGGATCAAATAGTTTTTTCCCTCACTGTATCATAATGAATGATATCAGCAAAATGCCTGCGATAAGTTATTGGTATAGTCTGTGTCGATAATTTTTGCTTTCTCGTCTCAGCTCTTGGTGACCTCTGTACACACGTGATTCTCTCATTAAACTGCTAGTGTAGTTTTATTTCAGTCATCAGCATGACACATAATTAGCAGTGGAGGATTAGATGTAACTACTATTTAAAGGAAAATGTCACAATTTTTCAATGTCATTTTCATTATCTCCAGCACCACCCCAACATCAACATACATTGCTTACACCCCTGACTTTTTCCACATTTTGTTGTGCTACAGCCTGCATTTAAAATGGATTACATTTATATTTTGTGTCACTGGTCTACACACAGTACCCCATAATGTCAAAGTGGAATTATATTTTTACACATTTTTACAAATTAATAAAAAATGAAAAGATAATGTCTTGAGTCAATAAGTATTCAACCCTTTTGTTATGGCAAGCCTAAATAAGTTCAGGAGTAAAAATGTGTTTAACAAGTCTCATAAGTTGCATGGACTCACTCTGTGTGCAATAATAGTGTTTAACATGATTTCTGAATGACTATGTCATCTCTGTACCCCACACATACAATTATCTGTAAGGTCCCTCAGTCGAGCAGGGAATTTCAAACACAGTTTCAAACACATTTTCCAATGCCTCGCAAGGAAGGACACCTTTTGGTAGACTTGCTTTGAGCATGGTGAAGTTATTAACTACACTTTGGATGATGTATCAATACAACCAGTCACTACAAAGATACAGGTGTCAAGCATGGTGGGGGCTGCATCATGTTGCTTGTCATCAGCAAGGACTAGGGAGTTGTTTAGGATAAAAAATAAATGGAATAGAGCTAAGCACAGGCAAGATCCTAAAGGAGAACCTGGTTCAGTCTGCCATCCAACAGACACTGGGAGACAAATTCATCTTTCAGCAGGACAATAACCTAAAACATAAGGACAAATACCGACTGGAGTTGCTTACTAAGATGACATTGATTGTTCCTGAGTGGCCTCGTTACAGTTTTGACTTAAATCGTCTTGAAAATCTATGGCAAGACTTGAAAATGGCTGTCTAGCAATGATCAACAACCAACTTTAAAAAATATATATATATATTTTTTTTTAACCTTTATTTAACTAGGCAAGTCAGTTGAGAACAAATTCTTATTTTCAATGACAGCCTAGGAACAGTGGGTTAACTGCCTGTTCAGGGGCAGAACAACAGATTTGTACCTTGCCAGCTCAGGGATTTGAACTTGCAACCTTCCGGTTACTAGTCCAACGCTCTAACCAGGCTCAGACAAGTGGGGCTACCCTGCCGCCCCACTTGTCTGAGCTTGAAGAATTTTTTAAAGAATGTGCAAATATTGTACAATCCAGGTGTGCAAAACTCTTAGAGACTTAGAGACCCAGAAAGACTCACAGCTGTAAGTAATCACTGCCAAAGGTGATTCTAACATGTATTGACTCAGGGGTGTGAATACTTATGTAAATTAGATATCTCTGTATTTAATTATCAATACATTTGCAAAAATTTCTAAACATGTTTTCACTCTATCATTATGGAGTATTTTGTGTAGATGGGTGAGATTTTTAAATTTTATTTCATCCATTTAGAATTCAGGCTGTGACAACAAAATGTGGAGTAAGTCAAGGGGTGTGAATACTTTCTGAAGGCACTGTATATGAAAATGGCACGTTTCTGTGTTACGTAGTAAAAAATATAGAGAAAGATTAGTGTTTCCAATGATATCATCAACCAATTAGCAGGCAATGCTTCCTCATAATTGGTTAAAATCACACGATGCACACTGATGTCATTGGAAACATTTATCCTCCTCTTATCTTCTTTACTAAAAAACAGAAATAGCGTGGCATTGTTAAATGCATGGCATGTTAAATTTCCCTTTAAGGTGCTTTGCTGACTTCCATTTGAAGTTGATTTCAAAAGAACACACCATTGTTCTCTCTTTCTATACACAGTGATGAGTGACATGTGACATGATCACATTAGCGTTCACGTCTAATCTTATTAATGTATACATGCACTGCCTACCTAGGCACCACCTTATTTCACACAACAATACTGTAGCGTAACACGGTCCCATCTGTTTTTACTATGCTGCAGTGTAAAGTGTGTTATCTATGTGCAGCTCCCCTTCTCAACAACCAAGGTAGTTTTTCTGCCTCACATGCAGTGCAGGTGGACACAGAGCCCAGTGAGGCTGACTTAATGGATGACTGTGGCGTCCCAGCCTACCATCTCCACATCCCACCGTTTGGGCAGATGCTCCCTGGCAGATACCCATACTCAGGCTCAGACACACAGCCCTATTAATTAGGCCCCCTACAGAACAGAACAGATAATAGGCATAGGTTCTAGAAAGGTGCTGCACAATATAGGAATGATGCTACTGAAGTTAAATTGGTTTATAGTGTTTATATAAAGCTGCTTCTCTGGATTGGGTTAAAAAAATATATAATCCGACATAATTGAGAAACATACAGTTGTAAATCAGTAGTAGTGAAGTATTTTTTTTGTATACTCATCATGGATTAATGAACATATAATTTATAAATGCCTCATGAGCTTAGGCCAACTGTTTTACCCCACCAGAACCCCAAATATAAGCTTGTTTTATTCCAATGGTTGTCAACAAAGTAAATTTTAACAAACACTATATAGTCTGAAAACATAGTTAAAACTATAATTGTTATATAATGTATGACCAGTCTTTGCATCCATAGCTCTGTCTATGAATTTGAGTGGTTGCATTTCTCCAGCCCCATCCCTCAGCTTTTTACCGAAACAGGGGCCGGGACACACTTTTTGTATTATTTCTACTGCTGATTGCCTCTTTAAGGTATCAATGCTGTGTTCAGGGGAGCCTTTTGGATTTAGTGTGGAAGTCACAGTCAGGATGTGATAGACATGAGCTTTTGGTAATACTGGCAGTGATGAATGTGTGTAGTCAGTCCCTCACAGGGAGAAATGTTTCACAATCTCTCCAGATGAGTCACACTCCACACTCATATTGCCCTTTTTAGAAGCTAATTGGCGAATTATAGTCAAGTCCCACACTTACCATCAATTGAAAAATCATGCTGCTTTCTTTGAAAACTGGTAAACCTTTATTTCTCACTGGCTGGAAGCAAGTTGCACTTTGCGACAGCTTCAGTAATCAAGGTATTCAATACAAATTATATCATCCTTATGAAGTAGGCCTCTTTTGTCTGAAACAACAAGTCACCATGGCAACAAACTATATTATTACAATTTCTAAGCAGCATGTATCAAAAGATTTGAAATTACACGAATGATGTGTAATGCCAACATGGTGGTATACTGGTGGTCAGTTGCCACAGCCCTATGATGTAAGAAGAGAACACATACACCCTCAGGCTACCACTCACATATGTATCCCCAGACAACATTGCTGTGCCTCAATCAAATCACATCACCCTTCAGGTGCAGATGCATCTGAAAAACTCAGACATTTAATTTTCCTCAAATCCTCATCCGAGCACGAGAGAAGCTTCCGAGTGTTGATTGATAGACTTGGACCAAAATGGGAAGGGGCTCGGCTCATATGCTGTCAGCGCACTCAGGTGAAGTTGTATCTAAGTTGCCACCTGGAGCCTCCTAAAGGTCAACGTGCCACTTAATCAAACATCAGGCCACCAAGCTCCGGTGTCAGCTGGACTAGGCCTTCACTATCAGGCAGAGATTCAAATTCACCCCCATCTGCTCAATGAATTGTACCGTTTGCAACAAAATGGCCGACATTAAGATCACTTTATTGGTCAATCGCACACAAGGTCCAACCGAAATTTAACCCAACCCCAATACCGGTCACATGTTTTAGAACACCTACTCATAGGGCTAGAAAAGAAATTCCACAAATTAACTTAAGAGCGCACACCTGTTAATTGAAATGCATTCCAGGTGAAGCCTCATGAAGCTGGTTGAGAGAATGCCAAGAGTGCAAAGCTGTCAAGGCAAAGGGTGGCTATTCAGAAGAATCTCAAATATAAAATATTTAGATTTGTTTAACACTTTTTTTGGTTACTACATGATTTCATATGTTATTTCATAGTTTTTATAGGTCTTCACTATTATTCTACAATGTAGAAAATATACAAAATTAAGAAAAACCCTTGAATGATTAGGTGTTCTAAAACTTTTTGTAACGATGTGCACTGAGAGTCGAGAAGCAAGTTCAGGGAGTGAGTGTTTTAATAAATAAACGTAACATAATACTAAACAAGAAAACACGAACAACGCACAGACATGACACAGAAACAATAACGCATGGGGAAGGAACTCAGGGAAGTGATGGAGTCCAGGTGAGTCTGATGACACGCAGGTGCGCGTAACGATGGTGACGGGTAGGCGCCATAACGAGAAGCCTGGTGACCTAGAGGCTGAGAGGGAGCACACGTGACACTTTTAACCGGTACTATGCATGCATGCACTACCGTTCAAAAGTTTGGGGCCACTTTGACATGTCCTTGTTTTTGAAAGAAAAACACATTTTTTTGTCCATTAAAATAACATCAAATTGATCAGATATACAGTTTAGACATTGTTAATGTTGTAAATGACTATTGTAGTTGGAAACAGCAGATTTTTTATGGAATATCTACATAGGTTTAACTTCTTGGTGACAGGGGGGAAGTATTGAGTAGCTTGGGTGAATAAAGTGCCCAGAGTAAACTGCCTGCTACTCTGTTCCAGATGCTAATATATGCATATTATTAGTAGTATTGGATGGAAAACACTCTGAAGTTTCTAAAACTGTTTGAATGATGTCTGTGAGTATAACAGAACTCATATGGCAGGTGAAAACCTGAGACAAATCCAACTAGGAAGTGGGAAATCTGAGGTTTGTAGTTTCATTTAAGTGATTGCCTATCCAATATGCCGTGTCTATGGGGCCAAATTGCACTTCCCAAGGCTTCCAGCAGATGTCAACAGTCTTTAGAAAGTTGTTTGAGGCTTCTATTGTGGAAAGGTGTCGAATAAGAGCTGTTTCAACAAGTGGACTCGGCTGAGGCCAATCAGTTGATTTCATGCACGGTCACGCGGGCACGCCGTTCCTTCTTTTTCTTCTGTAATGAATACGCTATTGTTGGAATATTATTGAAGATTTATTATTAAAAGACCCTAAGGATTGATTGTAAACATTGTTTGACATGTTTGTACAAACTAATGGAACTCTTGACTTTTCATCTGGATTTTGCGCTCACGCATTGTGCCTTTGGAATAGTGAACTAAACGTGCGAACAAAACCGAGGTATTTGGAGATAAATATGGACGTAATCGAACAAAACAAACATTTCTTGTGGGAGTCCTGGGAGTGCATTTCGACAAAGATCAGCAAAGGTAAGTGAAGATTTATAATGCTATTTATGACTTTTGTTGACTCCACAATTTGGCGGGTATGGCTTGCTTTTGTGGCTGAACGCTGTTCTCAGATGATTGACTATTGTGCTTTTGCCGTGAACGCTTAGTTTAAATCTGACACAGCGGTTGCATTAAGAACAAGTTTATCTTTAATTCTACGTAAAACATGTATCTTTCATCAAAGTTTATGATGAGTATTTATGATATTTGATGTGGCTCTCTGCAATTTCTCCGGATGTTTTGGAGGCATTTCTGAACATGGTGCCAATGTAAACTGAGGTATTTGGATATAAATATGAACTTGATCGAACAAAACATACATGTATTGTGTAACATTGAATCCTGGGAGTGTCATCTGATGAAGATCGACAAAGGTTAGTGATTCTTTTTATCTATATTTCTGCTTTTTGTGACACCTCTCTTTGGTTGGAAAATGGCTGAATGCTTTCTGTGACTAGTTGCTGACCTAACCGAAAAGCCTTTTTGAAATCAGACACTGTGTTTGGATTAACGAGAAGTGTATCTTTAAAATGGTGTAAAATACTTGTATGGTTGAGGAATTTTAATTATGAGATTTCTGTTGTTTTGAATTTGGCGCCCTGCAATTTCAGTGGCTGTTGGCGAGGTGGGACGCTAGCGTCCCGAACGATCCCAGAGAGGTTAAAAAGACCCATTATCACTAACCATCACTCTTGTGTTCCAATGGTACATTGTGTTAGCTAATCCAACTTTATATTTTGTCATTTATAATTAGAAAACCCTTTTGCAATTATGTTAGCCCAGCTGAAAATTGTTGTTCTGATTAAAGAAGCAATACAACTGGCCTTCTTTAGACTAGTTGAGTATCTGGAGCATTTGTGGGTTCGAGTACAACGCTGTGTACTACTCCCTTCACAGAACAGCGCAAACCAGAATAGAAAGAGGAGTGGCAGGTCCCGGTGCAGAACTGAGCAAGAGGACAAGTACATTAGAGTGTATGGTTTGAGAAACAGAAGCCTCACAAGTCCTCAACTGACAGCTTCATTAAATAGTACCCGCAAAACACACGTCTCAATGTCAACAGTAAAGAGGCGATTCCGGGATGCTGGCCTTCTAAGTAGAGTTTCTCTGTCTGTGTTATTTTGCCCATCTTAATCTTTTCTTTTTATTGGCCAGCCTGAGATATGGCTTTTTCTTTGCAACTCTACCTGGAGGGCCAGACAACAAAAAATGTGTTTTTCTTTCTAGAACAAGGACATTTCAAAGTGACCCCAAACTTTTGAACGATTGTGTGTGTGTCATCCATTAGAAGAAGTCAAGATAGTGAACAGACCAAAAGCTCAGTATATGGCCCTGTCACATGTATAATGGTTTGACGAAGGTCTACTTAAATGTTTTAAGCCATCTGTTATAATCTGTCACTAATTGCGTTTTTATATTTTAGATCCTAAAGAAAGCGTTATTGTCCTTGTCCAAACATCACTATCTGTATGCAATATCTGTTGAAATCACTTTGTTTTGTTACCATTGCCACCATGTGTAAAACCTTTACCCCCATTTTGTGGTATCCAATTGGTAGTTAGTCTTGTCTCATCGCTGCAACTCCCATACGGACTCGGGAGAGGCAAAGGTAGAGAGCCGTGCGTCCCCTGAAACCCAACCAAGCCGCATTGCTTCTTGACACAATGCCCACTTAAGCCGGAAGTTAGCCGCAACACTGTGTCAGAGGAAACACCCGTACACCTGGCGACCGTGTCAACGTGCACTGCGCCTGGCCCACCACAGGAGTCACTAGTGCGCGATGGGACAAGAACATCCCTGCCGGCCAAACCCTCCACTAACCCGGACAACGCTGGGCCAATTGTGTGCCGACCCATGGGTCTCCCTGTCATGGCCGGCTGCGTCAGAGTCTGGACTCAAACCCAAAATCTCTAGTGGCACAGCTAGCACTGCGATGCAGTGACTTAGACCACTGCTCCACTCCGGAGGCCCTGCAGTGACATTTCCATAATGGTTAGATAGTGTTCCTGAGGAACAAAGTTTCCCCCTCCAACTGTTGGATAACATAACATGTTTGATAAGAGAAGAAAGGATAGGACTTAGGCTATGTATTGCTTTTTAATAAAGGAGTTAGACTTATGTTTGCCTTGAGATGTTGGCAGCGAATGGGCACTTGAAGTTCACAAAAACTAATTGCTTTGCATTCTCCCTCTGTCAAGATTCACTCACCCTTGCATATAGAGTCCATTAGTTTTTTTCCTGAGAAATATATATTTTTTATAGTTTTTCTCAGTTGCCTATGAGTTACTCAAATTCTAATTCAGCTCTTCCAAAAGTCATTACTGTGTGTTGGGTGTCACACTGGACTTTGTCAAAGAGCTTTCCAAATGAGTCCAGTCTAGTTTTCAGCCCTTTAAAGATGATCTGTTTTGTGGCAAGGGACTCAGGGAACCCAGTCATCTTTCAGCCCGGGGCAGAAAAGCTACATTTACCATTAGGGCTAATACAGTTTGATGTGGCTCATTGGATTTCCTTAGGCCATTGCATTACACCACTATTTTCAATGGCAAATTGGTTGTGAGGTTGATCTCTCCCTAATGGTCGGTTCTAATGCAAAGCTAATGCACTGGTCATCAAAGCCTGCCTCTTGAATTTAAATTGCGTGTGCTTGTGCACATGCGTGTCTATAGACATAAGATGAATGAACAAAGATGCTTTCCATGTCAGATAATCAACTAGAAAGTATTTTAACCTAAGTTGTCCTATGAGCAAAAAATACTTGTCCTACGTTGTCAGCCATTAACAGATGCCAGAGTACATTCTTTCAGGATCATCTACCATATTAAATGCTTTTCATACATTGGAGAAGTAGAATAAATGTGTTTCACTCAGGAGAACTCTGTGACAATCGCTCTGTGGCTGAATGTCACCCCCCAGTGCTAAACCTCACCCTCTCCCTCGCTACCCCTCCCCGGTGCTAAACCTCACCCTCTCCCTCTCTACCGCTCCCTGGTGCTAAACCTCACCCTCTCTACCCCTCCCCGGTGCTAAACCTCATCCTCTCCCTCTCTACTCCTCCCCGGTGCTAAACCTCACCCTCTCCCTCTCTACCCCTCCCCGGTGATAAACCTCACCCTCTACCTCTCCCCAGGGTCCAAACCTCATCCATGCTTAACTCTTTATACCCAGATTATCTGAATATAATGATATTTAATTTGCCCATCCCATTCGCACTGCAGCGCCTCGTACAACACTGTGTTAAGAGCATGAATGGACGATTTGAAAGAACCATCTCTTGGTTTACGTGGACATACCATGTTATCTGAAAGTAACTCGTTTCACTTGAGTCCTAAACTGCAAGGGACCTGAGCGAGCAAAGGGCCTGGGACCCATGATCCCTTGATCCGTGCCTGCGTTTAGATGATGTTGTGTATGCCGTTATCAATGACATGGTTTTGGTTGGCAAATTCACTTGGAAGATTTAATTTTTGAAAATTCTTGGCCCCAACCCAGCTGAGAAAATTGATGTAATGCATGCAACAGCATGCTTTTGATCAGAAGGTGAATTGTAGATTCAACAACCACAGAAAATTATTAAAAAGAAACAAGTTGACAGAATACAAACCAGTTGAGTGTTCTGTTGTTTACTTCAGCAGTGGCTGGCCATATTCCAGGTTACATTTTTGCTCTAATCATTGATAATCTACCTTTGCAACAAAACAGCTAGTCACAAAAATATTGATATTGAACATGAACTTGCATTTAAATTCATGCGCAAATGTCAATGGTCCTGTTACCATGCAGCCAGTAAATTTACCAACCCACGGTGGAGAACGACTTGGTTTAGCCCCTGTATTCTAAATTCAATGCTAAATTGCCCAAAATGTGTTTGCTGAAAGGATTTGTAGTACAGAAGGCGTGCTCCATCCCACGGGAAACGTATCAGCATTTCTGTGGTGTAGCTCCTAGCATAAATTACTGTGGCTCTTAGCCACCACTCCCAGCCTTGCTATGGCTCTCTTGTGAAATTCAGTCGAAGATAATGGCATCTAGACAGATTTGTCATTGACATTTTACATGGCTCTCCCTCGCACAAACGAATACAAATGAATGTGGCTGCCTTTAGATGCTAGTATTTTTCTCCTGATGACTGGTAGCTAAGGAATTTGTAGTTTTGGCTTTGGCTGTCCCTTATCACCAGTGCTGTATCCCTTTCTGTTGGTTCTGTGTATTCATTATGTGAAATATAGTCGTGTTTACACCCAGGAGTATTGCTCTACTTTTTGTAATACGTACATATTAGAGGGAGTTGTGGTTCTGCTGTGAAATTACTTGGTGAAAGAACGTGAAACCAAATGGCTGTTATTATCAAAATATAAGGTATCCAAACACAGCATTGAAAAGAGACATTTCACTGTTACATGACACTGTGTGAATAATGAAAAATATCAATGACATCACCAGGGTCACAAGCATTTCACGGTAAGGTTGTATTCGGCGCATGTGACAAATAAAATTAGATTTGATTTGAAAATGTCTGCAATTGTTCTGTTTAAATGAAATATACAGAGAAGAACTAGAAAAGCTCAAGGGAAATGGTTTGTTAGGGGATTAGACACAGGAACAAATTAGTGTAAAACTCTTTATGGCTTTGCAAAGTTCCGTGTAGCTGGCCAGGATCAAGAGCAGAGCTGTTGTTAGGTAAGGCCTTAGCAGTGTTATGGGCTGGTTAGTGTGTCTGCTATAAACTGTAGCTATTGTTAACCCCGTTCACTTCTACCCTGAGTATGCACCTGACAGAAATGGCATTTTCACCAAGGACCAAGATGTCTGTCTCAATATCCCCACGGTACTTAGGTTGTGTGAGTACAGAGAAAGAGGAGAGGAGGGAGGTAAGGGACCACTAGCTATTCCCCCATTGTGGCTCAGTAAACCGGGGGGGATAGGAAGGCCTGGAGGATGCAATCATGAGGACAGGGAAACATTTGGTGGCCCTGTCTGCCAGGAGACAAGGGGATGGTTGAGTAGCACTAACAGCCTTCCTCCTTCTTCCCCCTAGTTGTTCACCCATCCTTTTTCAACGTGTATGTCTCTATTTGTTAGGGTTGTGACTGTCGTCGAAACCTCCTGCAACGTTCACAGCTACAATCTGGTATTCCCCACATCGCCCTACATACCTGGGATTTTGGACTCGTTCAACCCAAGTTTTGGCACAATGCTTTTTGAATTGAATTGAAGTCAGTACAACTGTTGTTGTTTTTTTGGTCATTCTGCCTGAGGTTTTGTCATCCTTTAATTACAATACTGTATGCACACATTCCTGATAAGACAGATGGATTTGTGCGCTGGAGAGATAATTGTCACCGGCAGAAGTCTGCTCATCATTTGATAGAACAACATTGCAATTGCCCGTAACCCTCCTTCTGTAGTAACACAGCCTGAAAAGCCAACACACAAGTTCTATCAACTGGCAAAGCAAAAACAGGATTTTAGATTTTTTTGCAAATGTAATAAAATTAGAAAACTGAAGTATTCAGACTCTTTACTCAGTACTTTGTTGAAGCTCCTTTGACAGCGATTACAGCCTTGGGTCTTCTTGGGTATGACGCTACAAGCTTGGCACACCTGTATTTGGGGAGTTTCTCCCATTTCCTCTCTGCAGATCCTATGGTTGGTTGTTGTAGTTGGCTGTGATTGGCTCCGGCTGGTTCACAATCGACCAGTGGAAAACCATGATTGAAAGGCAGACACTGTCAGGATTTGCGGTACGCAAAAGTCTAAATGGGATACTTGGGACTTCCCAACTCTGACTTCGCCCCATTGAAGTTGAAATGTACAACGGTTAAGGTAAGGGTTAGGTAAGGGGTATGGTTAGGGTTTATGGTATGGACAACCCAAGGATTCTGGACAGCACTAACCTTTTTGGCATGAAGGTCATGACCCATAATGATGAGACATGAGTCATAATGTGTAACTCTACCTTCAATTGTTTTTCCAAGAAAGTAATTTGTCGGCTTTTCCAATAAATAATCATCTTTCTGGTGAAGTGATATGTGCTCCATTTAACTGCAGCTGGATGTATTTTGTCACCAAATGTTGTCTATCACTAGCATCACTAGCATATGTGTAAATGTAATAGTCATGTTTTTTAAATGTATTATTTATTTCACCTTTATTTAACCCAAGTTCTCATTTACAATTGCGACCTGGCCAAGATAAAGCAAAGCAGTTCGACACATACAACAACACAGAGTTACACATGGAGTAAAACAAACATACAGTCAATAATACAGTATAAACAAGTCTATATACGATGTGAGCAAATGAGGTGAGATAAGGGAGGTAAAGGCAAAAAAAGGCCATGGTGGCAAAGTAAATACAATATAGCAAGTAAAACACTGGAATGGTAGATTTGCAATGGAAGAATGTGCAAAGTAGAAATAAAAATAATGGGGTGCAAAGGAGCAAAATAAATAAATAAATTAAATACAGTAGGGAAAGAGGTAGTTGTTTGGGCTAAATTATAGGTGGGCTATGTACAGGTGAGCTGCTCTGACAGTTGGTGCTTAAAGCTAGTGAGGGAGATAAGTGTTTCCAGTTTCAGAGATTTTTGCAGTTCGTTCCAGTCATTGGCAGCAGAGAACTGGAAGGAGAGGCGACCAAAGAAAGAATTGGTTTTGGGGGTGACTAGAGAGATATACCTGCTGGAGCGTGTGCTACAGGTGGGAGATGCTATGGTGACCAGCGAGCTGAGATAAGGGGGGACTTTACCTAGCAGGGTCTTGTAGATGACATGGAGCCAGTCGGTTTGGCGACGAGTATGAAGCGAGGGCCAGCCAAGGAGAGCGTACAGGTCGCAATGGTGGGTAGTATATGGGGCTTTGGTGACAAAACGGGTTGCACTGTGATAGACTGCATCCAATTTGTTGAGTAGGGTATTGGAGGCTATTTTGTAAATGACATCGCCAAAGTCGAGGATTGGTAGGATGGTCAGTTTTACAAGGGTATGTTTGGCAGTATGAGTGAAGGATGCTTTGTTGCGAAATAGGAAGCCAATTCTAGATTTAACTTTGGATTGGAGATGTTTGATATGGGTCTGGAAGGAGAGTTTACAGTCTAACCAGACACCTAAGTATTTGTAGTTGTCCACGTATTCTAAGTCAGAGCCGTCCAGAGTAGTGATGTTGGACAGGCGGGCAGGTGCAGGTAGCGATCGGTTGAAGAGCATGCATTTAGTTTTACTTGTATTTAAGAGCAATTGGAGGCCACGGAAGGAGAGTTGTATGGCATTGAAGCTTGCCTGGAGGGTTGTTAACACAGTGTCCAAAGAAGGGCCAGAAGTATACAGAATGGTGTCGTCTGCGTAGAGGTGGATCAGAGACTCACCAGCAGCAAGAGCGACCTCATTGATGTATACAGAGAAGAGAGTCGGTCCAAGAATTGAACCCTGTGGCACCCCCATAGAGACTGCCAGAGGTCCGGACAGCAGACCCTCCGATTTGACACACTGAACTATCAGAGAAGTAGTTGGTGAACCAGGCAAGGCAATCATTTGAGAAACCAAGGCTGTCAAGTCTGCCGATGAGGATGTGGTGATTGACAGAGTCGAAAGCCTTGGCCAGATCAATGAATACGGCTGCACAGTAATGTTTCTTATCGATGGCGGTTAAGATATTGTTTAGCGTTTAGGACCTTGAGCGTGGCTGAGGTGCACCCATGACCAGCTCTGAAACCAGATTGCATAGTAGAGAAGGTATGGTGAGATTCGAAATGGTCGGTAATCTGTTTGTTGACTTGGCTTTCGAAGACCTTAGAAAGGCATGGTAGGATAGATATAGGTCTGTAGCAGTTTGGGTCAAGAGTGTCCCCCCCTTTGAAGAGGGGGATGACCGTAGCTGCTTTCCAATCTTTGGGAATCTCAGACGACACGAAAGAGAGGTTGAACAGGCTAGTAATAGGGGTGGCAACAATTTCGGCAGATAATTTTAGAAAGAAAGGGTCCAGATTGTCTAGCCCGGCTGATTTGTAGGGGTCCAGCTTTTGCAAGCTCTTTCAGAACATCAGCTGAACGGATTTGGGAGAAGGAGAAATGGGGAAGGCTTGGGCGAGTTGCTATGGGGGGTGCAGTGCTGTTGACCGGGGTAGGAGTAGCCAGGTGGAAAGCATGGCCAGCCGTAGAAAAATGCCTATTGAAATTCTCAATTATGGTGGATTTATCAGTGGTGACAGTGTTTCCTATATGTGACAGTGTTTCCTATGTGCTGCTGTGCAAAATATAGCCTTCACAGATGTACATGTACAGTACCTTCAGAAAGTATTCACACCCCTTGACTTTTTCCACATTTTGTTGAGTCACATCCTGAATTTGCCATTGTATCCCATAATGCCATTGTTTTTCAATGTTTTGAGTTAATAATAATTCAACCCCTTTTGTTATGGCAAGCATAAATACGTTTAGGAGGAAAAATGTGCTTGACAAGTCACATAATACACTACATGACCAAAAGTATGTGGACACCTGCTCGTCGCACATCTCATTCCAAAATCATGGGCATTAACATGGAGTTGATCCCCACTTTCCTGCTATAACAGCCTCCACTCTTCTAGGAAGGCTTGCCACTAGATGGTAGAACATTGCTGCGGGGACTTGCTTCCATTCAGCCACAAGCATTAGTGATGTTGGGCGATTAGGCCTGGCTCGCAGTCGGCGTTCCAATTCATCCCAAAGGTGTTCGATGGGGTTGAGGTCAAGGCTCTGTGCAGGCCATTCAAGTTCTTCCACACTGATCTCAACAAACCATTTCTGTATGGACCTTGCATTGTGCACGGGGGCATTATCATGCTGAAACAGGAAAGGGCCTTCCCAAAACTGTTGCCATAAAGTTGGAAACACAAAATCGTCTAGAATGTCATTGTATGTTGTAGCATTAAGATTTCCGTTCACTGGAACTAAAGGGCCTATCCCGAACCATAAAAAAAACTGTCTCAGACCATTATTCCTCCTCCACCAAACTTTACAGTTGGCACTATGCATTCAGGCAGGTAGCGTTCTCTTGGCATGTGCCAAACCCAGATTCGCCAGTCGGACTGCCAGATGGTGAAGCGTGACTCCAGAGAACACGTTTCCACTGCTCCAGACTCCAATGGTGGCGAGCTTTACACCACTCCAGCCGACACTTGCCATTACAGATGGTGATCTTAGGGTTGTGTGCGGCCATGGAAACCCATTTCATGTCGTGAGTGTTGCAACCAAGGACAGACAAGTTTTACGCACCACGCGCTTCAGCACTCGACGGTCCTGTTCTGTGAGCTTGTGTGGCCTATCACTTTGCGGCTTAGCCGTTGTTGCTCCTATATGTTTCCACTTCACAATAACAGCACTTACAGTTGACCGGGGCAGCTCTAGTAGGGCAGGCATTTGATGAACTGACTTGTTGGAAAGGTGGCATCCTATGATGGTGCCACGTTGAAAGTCACTCAGCTCATCAGTGAGGCCATTCTACTGCCAATGTTTGTCTATGGAGATTGCATTGCTATCTGCTCGATTTTACACATCTGTCAGCAACGAGTGTGGCTAAAATAGACGAATCCACATACTGTGTCCACATACTCTTGTGTATATATAGTGTTAGTTGCATGGACTCACTCTGGGTGCAATCATAGTGTTTAATATGTTTTTTTTATGACTTCCTACTTTCTGTGCCCCACACATACAATTATCTTTAAGTTCCCTCAGTCGAGCAGTGAATTTCAAACACAGATTCAACCACAATGACCAGGGAAGATTTCCAATGCCTCGCAAAGAAGAGAACCTATTGCTAGATGGGTAAAAAGAAAAAAAGCAGATATTGAATATCCCTTTGAGCATGGTGAAGTTATTACTTACACTGGCTGGTGTATCAATGTATCCAATACAACACAACTGAGTACCATGCTCCATATTTTCAAGCTCAGTAGTGGCTGCATCATGTTCTGGGTATGCTTGTAATTATTAAGGACTGACTGCTGAGTTTTTTCAGGATAAAAAAGGAATGGGGTAAGCACAGGCAATATCTTAGTGGAAACCTGGTTCGGTCTGCTTTCCACCAGACACTGGGAGATGAAATCACCTTTTAGCAGGACAATAACCTAAAACACAAGGACAAATCTATACTGGAGTTGCTTACCAAGAAGACAGTGAATGTTCCCGAGTGTCCGTGTTACAGTTTTGAATTAAGTCTGCTTGAAAATTTATGGCAAGACATAAATGGTTGTCTAGCAATGATCAACAACCAATTTGACAGAATTTAAAGTATTGTACAATGCAGGTTTACAAAGCTCTTAGAGACTTACACAGAAAGACTCAGAGCTGCCAAAGGTGATTCTAACATGTATTGACTCAGAGGTATGAATAGTTATGTCAATTAGATATTTCTGTATTTAATTTTCAATACATTTGCGAACATTTAAAAATAAATGTGTTCACTTTGTCATTATGGGGTATAGTATGTAGGATGGGTGAGAAACAAAATCTATTTAATACATTTTGATTCAGGCTGTAGCACAACAAAATGTGGAATAAGTCAAAGTGTATGAATACTTTCTGAAGGCACTGTATTTCTCAAGACCATGATGGAGAATTATTTATATACAATGCCAAATTGAATTCGATGACCTCAATCATGGTCTTGGGAAATCCTAGTTAATAACTTGACATTCAGCATGCGACTCTATGCTATTTAGATAAGTGATGGGCCTTCTGTGAACACACACATGGTTTTCAGGTCAAATTGCTCCTTTCAATAAACTACCCAAGTGGGGATGATTCGTTGAGCAATAGGTTGAAATAAAAACCCAGAGTACGCAATGGTGACCTGAGTACCTTAATCAGGAGATGCCTCTGTAGAAGCCTGGAGAAGTGTTGTCCTTCCGTCATTTACCTTTTGTGTCGGTATGACAGGTCTTTACATTATTCAACACGCAGCACATGCTCCCCCCATCTGTCACCATATTAGCCCAGGCCGCTCCTCTCCCCATATCTCCTGATTGGTTGGCAGTGCCATCAATCATTCCTGGGTGAATTAGTCTTGCCATTCATATCAATAGTGAGGCTGCGGAACGCCCCTGACCTTCATCCTGCCCTCTTCTGTATAAACGGCTTTACAGAAGGCACAGAGAAGAATTCAGCCAACTTAATGAGTGCTGTAACGTTCTCAAAACCATTTACCCCCTCACCTCCCTCCCTTGCCCTCCTTCCTCCCTCCCCCTCCGTTCCTCCCTCCTTGCTTCTCAACATGACATAAAATTAAGTATGTGCTTTCAGAGAAGGATTTTTTTCTCATTTCACTTTGGCTCTTGACAAGCTGGGGAAATTGGACAGAGGTGTCGTGGTCATGCTTAGTGTTTTGGTTAGTATGGCCTCTTAGCTGAATGATTGGTACTCTGCAGAGAGTCTGTTTTTAAAAGGTGCATGCACTATCATTGTCATGCCATTATGTACAGTTATATAACTGCCTGTGAATTCATAGTTCTGTGAAATGTTTTCATGTTTTGTTTAAAATATGCATAAAGGATATGCAAGACAATCCTATTCGGTTTCACTTGTGATCAAGGATTCTTCCTTCATGAAAATGTGCTATTGATTCACAACAGTATGAAAGTGTCCTATAGACAGAGACTAATGTATATATGATGAGGGACTTTCTGTGAGGAGTCACTGTGTCTTCTCATAGATAACAGGTTTTCCTTCCTAGGGCATCACACATCGACAGCTTGTTTCAAATGTAGTCACTCATCATGTTCTCCAGCCTCTTTGGTAATTGAGATGAGATACCAGAGAGGAGAAACTTGGATCCAAGTCAAAACTAATTTCTTATTCACGAGACGTGAATGCAGTTTTAGTCCTCCCTCGTCTCCCCTACCTACCCCTCTCTCTTCTTTTCCCCCTGTGAGTGTGCTTTCTGTACGGGCAGGGCATAGTATTCTGATGGTCCTATTAATAACAATTTCAATAAAATATAACAGCAGCGACTCTTTCAGACAAGTTTTATTATGAGGAATTGAGCAATTTGTCATGAAAACCATGTGGGTGTTCATAGAAGGCACATCACTTATCTAAATAGTCACATGTTGAATGTCAAGTTATTAACTAAGGCTGTAATACAAATTCAATTCGGAGGCTCAATTAAATTAGAGAAGTGTTGAATTGCTTGCTAATCCAAAAAATGGAAAGCTATTGTAAAATAGTTTTGAATTTTGTCAATTTTTCATAGCGATGGCTTAATGTTTCACTTCCTGTATTTCGACAAATGTTTTTTTTTAATAAAAGACCACCGTTCAAGTATGGATATATTGCTCCATTCCACCATTTTGAATCACACGCGCACAAACACACACACACTTTTGATCTTTTATTATACCATTTTTTTTAGAGGGTAGATCAGTGTTAATATTGCAGATAGATTGTGGCTTCTATCAATGTAATTATCTGCATCATTTCCAATCCCCCATATATACACTGCTCAAAAAAATTAATGGAACACTAAAATAACACATCCTAGATCTGAATGAATGAAATATTCTTATTAAATACTTTTTTCTTTGCATAGTTGAATGTGCTTACAACAAAATCACACAAATATTATCAATGGAAATCAAATTTATCAACCCATGGAGGTCTGGATTTGGAGTCACACTCAAAATTAAAGTGGAAAACCACACTACAGGCTGATCCAACTTTGATGTAATGTCCTTAAAACAAGTCAAAATGAGGTTCAGTAGTGTGTGTGGCCTCCACATGCCTGTATGACCTCCCTACAACGCCTGGACATGCTCCTGATGAGGTGGCGGATGGTCTCCTGAGGGATCTCCTCCCAGACATGGACTAAAGCATCCTCCAACTCCTGGACAGTCTGTGGTGCAACGTGGCGTTTATGGATGGAGCGAGACATGATGTCCCAGATGTGCTCAATTGGATTCAGGTCTGGGGAACGGGCGGGCCAGTCCATAGCATCAATGCCTTCCTCTTGCAGGAACTGCTGACACACTACAGCCACATGAGGTCTAGCATTGTCTTGCATTAGGAGGAACCAAAGGCCAACCGCACCAGCATATGGTCTCACAAGGTCTCACATATGGTCTCTGAGGATCTCATCTCGGTACCTAATGGCAGTCAGGCTACCTCTGGCGTGCACATGGAGGGCTGTGCGGCCCCCCAAAGAAATGCCACCCCACACCATGACTGACCCACCGCCAAACCGGTCATGTTGGAGGATGTTGCGGGCAGCAGAATGTTCTCCACGGTGTCTCCAGACTCTGTCACGTCTGTCACATGCTCAGTGTGAACCTGCTTTCATCTGTGAAGAGCACAGGGCGCCAGTGGCGAATTTGCCAATCTTGGTGTTCTCTGGCAAATGCCAAACGTCCTGCATGGTGTTAGGCTGTAAGCACAACCCCCACCTGTGGACGTCGGGCCCTCATACCACCCTCATGGAGTCTGTTTCTGACCGTTTGAGCAGACACATGCACATTTGTGGCCTGCTGGAGGTCATTTTGCAGGGCTCTGGCAGTGCTCCTCCTGCTCCTCCTTGCACAAAGGCGGAGGTAGTGGTCCTGCTGCTGGGTTATTGCCCTCCTACGGCCTCCTCCACGTCTCCTGATGTACTGGCCTGTCTCTGTACTGGCCAGCGCCTCCATGCTCTGGACACTACGCTGACAGACACAGCAAACCTTCTTGCCACAGCTCGCATTGATGTGCCATCCTGGATGAGCTGCACTACCTGAGCCACTTGTGTGGGTTGTAGACTCCGTCTCATGCTACCACTAGAGTGAAAGCACCACCAGCATTCAAAAGTGACCAAAACATCAGCCAGGAAGCATAGGAACTGAGAAGTGGTCTGTGGTCACCACCTGCAAAACCACTCCTTTATTGGGAGTGTCTTGCTAATTGCCTATAATTTCAACCTCTTCTCTATACCATTTGCACAACAGCATGTGAAATGTATTGTCAATCAGTGTTGCTTCCTAAGTGGACAGTTTGATTTCACAGAAGTGTGATTGACTTGGAGTTACATTGTGTTGTTTAAGTGTTCCCTTTATTTTTTTGAGCAGTGTATATTTTTGCCATACAGTGCCTTTGGAAAGTATTCAGACCCCTTGACTTTTTCCAAATTTTGGTAGGTTACAGCCTTATTCTAAAATGTATTAAATTGTATTTTTCCCATATCAATCTACACACAATACCCCATAATGACAAAGCAAAAACAGGATTTTGGATTTTTTTGCTAATTAAATATCACATTTGCTCAGTACTATGTTGAAGCACCTTTGACAGTGATTAGAGCCTTGAGTCTTCTTGGGTATGACGCTACAAGCTTGGCACACCTGTATTTGGGGAGTTTCTTCCATTACTTCTCTGCAGATCCTCTCAAGCACTGTCAGGTTGGATGGGGAGCGTCACTTCTCAGCTATTATCAGGTCTCTCCAGAGATGTTCGATTCGGTTCAAATCCGGGCTCTGGCTAGGCCACTCAAGGACATGCAGAAACTTGTCCAGAAGCCATTCCTGTGTTGTCTTGGCTGTCCTGTTGGAATGTGAACCTTTGCCCAGTCTGATGTCCTGAGTGTGCTCTAGAGCAGGTTTTCATCAATGATCTCTCTGTACTTTGTTTCGGTAATCTTTCCCTCGATCCTGGCTAGTTTCCCAGTCCCTGTCGTTGAAAAACATCCCCACAGCATGATGGCATTCAGGTCAAAGAGTTCAATCTTGGTTTCCTCAGACCAGAGAATCTTGTTTCTCGTGGTCTGAGAGTCCTTTAGGTGCCTTTTGGCAAACTCCAAGCGGGCTGTCATGTGTCTTTTACTGAGTAGTGGCTTCCATCTGGCCACTCTACCGTACAGACCTGATTGGTGGAGTGCTGCAGAGATTGTTGTCCTTCTGGAACGTTCTCCCATCTCCACAGAGGAACTCTGGAGCTCTGTCAGTGTGACCATCGGGTTCTCTAGGAAGAGTCTTGGTGGTTCCAAACTTCTTCCATTTAAGAATGATGGAGGCCACTATGTTCTTGGGAAACTTCAATGCTGCAGAAATGTGTTGGTACCCTTCCCCAGATCTGTGCCTCGACACAATCCTGTCTCGGAGCTCTAGGGAGAATTCCTTCGACCTCATGGTTTTTGCTCTGACATGCACTGTCAAATGTGGGACCTTATATTGACAGGTGTGTACCTTTCCAAATCATGTCCAATCAATTGAATTGAACACAGGTGGACTACAATTTGTAGAAACATCTCAACCCCTGAACAGGCAGTTAACCCACTGTTCCTAGGCCATCATTGAAAATAAAAATTTGTTCTTAACTGACTTACCTAGTTAAATAAAGATAAAATAAATAAAGCAAAGCAGTTCGACACATACAACGACAGAGTTACACATGGAGTAAAACAAACATACAGTCAATAATACAGTATAAACAAGTCTATATACGATGTGAGCAAATTAGTTGAGATAAGGGAGGTAAAGGAAAAAAAAATGCCATGGTGGCAAAGTAAATACAATATAGCAAGTAAAACACTGGAATGGTAGATTTGCAGTGGAAGAATGTGCAAAGTAGAAATAAAAATAATGGGGTGCAAAATAAATAAATAAATAAAATAAATACAGTAGGGAAAGAGGTAGTTGTTTGGGCTAAATTATAGGTGGGCTATGTACAGGTGCAGTAATCTGTGAGCTGCTCTGACAGTTGGTGCTTAAAGCTAGTGAGGGAGATAAGTGTTTCCAGTTTCAGAGATTTTTGCAGTTCGTTCCAGTCATTGGCAGCAGAGAACTGGCGGCCAAAGAAATAATTGGTTTTGGGGGTGACCAGAGAGATATACCTGCTGGAGCGCGTGCTACAGGTGGGTGATGCTATGGTGACCAGCGAGCTGAGATAAGGGGGGGCTTTACCTAGCAGGGTCTTGTAGATGACATGGAGCCAGTGGGTTTGGCGACGAGTATGAAGCGAGGGCCAGCCAACGAAAGTGTACAGGTCTCAATGGTGGGTAGTATATGGGGCTTTGGTGACAAAACTGATTGTATTGGAGGCTAATTTGTAAATGACATCGCCGAAGTCGAGGATTGGTAGGATGGTCAGTTTTAAAAGGGTATGTTTGGCAGCATGAGTGAAGGATGCTTTGTTGCGAAATAGGAAGCCAATTCTAGATTTAACTTTGGATTGGAGATGTTTGATGTGGGTCTGGAAGGAGAGTTTATAGTCTAACCAGACACCTAGGTATTTGTAGTTGTCCACGTATTCTAAGTCAGAGCCGTCCAGAGTAGTGATGTTGGACAGGCGGGCAGGTGCAGGCAGCGATCGGTTGAAGAGCATGCATTTAGTTTTACTTGTATTTAAGAGCAATTGGAGGCCACGGAAGGAGAGTTGTATGGCATTGATGCTTGCCTGGAGGGTTGTTAACACAGTGTCCAAAGAAGGGCCAGAAGTATACAGAATGGTGTCGTCTGCGTAGAGGTGGATCAGAGACTCACCAGCAGCAAGAGCGACATCATTGATGTATACAGAGAAGAGAGTCAGTCCAAGAATTGAACCCTGTGGCACCCCCATAGACTGCCAGAGGTCCGGATAGCGGACCCTCCGATTTGACACACTGAACTTTATCAGAGAAGAGGTTGGTGAACCAGGCGAGGCAATCATTTGAGAAACCAAGGCTGTCGAGTCTGCCGATGAGGATGTGGTGATTGACAGAGTCAAAAGCCTTGGCCAGATCAATGAATACGGCTGCACAGTAATGTTTCTTATCGATGGCGGTTAAGATATCATTTAGGACCTTGAGCGTGGCTGAGGTGCACCCATGACCAGCTCTGAAACCAGATTGCATAGCAGAGAAGGTATGGTGAGATTCGAAATGGTCGGTAATCTGTTTGTTGACTTGGCTTTCGAAGACCTTAGAAAGGCAGGGTAGGATAGATATAGGTCTGTAGCAGTTTGGGTCAAGAGTGTCCCCCCCCCTTTGAAGAGGGGGATGACCGTAGCTGCTTTCCAATCTTTGGGAATCTCAGACGACACGAAAGAGAGGTTGAACAGGCTAGTAATAGGGGTGGCAACAATTTCGGCAGATAATTTTAGAAAGAAAGGGTCCAGATTGTCTAGCCCGGCTGATTTGTAGGGGTCCAGCTTTTGCAGCTCTTTCAGAACAAGGAGAAATGGGGAAGGCTTGGGGGGTGCAGTGCTGTTGACCGGGGTAGGAGTAGCCAGGTGGAAAGCATGGCCAGCCGTAGAAAAATGCTTATTGAAATTCTCAATTATAGTGGATTTATCAGTGGTAGTGTTTCCTATCTTCAGTGCACTTGGCAGCTGGGAGGAGGTTTTCTTATTCTCCATGGACTTTAGTGTCCCAGAACTTTTTTGAGTTAGTATTGCAGGAAGCAAATTTCTGACAGTGATGAGTGGAGGTCGTTTGACCGCTGACCCATTACGGATGCAGGCAATGAGGCAGTGATCGCTGAGATCTTGGTTGAAGACAGCAGAGGTGTTTTTAGAGGGCTTGTTGGTTAGGATGATATCTATGAGGGTGCCCGTGTTTAAGGCTTTGGGGAGGTACCTGGTAGGTTCATTGATAATTTGTGTGAGATTGAGTGCATCAAGCTTAGATTGTAGGATGGCTGGGGTGTTAACCTCATAGTCCACCAATACCGTATGCGGGTTCGTGACTAGGGCTCAAGCTCATTAGCATAACGCACAATGCGAAAAAATATTCCTAAAAATATTTAACCTCCACACATTAACAAGTAAAATAGCTCAAATGAAAGATAAACAAGTTGTTTATCTACCCAGCAAGTCAGATTTCTAAAATGTTTTACGGCGAAAACATAGCACATATTTATATTAGATCACCACCGAAATAAAAGGCAAGCAAACTGCTTTAGCACACTCTACCAACCCGGATGTTCTAGCTGTGTCTGAATCCTGGCGTAGGAAGACCACCAAAAATTCGGAAATTTTCATCACAAACTACAACATTTTCAGACAAGATAGAACTGCAAAATACAATTTAAAAGTAGGATTAAAAAATAAATAATTCACTAACCTTTTGAAAATCTTCATCAGATGACAGTAATATTACATGTTACACAGTACATTTTTTTTTTTTTCAATAATATGCTATATAATATCCATAAATCTCGGTTGACAACATTTAAAAAAAAAACATGCTACTCAAATGTCAGGAGAAATGATGATAGCTCCGACAGATAACGTCAGATAACAAGCAATAAACATGACTAAATATACATGTTCTACATATAGTTACAAAGATACACTTCTTCTTAATGCAACCGCTGTATTACATTTATTTTTAACGTTACAGACATCGTTCACTTGGCTATACTAGGAGTCGGCGCTCCGATATTAGCAGTACGTTTGGAGTCCACAGAAACCCAAAATAACCACATAAATATTCCCTTACCTTTGATGTTCTTCCATCAGAAGACGTAGAAGGAGTCATACTTACCCAATACATCGTTTGGTTTCACGTTGTGTGTCCCTGTATTAGCATATGCTAACAGCTTCAGCTGGAATGCATCAAAAATGACTTCTGGTCCAGCACTCAGCGCATTAAAACTTCCAATTTACATATTATATGTCGATTAAACTGGTCAAACGATGTGCAAAATCGAGCTTTATGATGTTTTTAGCATGTAGAACAAAGGACAGCGCTAACAGACAAACCGGCTTCGAATGCTGCATGTTGGAAAAAGACGTACTCCAAATCGGCCGCGCGCAATAGAGTGCCCGGTTTTGAGAGGGACACGCGGAATTTCGCTCGCCAAAGGTGCAGGGCTCGTGCGATTCTCACAGTGAACGCGCCATTTGAAAGCAGACATCGCGCTGAACTGACAGAGACTGTTCATGGATCCGTAGCTGCCTGGGAAGGGTGTTGGCGATGACGTCAAAGTAGACCCAACTTTTCCATTGTTGACAGAGTGTTTGGGAGAATGGCTCTCCTGAGACTTCTGCTTTACATACAGACATAATTTAAACGGTTTTAGAAACTTTAGAGTGTTTTCTATTCAATAATAATTTTTATATGCATATATTAGCAATTTTGGGTAAAAATATTTTCAGTTTACTATGGGTACGCACTTTCTCCAACAGGGGCAGTATAGAGCAGGAGTTCTAAGAGGTTAAGCATGTTCCAGTTTAGGTCGCCTAGCAGCACGAGCTCTGAAGATAGATGGGGGGCAATCAGTTCATATATGGTGTCCAGAGCACAGCTGGGGGCAGAGGGTGGTCTATAGTAGGCGGCAACGGTGAGAGACTTGTGAGAGAGGTGGATTTTTAAAAGTAGAAGTTCAAATTGTTTGGGTACAGACCTGGATAGTAGGACAGAACTCTGCAGGCTATCTTTGCAGTAGATTTCAACTCCGCCCCCTTTGGCAGTTCTATCTTGTCTGAAAATGTTGTAGTTTGTGATGAAAATTTCAGAATTTTTGGTGGTCTTCCTACGCCAGGATTCAGACACAGCTAGAACATCCGGGTTGGCAGAGTGTGCTAAAGCAGTGAATAGAACAAACTTAGGGAGGAGGCTTCTAATGTTAACATGCATGAAACCAAGGCTATTACGGTTACAGAAGTCATCAAAAGAGAGCGCCTGGGGAATAGGAGTGGAGCTAGGCACTGCAGGGCCTGGATTCACCTCTACATCGCCAGAGGAACAGAGGAGGACTAGGATAAGGGTATGGCTAAAAGCAATAAGAATTGGTCGTCTAGAACGTCTGGAACAGAGAGTAAAAGGAGGTTTCTGGGGGAGATAAAATAGCTTCAAGGTATAATGTGCAGACAAAGGTATGGTAGGATGTGAATACAGTGGAGGTAAACCTAGGTATTGAGTGATGAGAGAGATATTGTTACTAGAAACATCATTGAAACCAGGAGATGTCATCGCATGTGTGGGTGGTGGAACTAATAGGTTGGATAAGGTATAGTGAGCAGGACTACACGCTCTACAGTGAAATAAGCCAATAAACACTAACCAGAACAGCAATGGACAAGGCATATTGACATTAAGGAGAGGCATGCTTAGTCGAGTGATCAAAAGGATCCAGTGAGTAGTGAGGTTGATTGGGGTCACGGCTATTTAGACAGCTAGCCGGGCTATCAGTAGCAAGCTAGCATAGGATGGAGGTCTGTTATTAGCCACCTCGTGCGTTTCCGTCGGTAGGATTAGTGGGGTTCCGTGTGGTAGAGGGGATGTAACAATGTAACATAATGTGGAAAAAGGAAAGGGGTCTGAATACTTTCCGAATGCACTGGATATGTTTGTAAACTTACCATTAAAAGGTACCATGATGATTGAGTGTCCAAATAGCTGTACCATGATATTTTCACTGTTACTGTGTAAACCTCCAATTGTTCTCCTCTACCCGCTAAAACCTCCCCCATCCCAAGTTGGGGTTGGCATGCCAAATTGAGCATAATGGCGAAATTTGATTAACCAACGTCTAGTCTGATGGAGCTCAGATACAACCCTTTCCCCCGAAACACACACGCTGGTCCCCTGTTTTGACCATTTTCCCAAGCACTTCAGTGCAGTAAGACCACTATATTATTTTATGCCACCAGGGCCACAATAATTTGCCCCCTCTCTGATTGTCCAAGTGTGACCCCCTCCCCATGGATTACTGCAGTTAATGCTGCCAGCACTGCCACTTCCTGGGTGGGGGTACTCCACCAGAATTCCCACCAGCTAGGTATGAGGTCATCAAGGTTCTCATTAGCAGCTTTGAGAGATTTCTTTGTTGGCCCAACCCTGCCAGGCAGGCTCAGACTCGAGGGGGCGGTGCTACTTCAGTGGGTCTCTGACCGTGTTTATCTTTCTGCCTTGGCTGCAAATAGGCTGCTTACAGTACAGTACAGTCTATCACTCCAGTGTTAATCTGCTAAATTGTAATTACTTTGCTACTATGGCCTGTTTATTGCCATACCTCCTCATGCCATTGCACACACTATATAGACTCTTTTTTTATATTGCGTTATTGACTGTACGCTTGTTTATTCCATGTGTTCCATTCTTTGTTTTATCTTGGTCAGGCCACAGTTGTAAATTAGAACTTGTTCTGAATTAGCGTACCTGGTTAAATAAAGGTTAAATTAAAATAAATAAATAAAAACAGTAGGCCTATCAAACAGATAAGGACTTCTCCTTCATGTGTGGTTCGCTCAGGTCGGAGTCTAGGATATTTTTAGGGAGTGGGTTCCGCTGTCGGGATCAAATCAGCGGAAATTTCAATAGCGCCACGTATAGTTTTTGATAAAACTCAAACTTTCATTAAAACACACATTCAAGGTAGTGAATTAAAGCTACACTCGTTGTGAATCTAGCTACCGAGTCAGATTTGTAAAATGCTTTTCGGCGAAAGCATGAGAAGCTATTATCTGATAGCATGCACCCCCAAAGTACTGGAACTTCATCTAAAATGACAGATTTTGCGGTAGCCGGCGCTACCCAAAACGCAGAAACATTCATTACCTTTGATGAGCTTCTTTCTTGGCACTCCTATATATCCCATAAACATCACAATTGGGTCTTTTTCCCGATTAAATCCGTCATTGTATAGCCAAAATGTCATTTTCTGAAGACCGGTCTGATCCAGGAATATTCCCTTTTACAAGACGCAACGTCACTTTTTAAAATGACAAAAGGTGCCTATATACTTTTACAAAACACTTCAAACTACTTTTCTAAACCAACTTTAGGTATTAATAAACGTTAATTAGCTGTACAATTCATCACGGGGCGATCTGTATTCGATAGCAGCTAGTCTGGAAATCAACGGCCATCTTTTCCATTTTAATAACATCGTGTTGAGAGACTGAAACAGGAAAGGGTAAAACGTCATACAACCAAGGATTAAGTCTGCTCAAAATGCCAGCACTGGCGACATCGTGTGGAAGCTGTAGGCGTTTACATTATGGCTTCATGTATTTGCAGTCGCCTTGAACAATACATTGACTGGTGGATTAATATATTTTTTGTGTTTTTGGAGAACAGTTTTTCGAGGGATTTTTACTGCTAAACACGTTATGTTATAGCCACAGACACAATTTAACCAGGTTTAGAGACTTCAGAGTGTTTTCTATACACACACCATTTGCATATACTATATTCCTGGCATGAGTAGCAGGACTTTGAAATGTTGCGCGATTTTTAACAAAAAGCTGCGAAAATGCGCATGATCCATAAGAGGATATATATAGGGTAGGGGACCGTTCCATCATGATAGGACAATAAATAAATCAACTATATTTGTAATTTATTTTAAATTGTATATCCCATTGTATACCACAAAATTCAAAACTCTGTGACAACTCCTGCTCGCAGACACACATTGGCTCTGGCTTTTGTAACCATTTTCACTCACACTTTTACAAACACACAACCCATTTTCCCTCACAACCACACTCCCCCCCCATTTATACACTGGTATAGTCTATGTCCTCTGTTTGCTGTGTTTTTATCTCTACCATGTTCATTCCTGCCATATTTTCGGCTTTCGAGTACTTGTGTTTCAGTTCCTTATCTTTGAAGATGTATTATATCATTAATTGCACTTTCTAATGCTGTCTTTTATCTATTTATAAATACTATAAATAGAAAGTTGAATACAAATTTTACAACATTCCCCATCTTGAATGGTTAAGTGTAGTTGTAGTTTATTTCTTCGTCAATTGTTATATTTTATTTTCATGTTTTTTTTATTTCAATCCCTACCGTGGATGGTGTTGGGTGTTCCATTATTTGACCCTACTAAGGGGACTTTGCTCCATTGCTATTCTAAATAACAGTCTTGATGTCTGAGACATCGTTACTGTAATCCATAATATAGTCCATGAAAAGATTAAATAAAAAAACATATTGTCATGCCACACTCATGTGCAGTATGCTCTGGTTAGGCCTAAAATTAGCCAAAGTGTGACCCATCAGAAGAGCCATGGTGTTTCCTTGGCATCTCTATATAGCTGCCGATCGATGTACAGTTTATCAACCACCATAGTGACAAGTCTTTTTTTATTTTGTTTATTAATTCAACCATAAAATCCTGATCAGCTTATTCTGGGCTATCTGGAGCGTCCCCTTCATAAACTTAGATAACCCCCTGTCACAGGCCGACACATAGCCTGTGGCAAAAATGAGGGGACGCGAACAACAGGGATAGGCCAATTAAAAACATGTTCTTTATTGTAAACAAAACTATTAACTAAACTAACAAAAAGGAATGAGGTGTGGAAGTATCATAATGTAAGGTGTATGTAAAGTGCATGGATGCGTGAATCTGTGTGTGTGAATGACTGAGTGAAAACTACAAAAGAACAAACAAAACAGGTTCATGAGAAAACGTGAGAGCGAGAGAGAGAGCGAGAGAGCGAGCGAGAGAGAGCGATCCCAGGTGACCCTCCTCTGCCTGCAGGAGGAACCGCCCCTGCAATGCAGAGGAGGCGCTGTGACACGCCCTCCTTAAAATGAGGGTCCCACCCTCAACCCAACTTCCTCCAACATATTCAAAACAATTCAAATTTCCCCAAAAACAAAAAAAAAGGATACCAGTCCCGGCTCCTAGTAGTAGCCCCGTGTCCCCCAACTGACTGTCCACCCCTCAAACTCGGCAGCCCTGGTACCTGGGGAGCAATTTAAGAGGAAAGAGGCGCAGACAGCCCGTAGGGGTCAGCAGAGAGAAGATACAAACTAGGTTAAAGGAGCACGGGACAGAGCATCAGCAATGATATTATCCTTACCACTAATGTGTCTAATATCAAGGTTGAATGGTTGCAAGAACAAAGCCCAACGCATCAGGCGCTGGTTGGGATTTGGCAGGGACCTCAGAAAAATAAGTGGGTTGTGGTCAGTGAACACAGTTAAAGGGGTCAAACCAGAACCAACATAGACCTCGAAGTGCTGTAAAGCCCAAATGAGACCTAAACATAACATTTTAACAGGTTCACATGGCATAATTTAGAGGACTTCCTATGACTAGGGGTTTCAATAAGATAGTTAAAATCGGACACTTTACGCAACACATTGAAATGACCACAATATTTTGCCTGAAAAGGTGAACTTACAAGAGGCAGAAGACCAAGTACACGATCACCGGGACTAAACTCACGCAGTTCAGCCTGTCCGTCATATTTCAGTTTCATTTTCCTTTGAGAAGATTTGAGTTTTTCTTTCGCCAGTTCACCAGCCCTATACAACTTCAACCTAAAACCATTTACATAGTCAATAAGGTTCTGAGGTGGTTCCTCAGGCAAACCATCCTGCAACACTGCTAAAGGCCCACACATCTTATGACCAAACACTAAGTCATTTGGGCTAAACCCTGTGCTTTCCTGCACTACTTCACGAGCAGCTAGTAACAGCCAAGGTAACCCCTCCTCCCAATCTGCAGACAGTTCTGTACAGTATGCACGAAGCAAGGATTTTAAAGTTTGATGAAAACGTTCCAAAGCTCCCTGGCTCTGGAACGCAGTAGACTTGTTGTGTTTAACTTTAAGCTGTTTGAGAACCTGAGCAAATAAATGGGATGTAAAGTTAGACCCCAGATCTGACTGGATGATTTTTGGAATCCCAAATGTTGAAATAAATTGAGTTAACGCTTTAACTACTGATTTTGAACTTATGGTACGCAAGGAAAAAGCTGCCGGATATCTGGTTGCTTGACACATAACAGTTAATAAGTAGCTATGACCTGACTTGGACCTTGATAAAGGCCCAACACAATCGATAATAAGATGCTCAAAAGGTTGCCCTATGGCTGGTATTGTATACAAAGGTGCTGGCTGTACAACCTGGTTTGGCTTGCTTGTGCGCTGACACGTATCACAAGTTTTAATAAACTGAGATACATCCCGCTTTAAACGTGGCCAGAAAAAATAACGAAGTATGCGATCATAAGTTTTACGAACACCCATATGACCTGCCACATCACCATGTGAAGTTTGCAACACTTTATTTCGCAAAGTAGTAGGTACAACTATTTGAAAGACTGGTTCTCCTAGACCCTGATCATAGTGTGGAACCCATTTCCTGACCAACAGCCCATCAAGAAGAAAATAACACTGAGCACTATTTCTCACCACTGAATCAGGAACAACTTTATCAAACAGATCAGCCAAGTTAGTATCGTCTTTTGCTCTGGAGTTTGACTGGCAACTCAAGACTTTCTGGCTTACTCTCAATCTCCTTACGAGAGGCCGCCCGGGTAACCGCACAAACTGGAAATACCTCAGGAGACAGTTTTGATCCGGCGATTCCCTTGCAGGTGACACTGAAGGTTGCTTCTTACAGATGTTTAGTTTGCCATCTGCCCACACCTTACTACCTGCCAAGTCATTCCCCAAAATCATGTGGACTCCCTCTACTGGCAACTGGGGTCTAACCAGACCACATTTTAGGGTAACTTCATGTAAAGGACAAGAGAATGGAACTAAACCCATACCACATACCATTACACAACTGCCAGTATCAGACTCTTTAGAGAACGGCAAAACAGATTCCAGAATAAAATAATCTAAAGCTCCAGTGTCTCTTAAGATCTTGATTGAAACATTTTGGTTGCCATCTACCAGGGACACTACACCATCTGAAATAAAGGCTGAAAAATCACAGTGGGAAGACTGAGAATCAAACTCAACGAGTGGCTGAAAAAGCTCACCCTGGTGGTCAGAGGCTGCAACAGGACTTGCCATCACAGCAGGTTTAACTTGACCTGACTTTTTTGATTTAAGCAGAGGACAATCTTTCTTCCAATGTCCTTCAACTAAAGAGTAGCGACAGGTATTAGCATTACCCAGTGCTTTAAGTCCTCCAGACCCAAACTACTGCTGAGGTCTTTGGAAAGAAGCCCCAGAAAGGAGGAGTAGAGTCATAGGAGTAGAGTCATTTTTATGGTACATGTCACTGACTCAAAATGGCTTTTATGTGTTAGCCTGTACTCATCTGCAAGGATTGCTGCATCACTTGGAGAATTAACTTTATGTTCATTCATGTATGTAGCAACCTGGTCAGACACAGAATTTTCGAACTGTTCAAACACAATCAAATTAGACAGACCCTCAAAAGTACTAACTTCAGAAGCTGTACACCAACGATTAAATGCAGAAGTCAAATCACGAACAAACTCAGAATAGGTTTGTGAATCTAACTTTTTCCTGTAACGAAAACGTTGACGATATGCCTCTGGCACAAGCTCGTAGACCTAGCAAAAACTTTACTGTCAGCTACACTCAGTGCTGTAAAAGCCTCACGTGCTTTACCTGTAAGTACACATTGCAACCACATAGTCATGTCCAAATCTGTCCAAGCTCTAACTGCATTTGCAACAACTCCCTTTGCTGCTCAAAAGTTAATGGGCTAGACTGAAAACCTGCACCCTCACTACTAGCAGACTGACCCCAAAAAACACCCATTTCTCTAAGACACTGCTTTAATCTAGTTTTAACAGTCTAATTTTTTAATCAACAATCTCAATCTGATAATGTTCAGCAATTTCAATTAACTGCTCCTTAGTACACAACTCTAAGGCTACCTCTGAAGGAGCTTGAACAAAACTACTCAAAATGGAAGACATTTTCCTCAACCAATACAACTATTACAAATGCTCAACAAAAAAGAACACAACTCACCTGCTGTCAGTCTGGGTTCAAGGACAGGAGCCACACCCCACTATCCTCCATAAACAACTAACTAACTGGCCCTGGTCTTCGTGCAGTCACATGTGGTGGGGTTTTATGCACACAAAACCAGTAGAGTGGAAATGACAACCAGAAACTGGCGCCCCCACCCCCCATAACCACAGAGGTGCTCCCGAGCCGGTGTAAGGGAAAGGGATGCTCTACCCACGTTCACTGCCACCTAAAACAAAAATACCACGAGCCTCCTATTGACACTCGCTGATAAGCCTGAACATGAGAGGACTCCCACCTGAACAAAACCCAGAAAAACCCAGAGTGAATTGCTAACCAAATTTCGCTACCAAGCTAACTGAACCAAAAGAACACATGGCTCTCAATGCTCTCTCCAATATTGGCCCAACCAAAACATCCCCTCAAACAAAACATTTGGCAATCTGAACTAAACTAACCCAAGTTAACTACAAAACAATAATCAAATAAGCCAAATTACAAATAAACGAACATATTAATAATAAGACAAAGACAATCTAGACAAAACCTTAACCAACTATAACAAAATGTTAAAGTAAACTAAAATACTAAAGTAAGACTAAAGTACAATTAACTTTAACTTACGGATGAGCCCCCACTTGTCACAGGCCGGCTCATACCCTGTGGCAAAAATGAGGGGACGCGAACAACAGGTATAGGCCAATTAAAAAATGTTCTTTATTGTAAACAAAACTATTAACTTTAAACTAAGAAAAAGGAATGAGGTGTTGAAGTATCATAATGTAAGGTGTATGTAAAGTGCATGGATGCGTGAATCTGTGTGTGTGAATGACTGAGTGAAAACTATGCAAAACTACAAAAGAACACACCAAACAGGATCATACCTGGAGGAGCAGAGAGGTGATTAGTGACAGTTTAAATACTCTGATCCCAGGTGACTCCAATCACTAACGACCCTCCTCTGCCTGCAGGAGGAACCTCCCCTGCAATACAGAGGAGGAGCCGTGACACCCCCAAGCAGGAAGTACTAGTGTAGTCAAGATAGCATTGAATGGGGTCAGTGGCTAGTACTCTCATGGAGCCCTTATCAAGCAGCTTGGACTTTCTAGCCAAAAACGTAGTCCTGGCATTAACATTCCCTAGCACTTTCGTGGCCATGCTCACACCTCCCAAGCTTCCATCAAGGATGCATCCCAGGTAGCTAACAGAGGTTTTAGTAGCTAGCACATCACCCTCTAACTCCACTAATTTCAGGGGACCTACACAATTTAGGTGTGCACACAAAAATAATTGCCTCAGACTTACCTAAATGCAGAGAGAGCTTATTATCTCCAAGCCATTTGTTAATGTTAGTAAGCTCCGTGCTAAATATGCTCTCTAACATAGTTTTACTTTTGTGAGACACCAGAAGTCATGTAGAGTCATCTGCATAAAGGAAAAGACGGCAAGAACAAGCATATTTCATATTGTTTATATACAGTAAAAACAGTGGAGACCCAAGCACGCTCCCCTGCGGAACGCCACAATTCATGGGTTTTTCCTGAGACAGTGAACCATTAACCTCTAATACTTGCTCCCTACCTGACAAATAGGACTTTACCGAGCCTAGAGGGATATTGCTTAACCCAGTGCCTCCAGTTTGTAGATTAGGAGCCAGTGGTTAACTGTATCAAAGGCCTTGTCGAGGTCAAGCAGTACCATTCCACCGAGATTTCCCTCATCTATCGCTTTCCTGATGAAGTCACTCAAGTAAAGTAGACATGAAGTATCTTTTTCTAAAACCTGACTGAAAACCAAAAACCACATGTCTACAAAACATTTGTAGACATATTCATAATTTGCCTATGTACAACTCTCTCCAGGGTCTTTGATGTTATACTGAGGATAGATACAGGCCTATAATTCCCAGGGTCAGACTTTATCCCCTTCTTATACAGAGGTATAACTTTAGCGTGTATCATGTCCCTGGGAAAGATGCCTTGTTCAAGAGAGAGATTCTTTTTATTTTTTAACCTTTATTTTACTAGACAAGTCAGTTAAGAACAAATTCTTATTTTCAATGACGGCCTAGGAACAGTGGGTTAACTGCCTGTTCAGGGGCAGAACGACAGATTTGTACCTTGTCAGCTCGGGGATTCGCTCTAACCACTAGGCTACCCTGCCGCCCCAACGATATGTGTAATACAAGGGGCAATTTAGAATCTCTAAGAAACGTTTCAGGAATATGATCCAGGCCTGTGGCGTTGGAGCATTTAAGCTCTGCTAGCATACTGGCTAATTTGGCTGTTGCTACCTTTGCAAAATAAAGAGTTTGGCTGAATCCCTAATTTGGCATAATACTTCTTGACATGGTCGCTTCTATACAAACAAGAACTGGCGGGTAGCTTGCTAACCAGCTTGCTGGCAACAGAAGTAAAAAAAGATTGTTGAATTCATTGGCAACCTCTGCTTTTTTACTTACCATCTCCCCCCTGATGTTCAGCCCAATAGTGTTTAGTTTGTTTTTGGTAGTACAACTACAGACTAGTTCCTTAAATTATTTCCAAAGCTTTTCAGGGTCATTTTTGTTCTCAATGATACTTTCAGCAAAGTAACCCCTCTTAGCTTCATCCATCCTGTTCTTTGCTTCATTTCTGTTTATATAGGACAAAATCAGGCTGCTCTTGAGAGTTCTTATATTTCTTAAAGGCCTTATTCCTTGCTTAGATAGATTATAGAATCTCATGATTAAACCAAGGGCTAGATCTCTGCATTACTCTGACCCGTCTAATGGGAGCCATCACATTCACCACATCAAGGAATCTACATTTAAAGGCTTCCCAGGCACCGTCTACCCCTACACTATCCAGCACAGGTGACCAGTCAATTTTACCCACTTGCTCCCTAAACATTTCAATACAGTATTTTTTGAGTCCTCTGATTCGAACACTTTTGTGACACTTAAATATATCTTTAAAAACCCTCCTTGTGCAAATGTAATAAAATGATCACTGATTCAGTAGACTATTACTCCACTCTGTGATATTTTGGATTTATCAGACACCAATATTAAGTCAATTGTACTCTGCGCTGTTTCACATACCCTGGTGGGATATTTTATCATTTGGGTCAGAGCAAGTGATCTACATAAGTCCATAAATACACTATGGGTTGGGCTATCCTTTTTGCAGGCATCAGTATTGAAATCCCCTAACAAAATAATTTCCTTCACAGTTGTTGTCAACTCATTTGTCTGTATTTTTTGGATTTCTTTGTTCAACTGGTTGTACATTCCATAGTTTGTGCCTTTTGAGCTCTCTTCCTTTTCTTTGAACCATGATTTTCCATGAAGTGCTAAGAACAAGCTATTATGGGGTGCGAGTCATGATGCGATGTGCCTCCCATTCTATGTACTCACGAAAATGTAATTATTTGTACTTGGTCTTGTGAAATGTTCCGTTTAGTAGATATAAACTCATGGTTTCTACTCTGAACAAAAATATAAACATGTAAAGTGTTGGTCCCATGTTTCATACGCACAAAAAGCTTATTTCTCTCAAGGTTTGTGCACAAATTTGTTTACATTCCTGATAGATAGAATTTCTCCTTTGCCAAGATAATCCAGCTACCTGACAGGTGTGGCATATCAAGAATCTAATTAAACAGCATGATCATTACACAGGTGCACATTGTGCTGGGGACAATAAAAGGTCACTCTAAAATGTGCAGTTTTGTTACACAACATAATGCCACAGATGTCTCAAGTTTTGAAAGAGCGTGCAATTGGCATGTTGACTTCAGGAATGTCCACCAGAGCTGTTGCCAGATAATTTAACCTTTCTGGGAACAGGGGCAGTATTGAGTAGTTTGGATTAATAAGGTGCCCTATGTAAACTGCCTGTTACTCAGGCCCAGAAGCTAAGATATGCATGGTAGTATGGATAGAAAATACTCTAAAGTTTCCAAAACTGTTAATATAATGTCTATGAGTATAACAGAACTGATATGGCAGGCGAAAACCTGAGGAAAATCTATCCAGGAAATGCTATTATTTTGAAATGGCTGTTTTTCCATTGAAAGCCTATCCACCATACAAAGACATATGACCCAGTTCACAATCCCCATGGCTTCCACTACATGTGGCCAGTCTTTAGGCATTGTTTCAGGCTTTTACTCTGAAAAATGAGGGAGAAACACCACTTTCAATGAGTGGACAGTGGACATTTCCAGCAATGTTTGCTACACATGACCGGGAGCGCACATTCTTGTTTTTCCTTTTCTATTGACGGAGATATTGTCCGGTTGAAATATTATCGATTATTTATGACAAAAACAACCTGAGGATTGGTTATAAACATCGTTTGACATGTTTCTACAAACTTTTATCTTGCTGCTGTGACCGCGCTTTGTGCCAATGGATTACTGAACAAAACACACCAACAAAACGGAGGTTAATATACATAAAGAGGGACTTTATTGAACAAAAACGTAACATGGAGTCTTGTGAGTGCAACCATATGAAGATCATCAAAGGTAAGTGATTAATTGTATCGCTATTTCAGACTTTTGTGACTTCTCTACTTGACTGGTGTTTTGTTAGCTGGGCGCTGTCTTCAGATAATCACATGGTATGCTTTCGCCGTAAAGCCTTTTTGAAATCTGACCCAGCTTGGATTAACAAGAAGTTTATCTTTAAGCTGATGTTTAACACTTGTATCTTTTATGTATGTTTATTATGAGAATTTCAGTTTTGTTGAGTTTCATGCTCTGCAATTTCACCAGATGTTGTTTGAGACAGTGGATTACTGAACAAAACACGCTAACAAAGCGGAGGTTTTTGGAAATAAAGAGGGACTTTATCGTACAAAACAAACATTTATTGGGTAACTGGGAGTCTTGTGAGTGCAACCATATGAAGATCATCAAAGGTAAGTTATTAATTTTATCGCTATTTCTGACTTTTGTTACTCCTCTACTTGGCTGGTTACTGTTTGTAATGTTTTATGTGCTGGGCGCTGTCCTCAGATAATCACATGGTATGCTTTTGCCGTAAAGTATTTTTGAAATCTGACACTGTGGTTGGATTAACAAGAAGTTTATCTTTAAGCCGATGTATAACACTTGTATGTTTTAGGAATTTTTATTATGAGACTTCTGTTGTTTGAATTTGGCGCTCTGCAATTTCACTAGCGGAACACCTATCCCTAATAGGTTTTAATAGTCATTTCTCTACCATAAGCCACCTCCATTGTTGTTTTAGAGAATTTGACAGTACGTCCAACCGGTCTCACAACTGCACTGCACGTGTATGGCGTCGCGTGGGCGAGCGGTTTGCTGATGTCCATGTTGTGAACAAAGTGCCCTATGTTGGTGGTGGGGTGGTTATGGGCAGGCGTAAACTGTGGACAACGAACACAATTACATTTTAATGATGGCAATTTGAATGCACAAAAATATTGTAACAAGATCCTGAGGCCTGTTGTTTTTTTTAAATGTATCTGTGACCAACAGATGCATATCTGTATTCCCAGTCATGTGAAATCCATAGATTAGGGCCTAATGAATTAATTTATTAAATTGACAATATCTTGGAATTGCCTTCAGTGCCTCTTTAGGCCTTAGAGTTTTTTTTCTCATTTTGTCTCCTCACCCCAGTCTCATAAACTATGGGAATTGGTGAGTCTGTGTTCAATAATGGAAAAAAAAGTGAACATGGAGACCTATGAAGTGAGGGATTGTTAACAATCCCATAGTTAACATCTGAAACACTCAGCAGCCTCTGCTTTCAAACACACTCCTGCTCTTTCACTACCCCTCACTGTTCTGTTTGTGTTCAAATCCATCCTTTTTTCTTAAGGGATACATACTATTGACTGTACTGCTGAAGGGGTGCTCAGTCCTTGGAATGGAACATTTAAATGCTCTATAAAGTTCTGGACGCTATCTTAAACTTTGTCAGAGTACTCAGTAATTTTCCAAATTTGTTGCTCTGTAATTAAGAGATTCACTGGATTTATGGTAATCGACAGATCAAAACAAATGATATTTTATTTGTCACATGCGCCGAATACAACAGGTGTAGTATGCTTACGTACAAGCTCTTAACCAACAATGCTTTATGAAGTTACATTATTTAAAAAAAAATAATGTTAAGTAAAAAATAGATAAGTAGAAAATAAAAGTAACAAATAATCAGTTGGAACGGAGTGAACGTTGAAGTGAGAACATTCAACATTTGCACAACACTTTTAATAGGCTAGTCAAGGTGGAGAACTATAAGGGGGATGTGTTTTCAGACACACAGTAGCTGATGATATGTGCTGTATACATTAATACTAACTCAACAAAATAAATAGAATACAATTTTCAATTCAGTTCTCAATAGATTAACTAAGATTATGAATACTCATATTTGTCATTCACAGAGACCTGAGCTATTCTTAAATATTTAATTTTAATTTTTCCAGGCAAGTGCCTTTTCCTGCCCCAGCTATTGGCTGTGTCAACTTCCCAACTCAGACCTCCCACAGAAAAATGCTGTGCTTGCACCTGTGTCAGTCTGCCAGATGGACCTGCTGAGATTGTGCTGCAGGATTTTCTCCAAATCTCTTTCAAAGATCCAAGGCCTCGGGCCTAATACCTAAATATCTATAATTGATTTACTTTATGGGCTTACTGAGACTTGCTGTCCGATAATGCTGTGGTTCAATACATTGTTGATGAGCCACTTCCAAATGGAACTAAAACTAAATTGGGATCCTTAATTTAAGAAAACTAACTGAAACTATTTTTTTAAATGACATAGATGCAGAAAGTAAACAGCATAGTGGGTCAATTTCCGCCACAACTGAGACTGTTGAACCGTGAGGCTCAATTTCTCTGTTTTGTTGCCCTGGCTACCACGCTGTAATCAGCATGAAGCGAACCCGTGCACATGGGCAGATACTGTGTGACTGACTGTGAGAGCAAAGTGTTGCCTCTTGCTCATCTCAATATCCTAGCCTATTCATTGATGATGGTTCTGCTTTACTGAAGTTGCTAGTGCACAGTTCTGACTCTGTCTGCCTGGTGGCCGAACCTGTCTATACTGTGCCCCACCTCTCTCTCCCCGTCCCTCGCAAGCTCACCATGAAAGATACAAGTGTTTGTGTTCAAGACACCTAATCAGTCTCTAATCAGTCTCAACTAATCAGGGAGGGTTTGGCCGGCAGGGATATCCTTGCTCATCGCGCACTAGCGACTCCTGTGGCTGGCCGGGCGCAGTGCACGCTGACCAGGTCGCTAGGTGTACAGTGTTTCCTCCAACACATTGGTGCGCCTGGCTTCCAGGTTGGATGTGCATTGTGTCAAGAAGCAGTGCGGCTTGGTTGGGTTGTGTTAAGGAGGACACATGGCTCTCGACCTTCGCCTCTCCCGAGTCCATACAGGAGTTGCAGCGATGAAACAAGACAGTAACTACTACCAATTGGATACCACGGATTTGGAGATAAAAAGGGGGTAAAAGGTAAAAAAAGAAAACGGGAGTCGACATGCAATGAGTCGAGGAATTAATTATTTTGGAGTCGACTCTCCACCACTACATCATCATCGTTAGCAGTTAGAAAAATGGCAGAGAAAGGCAAGCGACACTAGCAAAGTCCTGTATGGCAATACTTTGAGAAGTTAAATGAGAAGGAAATGCAAACTTTGCGAGTTGGAATTGAGGTACAATAATGGTAGTACAGGTGCTTCACCATCTGAAAGGGACGCACCGTGAGACCCAAACCGTTGCTGGTAGCAGCACAGCTGCATTGAGAATTCACTTGGAATTGTATGTATTTTACTTAATGGGAAACCAATACAAAAATGTCTGTTTTAAATGTTAAAAAAGCTTCACAACCCTACTTCAAACCTTTCAGAATATATTTGGTGTTCTGTTATTTTCTCTCTCCAGTTTTTTGTTCTTCAGATGTTATTTGCCACTGCTGAGATTACTTGTTACAGACACGTGTGCTTCCCTCATCTTTGGGAAGAAACTCAATATTTTCAATATAAGCATGCTCCGTTCAAAAAAATGCAGAACCAAGAACAGATACAGCCCTTGGTTCACTCCAGACCTGACTGCCCTCGACCAGCACAAAAACATCCTGTGGCGGACTGCAATAGCATCGAATAGCCCCCGTGATATGCAACTGTTCAGGGAAGTCAGGAACCAATACACGCAGTCAGTCAGGAAAGCTAAGGCCAGCTTCTTCAGGCAGAAGTTTGCATCCTGTAGCTCCAACTCCAAAAAGTTCTGGGACACTGTGAAGTCCATGGAGAACAAGAGCACCTCCTCCCAGCTGCCCACTGCACTGAGGCTAGGTAACACGGTCTCCACCGATAAATCCACGATTATCGAAAGCTTCAATAAGCACTTCTCAACGGCTGGCCATGCCTTCCGCCTGGCTACTCCAACCTCGGCCAACAGCTCCGCCCCCGCAGCTCCTCGCCCAAGCCTCTCCAGGTTCTCCTTTACCCAAATCCAGATAGCAGATGTTCTGAAAGAGCTGCAAAACCTAGACCCGTACAAATCAGCTGGGCTTGACAATCTGGACCCTCTATTTCTGAAACTATCTGCCGCCATTGTCGCAACCCCTATTACCAGCCTGTTCAACCTCTCTTTCATATCGTCTGAGATCCCCAAGGATTGAAAGCTGCCGCAGTCATCCCCCTCTTCAAGGGGGAGACACCCTGGACCCAAACTGCTATAGACCTATATCCATCCTGCCCTGCCTATCTAAGGTCTTCGAAAGCCAAGTCAACAAACAGGTCACTGACCATCTCGAATCCCACCGTACCTTCTCCGCTGTGCAATCTGGTTTCCGAGCCGGTCACGGGTGCACCTCAGCCACGCTCAAGGTACTAAACGATATCATAACCGCCATCGATAAAAGACAGTACTGTGCAGCAGTCTTCATCGACCTCGCCAAGGCTTTCGACTCTGTCAATCACCATATTCTTATCGGCAGACTCAATAGCCTCGGTTTCTCGGATGACTGCCTTGCCTGGTTCACCAATTACTTTGCAGACAGAGTTCAGTGTGTCAAATCGGAGGGCATGCTGTCCGGTCCTCTGGCAGTCTCTATGGGGGTGCCACAGGGTTCAATTCTCGGGCCGACTCTTTTCTCTGTATATATCAATGATGTTGCTCTTGCTGCGGGCGATTCCCTGATCCACCTCTACGCAGACGACACCATTCTATATACTTTCGGCCCGTCATTGGACACTGTGCTATCTAACCTCCAAACGAGCTTCAATGCCATACAGCACTCCTTTCGTGGCCTCCAACTGCTCTTAAACGCGAGTAAAACCAAATGCATGCTTTTCAACCGATCGCTGCCTGCACCCGCATGCCCGACTAGCATCACCACCCTGGATGGTTCCGACCTTGAATATGTGGACATCTATAAGTACCTAGGTGTCTGGCTAGACTGCAAACTCTCCTTCCAGACTCACATCAAACATCTCCAATCGAAAATCAAATCAAGAGTCGGCTTTCTATTCCGCAACAAAGCCTCCTTCACTCACGCCGCCAAGCTTACCCTAGTAAAACTGACTATCCTACCGATCCTCGATTTCGGCGATGTCATCTACAAAATGGCTTCCAACACTCTACTCAGCAAACTGGATGCAGTCTATCATAGTGCCATCCGTTTTGTCACCAAAGCACCTTATACCACCCACCACTGCGACTTGTATGCTCTAGTCGGCTGGCCCTCGCTACATATTTGTCGCCAGACCCACTGGCTCCAGGTCATCTACAAGTCCATGCTAGGTAAAGCTCCGCCTTATCTCAGTTCACTGGTCACGATGGCAACACCCATCCGTAGCACACGCTCCAGCAGGTGTATCTCACTGATCATCCCTAAAGCCAACACCTCATTTGGCCGCCTTTCGTTCCAGTACTCTGCTGCCTGTGACTGGAACGAACTGCAAAAATCGCTGAAGTTGGAGACTTTTATCTCCCTCACAAACTTCAAACATCAGCTATCCGAGCAGCTAACCGATCGCTGCAGCTGTACATAGTCTATTGGTAAATATCCCACCCATTTTCACCTACCTCATTCCCATACTGTTTTTATACTGTTTTTTTTATTTATTTATTTACTTTTCTGCTCTTTTGCACACCAATATCTCTACCTGTACATGACCATCTGATCATTTATCACCCCAGTGTTAATCTGCAAAATTGTATTATTCGCCTACCTCCTCATGCCTTTTGCACACATTGTATATAGACTGACAATTTTTTTTTCTACTGTGTTATTGACTTGTTAATTGTTTACTCCATGTGTAACTCTGTGTTGTCTGTTCACACTGCTATGCTTTATCTTGGCCAGGTCGCAGTTGCAAATGAGAACTTGTTCTCAACTAGCCTACCAGGTTAAATAAAGGTGAAATAAAAAATAAATTCCAAGTCCACCTTTTAGCCCATCTCTCATCCCCACTCCTCCAAACCTCATGCCGCTTATTTAGTGGAAGTACCCGCGCTAAGGCAGCCAGGTTGCGCTGGTGTAATTTTTTATTTTATTTTTTATTTTGGCACTTTGGCTCGCCACGCCGCAGCCTTAAATGCTACATAAATAAAACATCTCGTATTGCGCCAGGGACCTATCCTCGGAGGAGGCGTTGTCATTTACGAGGCGTGAGGCTGCGCGCATAAATATCACTGGAGTTTTATCACAGCCCACCACTGGGACTGATTGAATTGATCCATAGTTTGGCAGGTGGCAACATACATGTAAATGGACACTCATGGAAACACACACTCACACAAATCAGTACCCTCCTGTTCAGTCAAATACACAGACTCTCCCTCTGTCTCACATTATTAGTGAATCCCTCTCATTCACCAAGTCACTGTGCACACATACATGCGAGCGTCAACACACACCCACACTTTAAAAGAAAATATATAAAAAACACTTTTGGCTCACTAAAGTACACCCTTGGCTGTGCATTCTGACAGATGCCTCTTCTATACCTAGCCCGCAGCTTAGGCGCAAAGCTCCAATTTAGCTCAGGTGCTGAACCCACCAAAAAAGAGTCAGTATCCTATGGGAAAGAGCTTTAAGTAGAGAGGGGGGAAGAGGGAGGAAAACAAGGATGGGAGTCAAGAGTTGTAGGAAAGGACTTGGATAGACAGAGATGGATAGACCAAGCGAGGGAATCGAGAGTCGATAACAAGTTCGAGAGACTGGATGAGAGAGTGAAAGAGGGATGGAGAAAGAGCTAGAGTGGGGGAGAGCGAGAGAAAAAGGGGGGAGCAGGAAAGACTACTAGTAGCGAGAGGCTAAAACACACACACATTCCAAAGCTGCCCCTCCTCAGAAACAGATTGCGCAACCCAGAAGACAGGAGCCTTGTCGTGGTGTGATTGTTTCACTGAGAGAGAAAGTACAGCTTGGAGTGTGCCAGCCAACGGGGGGTTCCTGAGTGTATGTGTCTGTGTTTGAGAGAGGGCTACGCTAATCTTCCCACTCCACACCGAAGACTTCAATCACACTGAGGGAGAGGCAGAGGAGTGCTTTTTGAAGAACCTTGTGTTCGAATCAGCCATGCTAATAGTTACGCAGATGCAACAGAATGCCACCTTCTCCAAATCAGAAAAGGTAAGGGCTCTCACCCTAACCTACATATTGTAACATTGAGCTTTTTTAAATTGTTCTGTGCTCTTTAATTGTGGAGTTGTAAGTTATTGCATATTGAAAATATTTATTGTTCTCTTATGATTACTACATGAAAATGATTTGCACCATCACACCTTTCTTAATGACAATCATAAGCGGTAGTTGTTGCCGTATTCACTCTATGTGCATGCATGCATTGCCGTTCCCAGCTCCCCCAAAGGCGATGGAGTTCAAATGGGGTGATATATTTTCCATTGGCATAGCCTGGAGAGGAGTGGACAGCTCTTCAATAAGTCGAGGTGCAGCCAAAAAAGTACAAGAACATCCAAGAAAATGGAGCGTATCACTTGCTCACTATTAAAAAATATTTTATTATGCTTTTCGAGTTAAATGATATTCAGCTTTTAATTATGAGCAAGAGTCACACCTTGATGCATTTGGCATAGCTAGGCACCAGAGTGTGACGCAGGAGCTTTTTGCATTCGGCACGGTCATGCGCAGGTGTCCCCCCTTAGTGGTAGCCTTCATAACTCTCCTCCCTTTCTCAAGGCTCCTGGAGGTCGGAGTTCAATCAGGGGCTTGAGCTGCCTTGTTAAATCATCCACAGTCCTATTTATGTATTTATCTGCTTATTTGGGCCCCTCTTTGTCTCTACGTAATGAGTCAGGACTGCTGTGTATTAGCATTTTTACTCTCTGTATGGTGGTGAGTCTTATGGAGTTCTCTCTAGTTGGTTGGACTTTCAATCCTTTTCTTGTGAAAGTGATTCAGTAGATTGAATTGTAGACTGACATGTAGTTTTGAGCCACAATCCTGTGTTTCAACTCAATGGGAGCCCCACAATCTTGGTTTAAAGCAGAACAAGTAACATTGTTGGGATATGTAACCACTCTCCAATTCATAGATAGAGTTATGTATGTAAAGACCGACAGTCCATGAGATTTAATTTTTTAATAAAAAAAAAAAAGTTTCAACAAATCTATAAATGTGTTTTCTTATGTATTGGATCTTCTTGTCCAGCTCCTGTTATTAATTTGGATGTGCTTAAAAACCCTTTCATTTCTTGGCCAGACAACCATGATGTTGCTTCCATCCACGTAGTAGGTTCTGTAGTGTTAATATGTCACTAATGTGATCAACCAGGATCCACTGCCTGGCATCCCTTTGTTCTTAAACCTGGGTTCACGGCTTTGGTACTACTGAGATCAGGGGTGTATTCATTCCGCCAACTCTGCTGCAAAACGTTTCTTAGACTAAAGAAAACTAAACAGGGATGGGCCTACCAGAATTTGTCCAATAGAAACTCTTGTTTTGCTCTGTTTACTTTTGTTTGGTTCGTAAGTGGTTTGCGTAATCAATACACCCCAGATGACTTAGAGCCCGATGGCAGTCTGATGTAATATGGCGAAGCCTGTATGTTATTGATGTGCCAGCTTTAATACAAAGTTTCACATTCCCCCCTCTTACCTTCCCGAGCGAGTAACATCACTCCTTTTTTGTTAAGACGTTTCATTTCCCAGCTAATGTGTCTAATTCCACTCGGTCTCTCTCACGCTACAGTACTCCAAGCCTTCTCCCCCATGAAATATAGTGCCCCAGCTCAGACGGATATCTTTCTCTTTGAACAATGATCATGCTTTAACTCCGAGGTGGTGAGATAAGTCCCGGGTTTAGAGACGTTCGTTGATGGTTTATTTGGGAGTGGAACGTGGTGATGTATTATGGGATGAAGAATTGTGTTTTTTATGTAGTCGTTTGGAAGTGAGATGGTTTCTGCTAGGGTGGACAGATGCAGGACTAGATGTGGCTATTGACAGCCAGTGTCGTAGGGCAGCATTTCCCAAACCTCTCCTCAGTTACCTTCAGCCTTTACATGATCTATTTGAGAACTAGCTGGTTTAACTTGTCAACTAATTATCGTCAAGCCCTTTACTAGTCCAATCAAATCAAATCAAAATAAAATACAATTTTATTGGTCACATACACATTGTTAGCAGATGTTAATGCAAGTATAGCGAAATGCTTGTGCTTCTAGTTCCGACAGTGCAGTAATATCTAACAAGTAATCTAACAATTCCCCAACAACTAGCTAATACACACAAATCTAAAGGGGTGAATGAGAATATGTACATATAAGTATACGGATGAGCGATGGCTGAGCGGCATAGGCAAGGTGCAGTAGATGGTATAAAATACTGTATATACGTGTGATATGAGTAATGTAAGATATGTAAACATTATTAAAGTGACATTATTTAAAGTGGCATTGTTTAAAGTGACTAGTGGTCCATTTATTAAAGTGTCCAGTGATTGGGTCTCAATGTAGGCATCAGCCTCGGAGTTAGTGATTGCTGTTTAGCAGTCTGATGGCCTTGAGATAGAAGCTGTTTCTCAATCACGTGTGCTCGTCAGGTGTGCTAGGTGTTCCGGTGCCATGCATTGAAACGCGTATCTTTCTTGTGGATTTCTTTTGCAAAATAACTTAATTAACAGATTTATTTTCAGACAATTTTCAACATATAACATCAAATTAAGGTGTTGGACATTCACTGTATTTTCAAGGGACAATAGCAGATCAATTTTGCTCCAGAGAAGTAGCTCATTGTTCCCTCGTTGGCGCCTAGCTTCTAAATAACGTTAGCTAGCTATCAAGCTAGCCAGGTTTCCTTAGCAGCTTGTACACAGGCCGGCTAGGACCACTGATTGTCCCCAGTGTGGCTGTTTGGATTCCTGCTGTTTGTTGCTGTTTCCATCTGCCCTGTGACCTGCCCAATCTGGAACTGCTTGGAGTAACAACAGCGTAGCCTACATTGCTACCATGATAAAGACCAAAGCCAGTATGAGTACCGTTGAGGACAGTGGTGTCTCTCTATCACAGGTGAATTCACTTTTTAAATTAACAAAAATAGTTCTACAAGTGTTGTATCCAAATACTGATGGAGTCAACTAATAAAATAATGGATGATCTGACCAGAGAGGTCCAGGACCTGAAGAACAGTTTATAGTTCTCCCAGGATCAGCTCAATGAGTTTAAACAGGAGAACAGCAAGATGAAACATATATGTAAGTTATTGACATAGGACATCAGTTCTGTATGTGAATCCATGATAACAATGACATAGAAATCTGATTTATCTTGAGGGACAATCTAGGATAGCAGAATCTCCACATGAGACCTGGACAGAGTCTGAGGACAAAGTGAGGGAAATGATCAATGGGGAATTTGAAGATGGACCACAGGAAGATTGAGATGTAGCGCGCCCACAGGACTAGAAAATCCACCTCCAGCCCAGGTGCCAGGCCCAGGACAATAGTGGTCAAATTCCTGATGTTCAAGGACAAGGTAGCTGTTCTGCAAAGAGCCAAGAACTTGACAAGAACATACATCTTCCTCAACAAGGACTATCCTGAAGCTGTGCGCCAGAAGAGGAAAGAACTTATCCCAGTCATGAAAGCTGCCAGAGCGCATGGGGACATTGCTTACATCCACTATGACAGACTCATTGTCCACCCTCCCAAACTCTTCCCAAAAGCCTGGAAGGGATGACAGCACAGACACACACACTTATACACACCAACTGATTGATGGACAGCTGAAGCAGGTTTTTTCTTGCTTTGTTTGTTCTTTTCCATAATTATGTCTATCTCCGATAAGCTACCCAGGAAATGGCTAAAATGAAATCAATAACTTGCTAACATCCGATAACGTTCATATGTTAGCAATTTCTGAGACTCACTTCGATAATTCCTTTGATACAGCACTAGCAATACACAAAAACAATTTGGAGCACAAATTGGTTTACTTCTCTGTTACTGAGCATTTCTGAGGGGGTGCTGAGGCATATTTATGTCTGTAATAAAGCCCTTTAGGGGGAAAAACTCATTCTGATTGGCTGGAACTGGCTCCCCAGTGGGTGGGCCTATGCCCCCCCAGGCCCACCTATGACTGTGCCCTTGCCCAGTCATGTGAAATCTATATGAACTATATGAACTTATATGAACTGTAACTGAGTGAAATCTTTGAAATTGTTAAATTGTTGCATTTATATATTGCATTTATATTTTTGTTCAGTATACCAACTACAGAAGAGGCAGGAATGTCTATGGGGGAGGTGTTGCTGAGGGGAGGACAGCTCATAATAATGTCTGGAATGGAGCGAATGGTATGGCATCAAATACATGGAACCCATGCGTTTGATTTATTTGATACCGTTACGCTAATTCCGCTCCAGCCATTTCCCCTAGCCAGTCTCCCCAATTAAGGTGCCACCAACCGCATGTGTGCTGTATATATTCAGAGGCATATCCTTGTAATGTTTAGAGAGGATCTCATGTCGAGTGTTGTGATTGCAGGTTCACCTGCCTCATCTAAAGCTAACAGTCAGCAGTGCTAACAGTCAGCATCTTGATAATGTGTGTGAAATACTTGATTTTGTATGTGGGTCTTTCTATAAATAATGGGGCCAATGTGTGACATTGGGATCAACATTTCAAAATGTTTTGAAACAAAAGTAAAAAGGATTTTCATTCAGTTTCACGTGTACTTAAAGGAATAGAAGTAAATATATGCAAATTGGCCCATGACTCCACCTATACAACAACATAGACCTAGGACTATACATCCTTGAAGCAGGGTTCATACACACATTGACAAGTCAAATTCAAGCACTTAATTGTAATTTTCAAGGACTAATCATTTATATAATTGTACATACCCTGAGTTGGCTAGGGTAGGCCATCATTGTAAGTAAGAATTTGTTCTTAACTGACTTGCCTAGTTAAATAAAGGTTAAATAAAATAAACATAAGGCATAATATAGAATGCCTACCTCATCTCTGTACCTCAGTTGAGCAGTGAATTTCAAATACAGAATCATTCCCCCACCAAAATCTATGGCAAGACTTGAAAATGGTTGTCCAGCAATGGTCAATGACCAATTTGACAGAGCTTGAAGAATTTTGAAAAGAATAATGGGATAATATTGTACCATCCAGGTGGAAAAGAGACACAATTGTAATCGCTGCCAAAAGGGGAAACTAACGTGTATTGATCAGGTGTATGAATACTTTCTGAAGGCACTGTACAGTATGTGGCCAACGCAGGCACATAATAAAGACATGATTAGGAGTAGCATCAATCTGACCAAAAACCAGGGTCCTTTTTTAATGGAAGGATTTGTATGGAAAGCCAAGTTTAAGCCAAAATTAGACGTTGTCATCCTCAAATTGACCACACATGGTTTTACCGCAACAGAGTAGCGCAACACCCTTCAATTGAAGCGGCGGGAAACAAACAAAAGTGGCCACATCTCTCACAAAAACGGATAAAAATTTAAATCATTGATAATTTTAATGGAGCAGGAGAACTTAGAAATGGGCTACTATAATTGCAAGGACTTTTCAAGCACCAAATTGAGGAAATGTCTGATTTTCAAGGTGCAGTAGGCCTATTCCAGTACTTCTGAGCTCCAAATTCAAGTTCACGTATGCTACTTCAAGCCCCTTGTACTGTTTAAAATTTGTCATGTTATTTCATTACCAGATGATATTATGAATAAGCCCACTAGGCTATGCAATTTTTTGTCATTATATCCAGAATAATTAATAGGAATAGTTAGGTACAACTGTTTTCACCGGCGTAACGAACGAGACACCAAAATATTCTGGACATTCCATGCGTTCCTTCTGGACATTCCATAGTGCATGCTATCACAAAAGCTGTTCGCCACTTGACTGTCATTCGTAAAATTCCTTCCTGGATCAGATGATGATGTGTGAAAATATCACAGCGTAACTAATCAGCTAGACACCAAATGGCATCAAACAAGTATTATGCACCATTATTGAAGAACCACATTGATGACAGTATCAATTTAGGTTTTAAGTATCAAAGTGAGTGACTTTTTCAGTTCGAAGCATTCAATTTTGCAATCACATTTATAATTGTTTTATCATTTGTGTGCCCATGAAAACAGTTTTCATCCCGTAAGATAAGGAGACACTAAATGTTACGTAGTTACACTGCATTTCTGAGTTCTCTATACAAAAATCTGTCTTGACAGTTAGATCCAAAATTCTTACAAGGTTCAAGTTCAATGTCTAATTTAACTGATTAATGCTTACTATATGATATAACAACAACTTACGCTGTTTTATGTCACAAGATTTTGGACAAATCCGTCAAGACACCAACCATGATAAAGGGTTAAACACAGATTTTAAATCAACTCAGGAATGTATCTATGCCCCCCCCCCCCCTTACAGTGCATTCGGAAAGTATTCAGACCCCTTCACTTTTTCCACATTTTGTTATGTTACAGCCTTATTCTAAAATGGATCATTAGCCGTTGGCGTCGGCTAATGGGGATCCTAGTAACAATGTAATCCCCCCCTGAAAAAAAGGTGTGCTAGTCAGGTGTACTAGTCAGGTGGGTGGGTGTTAGTTCAGGGCTGCAAGAACATTGTGAAACGTCTCATGGTCCGCTAGGTGAAGTTTGAGAAACACTGCTATAGGGTTCCCTCTGTTAAGTTTAGTCCTGTATTCCATCCAGAAATGGTCTGTACAGAGAGGAGCTCTGGATTGTGAAGAAAATTACTGTGGAGTGGAAATCACAAAAGGTCATTATTGATTGTTTTCTCTCATTATAAAATGACAGATGGTGTAAAATGTAAGACGTATCAACTGATAGAATTTGAACAAGGGGATTTTCTCAGAGGACTTTTGTCTCCCGGACAGATTTCTCATGGCTTTTATAGTCATAATTCTTCACAAACAAATCAATAGTGACTTTCAGCCTGTTGCTTTTGTTGTCACTCGCACAACCTTTTCCTTCTCCTGGCCTGAATACCGTATGAAAAAGCAAGGCAGAAGAAATTAAATGCATTGATTTTTCCAAAGAAAAGCGTTGGCTAAAGTTTTAAGGCCAATTACATCGTCTTTGAGTCAAGAATTGGACGTGACTTGCTACCATAACAAATTAAAAAGCTGTCAGATAATGGATTAAGTTTTGGGGTGTAATTACAAAGCTTTAAACAAGTATGGATCTTTAAGCTGCAGCTAGACGTGCTTCTAGTAAGCTGAGGTTTGTGTCTGTGCGAGTGTGTTAGAGGTCTTTACGGGTCCACCCGAATACCTGAGACCCGACCCGGGACACAAGCGGGTCCAAAATTAAACCTTTCCCTCGGGTCGGGTTCTTTTTGATTGTCATCGGGTCTTGGGTCTATGTAACTACAACTGATAGACCTGAGTGGACATGACTCTGCATAGCCTATAGCATATTTATTTTATGCTAATAAGGTTAATTTATTGACTTTAATTGGCCTAGCCAACATATGTCACAGAAGAGCTACAGCTGAAGTCAGAAGTTTACATACACCTTAGCCAAATACATTTAAACTCAGTTTTTCACAATTCCTGACATTTAATCCTAGTAAAAATTTCCTGTCCTAGGTCAGTTAGGATCATAATTTTATTTTAAGATAGTGAAATGTCAGAATAATAGTAGAGAATGATTTATTTCAGCTTTTATTTCTTTCATCACATTCCCAGTGGGTCTGAAGTTTACATACACTCAATTAGTATTTGGTAGCATTGCCTTTAAATTGTTTAACTTGGGTCAATCATTTCGGGTAGCCTTCCACAAGCTTCCCACAATAAGTTGGGTGAATAGTGGCACATTCCCCCTGACAGAGCTGGTGTAACTGAGTCAGGTTTGCAGGCCTCCTTACTCACACACGCTTTTTCAGTTCTGCCCACAAATTTTCCATAGGATTGAGGTCAGGGCTTGTGATGGCCACTTCAATTCCTTGACTTTGTTGTCCTTAAGCCATTTTGCCACAACTGTGGAAGTATGGTTGTGGTCATTGTCCACTTGGAAGACCCATTTGCGACCAAGCTTTAACTTCCTGACTGTTGTCTTGAGATATTGCTTCAATATATCCACACAATTTTCCTACCTCATGATGCCATCTATTTTGTGAAGTGCACCAGTCCCTTCTGCAGCAAAGCACCCCCACAACATGATGCTGCCACCCCCGTGCTTCACAGTTGGAATGGTGTTCTTGCAAGCCTCCCCCTTTTTCCTCCAAACATAACAATGGTCATTATGGCCAAACAGTTCTATTTTTGTTTCATCAGACCAGAGGACATTTCTCCAAAAAGTATGATTTTTGTCCCCATGTGCAGTTGCAATCCATAGTCTGACTTTTTATGGCAGTTTTGGAGCAGTGGCTTCTTCCTTGCTGAGCAGACTTTCAGGTTATGTTGATATAGGACTCGTTTTACTGTGGATATAGATACTTTTGCACCTGTTTCCTCCAGCATCTTCACAAGGTCCCTTGCTGTTGTTCTGGGATTGATTTGCACTTTTCGCACCGAAGTACGTTCATCTCTAGGAGAGAGAACACGTCTCCTTCCTGAGAGGTATGTCTGCTGCGTGGTCCCATTGTAACGCATGTCATCGGAAGGAGTGGACCAAAGTGTGAAAAGTGTTCATGATTTATTTTATTATCAAAAACACTCGAACAAAGTAACAAAACGAAAGAGAACAGTTCTGTCAGGTAAGAGACTAAACAGAAAATAACTACCCACAAACAGGTGGGAAAAAGACTGCCTAAGTATGATTCCAAATCAGAGACAACGATAGACAGCTGCCTCTGATTGGGAACCATACTCGGCCAAAACAAAGAAATAGACAACATAGAATGCCCACCCCAAATCACACCCTGACCTAACCAAATAGAGATATTAAACGTCTCTCTAAGGTCAGGGCGTGACACCCATGGTGTTTATACTTGCGTACTATTGTTTGTATAGATGAACGTGGTACCTTCAGGCGTTTGGAAATTTCTCCCAAGGATGAACCAGACTTGTGGAGGTCTACAATATATTTTCTGAGGTCTTGGCTCATTTCTTTTGATTTTCCCATGATGTCAAGCAAAGGGGCACTGAGTTGAAAGGTAGGCCTTGAAATACATCCACAGGTACACCTCCAATTGACTCAAATGATGTCAATTAGCCTATCAGAAGCTTCTAAAGCCATGACATCATTTTCTTGAATTTTCCAAGCTGTTTAAAGGCACAGTCAACTTAGTGAATGTAAACTTCTGATCCATTGGAATTGTGATACAGTGAATTATAAGTGAAATAATCTGTTTGTAAACAATTGTTGGAAAATTACTTGTGTCATGCACGAAGTAGATTTTCCTAACCGACTTGCCAAAACTATAGTTTGTTAAACCTCTTTGGGCTGCAATCCGGTTACCGGGATGATATGACAACAGCCACTGAAAGTGCAGGGCGCCAAATTCAAAACAACATAAATCTCATAATTACAATTCCTCAATCATACATGTATTTTATACCGTTTTAAAGGTATTCTTGTTGTTAATCCCACCACAGTGTCCAATTCCAAATAGGATTTACAGCAAAAGAACCACAAACAATAATGTTAGGTCAGCACCTAGGCACAATAAAAACATTTTTCCAGCCAAAGAGAGGAGTCACAAAAACCACAAATAGAGATAAAATGAATCACTAACCTTTGATGATCTTCATCATATGACACTAATAGGACTTCATATTACACAATACATGTATGTTTTATTTGATAAAGATCATATTTATCTAAAGAAATCTGAGTTTACATTGGCGCGTTACATTCACTAGTTCCAAAAACAGCCAGGGATTTTGCATAAACACATCAATTCAACATAAATACTTATCATAAATGTAGATGATAATACAAGTTATACACATGGAATTATAGATATACCTCTCCTTAATGCAACCGCTGTGTCAGATTTCAAAAAACTTTACTGAAAAAGCAAACCATGCAATAATCTGAGACGGCGCTCAGAACAATCAAGTCAAAATAGCCGCCATGTTGTAGTCAACATAAACCATAAATTACATGCTAAATATTCCCTTACCTTTGATCTTCATCAGAATGCACTCCAATGAATCCCAGGTCCACATTAAATGCTTGATTTGTTCGATAATGTCCGTTATTTATGTCCAATTGGTTACTTTTAGTTAGCGCGTTTGGTATACATATCCAAACGCTCGTTCTGGTCAGCGTTACGTCGGACAAAACCTTCAAAAAGTTATATTACAGGTCGAAGTAAGATTTCAAACTACAATCATTATGATGTTTTTAACATTCATCTTCAATAAAGTTCCAACCAGAGTATTCCTTTGTGTTTTCAGGAGCCATGGAACGCAGGTCGCGATCATATGCAATGCGCATGACCAAAAAATGGCTGACTGCCAGACACCTGATTCATTCTGCTGTCATTCAGTCCCACGACACAGTAGAAGCCTCATTCAAATTTCTATAGACGGTTGACATATAGTGGAAGCCCTAGGAAGTGCAACATAATTAATATCTCAAGCGGATTTCAATGGGACCTGTGTTGAGTACGTACACTGCCACAGATTTCTCACTTCCTGTTTTGATTTCTCCTCAGGTTTTTGCCTGCCATATGAGTTCTGTTATACTCACAGACATCAGTCAAACAGTTTTAGAAACTTCAGAGTGTTTTCTATCCAATACTACCCTATACTAATAATATGCATATATTAGCAACTGAGAATGAGGAGCAGGCCGTTCACTTTGGGCACCTTATTCATCCAATCTACTCAATACTGCCCCCCAGCCATAAGAAGTTTTAATTAACAAGAAATTTGTGGAGTGGTTGAAACCTAAGTGTATGTAAACTTCCGGCTTCAACTGTACTGTACTTGATAAACATTTGTTTTTTTGTCAATTGTGTCCAGTCTGGTCTAGTTGTCGTCGGGTCCTTTCGGGTTCGGATCGGATTGTTCTCAGGTCCGGGTCCCTTTTTTAAATCATTGTCCTTGTTCTGTTCAGGTTGAAACTTTTTGCACCTGAGGAGACCTCTAGTGTACGTGTGAACTGAATTTGATAGATTTAGACCGGGGGTTCCTTGTAAGTTACTGGGGAAAATATTTCAATACTGTAAATGTGTGTATACAAATATTGTTCAATTCTTTAAAAATTAAAACAAATAGTGACACTGAACAAACACACAGAACTCTTTTCTTTCCTTTCTTTCTTCCACTCTATCGTCTACTTTTATACTGTCTCCCTCTCCTCCCACTCTCCACCTCTCAACTCATAATTTCAGGACATCTGGAGGTACAAATAAAACATGGTTTGGCGTGTGCGTTGTGCTGCAGTCAGCAACGCTTGCAGCGAAAATAAATAAATCAGTCAAGTAATAAACCAGGGAGGTGCAGCCATGCAGGAAGCATCCTGCTCTGCTAGTCTACCTGTCCTGCAGGCTCCCAACAGTCTTTGTCCCCCAATGACTGACAGGTGACATGCTGAATGCTAACCTGCTAATCGCTAGCAAACCAACCCAATCTCTTTAGTCGAGCAGTCGCAATTTTTATTTTTCATGATATACAAGACACCTGCCTGATTCGCGCTTGTCTCAGTGGACTAATCCATTGTGGAAGCCACAGAGATGGCACAGTCAATCACTCTAAGACGTGATACTGAAATTGTATATGGTTATATTATGAAAAAAGAATGTTGCGGCACTAATAAATCTAATAGTTTATAGCAAATGCGCTTTCTCCCGTGTTGGATATGGTCACTGTCCGCGGTTCTGAAAATGTATCTTCAGTGCCCTGTAGAATTGGCACCATTCCCTATGTTGCTATATTTATAATAGCAAAGATAACCAGCATATTGGGATTGAAAACAATGTGGCGGAGCCAGCAACAGCAGAGACGAGGAAACAGCCCTTGCTTTCAACCCTATTCCGACCTGATTCGTTTACTGGGGTGAGTCGGATAATGTAATTATGTGCACAAGCACAAAACACCATATCTGTCATTTTAGTCTCGCCCGAATTTGCCATGGCAGTAATTTGTACATGGCAGGAGAGTAACAATTCCAGCCAGAATAACCTACTGTTTTTTGGCAAACTCCAAGATCCCGTGATAATACTAGTCCCGTGCGAATCGACATCCCTGTGATTTGAGAGAAATGTCGGCGGTTGACAGGTGTTGCTCACGGTTTCAGCAAGAAAAAACAATAACTGATTCGATAAATTTAACGATGTGCAGCACATATCCTATATACAGCATGGAGAGTCTACATGTATCAACTTTCACAGTGAATGCTTTTGTTAATGTTTTGTGCGTATGAATTGAATATCGCCAAATGCATCAGTACAAAATTTTGTGTAACCCTTGCTGTTAATAGATCACAAAGCAGCATACAACTGACCTAAAGGTTTGGAAATGACATGTTCACTTTTGCATCCATAGCCTTAAAACGCATCGCAAGTGCACTGTTTTGCTTACATCTGAAGGCTGGTGGGCATTTACACGTTTACTGCGAATCGCTAAAATATCCTAATGATTATGATCACACTTCGTCAATTCAAATTGATACCAAAGATGGTTTGGTTTGGTTTAGAAACTAGCTTGAGTTATCAGTGTAGCCCTGTTGTCTCCTGGACTTGTTAACATATCGTCACGCCTAGAAAAAACACCTCCAGGCTTCTGTCATAACTGTCAATTTATTGGAAAAAAGAAAGAATTACAGGGGGCAGTTTGGAAAAAACGAATCCCATCTGAATCGTCCTCTGGAATAACGGACATTCTAGGGTAATATATTCATTACCAACATTCTCTAGTAAATCTAGTCCAGTGAGAATAGGGCTAAGCCTAATTGTACAGTTGAAGTCACATTGTCAAAACTCTTCACACGGTCAGCGAAACAGAAGTGTATGTGGACCAAACTGTGAATTATTTTTATTGCTTTCACACAAAATGCTTTCAATGACCACATTCTCTGAAATCCATTAACTCTTTTCTCATTCATACCCCACCACCTGCAAAACTATATACAGTTGAAGTCGGAAGTTTACATACACCTTAGCCAAGTACATTTAAACTCAGTTTCTCATCATTCCTGACATTTAATCAGAGTAAAAATTCCCTGTTTTAGGTCTGTTAGGATCACCACTTTATTTTAAGAATGTGAAATGTCAAAATAATAGTAGAGGGAGTGATTTATTTCAGCTTTTATTTCTTTCATCACATTCCCAGTGGGTCAGAAGTTTACATACACTCAAATAGTATTTGGTAGCATTGCCTTTAAATTGTTTAACTTGGGTCAAATGTTTCGGGTAGCCTTCCACAAGCTTCCCACAATAATCTGGGTGAATTTTGTCCCATTCATCCTAACAGAACTGGTGTAACTGAGTCAGGTTTGTAGGCCTCCTTGCTCACACACGCCTTTTCAGTTCTGCCCACAAATTTTCTATGGGATTGAGGTCAGTGCTTTGTGATGGCCACTCCAATACCTTGACTTTGTTGTCCTGAAGTCATTTTGCCACAACCATTTTGCCATACTGGAAGTATGCTTGTGGTCATTGTCCATTTGGAAGACTCATTTGCGACCAAGCTTTAACTTCCAGACTGTTCTCTTGAGATGTTGCTTCAATATATCCATGCAATTTTTCCTACTTCATGATGCCATCGATTTTATGAAGTGCACCAGTCCCTCCTGCAGCAAAGCACCCCCATAACATGATGCTGTCACCCCCGTGCTTCACGTTTTGAATGGTGTTCTTCGGCTTGCAAGCATCCCCCTTTTTCCTCCAAACATAACGATGGTCAATATGGCCAAAAAGTACGATCTTTGTCCCCATGTGCAGTTGCAAACAGTAATCTGACTTTTTTTTATGGTGGTTTTGGAGCAGTGGCTTCTTCCTTGCTGAGCAGCCTTTCAGGTTATGTTGATATAGGACTCGTTTTGCTGTGGATGTAGATACTTTTGTACCTGTTTCATCCAGCATCTTCACACGGTCGATTGCTGTTGTTCTGGGATTGATTTTCACTTTTCATACCAAAATAAGTTCATCTCTAGGAGACAGAACGCGTCTCCTTCCTGAGCGGTATGACGGCTGTGTGGTCCCATGGTGTTTATGCTTTCGTCCTATTACTTGTATAAATGAACGAGGTACCTTCAGGCGTTTGGAAATTGCTCCCAAGGATGAACCAGACTTCTGGAAGTCTACAATTTGTTTTCTGAGGTCTTGGCTGATTTCTTTTGATTTTCCCATCATGTCAAGCAAAGAGGCACTGAGTTTGAAGGTAGGCCTTGAAATCTACAGGTACACCTCCAATTGTCCAATTGACTCAAATGATGTCAATTAGCCTATCAGAAGTTTCTAAAGACATGACATCATTTTCTGGAATTTTCCAAGCTGTTCAAAGGCACAGTCAATTTAGTGTATGTAAACTTCTGACCCACTGGAATTGTGATACAGTGAATTATAAGTTAAATAATCTGTATGTATGTATGCTCACTAAGGAAAACTGAACAAAGCATCTTTGAACAATTTAAACCGTATCTGTACAGTTATTTAAGTGACTATTCTTTGGAAACATTTGAGTTTGTTTATAGGATAGTGGGAGATAACGGAAATGTATTTTTCTCCCATCCATGTGCTGTTAAATTACCTACATCTCGCTCTCCAATGTTTCCCCCACACACACAATCCCTCCCTTTCTACCCCCTTCCCTTTCTGTCGTCTAAATTTCCCAGGTTATTTATCTTTGCCATTTTAAAAAGGATTGGACTCAATTTGCCATGCTTCTTGTCAGTAAACTGGAGAATTCCATAGTTGATTTTAACCCATCATTAAACTGCACAGTGGGCAAACATTGTTTATTGAAACTTTCCCCCCATTAGTCTTTTATAAGATTTAGTTCATGATGGATGTACTGTTTTTATTCCATTCAAAATCTGAATACTGGTATTGGGCATATGGAGGTGTCAATCAAAAGGTGTTGTCCTTTGATTGGTCTAGGTGTGTGGGGGTTGTGGTAAAAACCAATGACAGGACCTATTAATTTCACTGTTTGGCTTTTAGACCAACACCGTCAAGCTCCAGCAATTTCAATTTCCATATGTCATTCAAACAAGCCTCTGCTGGTGGCCAAACACACTCTCTGAAAACACACACACACACACACACACACACACACACACACAAAACAGTCGTTATACTTATTTGTCCCTTGCTGAGAAGATAAGTGTGGCCAACTCTGTCAGGTACATTTCATTTCCAACAGCATGTCAGGTTCATGAAACATCACAGGATCTTCACGGGGTGACATGGAACAGGCCCTAACAGGATTGCGGCAGCTAATTCAGTTTTTCCACTGTAACGCAGGGTGTACAGCAGACCCAAATATCCTGGGTAATGGCAGTATTGATCCTCGACATCTGAAGCCAAGTAATAAAGGTTGAGGTGTGTGACAGCACTCTGAGTGAGAGATGGGGCGTGGAGAAAAATGTGACGAGAGGATAAATTCATGGGCTTTTTCTCTCCCTCAGTCGCTCCTTCTCTCTCCCCTGCTGAGAAACCATCCCTTTCAATCGTTTTTTTCTCTCTCCAGCTGACAAGGTCAAACCCTTTTGATACTTTTCCTCCTCAAGTTCCAACTTTCCTTGAACTTCCTTTGAGGAAATTTCACTTTTATGACTTATAATTAACTTTTTCGCTACCATCATTACTCACTGTATAAACTGCTACCGTAAAGACACTAATACTCACTGTAGAAACTGCTACCGTAGACACTAATACTCACTGAATAAACTTCTACTATAAAGACCATAAAGACACGAATACTCACAATATATACTGCTACCGTAAAGATGCTAATATTCACTATATATACTGCTACTGTAAAGACACTATTACTCACTGTTTTTACTGTTACCGTAAGGACACTAAAACTCACTATATACTGTGCATTCGGAAAGTATTCAGTCCCCTTCACTTTTTCCCGTTTTTTTTTATGTTAGAGCCTTATTCTAAAATGGAAGAATTTTTTTTCCCCCCCTCATCAATATACACACAATACCCCATAAATACAATGTAAAAACAGGTTTTTAGACATTTATTTATTTACAACAAAAAACTGATATTACATATACATAAGTATTCCGACCCTTTACTCAGTACTTTGTTGAAGCACCTTTGGCAGTGATTACAGCCTTACGTCTTCTTCGGTATGACACTACAAGCTTGGCACACCTGTATTTGGGTAGTTTCTCCCATTCTTCTCTGTAGATCCTCTCAAGCTCTGTCAAGTTGGATGGGGAGCGTTGCTGCACAGCTATTTTCAAGTCTCTCCGGAGATGTTCGTTGGGTTCAAGTCCGGGCTCTGGCTGGGCCACTCAAGGACATTCAGACACTTGTCCCTGAAGCCACTCATGCGTTGTCTTGGCTGTGTGCTTAGGGTCGTTGTCCTGTTGGAAGGTGAAGCTTCGGCCCAGTCTGAGGTCCTGAGGGCTCTGTAGCAGGTTTTCATCATGGATCTCTCTGTACTTTGCGCCGTTCATCTTTCTCTCGACCTGACTAGTCTCACAGTCCCTGCCGCTGATAAACAACACTCACAGCATGATACTGCCACCATCATACCATCATGCTTCACGGTAGGGATGTTATTGGCCAGGTGATGAGCGGTGCCTGGTTTCCTCCAGATGTGACACTTGGCATTCAGGCCAAAGAGTTCAGTCTTAGTTTCATTAGACCAAAGAATCTTATTTATCATGGACTGAGAGTCCTTTAGGTGCCTTTTGGCAAACTCCAAGAGGGCTGTCATGTGCCTTTTACTGGGGAGTGGCTTCCGTCTGGCCACTCAACCATAAAGGCCTGATTGGTGAAGTGCTGCAGAGACGGTTGCCCTTTTGGAAGGTTTTCCCATCTCCACAGAGGAACTCTGTCCGAGTGACCATAGGGTTCTTGGTCACCTCCATGACCAAGGCCCTTCTCCTCCTGTTGCTCAGTTTAGCCGGACGGCCAGCTCTAAGAAGAGTCTTGGTGTTTCCAAACTTTTCCCACTTAAGAATGATGGAGGCCACTGTGTTCTTGGGGACCTTCAATGCTGCAGAATTCTTTTGGTACCCTTTCCCAGATCTGTACCTTGACACTATGGACAATTCCTTTGACCTCATGGATTAGTTTTTGCTCTGACAACTGTGGGACCTTATATAGACAGGTGTGTGCCTTTCCAAATCATGTCAAATCAATTGAATTTACCACAGGTGGACTCCAATCAATTTGTAGAAACATCTCAAGGATGATCAATGGAAACAGGATGCACCTGAGGTCAATTCCGAGTCTCATAGCAAATGGTCTGAGTACTTCTGTAAATAAAGTAATAAATTAGCAAAAAATTTGAAATACCTGTTTTGCATTGTCATTATGGGGTATTGTGTGTTGAATGATGAGGAGAAATATGTATTTCATCCATTTTAGAATAAGGTTGTAAGGAAATAAAATGTGGAAAAAGTGAAGGGGTCTGAATACTTTCCGAATGACACTAATACTCACAAAATATACTCCTACCGGGAAGACACCAATACTCACTGTACCTACAGGTGCAATCAAATGGAGACAATGAATGAGCCTTCTGAAACCCACCCTCAGCAGTGTGATAATATTCTGTACCATCAATCTTTGACTCATTAAACCCAATAGAAGAGTTTCACTGCGGACAGCAGAGAGCATCCATTGGGAGAAATTACTAATTATAACAGTGCATCTATAATAGAGTCTTATTTTCTGAATCAGGCAGTATTAGAGTAGAGTAGGTGTTTTAGTAATTGTTTGGATACACAGTTATTGTGTTTGGCTGATAAACATGGGAAAAAGACAAATGTTAATTGCACAGTTAATGGAATCAGTAGACCTATCCACATTTCTTATTAGCAAGGACAGAGAACTTGCGCAATGAATTTCAACTTGGATTGAAAGAAGTTCCTCTCTCACAGTAAGGACCGTAGTCAACGTTGTTGAGTGTTCAGTGTATTACTGAATTAATTGTATTTCTTTATTTGGTAGTCTTATATAATATGACATTGAATTGAACCCATCTCTCATCTAACCATTTATTTGTGCTGTCATTCATGGAAACAGGGTGATTGGCCACCCTGAGTTGTGTGTGTGTGTGTGTGTGTGTGTGTGTGTGTGTGTGTGTGTGTGTGTGTCAGTCATCCATTAACTGTCAAAGAGCTGCCACTGCTGACTAGATCACAGTGATGGTTTGGGAACACCACGCATGAGGGCCCCCAATATCCTCACCTCCCTAGGAGCCAGGGCCCTTATCCCTCCATATCCCCAGTTTGGGAAACATGGATCCCCAATCTGCTACTGTCTGGAATAGCTGCATTCCTTTTGGAGACAGTAGGCTTGATGTGTGTAGCTCACATAATGCAGAGCGGAATCAGAAAAAATCCATCCTATAGAGACAATACCTTGCAATACCGGGCATGATTAAGTTTCCCCTAATCTCTGTTTTTCTGTATGTGTGTATGTATCAGATTTGCATGTAGTACACTGTCACTGATAGATGATACATTGAGGAAAATATACTGAACAAAAATATAAATGCAACATGCAACAATTTAAAAGAGTTACAGTTCTTAAAAGGTAATCAGTCATTTTAAATGAATTATTTAGGCAATAATACATGACTGGGAATACAGATATGCAACTGTTGGTCACAGATACCTTTAAAAAAGTAAGGGCCTGGATCAGAAAACCTGTCAGTATCTGGTGTGGCCACCATTTGCCTCACATCTCCTCCGTATAAAGTTGATCAGACTGTTGAATGTGACCTGTGGAATGTTGTCCCACTCTTCAATGGTCTTGCTAAATTGATGGATATTGATGGGAACTGGAACACGCTGTCATACACGTCGATCCAGAGCATCCCAAACATGCTCAATTGGTGACATGTCTGGCGAGTATGCAGGCCATAGAAGAACTGAGACATTCGGCTTCCAGGAATTGTGTACAGTTCCTTGTGACATATGGCTGTGCATTATCATGCTGAAACATTTTATTTTTTAGAATTTTTAAATTTCACCTTTATTTCACCAGGTAGGCTAGTTGAGAACAAGTTCTCATTTACAACTGCGACCTGGACATAATAAAGCAAAGCAGTGCAACACAAACAATAGCACAGAGTTACACATGGAATAAACAAACATACAGTCAATAATATAATAGAAAAAGTCTATATACAATGTGTGCAATTGAGGTAGGACTAAGGAGGTAAGGCAATAAATAGGCCATAATAGGCCATAGTGGCGAAATAATTACAATATAGCAATTAAACACGAGTGATAGATGTCTGTACATTCACATTGCCATAGATAAAATGCAATTGTGTTCATTGTCCATAGCTTATGTCTGCTCATACCATAACCCCACCGCCACCATGGAGCACTCTATTCACAGCGTTGACATCAGCAAATTGCGCGCCCAAACGACGCCATACACGTGGTCTGCGGTTGCAAGGCCGATTGGACATGCTGCCAAATTCTCTAAAACAACATTGGAGGTGGCTTATGGTAGAGTAATGAACATTAAATTATCTGTCAACAGCTCTGGTGGACATTCGTGCAGTCAGCATACCTATTGCATGCTCCCTCAACACTTGAGACATCTGTGGCATTGTGTTATGTCACAAAACTGCACATTTTAGTTATTTTGGCTAAGGATAAGTGCTCACTAACAGGGATGTAATCAAATTTGTGCACAAAATTTGAGAGAACATTTCTGGAATCTTTTATTTCAGCTCATGAAACATGGGACCAACACTTTACATGTTGCATTTATAATTTTGATCAGTGTATGTGGGTGGATATGGGGGAATGTTTTACAACCGGGAATGAAAATTAAGAAATGTATATGTAAATAAAACACCATTATCCATCCACTAGGTGCCAGTGTTGGTCTGTTTTTGGGAAACTGCTTGTTGTTTCCTGTCCACCAGACTCTAATGAAGAGGTGTGGATGTGTCCTGTTTGCCCAGGCAATGGGCCGGTGTGCATAGAGTAGGTTAAGCTGTTGTCTGAGGCAAATACACTCCATGATGTGGCAGTTCTGTACCATGGCAGTGGCAGCATCCTTGTCCTGTGCATGTTTCTGATTCTGCGTCACAGACAGTGACATCACTACCTGACCTTGCTTTTAACTACGGCTGTTATAGTACTCCTGACTCTAAACATGAACATAGAAAAATGCCATCAATGGATAGCTGTAGATATGTTGCACCCAACAGTAACCTAAAGAAGAAAGGGATGGGCCTACTGTTGCTTTTACATTCTGTTTTGATTTAAATAAGTCATTAATACTTGATAATACCTTAAGCTTGTTATGACATCATTCCTGAGTGATGGTAACTAGACGTGAGTATTGCTGTAGAAATATCCCTATGGTTCTATGACTGGAAGGACCCTGCCCATTCTCTGTCTACTATTGAGATTTGAGTTGGCTCTCTAGAGTACAGCAGATAGGCCAATCCCTTCTCCCTTGATAACTACCATGCCTTGGATGCAGCAACGCCCTCTTTTTAAGCTATATGGCTGAATCCTAACCCCACAGAGCCTGTGCTTTAGTTGAATGTGAGGAGGTGCTAGAATAAATCCACTCTTAGCTACTGCTGCTCAAAATGTAATCACATTTACCGTGTAGCCTATCCACATCACCAAGCCTAGCACTCCTTTCCCCATCTCACCCTCCCACAGGAAAGGTGTGTGTGTGTGCCATGTACAGTGTACCACCTGTGTTGTCTAATAACCTATCAAATATATGTTAATGACTTCCATTTTTGGGTGAATCTGAACACTTGTTGCATATGCATCATAGTCCCCGGCAGGTATGTTGTAGCAGCATGTATCATTTACAGAGCCCTTTGCGTATGCAAAACCCCCAGCACAGAGCAGATACCCTTATTCTATGAACTCCTGCCTGAAGTGTTCCGTATGCCATAGAGACAGCCAGGATGAGTTTAAGATTATTCTGGTCTCTCCCAGGTTCCTGCGGGAAAATAATATCCTTGTACGGTGCTGATGGGCGAGAGAGATATGTTCTGTGTATCCAATTACTCTTTGAGGCAATACAAGTCTAAATCAGGTTAAAAACTCTGCTCAAGAAATAGCTTTTGCAGTCGCAGCATTAGGCAGAATAGATAGCAGTTTAAGCTTCATGGCACTTAGGCTATAGAATTATGCTCCATGCTCTGTTGCAGCTGCTTGTTGTGTGTATTTCTTAGAATGGCATCTAAATAGTACCCCGGTCCTAATACTGTAGGCAATACATGCTGACTATTAATATTCAAGTGAAGTTGTTGTAACTCAGCCAAAGATTTATTTGATATGACATGGTGTAAATGCCTTTGTGGCACATGGCTATCAATTGAGCATGCCCGAAGTTGTGTGTATTTTTACTGTCCCTATCGTTTTAGAATACTAAGTTTACCCAGTAATATAACTTTATTAACCGAATCGAGTGACAATATAGCCGTTTTATACATTTTCCCGACTTTCATAACCTTTATCTCACCTTCCGTTTCGCCACAGGGGGGCACTCTTGTACTATGGCACCCTCAGCACCGGTGGAGACCGTGAGGAAAACATAATAAACTCGGAAAACAGATTCCTTGTACCCATGCAATCTGCAAAGTGGTGATAATTCGTTTTGGGCTGACATAGCTCTGGTGTTTGTTTGTTTTTTCAGATGTTGTCGCTTGGATAAGTGGGACAGAACACGAGGGCATCGTTCATTTAAGAGGTAGCCTAATGAGTGATGTGGTATTGAGAAGTCTTTGAACAGTTTGCTATCTGCGGTCACTTCTTATGCAGCGGAGCGAAAGAGAGAAAGAGGGAAGCATTGAAGCTACTCTCTCTTTCAGCTTCGGATAACCATCGCTTTGTATGCTGTAAATGATTCATATATTTTTTTCGCAACCGATCATCTATTTCGGTCCAAGTTTGGAGGGTGCAGAAACCACATTGTGGATGCATCGATTGCAATCGAAAGGATCCCTATTCCCCAAACGGGTTGAAGGATGAAACTACGTGCTGTGAATTCAGAGTAAGACCTCAACTAATTTTGGCTCGTTATTTTTGGACCTATCTGTATGATTGACTATCCTACAAACCTGAAATGGGACAATATATAATCGAATATATAATTTGACAATAATTTTGTCTGCTTGTTCGGGGCACTGATTCCGAGACTAAAAAGGATACCCGTGCCTATATATAAGTTTTAAACTAACACCGCGTCAATTAGACGACATCCCTTCACAGTTTCCCTATTGGCATGCTGTAGGGTATTTTCCCCCACATGGAATCATGGCTTCGATGTATCAGAGGTTCACGGGCAAGATCAACACCAATAGATCTTTCCCCAACCCACCTGAAGCTAGCCACCTACTCGGCGGGCAAACAGTTGAAGACGAGAATACCGTGAAGATCCCGCGCCCCTGTCAAGACGTACGGCCCCGTTTCCAATGCCAACAACAGAGGAGCGCATGTGGGGACGAAGAAGAGGATGTAAGAAACACATTTCGCCCCTCTGCATCCCTCCTTCTTTAGCCAGGCTCCCTTGTGCGCATCCAATCAAAATGTCATGACGGCAGAGGGTTATGCATGCAGCAGATATTAAATTATTATCCCCGCGTGCATAACTCACTGTCATCATGGCATTTTTATTCAGAAGAGAATAGTGGTTTTACATTACTTTATTATATGTCTTGTATATATAGGCTATATATTCAGTTCATCAAATGACCGACGATATATCACGTCAAAGGAAATGTGTCAGTATGAAACAGGCTCTGCGTAATTGTGTACAGTTATTGGATGAGAGCGTTTCCGTGCAGTTTCTCCGTTACTGTCATGTAATGTGGTCAGACGGTAGTTACTGTCCGAGTTGAATACTGTGTTCATTATTGAACTGCCACTAAGGAACATTCTTCAGCTGTTTGTGGGCGAGTATCTCGGTCCAAAATTGCCTACGTTATTTAGCTGACAGATGGCGCGCACAAAATTATATCGGGGCTGGTGTAATTAGATTCGGACAGGGGGTTTTTATTTGCGAACATGGCGGCACATTTTCAGCATTTTACCGCGTGAAGTTTTGCGCAGCGTCCTGTCTGATTTTTTCTCTTGAAAATAATGTGATGTTGAGATGTGATGCAAATACACAGGAACAGTCATGTTTTAACTACTGCATGATATACCTAGATAAATGAGTAGTAGGCCTGTGCTATGCTTATTCAATTTCACAGTCTTATTGTTGTAAACCACCAGGCTTTGTGATATCAATGACAACCATTCGAAGTCTGTCATCGGGTCGCTTTAGCTCGTTAAAATTGTTTTACATTTCCACAATTGATGAACTTTTCAAAGTTTGTGTAAAAAAGTTACGTAAGGCCTATAAAGCATCTTATCGCCAAGACCCGCTCCGTTTCACTGCCCGTGGTGCTCAATAACCCCATCTGGCTCCACATTGTGCGCCAGTTCAGTGTTGATTTCGCTGTCCAAGGTGCTGAAAACGTTATTCGCTCTACTCTCATCCACTACCCAGGGTGCGGAAATGTTGGTCACATAGCCGAGGAAATATACAGTACATAAGCAAAAGTATGTGGACACCTGCTCGTAGAACATCTCATTAAAAAAACATGGGCATTAAAATGGAGTTGGTCCCCCCTTTGCTGCAATAACAGCCTCCACTCTTCTGGGAAGGCTTTCCACTAGATGTTGGAACATTGCTGTGGGGACTTGCTTCCATTCAGCCACAAGAACATTTAGTGAGGTCGGGCGCCGATGTTGGGCGATTAGGCCTGGCTCGTAGTCGGCGCTTTCCAATTCATCCCAAAGGTGTTCAATGTGGTTGAGGTCAGGGCTCTGTGCAGGCCAGTCAAGTTCTTCCACACCGATCTCAACAAACCTTTTCAGTATAAACCTCGCTTTGTGCACAGGAGCATTGTCATGCTGAAACAGGAAAGGGCCTTCCCCAAACTGTTGCCACAAAGTTGGAAGCACAGAATCGTCTAGAATGTAATTGTATGCTGTAGCGTTAAGATATCCCATCATTGGAACCAAAGGGCCTAGCCCGAACCATGAAAAAAAAGACCTCAGACCATTATTACTCCTCCACCAAACTTTACAGTTGGCACTCGGGCAGGTAGCATTCTCCTGGCATGCACCAAACCAGATTTGTCTGTCGGACTGCCAGATGGTGAAGCGTGACCCATCACACCAGAGAACGTTTCCACTGCTCCAGAGTCCAATGGCGACAAGCTTTACACCACTCCAGCCGACACTTGGCATTGTGTATGGTGATCTTAGGCTTGTGTGCGGCTTCTCGGCCATGGAAATCCATTTAATGAAGCTCCCGACAACCACTTCTTGTGCTGATGTTGCTTCCAGAGGCAGTTTGGAACTCGGTAGTGAGTGTTGCAACCGAGGACAGTGCTATGGGCTTCAGCACTCGGCAGTCCCGTTCTGTGAGCTTGTGTGGCCTACCACTTCGCGGCTGAGCCGTTGTTGCTCCTAGACATTTCCACTTCACAATAACAGCACATACAGCTGACCGGGGCAGCTCTAGCAGGGCAGACATTTGACGAACTGACTTGTTGGAAAGGTGGCATCCAATGACAGTGCCACGTTGAATGTCACTGAGCTCTTCAGTAAGGCCATTCCACTGTCAATGTTTGTCTATGGAGATTGCATGGCTATGTGCTCGCTTTTATACACCTGTCAGTAACGGCTGTGGCTGAAATAGCCAAATCCACTAATTTGAAGGGGTGTCCACATAGTTTTGTGTGTATAATATGTATATTATATATATATATATATGTGTAGATGAATTATAGCCCTATGTATCTCAACCTCTAAACAGCCACGTTAGCTATGGTCTATCCTATCAGGTTGATAAGATGAACACTGCACTGCACTGCTTTATTTATTTATTTACTTCTTTATTTACCAAACTGCAATCCCAACAAAATATGTCAACATTTTGAATGTTGCTATTCGTGATGTTTCTTGCCATTGTTTTTGACTCTGTTGTTCCAAAAGTTCTAGTTTTATCACGCTAACTTGAATCATGCTGTTGTGCATCTGTGAGTACTTTTTCACACCATGTCCTCCAACCATATCTCATGTTTTCAGTGGAAGTGTGTTTTGATAAATGATTTATTTACACCATCGGTTTAACTTGACAAAACTGTGAACCACTATGGCTTGTCGTTTTATTGAGATGACCACTTTTTACAGCTAGTCGTTAAACATTCCCCTGTCAGGTTTGTGAGTGGCTGGCCATTCAAGTTGATTGTACTAATGAGTGGTGTGCTGTGTAAAACACGGGTTGAGGTTTGCATGCATACAGTATTTCATGAGATTGACTCATTGGCCAATGGTGGTTTCTTTGTGTTTGTTGACTCAAGTAGTTCTAGTGTGATTAGAATTCAGTACACACATTGATGAATGATAGGCATTGAACAGAAGTGGTAAGACTGTACGTGTGTGTGTGGGGGGGGGTTCTGATGTTGGTTCAAGCCTCACTTTCTATTAGTGAAGGGTGGAAAAATCGATAGTTAAATTTTGGGATATTATTTTAGAAGATATATCACAGTATTATTTTTGACAGTATCGCAATATTATTTGTGCTCTGGTTGGCAGCACCTTCACCAAAACATGTATTTTTTCCTGTATAGCTTGTTCTCCAGCTTATTTTTAAATACTGAGCCAATTGGTTTTCAGCAATTTTATTTCCATGACTGATCAAAACTTGTTCTAATAATTACAATAGTAATACAGGACCCAAAGTTGCTTTTCATGCCTCTCTCTTGTCTCTGCAGCAGATATATGGTGAGCAATAAAATCACAGTATCTAATTGCAATACATGTAGAATCATGAGAATTGCAATACATATCATAACTGCACCTAAGTATGGTGATACATCGTATCGTGAGGTCCCTGGCAATTCCCAGCCCTAGATTCTATGGATTTCACTTTAAGAAGATGACATCACTAGATCAAGATGGCCACAGCAGAACCGTTTTGAAATTGTTTTCTGAAAGGGCAGGTTGAAAAGTGAGATCTCTGAAAGTGAAATTTTCAGGATCTGATCTATGGTCAGATTTGCACTTTTACCTTCTAATGGTGTAGGCAGGAAAGCTGATCCTAGATCTGTGCTTGTGTATGACCTTTAGTTTAAAGGCATCTGCCCTGACAGGAGTCAGTCCAGTCATGTGACTGTAATGAAACGATGGCTGCAGTGCCATTCAGATCAAGCTGTCCAAGTGAAAAGGACAAATCCATGTGTGATGAGAAGCATACCGACTGACCCTCCTATGGAACCTCCACCGTTGAGGGAGATTGAGGCATTGCCCTGCCTTTGCCCTGACACTTTTCAATCTTTTCTTGGGTCCTGTTCAGTAGGGCACACCGCAGCAAGACGTTTTGCAACTGTATTTATCTCATCCTACTCTGTCTTCTCATACTTTTTGTGTGTCCCCTCATCCCTTTAAAACATTGAATTATGTCGTCATTGGGCTCCAGTCTATCCTCTGGTGAGAAAAATCCTATTTTGTCGATACATAGTGCTGCTTTCACACTATAATCCTCTCTGATGCTGCTAATTCTCTGCGTGGAATCAAATAAAATGTCTCTCCCTAATTCTGGCCTCATCCTTTAGAGTCCCTGGGGGTTTTCCTACTGTGTGTGCTTTCTTTAGTATGGGCATCAACTGGTCAAGGGAAATGGCTCTACTTATGAGGTCCTTGAAAAAATTGTATCTGAAAGTCTACATACAGTGAGAGGGAAAAACGTATTTGACCCCCTGCTGATTTTGTACGTTTGCCCACTGAAAAATAAATGATCAGTCTATAATTTTAATGGTAAGTTTATTTGAACAGTGAGAGACAGAATAACAAACAAAAAAATCAAAAAAAACGTATGTCAAAAATTTTAGCTGTCATATCTGTTCCGCCCGCTAGGGACGTTTTCCTTTATGACGTAATTTGTAATCAAGTTTTGATTTAATTATGTGTATGTGTAATTCTGTGTGATTAGTTAGGTATTTAGTTAATAAATAGTTAAACACCGGAGATTACATTGTCATCAAGTGCTTATATAGGAAGGGAGAGGAGGGCGTGTTTGAAAAGTTTTATAGCCCATGTCCCTTTACAGGGGCAGGACACTTATTGAGCAGAGCCCTACCTTATGAAAACCCAAATCTTTCATTTTAGAAGCTAAAATCACATTTCATCCCATCACGAATAATTTAATATTCAAACATTTAAATTGAACAACAATTCCATGTGAATCCGATAACTCTGATGTGTAGACTTTCCACTGTAGAGTTTATGTCATCTTATCATTGATGAGAATGTCTCAGATGACAACCGAACTGACATCATATTCATTAAGTACCACCGCATATGTTCAATTGGTCGGATTACCAGAATATAGTTCATTTTCCCCCACCTTCTGATGTTCCCAGAATCTCTATGTTAACCAAGAGTTTTGCAAATGTAACATCAGTAGGGTAGAGAGAGGAAAAGGGGGAAAGAGGTATTTATGACTGTCATAAACCTACTCCCAGGCCAACGTCATGACACCTAAGACCAAAGAGCAAGGATGTCAGGGACAAGATTGTAGACCTACACAAGCCTGGAATGGGCTACAAGACCATCGCCAAGCAGCTTGGTGAGAAGGTGACAACAGTTGGTGCGATTATTCGCAAATGGAAGAAACACAAAATAACTGTCAATCTCCCTCGGCCTGGGGCTCCATGCAAGATCTCATCTCGTGGAGCTGCAATGATCATGAGAACGGTGAGGAATCAGCCTAGAACTACATGGGAGGATCTTGTCAATGATCTCAAGGCAGCTGGGACCATAGTCACCAAGAAAACAATTGGTAACACACTACGCCGTGAAGGACTGAAATCCTGCAGCGCCCACAAGGTCCCCCTGCTCAAGAATGCACATATACAGTGGGGCAAAAAAGTATTTAGTCAGCCACCAATTGTGCAAGTTCTCCCACTTAAAAAGATGAGAGAGGCCTGTAATTTTCATCATAGGTACACTTAAACTATGACAGACAAAATGAGAAAAACAAATCCAGAAAATCACATTGTCGGATTTTTCATGAATTAATTAGCAAATTATGGTGGAAATTAAGTATTTGGTCACCTACAAACAAGCAAGATTTCTGGTTCTCACAGACCTGTAACTTCTTCTTTAAGAGGCTCCTCTGTCCTCCACTCGTTACCTGTATTAATGGCACCTGTTTGAACTTGTTATCAGTATAAAAGACACCTGTCCACAACCTCAAACTCCACTATGGCCAAGACCAACTGTGGGAGCAATTATTAGGAAATGGAAGACATACAAGACCACTGATAATCTCCCTCGATCTGGGGCTCCACGCAAGATCTCACCCTGTGGGGTCAAAATGAACACAAGAATGGTGAGCAAAAATCCCAGAACCACACGGGGGGACCTAGTGAATGACCTGCAGAGAGCTGGGACCATAGTAACAAAGCCTAACAGCAGTAACACACTACGCCGCCAGGGACTCAAATACTGCAGTGCCAGACGTGTCCCCCTGCTTAAGCCAGTACATGTCCAGGCCCGTCTGAAGTTTGCTAGAGAGCATTTGGATGATCCAGAAGAAGATTGGGAGAATGTCATATGGTCAGATGAAACCAAAATATAACTTTTTGTTAAAAACTCAACTCGTCGTGTTTGGAGGACAAAGAATGCTGAGTTGCATCCAAAGAACATCATACCTACTGTGAAGCATGGGGGTGGAAACATCATGCGTTGGGGCTGTTTTTCTGCAAAGGGACCAGGACGACTGATCCATGTAAAGGAAAGAATGAATGGGGCCATGTATCGTGAGATTTTGAGTGAAAACCCCCTTCCATCAGCAAGGGCTTTGAAGATGAAATGTGGCTGGGTCTTTCAGCATGACAATGATCCCAAACACACCGCCCGGGCAACGAAGGAGTGGCTTCGTAAGAAGCATTTCAAGGTCCTGGAGTGGCCTAGCCAGTCTCCAGATCTCAACCCCATAGAAAATCTTTGGAGGGAGTTGAAAGTCTGTGTTGCCCAGCAACAGCCCCAAAACATCACTGCTCTAGAGGAGATCTGCATGGAAGAATGGGCCAAAATACCAGCAACAGTGTGTGAAAACCTTGTGAAGACTTACAGAACCTTGACCTCTGTCATTACCAACAAAGGGTATATAACAAGGTATTGAGATAAACTTTTGTTATTGGGCGCATTCAACCTCTGTGTTTGCCAACAAGTCATGTTTTGCATAGGGGTCAAATATTTATTTCCCTCATTAAAATGCACATCAATTTATAACATTTTTGACATGTGTTTTTCTGGATTTTTTTGTTGTTATTCTGTCTCTCACTGTTCAAATAAACCTACTATTTAAAATGATAGACTGATAATTTCTTTGTCAGTGAGCAAATGTACAAAATCAACAGGGGATCAAATACTTTTTTCTCTCAAAGGTATGTGCTAGTCTTTTCTCACACTTCCCTGAGAGAGAGAAAGATGAGGAAAAATAGCACTCGCACACACACACACACACACACACACACACACACACACACACACACACACACACACACACAGATGTTTTAGATTATCAAGGCTCAAGCCCTTTGCATGCCCTCTTAAAACCTCAACCAAGAGAAAATTAAATTATTTTAGGGTTTTATGAAAACATAAATGAATATGCAAAATGCAAACTGTCAATAAAATGATAAGCAGTAAATATATATTCTGATCTGTTTTTTTCTATTATAATTGTTACTGTGGCAGCAGATTTAGAGCTTATTCCTCTCTGTAATGCTCATTGACATTTGCCTTACTCAGGTGGAAAAGCATTATGCAAAATCACAACACAGTAAAATAGAACCCATTTCCCTTTCCCATTCTCCATCTATGATCTCAGTGGTCTGTGTGAATGAGTGCCCTCAATCAATTCCACTTCAACTCTCGACTTGACTGAGTTCGATTGGAATTGATCCCATGTCCAAATGATGACTTAAGCTTGAAGACTTGAATAATTTATTGTCCATCTACTCCTATGGAGAGCTAGTGTTGGATAGCTGCAGTGATGTCTCTTCGAAATTAGACTGATGACTTCACTTTCGGCTGTAGGCAGAAAGTTGAGCTTGCGCCAGGCAGACAGGACTGTTGCAGCATCTGACACATCATCATGGGCTTTGGGGCTGGGTGTGTGTGTGGGTGAGGGGGCTCCAGGCTCTCCTGCTACACAAGATGGAAGATGGAGGAAATTAAGTGCATCACAGCTGGCACTGGCACACTGTTGTCGGTCTGCGATTGTGTTGCACTAGGGAATGGTGGGCATTGGGCGCATTCAACCAGAAATATGGACATTTGAGTCCTTTACACCCTTTTATAATTGGACCTAATGCAGAGCACTGCAGCAATGTAGATATCCAGTCATAGTATGATTAGCAGGCAACATGCTTTGTTTTCTGTCAAATGCAATTCGCTCAACTAGACTTGGTTTTCGTTCCTTAACCCATTTGCCAGTATCTGATACCTCTCGTGGCATGAACAATTATTTTCAGTGTTTGCAATGTAAAATAAAATTTAGTTAATTCAAGTTGCCTCCTCTGTAATGTGAAAATGTGCCTGATATTCAAAGAATTGATTAGTGTTGGGGCGGCCCGGGTTAATGGTTTGGTCAACATTGTAGCCTATATAGACCAACGTGTGACAATTTCTCTGGTGAGAGAGAAGTGCACCTGAATCTCTCTCAGAACTAGAATGAGACTCACTTTCCATGATCTCTCCCCTTCTCTGCTAGACACGAGACTGCAACTCTCATCTGTCCAGCGTTGCACTTCATCATGTATTTCCTTATAGAATCATAGCCGCTGGAAGTGCCGCAGCACCCCTGATAAATTGAAATACATTTGCCTAATTTATAAAATTACTGCTGTCTGTTCAGAAGAAATGAAATAATTCAGAATACTACACCAGGAGGAAGCCTGTATTTTAACCACAGAGGATCAATCGCTTATTTCAAATAAATAGCCTAGCTGTGGATTGTGTGTATCCCAATAACAAGGCATGCCTACAGTCGGGAACGTGTGACAAATCTGTCAATGAACAGCATGCTGCCAAAACTGGCCTTTTGCAATATTTCAAATACAATCGTGGGAAAACACCTGTTGGAAAGCAAATGATTCTGCTGAAAAGGGAATACTAATCTGTCTGTAGGCTACCAAATACAGTATGTTATAAACTTCCAAATATACCTATTTAGCGAGCAGCATTGTTTTACAAAGTAAAACAAGAGAGAGATAGGCTTTTGGCACATCATTGGGTGAGTCAGTGAAACAGGAAAGCTTTTTCAGGACTGTAATTTGCTCCTCATATTGTACAATATGCGTCTCCACACACCTAGGCCTAGGCTATCGATGGATTCAAGACAAGGTCGTTATTATTTATCTCAGATTCTCAGTTTGTCAGTGTCAAAGTAGCCTGTCGTTTCGATCATTTGTGAGGTGTTAAAAAATATTTAGCTGAAGTTTCCAGTCTTCTAAAATGATGTAGAATTGCATGAAATGCATTTATAAAAGGGAAATTATTCCCGGACACTAGGCTTAAAAAACCGACTCTACTGCTCTATGACAGCACGCAAAATGCGTTCCAGTACCTCAGAGCCCCCCAGCTCACCCCCTCAGCTCACTTTTTGTTTCGGGAACCTCTCAATTTACAAATGATGCACTGCACAATAGAACCAATGGGATAGTTCCAGAAGTTCAAATGCGCAGTACACATCTATTAGCAGATCCAAAACAATCTACCTCTGGGGTTTATGGTATATGGCCAATATACCACGGCTAAGGGCATAGCAACACAGCGCGGAGTGCCTGGATACAGGCCTTAGCCGTGGTGTATTGGCCATATACCATAAACCCCAGAGGTGCCTTATTGCTGTTATAAACTGGTTACCTATGTAATTTGAGCAGTAAAAATAAATGTTTTGTCATACCAATGGTATACGGTCTGATATACCACGGTTGTCAGCCAATCAACGTTCAGGGCTCAAACCACCCAGTTTATAATGTTATACATCAGTAGAGCCCTTTCTTGTTGATTCCATATGACATGCAAGTGCACACCAATCTCCCCTATAATGGATTATGCATGCGGTGACCGAGGTGTGAAGCAGACCTATGTAACGGCATTCGTCTGTCGAAAGAGAGTCGGACCAAAATGCGGCGTGGTGGTTATCATGTTCTTTAATGAAAAAATGCACAATACATGAAATAACAACTAATTACAAAACAACAAACAAAATGCGAAAACCTATACAGCCTGTCTGGTGCTAACTAACACAAAGACAGGAACAATCACCCACAAACACACAGTGAAACCCAGGCTACCTAAATATGGTTCCCAATCAGAGACAACGAGAATCACATGACTCTGATTGAGAACCGCCTCAGGCAGCGAAGCCTATGCTAGACACCCTACTCAGCCACAATCCCCAATGCCTACAAAAACCCCAATACGACAACACAATAAACCCATGTCACACCCTGGCCTGAACAATTAATTAAAGAAAACACAAAATACTAAGACCAAGGCGTGACAGAACCCCCCCCCCTAAGGTGCGGACTCCCGGACACACCTCAAAACCATAGGGAGGGTCCGGGTGGGCGTCTGTCCATGGTGGCGGGCTCGGGACGTGGACCCCACTCCATAAATGTCATAGTTCCTCCCCCCGCGCGTGCTGGGATAATCCACCCTCGCCGCCGACCATGGCCTAATAGTCCTCACCCAGAACCCCACTAGACTGAGGGGGAGCTCGGGACAGAGGGGCAGCTCGGGACAGAGGGGCAGCTCGGGACAGAGGGGCAGCTCGGGACAGAGGGGCAGCTCGGGACTGAGGGGCAGCTCGGGACTGAGGGGCAGCTCGGGACTGAGGGGCAGCCCAGCACTGAGGGGAAGCCCAGCACTGAGAGGAAGCCCAGCACTGAGAGGAAGCTCAGGCAGGTAGTTGGTTCCGGCAGATCCTGGCTGGCTGGCGGATCTGGAAGAGTCTGGTTGACTGGCAGATCTGGAAGAGTCTGGTTGACTGGCATTTCTGGAAGAGTCTGGTTGACTGGCAGATCTGTAAGATTCTGGTTGACTGGCAGATCTGTAAGATTCTGGTTGACTGGCATATCTGTAAGATTCTGGTTGACTGGCATATCTGGAAGATTCTGGTTGACTGGCAGATCTGGAAGATTCTGGTTGACTGGTAGATCTGGAAGATTCTGGTTGACTGGCAGATCTGTAAGATTCTGGTTGACTGGCAGATCTGGAAGATTCTGGTTGACTGGCAGATCTGGAAGATTCTGGTTGACTGGCAGATCTGGAAGATTCTGGTTGACTGGCAGATCTGGAAGATTCTGGTTGACTGGTAGATCTGGAAGATTCTGGTTGACTGGTAGATCTGGAAGATTCTGGCTGACTGGCAGATCTAGAAGATTCTGGTTGACTGGCAGATCTGGAAGATTCTGGTTGACTGGCAGATCTGGCTGCTCTGGCTGCTCCATGTAGACTGGCTGCTCTCGCTGCTCCATGCAGACTGGCATCTCTGGCTGCTCCATGCAGACTGACGGCTCTGGCTGCTCTATGCAGACTGGCAGCTCTATGCAGACTGGCAGCTCTATGCAGACTGGCAACTCTATGCAGACTGGCAGCTCTGTGCAGACTGGCAGCTCTGGCTGCTCCATGCAACCTGACAGCTCTGGCTGCTCCATGCAACCTGACAGCTCTGGCTGCTCCATGCAACCTGACAGCTCTGGCTGCTCCATGCAGGCTGGCAGCTCTGGCTGCGCTGAACAGGCAGGAGGCTCCGGCAGCGCAGGAGAGGAGAAAGGCTCTGGCTGCGCTGAACAGGCGGGAGGCTCTGGCAGCGCTGAACAGGCGGGAGGCTCCGGCAGCGCAGGAGAGGAGGAAAGCGCTGGCTGCGCTGAACAGGCAGGAGGCTCCGGCAGCGCAGGAGAGGAGAAAGGCTCTGGCTACGCTGAACAGGCGGGAGGCTCCGGCAGCGCTGTAGAGAAGGAAGGCTCTGGCTGCGCTGAACAGGCGGGAGACTCCAGCAGCGCAGGAGAGGAGGAGAGCGCTGGCTGCGCTGAACAGGCGAGGCGCACTGAAGGCCTGGTGCGTGGTGCTGGAACTGGTGGTACTGGATCGAGGACACGCACAGGAAGCCTGGTGCGGGGAGCTGCTACCGGAGGACTGGTGTGTGGAGGTGGCACTGGATAGACCGGACCGTGCAGGCGCACTGGAGCTCTTGAGCACCGAGCCTGCCCAACCTTACTTGGCTCGATGCCCACTCTAGCCCGGCTAATACGAAGAGCTGGTATGTACCGCACCGAGCTATGCACCCGCACTGGAGACACCGTGCGCTCACTAGCATAACACGGTGCCTGCCCGGTCTCTTTAGCCCCCCGGTAAGCACAGGGAGTTTGCGCAGGTCTCCTACCTGGCATAGCCATACTCCCTGTGAGTATGACTCTCAGGCTTCCATCCGCGTCGCCGTGCTGCCTCTTCATACCAGCGCCTCTCCGCTTTTCCGCCTCCAGTTCTTCTTTGGGGCGTCAATATTCACCAGGCTGTGCCCAGGGTCCTTTCCCGCCCAATATCTCTTCCCAAGTCCAGAAGTCCTTTGATCGCTGCTCCTCACGATTAACAGGGGGAGTTGGCTCAGGTCTGTCTCCTGACTCTGCCACACTCTCCCTGAGCCCCCCCCCAATACATTTTTGGGGCTGCTTTTCGGGCTTCCTTGCCAACCGTGTTCCCTCGTATCGTCGGCTCCTCTCTCCGGCTGCCTCTGCTCTTCTAAGTGCCTCCACCTGTTCCCATGGGAGGCGATCTCTTCCAGCCAGTATCTCCTCCCAAGTGTAACAACCCTTGCCATCCAACACGTCTTCCCATGTCCATTCCTCCTTTCGTTTCTCCTGCTGTCGCTGCCTGTTACCACGCTGCTTGGTCCATGTGTGGTGGGTGATTCTGTAACGGCGTTCGTCTGTCGAAAGAGAGTCGGACCAAAATGCGGCGTGGTGGTTACTCATGTTCTTTAATGAAAAAATGCACGATACATGAAATAACAACTAATTACAAAACAACAAACGAAATGCGAAAACCTATTCAGCCTGTCTTTTTTTTATTTTTTATAAAAATAATTTATTATCTTCAATACCATTCATTCTTTACAACTCATAATTTACATACATACACAAATAATGGTATTTTAAATAAACTAATTAAACTAAAACATAAACCACAAACAAAACCTCAGGGGAGCATCTTCCCTCCCCGTTACCCTACAAAATACCTCTCCATATCTCCCCGTCCCTAATCTATCCTCTTACAAATCTAAATGACACCCAGCCCTAAACCCCCCTTCCACCTCTCCCGAGCAGCATGCTGCCCCCACTTCCTCTCCTCCCTCTTCATCCTCCCCCCTCAAATCTCCTTCCACCCTCCTCACTATCCCTTCCACCCCCAATCTTTCCCTGTCTTCACCATGTTCTGCCTTGCTTCCCACAGCCCCGTTTAAAGAGACTCATGAGAAGCCAGAGCAGAAACCTGTCCCTATCCGTCCCTCTCGCTCTCCCTACACCCCTCTCTAACCTGGCCCACGTCAATACAAAATCCCCCTTTACCAAACCTAACAACACCCGTGCCCTAGCCCATACTACTCCGGCAAAGGCACAGTCCCAAAAGACATGGCGCACAGTCTCCTCCCTGCCACAAGAGGATCTTAGACAGGTGGGGGATTGCACCAAATTATACCGGTACAAGATGGAACGTACTGGCAAACACTTATGAAGGCTCAACCAATTCAGGTCCTTGAGCCTGTTATCCAGACCCCGCGCCTGCACTCCCTCCCAGACCACTTCCGAGATGCCCACTACAGGCGCCGGACTCCCTGCCTTTCTGACCTCCTCGTACAGGTGCCTGTGATCTAAAACTACTCGGGCAACTTCAACCTCAGGGTGCGCACGCAGCCACTTGGCCGCATGACCAAAGTGCCACGGCAGCTGTTCCGCCCGAGGACCCGTGTTAGACCACACCATTATGCTTCTCGCCTGATACGAGAAAAACACCCGCAGGAGGTAACCGGACGGGTGTATCACTGGCTGAGCAAGCTCCGTTAACAAGAAGGAAACAAAAATTGAGTCCAGCTTGAGGGGGAAATGTGGTACCCCCTACCTCCCTCCCCGATGGGACAGATCATGCGTGCCCTGGCGACCCACTCGCACCTGCCACTCCACATAAACTGAAACACAAGCCTCACTAGAGGCCTCCTCAGACAAGCCGGCAATGGGTAGATGTATGCCAAATACAAAAGAGACGGCAACACATCCACCTTTAGGACCAGGACTTTGCCCATAAAAGACAAATACCTAGCTTTCCACATTGCTAGCTTCCTCTGTACCACTGCGATACGCATGTTCCAGTTTAGCGTCGCTGAGCCGGAGTTCTCAAAATGGACCCCGAGAATCCTCAGGGCCCCCTCACAGAGAGATAACCCCCCAGGCACATCCGTTCTACCGCGCCATCTTCCGAAAAACTTGACTGAAGACTTTGCATGGTTCAGAACTGCTCCCGACGCTCGGGTGAAATCCCCAAAGATGGCAAGGGACCTTGTCAGGCACGAGTCCTTGCACAACAGCAAGGAAGTGTCGTCGGCGTACTGCGTCATCTTAACACGCAGCCCACCACTTCCAGGGATCAGCAAACCTTCCACCCCTGTGTCTGCCCTAATGGCAGCCCCCAGAGGCTCCATGTACAGAACGAAGAGGAGAGCCGAGAGTGGGCACCCTGCCTGACCCCAGACGAGAGGTCAAAAACATCACCCAAGTGACTATTTACACTAACTCGGCACCCCGCTCCGACATATAATGTACGAATCCATCCTATAAACTTCTCCCCAAATCCTAATCGACCTAACACTCTGAATAAAAAGGATCTATTCACGCGATCGAAGGCTTTCGCCTGATCTAGCGCTGCTACCATTAAAGGCAGACCTCTATCTTCAACCCAAGCGATGGAGTCCCTGATTAACTGTAGGTTCCATCTAATAGAGCGGCCCTCTACCCCGCACGTCTGATCCTCATGAACGACGTAGGGAAGGGCTGTGCGCAACCGGTCTGCTAAAACCTTTGCAAGTAGCTTGTAATCTACACACAGCAGGGTCAACGGCCGCCAGTTGCCAAGGTCTGTTACTTCCCCCTTCTTATATAAAAGTGACAGCACACCAACAGCCATTGATCCCCCGGGACCCCGTCTCAAGGATGGCCTTCAAGACTTCGAGGACCACTGGTCCAAGTATACCCCAAAACTTGAGATAAAACTCAGCCGGCAGCCCATCTATCCCAGGCACCTTCCCTTTTCCCATCCTCCTAAGAGCGCTCTCAACCTCTTCTAGTGAGATCTGGGCCTCCATCACTTCTCTAATGTCCTCCGGCAACCGCCTGGACAAGTGTTCTAAAAACACATTTCCCTGATCTACATCTATTTCCCTTTCCTTAAATAAACCTTGGAAATGATCAGTTGTCACCCTGACCATATCCTCTGGTTCTCTAACTATACTACCATTTTCTTCCCTAACACCATGCATTACCTTCCTACTCTGTCTTGCCCTAACCAACTTAAAGAACATAGCAGAACAAGTCTCATTATGTTCTAGAAAGCCACTATGCGCTCGCTCAAGGAAAGCTCGAGCCTTCCGCTCCTGCAACTCCCTGAGCTGCGCCTTTAGGGTTGCGGATCTCTCCCAGTCAAACGACCCGCCGAGGTTGCCTGCCTCGTATTCGAGTTCAATTAACCTCTGGATACGATCCACCTCCCTCCTCTCCTCCCTTTTTTTCCTCTTGCAATACCCTATTATAAAAGCCCTAATCCTCACCTTAACTAATTCCCACCACTCTAACACCCCCTCGCACATGGACCGGAGGCCCTCAAGCCTCCAAAAGAAACCATAAAACCCGTCAACAAAAGCCTGCTCCTCCAGCACATCCCGATCTAGCTTCCAGTACCCTCTACCAAAGAGGCAGACTGGCGACCCCACCTGCAGGAGCACCCCGTCGTGATCCGAAAAGAAAACAGGCAACAGCCGCCCAGACAACTTACCCAAAGACCTGGGTACAAAAATATAGTCGAGCCTCCGCTCAACCCCCTGGAGTTACGCCATGTAGGACCGTCCATTTTCGGAGTAGTGTGCATACCACCATCTACCAGACCATGGCAAGCCATTAGCCTGGCAATGGCGCCCGCACTGCTATCCCCCCCTCTTCCTAAATCTGTATTAAAATCCCCCTATCACTAATTTCCTATTTGTGACACACAGGGGCGTCAGACAGTCCACCATCTCCTTCTGTCTGCCACCACCTGTGGCCCATACACCACCACTAATCTAAATTTACAATCCCTTATCGTGACATCCACCCCTATAACCCTCCCCTGCATTACCACGAAAGAATCCTCCACTTTTACCTCCCTGTGCCCACACAAAATCCCTACCCCGATGAGTGCACCCCCAACACCCCAAACCGACTCCCCCTTGTCCCACTCCCTCTTAAACCTAATAACATCCCCTCCATCCCTCAGGTGAACCTCCTGTAAAAAACAAAAATCAAACCCCACACCCTCCAAATAACTAAAAACCGCCCTCCTCTTAACAAAATCCCTTAAACCCTTACATTTAAACTAACAAAAGTAAAATTAGACTCCATGAAAAATAAATACATGTAATACACTCAAATTCTAAACCCAGACAGAAAAAAAAACATAAAACAGGAGACTCACCCGATGCTCCCCTGCTCCATATCTACCGGTGAGAACACCATCCGTAATCCCGACATCCCCCCTCTTCCTCCATCACACCCTCCCAGGATGCAGGAATAGTGTTTGGCTCCGGAGTGCCCTGCACCCTGGGTCTACCACCACAATCCTCCCCCTCCCCAGTGTTGCAGCTGGTTTGGAGAAAAAAATTGGGGAGGCTGAGTCCCCAAACAAAAAACTCCCCACCTCCTCTTGTACCCAGTCCTGAGTCTTGTTATGTGTGTCCCCACCCAACAGAAGTTGAGGGCCTGGGGAAACCAGCAGCAACCCAGAGGTTTCTCCCGCCCCCATCACTCTCTTGGCCATCCCTTCCCCCTCACTGTCGGCCAATCGCCCCTCCTCTTCATACTCTTCTTTGGTGATGGCGGCAGTGAAGAGATACCACCCTCCCCCCGCCAGCTCCTCCACCATACCCTCATCTCTTCCACCATGGCACTTTCCCCCCAGTCCACTTTCTCTTCCACCGTCTCCTTCTCCACCACTCCTCCTCGCTTTCTTCTCTCTCATGCTCCTCCACTCGGTTGCCTTCTTCCGCCGCTTTTTCTGGTTCTCCTACTCCCGTGCCTTCCGTTTCCTTCTCTCTTCCATCCGCCGCTTCTGGCTCCTCCTCCTTCCTTGTGGCCTTCCCCTCTGGACCTGAACTCTGGTCATGAGGCGTGCTTCCTTCCCCTCCTCTTCTTCCCCCATCCCCCCCTCCTGCTCCCCCAGCCGCAGACGCATATGACCTCTGACGGGCCGGGCACCCCTCCACAGGTGTGCTGACGAGCCACACCCATGGCACGCCTTAGGCTTGTCACAATCCCTCGCCTCGTGATCCTCAGATGCACAAAATCTGCATTTTCTTGCACTGCATGAGGCGAATATGTGACCATAGGCCATACAGCGTCTGCAAAATGGGGGCTGACGTGCATAATACAACGTCCCCCTGTCAGCCCCTAGGGAGAACATAGCAGGAGGATGGAGGTAGCCACCATGTCCCCTTGGGTCCTCTCTGAGGAGGGCCTGGAAGCCTCTCCTCCCATTCCAAAACCCAAGGGAGTCTTTGAGGTGCCTAGCTGAGGAGACGTTATCCATGTATCTCCCCAGAAAAGCCCTCACCTCTTCGTCCTTAACGTAAGGGTTGTAAATGTTCACAGTTACAACCCTAAAGTTATTCTTCGCCAGGCTTGTTATTTCGTAGTGGCACATCGGCCTCTCACCTCCCACTGCTCTTGCCCTTCTCAGGATATCATCGTGTTTTTCCTCTGTATATAGTGCAACGTCGTATGCTCCCTCCAACGAGTTGCCTTGGAAACAAAACACGTCCTTCACCGTCAGCTTTAGAATCCCCATCAATATTATCCTTCCAAAGGATTCCCGTCCTAAAGGCTCAAACTCCTTTTCCTTCCAAGCAAACCGAATCGTGTTGGCCAGCCCAATCCCAGGGACCGACCGTGTTGATGTATTTAGCACCATCTCCGCAAGGAGAATGGCGCTCGTTTTCTTCTCTTCCAAAACAATTGAAAAGAAAAAACCAAGTGACTGAGCCGATCTGGTGCAACAAACACAGAGACAGGAACAATCACCCACAAACACACAGTGAAACCCAGGCTACCTAAATATGGTTCCCAATCAGAGACAACGAGAATCACCTGACTCTGATTGAGAACCGCCTCAGGCAGCCAAGCCTATGCTAGACACCCTACTCAGCCACAATCCCCAATGCCTACAAAAACCCCAATACGACAACACAATAAACCCATGTCACACCCTGGCCTAAACAATTAATTAAAGAAAACACAAAATACTAAGACCAAGGCGTGACAACCTATGCTTTATTTATCACAAGCACCCATTCCATTAACCAAATCAGGTTAAAGCTCCATAACAGGACACTTCTCACTTAGCAATGTTTCGGACCAATCAAGGCGGCAGAAGGGGATCACATGACCAACAAAAACATGGAGGGGAATTCATGTTAATGTTCTTAATGTATTCACAATGTATAGTTAGGGCAGAAATGGGCTCATTTGTTGTTTATGCGCTCAATGTGGGTAAAAAAAAGTGTGTCATTTATCCAACGCTCATGCAACGTTCACCCAGCTGGATATTTTTTCATACATTCATGCAGCTTTTTCTAATGAAGACAAAACAATTAGAGCTCGGTATATAATCCATAGCAATGATTGCAAATCCAATGTAAAATAGAAGACCATTAGAGGAGGACTGGATCTGTACTGAACAGCAGTGTGGTCAGACACAGAAATAGAATTCTAGAATGTAGATCCATACCAGCTAGAGAGCTAACTGGTAACTCTACTTCTATGTGTTCGGTTCCCAATAGGCCGCTGCTCTCTCCACTGCCATCGGGTCAACATGGACCTGTCTCTTGGTTGCCATGGTTTCAGAGGCGGAGAGGACATGTCTGTTGGCTCTGCCTTTTCCCGAGCATCTGGCTTGAGCCAAGGACACAGATTGGCTGTGGGGCTATAGGCATCCTTGGCATGAGATTGTCCATGTGCTTGATTGATTGGTTGCAGTAGGTTTCAAGACAGACATGAAGGAAAAGCCTTATCCTAACTGGAGAAAGGATTAAACGGTTTACGTTAACTGTAGCAGCCAACATGTCATACGTATGCCTGGCCTAAAGCTTATGAAATGATCCGTTTATTGACTTTCTTTGTTGAACATTCCAAAATCTACATTTCCCATATCCACAAGTGTTCAGTCATTTAACAGGCAATAGCCTATATACACAGAAATCAAAGGTCCGCTGTCAATGTAGAGATGCCGTCATGCATTTCTGTATTGATGTCTGATTTTCTCCAGTTTTGTGTTGCAAAATGTCTTGTTGTCCTTCCTCTGGCTGAAGATAACAAATCCAAAGCCATTAATAACCTTGTCTTTAGAAGAAAAAAAAATTCTCCCCAATTTCATGGTATCCAATTGGTAGTTACAGTCCTGTTCCATCGCTGCAGCTCCCGTACGGACTCGGGAGAGGCGAAGGTCGAGAGCCGCGTGTCCTCCGAAACACAACCCAGCCAAGACACATTGCTTCTTGACACAATGCCCGCTTAACCCGGAAGCCAGCCGCACCAATGTGTCGGAGAAAACACCGTACACCTGGCGACCGTGTCACAGAGCATTGCTCCCGGCCCGCCACAGGAGTCGCTAGTGCGCTTCTGGGACAAGAACATCCCTGCCGGCCAAACCCTCCCCTAACCCGGACGACACTGGGCCTATTGTGCGCCATCCCATAGGTGTCTTGGTCGCGGCCGGCTGCGACAGAGCCTGGACTCCAACCAGAATTTCTAGTGGCACAGCTAGCACTGCGATGCAGTGCCTTAGACCACTGTGCCTCTCGGGAGGCCCTAATATCTTAATCTCTACGTAAAACTAATTCGTACTTCCTGAGATTGGGGAAGAAAAAGCGAGCGAGAAGAGTCAACCTTTACCACATGGAACAAGGGTGACAGGTAGCCTAGCGATTAGAGCACTGAGTCAGTAACCTAAAGGTTGCTGGTTCAAATACATGAGCTGACAAGGTGAAAAATCTGTCAATGTGCCTTGAGCAAGGTAGGGCTGGGTGGTGGTACCGTATTTTACTATAAACCGGTATTTACGCACATACTGGTTTGTGTTTTTACTTTAACAGTACTTCAATGTTTGGTTTGTTAAATATGATATGCAACTCCAGCAGGTGTAATGTCCGTTTTTATAGTTTATTCGGTTTGCTACTTGAGTCATCTTTCTCCCTCTTCTCCTGCTGTATGCTCCTTCGCACATCAAGCCCTGCTCCCTGTCACTCAAGGAGGGAGCAGTTTCTCCAACATGGAGTCACGAGAACTTTCTTGCGGTTCACTCAGCAGTTTGCATGGTTTGATAGATGCAACAACATATTGGTGACATACTGCTTTTCACAAGTGTTCTGTAATTAAACTACTAGTTTGTGTATCTACTGTCTGGTAATTTATCTTTTCATAGCAAGTTGTGCCTAAAATAAATCTTGTTAGCCACTAATGCTAATCGCTAGTAGTGCTAGGCGATTAACCGAAATGTCGATTATTTTTTACTTTTTAAACAACTTGCCCTACGTCAGTTCAATTATTTGAATTCCATTTAGTTATTTTTCTTTCGCTGAGCTCAATGCACAGTTTCTCTAGAGATAAATTGGATCAGGCCTGAACTGTGCGATGTAGTAGGGAGTTGTAGTTTGCGTCATTACGTGCACCTGGCATTCATCATTGCGCGCACCTGCTCTTCATCATTAGGCACACTTGGACTCCGTTACTCCCTTTTTCTGGCACTCCCTTAGGTTCATTCCCCAGGCAGTATTGTTTTCTGTTGTTCATGTCTAGACGCTACTCCTACATTGCATCGGTCCATGTTTCTTGTTATATTAAACTTACCCCCTGCTTCTCAACTCCCAGTGTCTATGTTACATTAGTGCAGAAAATGTGGTAATTAAGTACAATGATCATAATCCATTGCGTACCTACTTGTCCGGTCTGTGTGGGGCAGACATGGAGTGGGAGAGAAGAGACAGAAGAATGCATGATCGAGAGGGATAGAGGGCAGTTGCTTTGCGAGTTACAGTACCAGTCAAAAGTTTGGACACACCTACTCAGGATTCTTCTTCATTTTTACTATTTTCTACATTGTAGAATAATATCATTGTAGAATACATCAAAACTATGAAATAACACATATGTAGCATGTGTAACCAAAAAAGTGTTGTCATCAAGGCAAAGGGTGGCTACTTTGAAGAATCTCAAATATAAAACTTTTTTTTTGGTTACTACATGATATATCAATTTTAAAAATCAACAATAGTTATTTGTTTAGATATAGTCAAGGGTATGTTTAAAAATTTTTAAATTATGCAAAGTCCTACAAAAAACGTAGGGTTACAGCCTATTTTCGTTTCTCTAACAATAAAATCATTACAGTGTAATCCAATTGAAAAACTTTATTTTTAGTAGATTCGATTAGGAATAGAGTTATAGTAATTATATATTCAACACACAGTTGAAGTTGGAAGTTTACATACACTTAGGTTGGAGTCATTAAAACTTGTTTTTAAACCACTCCACAAATTTCTTGTTAACAAACTATAGTTTTGGCAAGTAGGTTAGGACATCTACTTTGTGCATGACACAAGTAATTTTTCCAACAATTGTTTACAGACAGATTATTTAACTTATAATTCACTGTATCACAATTTCATTGGGTTGCAAATACTTATTTTCCACCATAATTTGCAAATAAATTCATTAAAAATCACACAATGTGATTTTCTGGATTTTTTTTCTCATTTTGTCTGTCATAGTTGAAGTGTACCTATGATGAAAATTACAGGCCTCTCTAATCTTTTAAGTGGGAGAACTTGCACAATTGGTGGCTGACTAAATACTTTTTTGCCCCACTGTATATCGACATAACCTGAAAGGCCGCTCAGCAAGGAAAACACCACTGCTCCAAAACCGCCATAAAAAAAGCCAGGCTACGGTTTGCAACTGCACATGGGGACAAAGATCGTACTTTTTGGAGAAATGTCCTCTGGTCTGATGAAACAAAAATATAACTGTTTGGCCATAATGACCATTGTTACGTTTGGAGGAAAAAGGGGGATGCTTGCAAGCCGAAGAACACCATGCCAACCGGGTGGCAGCATCATAATGTGGGGGTGCTTTGCTGCAGGAGGGACTGGTGCACTTCACAAAATAAATGGCATCATGAGGTGGGAAAATTATGTGGATATATTGAAGCAACATCTTAAGACATCAGTCAGGAAGTTAAAGCTTGGTCGCAAATGGGTCTTCCAAATGGACAATGACTCCAAGCATACTTCCAAAGTCGTGTCAAAATGGCTTAAGGACAACAAAGTCAAGGTATTGGAGTGGCCATCACAAAGCCCTGACCTCAATTCTGAAGACAATTTGTGGGCAGAACTGAAAAAGCGTGTGCGAGCAAGGAGGCCTACAAACCTGACTCAGTTGCACCAGCTCTGTCAGGAGGAATGGGTCAAAATTCCCCCAACTTATTGTGGGAAGCTTGTGGAAGGCTACCCAAAACGTTTGACCCAAGTTAAACAATTTAAAGGCAGTGCTACCAAATACTAATTGAGAGTATGTGAACTCCTGAGCCATTGGGAATGTGATGAAAGAAATAAAAGCTGAAATCATTCTCTCTACTATTATTCTGACATTTCACATTCTTAAAATAAAGTGGTGATCCTAACTGACCTAAGACCGGGAAGATAAATAGAAAAACTCCAAATAACTTCACAGATCTTCATTGTAAAGGTTTTAAATACTGTTTCCCATGCTTTTTCAATTAACCATAACCAATTAATGAACATGCACCTATGGAACGGTCAATAAGACACTAACAGCTTACAGATGGTAGGCAATTAAGGTCACAGTTATGAAAAGTTAGAACACTAAAGATGCCTTTCTACTAACTTTGAAAAACACCAAATGAAAGATGCCCAGGTTCCCTGCTCATCTGCATGAACGTGCCTTAGGCATGCTGCACAGGATCGGTACATCTGAACATCACACCTGTGGGACAGGTACAGGATGGCAACAACAACAGCCCAAGTTACACCAGGAACGCACAGTCCCTCCATCAGTGCTCAGACTGTCCGCAATAGCCTGAGAGAGGCTGGACTGAGGGCCTGTTGTAAGGCCTGTTGTAAGGCAGGTCCTCACCAGATATCACCGGCAATAATGTCGCCAATGGACACAAACCCACCGTCGCTGGACCAGACACATTTGTCACATTTGTGGAACTTGTTCAGTTCATATCTCAGTTGTAGACTCTTATGTTCATACAAATATGTACACATGTTAAGTTTGCTGAAAATAATCGCAGTTGACAGTGCAAGGACGTTTCTTTTTTTGCTGAGTTTACATATTTATATATACATTTATATTTTGGGGGGCTTGCCTGTTTTGCATGTTATTTTGGCATTAATACGTGTCACATCAATTTGCATTTGGTACCTTGGGTCGAGTGTTAGCACCAACTCACGAAACCCCCGTTTCGAACGTGTAAATTGGATCCATGTCTTTGCAGATGTAAGTTGTAACGGCAGCTGTTATCTCCTTCCATCTTTGCCTAATCCACGATAATTGAGAATTTCAATAAGCATTTTTCTTCGTCTGGCCATGCTTTCTACACCTACCCCGGCCAACAGCTCTGCACCCCCCGCAGCATCTTACCCAGAGTAGCATCAGTACTCTGGACGGTTCTGACTTAGAATATGTGGACAACGACAAATATCTAGGTGTCTGGTTAGATTGTAAACTCTCCTTCCAGACTCACATTAAGCATGTCCAATCCAAAATTAAATCTAGAATCGGCTTCCTATTTCACAACAAAGCCTCCTTCACTCATGCTGCTAAACATACACTTGTAAAACTGACTATCCTACCGATCATCAATTTCGGCGATGTCATTTACAAAATAGCGTCCAGTACTCTACTCAGCAAATTGGATGTAGTCTATCACAGTGCCATCCGTTTTGTCACCAAAGCCCCATATACTACCGAACGCTGCGACCTGAATGCTCTCGTTGGCTGGCCCTCGCTTCATATTAAGTATTTGCTAGGGAAAGCCCCTCCTTATCTCAGCTCACTGGTCACCATAGCAGCACCCACCGGTAGCATGCGCTCCAGCCGGTATATTTCACTGGTCACCCCCAAAGCCAATTCCTCTTTTGCCGCCTTTCGTTCCAGTTCTCTGCTGCCAATGACTGGAACAAATAGCAAAAATCACTGATGCTGGAGACATATCTCCCTCACTAACTTTAAGCATCAGCTGTCAGAGCATCTTACCGATCACTGCACCTGTACACAGCCCATCTGTAAATAGCCCACCCAACTACCTCATCCTCATATTGTTATTTATTTTTTGCTCTTTTGCACCCCAGTATCTCTACTTGCACATCATCATCTGCACATCTATCACTCCAATGTTAATGCTAAATTGTAATTATTTCCCCACTATGGCCCATTTACTATGGCCTGTATATATATTTTTCTATTGTGTTATTGACTGTATGTTTTTTTTATCCCATGTGTCACTCTGTGTTGTTGTTTTTGTCACACTGCTTTGCTTTATCTTGGCCAGGTCGCAGTTGTAAATGAGAACTTGTTCTCAACTAGCCTACCTGGTTAAATCGAGGTGAAATAAAAAACATATGGTGTACTGCTGGTAAAAGTCTTGCAACGTCTGAGTCGGAGGTTTGTTTTGAGCAGTCGACTGTGCTTTTTTGGGTCTCATCCGTAGACTCTCTCCGTACTGTTTCACATGATTCTTGTGTTGGTGGTAAAAGAGGTTAGTGGTGTTTGAGCCTGTTGTCGGGACCGGTCTGCGGCATATTTTGCAGAGGACAGTTTTCTGGTCCTATGTCAGGCTTTTCATTCCCAAACCACATCCATGTGACCGAAGTAGCCCCTCTTTTAGGTATGAGCTCCGTGTCTCCGTGCTCTTGTGTCACGTTCACTCTCCTCCATGTTTCTTTGTGTTGCAAATTTCCTTCCACGAACGCAAAGCGTTGTCCAATTGACAAAAAATATTGCCATAAAGAGTGTGATTTGCGACACAACAAAATAAACAATAGATCGTAATATGAAACAATAGAAAAACGTCTATCGTCAGACAATTTATATCGTCATATCGCCCAGCCCTAGTTTAGGTGTAGTTTTGATGGGCCACTTGTGCAGGCTGTCTGTCTGGCATTGTTTGTTTCCCGCTCATCAAGTTGGATAGAGTCAAGGATATGTTTTGCATTATTCAACACACAGCATGTTTTCGTTTCCCTTACAATACGTTTGATTAGTAATAAATTGAGTTAATAAAATAGTTCTGTAAAGGTTATTTTTACAAAGTAAAACATAAAAGAGAACGGTATCACCCCGCGCGGTGTGCGGTCAAATGATTAACATGAGCGCCAACACTGATCAATAGGCATAACAGAAACTCATCATTACACTATTGTTGTTCTAAATTAAATCAACCTCTTCACCCTCATCATTCAGTTAGGCCTAATTTAAATTTGATTGTGAAGTAGCTTGCACAAGTATCCATCCATTTGTCATTCATTTGGTGGGCAGGCAGTTGCTTTGCTGGATAGAGTCAAGGATATGTTTTGCATTATTCTAAAGGTTTATTGCAAACACGTAGTATGTTTTTGTTTCCCTTACAATACATTTGATTGGTAATAGAGAAGTAAATAAAACAGTCCCATTCTATTCTGCATTGCTTGCTGTTTGGGGTCTTAGGCTGGGTTTCTGTATAGCACTTTGTGACATCTGATGATGTAAAACAGGGCTTTATAAATACAAATGATTGATTGATTGATCTTCTTTTTACAAAATAAAATGTAAAAGAGTAGGTTGTCAACCCCCAAGGCGCACGGTCAAATGATTTGCCTCTGATAAATAGGCATAACACAAACTCATCATTAATTACACTATTGTCTTTCTAAATTAAATCAACCTCTTCATCCTCCTTATCATTCAGTTATCATTCAGTTAGGCCTAATTTAAATTCAATTTGTGAAGTAAGGTGCACAATTATCGCCCATTTATCCATTTGTCATTCAGTGAAGAGAGAGAGATGCATTAGCACCTGGCTGGGTGCCAACCTCCTATAGCACATTGTCTTGGCAGGTTAAGTTAGGAATAGGTGTGAAAGAAACAGGTAAAACGTCTCTAAATACGTTTCTGATTGTGATCTCAAAATGCTAACAAATGAGCAGTGTAAAATACAAACATTTAGGAAGAGTCAGGTAAGGAGCAGGACATAGCTTTTTTTGGGGGGCAGATTTTTTTTATTTCCAAAATTAAACGTCAGTGGCCGTTGGCCTATGGCGGTTCTAGAGTGAACTAGGCCTAGATATCATGCAGCCCCATGTGGCACAGTGTGGGAATGATAAGTGCAGGAAATTCAGAGATTTAATCTTAATCTTACTACAATTTTAAATTGGATTGAACAGTATAAAACAATCAGAATGGAGAAGGACCGATTGAAATGCCATGACCTACTCACAAAGCAAATTTAGAACTTGTATTATTAAAAAACATAAAATACCAACAAAAATTAGAAAAATATTGTGATATGATATTTTGGCCATATTCCACAGCCCTAGAGCAAGGCACTTAACCCTAATTTGCTCCAGGGGCATCGTACTACTATGGCTGACCCTTTAAACATTCCACTGCACCTATCTGGTGTATGTGACAATAAAACATATTTTAAGCTATTCATTAAAACTGTACTAGTCTGCTGATAGTAAAACTGCTCATTTATCCCGGTGGGTAGCCAATTCAGTGCTCTCCTCTCAGTATGTGGCACAGTGAATGCGATATAGAGAACTTAGCTGCAATGCAGCCATGGCACCACTAGAAGCTGTCCTGCTCCTGTCCCAGAGAGAACCACATTTCTAAGGTGCAAGTCGGAGAACTGCAACACAGATATTTGTTCCGTAATGCAGTCGTTGGGGATGACAGACCAGACAGACATGACTGAATGGCCCAGAAGGAGGCATACCGAGATGGTGTGTTTGTGAAGAGTCTAATGGAGAAAGAGAGATAGATGGTGAGATACAGTACACAGAGTAAAGACTCCATCTAGAGAAAGAAAGAATGACTGAATGATATACAGAGTCAATAATGTCATTGCAAATGTAAGATATTTACACAGATTAATATAAGGGAAGAGGCAGACACAAAAAGAGAGCAGGAGAGAGGGAGAGAACCAGAGATTTGAGAGGCTCAATGGTGAGCATGAAGCAGCCAGCCTTATCAGTGCCATCCGGCAGGGGTGGGGTGGGTCAGGGGCAAGACACAGAGAGCAAACTCCTTTCCCTGGGGTTAGTTTTATCTTGCAGTAGGATCAGAGGGGTGGGTGGGGTGGGTCAGGGGCAGGACACAGAGCAGACTCTCCCTGGGGGGAGAGGATGGAGCAGACCCAATTCCAGATGGTAATCCAGCCCTCGGCCTTAGCCATCACTCATGATGTCAGTACACTGTGGGAGGCAGGAGGCAGGCAGGCCAGATCAACATGATGTCAGTACACTGTGGGAGGCAGGCAGGCCAGATCATCATGATATCAGTACACTGTGGGAGGGAGGCAGGCAGGCCAGATCAACATGATGTCAGTACACTGTGGGAGGGAGGCAGGCAGGCCAGATCAACATGATGTCAGTACACTGTGGGAGGGAGGCAGGCAGGCCAGATCAACATGATGTCAGTACACTGTGGGAGGGAGGGAGGCAGGCAGGCCAGATCAACATGATGTCGGTACACTGTGGGAGGCAGGCAGGCCAGATCAACATGATGTCGGTACACTGTGGGAGGCAGGCAGGCCAGATCAACATGATGTCAGTACACTGTGGGAGGGAGGCAGGCCAGATCAACATGATATCAGTACACTGTGGGAGGCAAGCAGGCCAGATCAACATGTCGGTACACTGTGGGAGGCAGGCAGGCCAGATCAACATGATGTCAGTACACTGTGGGAGGGAGGCAGGCCAGATCAACATGATATCAGTACACTGTGGGTGTTAAGAGGCAGGCCGGCCAGATCAACATGATGTCAGTACACTGTGGGAGGCAGGCAGGCCAGAGCAACATAATGTCAGTACACTGTGGGATGCAGGCAGGCCAGATCAACAATTGGATCTAGTTGAAACAGGGAGGGACTCTCTGTACTTGTCCAATAAGAAATGCTCCTTTTAATTTAGTTGCACAATGTTTTAATACAGTGTGCACTACTGAACACGTCCCTGCTCTCAATGAACACAGCCACAGACAACCCCAAGAGCAAACATTTGTTATTGAGCAGAGTATACACTCTTAACCAGAGCCACTAGACAACAAAAGCATGCATCATGTTGAAACGGAGAAATGAGATGGATACTGTATTATGGATGATCAATTGGCTGAGAAAGTACTTCGGAAGGAATACCTGCCTTTATATTCAATGCATTTATTTCAAAGGAACCTTACTGTCTCTCAGCATTGCACAAAACTAACTATAGAGGGCAGAATTCTCTCACAGGAGACGACTGAACAGAACAACAGAACATTTGCTCCAGTTGGTTTCCTCTTATAAAGCTACAGTAAATATTTTTCAACCGTGAAACGCTTTAGGTTCTCATATGGTGCTGCTTTAAAAGCACTTCCATTATTTCCCAACCAAAGATTTATACAGGACCACCTCATCATCATTTATGCATTGGTATTTTTATTTTAGTGAGCTCTCAGACAATACCAACAGTCAACAAAGTCCAATCTCTTTCCTGTGTCCGACGCCCTCTATTTCAAACTTTGCTTTTTGGGTTGACTCATCTTAGCAGGTACTGCATCATCTGTTGTGTTAAGATGCTTTTAGCAACCTCTCCATGATCAGAGATATCCCGAGGGTCTCTGCTGTTCGTTTCTATTATCAAAATAGAAGCAGACTTGATGTACAGTATCATAGTGTCCAGTCAGAGGTTGGGTAGGAGTAAGGAGAGGGTTCTCATTCTCTTGGTAGGGAAGCTTGGGGTTCGTATTCATCTGTCATTGATTTGGCAAGGAATATGTGCATAACGCCCCTTCCATCCTCCATTACACCTACAACACACACCAGCGCTCAGCTGAAAGAGCAGTGCACCTTTTGTTGTTTCTAAGAGACAGAATCAGCTTGTCAGAACCACCTGCAGAAACTGATTTTAAGCTTTAATTGGGCCCATACAGCTGGCTCAAGCTTCTCTCAAGCTTCCCCTTCAGAATTCATTTTAAGAAAATGTTTTTTGGGCTGCCCTTTGATGAAGACTTTGATATTTCCTAGTGGTCAGCTGAACTTTCCCTTCTCACTCAGTCTCTCTCAAGGCTAATTTGTTTAAAATCACTGTCTTGCTGTGTTGTATTATATGGGAGATCTACTGGCTAGAGAGGCTTATGGGTATCAGAAATAGTCTTTCCATTCATCGTAATAACACTTTTGATATGAATGTTATTGGAAACAGTGGCAATGATATTTACTTGCTTATTCTTGTTGACAGTTCAAATCCATCTCTCGCCACCTCCCAACCCTTTTAATTCCAAAACTCAGGCACTTTCCTCTCCCTCTGTGTCTAGTCGAGACAACTCTCAATTACACACCAAAATATCAGATTAGTCTTCTCCCCTTCCCTTAATTTGTTCCATTGAAGGCTTTTAGAAATATTAGTGAGATTTAAATTATTTCAGTGTTTGGGCATTTAGGAAAGCTTTCAAAATGCAGCAGGACGAATGAGAATGTCCCTGGAGCGAAGTGTTGACTTTTGGGTCAGACCATCTTATTTTGTGATAAGACTATTACCTATAACCTTAAAAATCACTACTCTCAGCTTCTTCTCAAAGATACTGTAGGTTCCATATACGCCACAGTTTTCACTGTCAAACATTGATGGTGTGTGGAACTGCAGTTATGAAATGACATCCATCTTCTGTAGATTGGTCCCTGCTCCGATGCATACTTGAAATTCAGCCTATGCTGCACAAAGTTGGATCCATCTCCTCCTGTGACCTGTTGAAAGCTGTTGAGGCGAACAAGTCTTCCCCTCCTTCCCTGCGGTCTTATTTCCTTTCTATTTCCTCACCCGTCTTATCGACCTCATCTTGGAAAATGGTGTTGGCTCGCTGAAGCAGAACATTACACTGCAACCCTGTGTTCCTCTCTGCGCACAGAGGCTGGCGCAGGTCATAGAAGAGCAGGCTACACGGCTTTTCATTTCTGTTCAACTGAGCTACGTTCGCTACCACACCCTACTGTTTAAATATTGTCTACCAGGTGAAGCTGTGTGTTTTCAAGATTGGTCTGGGTGGGTTGTCTTAATATTGTGTCCATGCCACAATATACTGTTAAAATGCTAATCTGTGTAAAACCATATTGTGGGTTTTAAATTGTGTTTAACTTCCGCACACAAACATACACACACACACACTCACATGCACACAAATAAAATGATGCTGTTTTTCAAACTGCCTTGGTCATAGATCAATGTTATATAGCACATATTTTTAAATATTTTTTAAAATCTCTGTTCACTCCTTCTCTAACGACTGATGTCTTCCCCATGTTGTTTCGGAGTTGGACTCTCGCTCTCCGTCTTGGTTTCGCCCTCCCTCCCTCTCTCTCGCTCTCCCTATTGGTCCGTCCCTCCCTCCCTCTCAATTCAATTCGAGGGCTTTTTTGGCATGGGAAACATATGTTAACATTGTCAAAGCAAGTGAAGTAGATTCATTTATTGTTTATTTCACTTTTCTTTTTTTACCATAAACATTACACTCACAGAAGTTCCAAAATAATGAAGACATTTCAAATGTCATTACGTGTTGTAACAATGTGCAAATAGTGAAAGTATGCCAGGGAAAATAAATAAATATGGGTTGTATTTACAATGGTGTTTGTTCTTCAATGGTTGCCCTTTTCTTGTGGCAACAGGTCACAAATCTTGCTGCTGTGATGGCACACTGTGGTATTTCATCCAGTAGATATGGAAGTTTATCAAAATTGGGTTTGTTTTCGAATTCTTTGTGGATCTGTGTAATCTGAGGGAAATATGTGTCTCTAATATTGTCATACATTGGGCAGGAGGTTAGGAAGTGCAGCTCTGTTTCCACCTCATTTTGTGGGCAGTGTGCACATAGCCTGTCTTCTCTTGAGAGCCAGGTCTGCCTACGGGCTGCCTTTCTCAATAGCAAGGCTATGCTCACTGAGTCTGTAGTTAAGGCTTTCCTTAAGTTTGGGTCAGTCACAGTAGTCAGGTATTCTGCCACTGTGTACTCTCTGTTTAGGGCCAAATGTGTCCAGTAAATATATTTTTGTTTCCTCATGATTTGGTTGGGTCTAACTGTGTTGCTGTCCTGGGGCTCTGTGGGGTCTGTTTGAGTTTGTGAACAGAGCCCCAGGACCAGCTTGCTTAGGGGACTCTTCTCCGGGTTCATCTCTCTGTAGGTGATGGCTTTGTTTGTTATGGAAGGTTTGGGAATTACTTCCTTTTAGGTGGTTGTAGAATGTAACCGCTTTTTTCTGGATTTTGATCATTAGCGGGTATTGGCCTACTTCTGCTCTGCATGCATTATTTGGTGTTTTACGTTGTACACTGAAGATAATTTGGCAGAATTCTGCATGAAGAGTCTCAATTTGGTGTTTGTCCCATTTTGTGAATTCTTGGTTGGTGAGCGGACCCCAGACCTCACAACCATAAAGGGCAATGGGTTCTGTAACTGATTCAAGTATTTTTAGCCAGATCCTAATTCTTATGTTGAATTTGGATGGCATAGAAGGCCCTTCTAAGGCTGTTTGTTTGTCAATTATGGTGTGCAGGGTGAATATGTGGGCTGTCGTATGGTAATTTGGTTAAAAAAAAGCCAAATGACATTTGCTCAGTCCGTTGTTTTCACTGAGGAAATATACAAGTCTGCTGTTAATGATAATGCAGAGGATTTTCCCAAGGTTGCTGTTGACGCATGTCCCACGGTAGTTATTGGGGTCAAATTTGTCTCCACTTTTGTGGATTGGGGTGATCAGTCCTTGGTTCCAAATATTGGGGAAGATGCCAGAGCAAAGGATGACATTAAAGAGTTTAAGTATTGCCAATTGGAATTTGTTGTCTGTATATTTTACAATTTCATTGAGGATACCATCAACACCACAGGCCTTTTTTGGGTTGGATGGTTTGTATTTTGTCCTGAAGTTCTCTCTCGCTCATCCTCCCTCCCTCTCTCTCTTTTCCTCCCTCCCTCTGTTTCTATTGAAGGACCTGTGAGTTGTCTTCCAGGGAATCTATCAAGAGCCATTGCTCTTTATTAGTTGATCTTTCATGTAACCGTTATGGGACCGTTTCAGGCCACAGCTGCGCCTTCCGGAAATGTGCTTCTCCCTGTTTGAAGAATTACATTTAGACATGAACTGAAAGGGAATGTACATTTTTTTATTTAATTTTAAACTGAGAAAATAGCTTTTTTGTGGCTTGTCAGAAAGGTAGAGTATGTTTATAATAATCGCTCTGGAAAGAGCTTGCATGGAATTAATTTTGATGTTGGTTAACGAGGTTAAATAAAATGGAGTGAAAGTTACATTTTCAAGTCATGTTCTGGAGGTTTTCATACAGGAAGACTTCCCACACCAGGTTTCAAAGAAACATCAAGTTATAACAATCACTCTGGGAGTTGATCATGTGCAGTGGAAGAATATATTTTTTAATTTGCTTAAGAAGAAACATAAGTTGTCAAAAGTAATTTGTCTAGAGCTTGAATGGTCAAGGATATGAGTTTGATTGAATACCACAAACTGTCAGGGATTGTCTCTGAATTCCTTCATTTAGCTTAACTTTATGGAGGATTATACAGTACAGGCAGTGAAACTAATTGAACAGACAGCCATGTACCCAAAATATCATCCCTTGTATTGGTGGCAAGAGGGAGGTTTATAATGAGCTCAACTAGGGCTGTGGCGGTCATGACATTTTGTCAGCCGGTTATTGTCATTCAAAAGTTGTCCGGTCTAATGGGAATTGTTTGTTTAATTAACATAAACATGATAAGCTCCACTTATACAAGCAACATAAAAGCCTTTTGAACATCTACATTTAAAAAAGTCTTATCAATCAAATACACCGTCAAAATATTTATTTTAGGCAGGTATAAAGAAACATTATGAGATTAAGAAAATGTATTTCAGAGAACAGAATATGAGTTGGCCTACTGTATGTTATCTGGCTATGCACCCTGCCATAGGCTGTAGACTAGTTCATTTAGCAGACAAGATATGTTTTTAAGTCCCGTGCCATTATTTTATATTATATGATTTTATAGTAAGAAGAATATAATTGAACTTGGCTGAATAAAATATAATGGATATTTTTCACATTCCGGAGAAAGAGTGCTTGCGTATGAAGTGGCTATGTTGAGTGTAAGAGTCAGAAGTTTACATACACCTTAGCCAAATACACTTAAACTCAGTTTTTCACCATTTTTGACATTTAGTCCTAGTAGAAATTCCCTGTCTTAGGTCAGTTAGGATGACCACTTTATTTTAAGAATGTGAAATGTCAGAATAATAGTAGAGAATGATTTAGTTCAGCTTTTATTTTTTTCATCACATTCCCAGTGGGTCAGAAGTTTACATACACTCAATTAGTATTTGGGAGCATTGCCTTTAAATTGTTTAACTTGGGTCAAACGTTTCGGGTAGCCTTCCACAAGCTTCCCACAATAATTTGGGTGAATTTTGTCCCATTCATCCTAACAGAGCTGGTGTAACTGAGTCAGGTTTGTAGGCCTCCTTGCTCACACACACTTTTTCAGTTCTGCCCACAAATTTTCTATGGGATTGAGGTCAGTGCTTTGTGATGGCCACTCCAATACCTTGACTTTGTTGTCCTGAAGCCATTTTGCCACAACCATTTTGCCATACTGGAAGTATGCTTGGGGTCATTGACCATTTGGAAGACCCATTTAAGACCAAGCTTTAACTTCCTGACTGATGTCTTGAGATGTTGCTTCAATATATCCACATAATTTCCCTACCTCATGATGCCATCTATTTTGTGAAGTGCACCAGTCCCTCCTGCAGCAATACACCCCCACAACATGATGCTGTCACCCCCGTGCTTCACGGCTGGGAGGGTGTTCCTTGGCTTGCAAGCCTCCCCCTTTTCCTCTAAACATAATGATGGTTGTTAGGGCCAAACAGTTCTATTTTTGTTTCATCAGATCAGAGGACATATTGCCAAAAGTACAATCTTTGTCAACATGTGCAGTTGCAAACCGTAGTCTGGCTTTTTTATGGCGGTTTTGGAGCAGTGACTTCTTCCTTGCTGAGCGGCCTTTCAGGTGATGTCGATATAGGACTCATTTTACTGTGGATATAGATACTTTTGTACCTGTTTCCTCCAGCATCTTCACAAGGTCCTTTGCTGTTGTTCTGAGATTGATTTGCACTTTTCACATCAAAGTACTTTCATTTCTAGGACACAGAACGAGTCTCCTTCCTGAGTGGTATGACGGCTACGTGGTCCCATGATGTTTATAACTTCATACTATTGTTTGTACAGATGAACGTGGTACCTTCAGGCATTTGGAAATTGCTCCCAAGGATGAACCAGACTTGTGGAGGTCTGCAATTTTTTTCTGAAGTTTTGGCTCATTTATTTTGATTTTCCCATGATGTCAAGCAAAGAGGCACTGAGTTTGAAGGTAGGCTTTGAAATACATCCACAGGTACATCTCCAATTGACAGAAATTATGTCAATTAGCCAATCAGAAGCTTCTAAAGACATGTCAATTTCTGGAATTTCCCAAGCTGTTTAAAGGCACAGACAACTTAGTGCATGTAAACTTCTGACCCAATGAAATTGTGATACAGTGAATTATAAGTGAAATAATCTGTCTGTAAACAATTTTTGGAAAAATTACTTGTGCCATGCACAAGGTAGATGTCCTAACCGACTTGCCAAAACTGTAGTTTGTTTACAAGAAATTTGTGGAGTGGTTTAAAAACAAGTTTTAATTACTCCAAACAAGTGTATGTAAACTTCCGTCATAATCCGACTGTATATGTTAGATTTTGAGTTATTTGGCAACTTTAGTTGTGAATGATACAAACCTTATATGTTTTGATTTCTAAGACATTCTATGGGCTGCATGATGTGACTATAGGCTATTGATGATTTGAGAAAGTCGCAAAACAAAAGCTTGCACTCTGTTGCCTCAGGCTGCACATGCTGTTCTCTCATTAAGTGATCATATTTTCACCAATCAGAATATTCCCAATTTAATCTTGCCTTTACTAATATGTAAAATTAGTTCTGATTTATGTTAGATTATCAAATGGGCAAGTGTGCCTTCTTAAAAGTTAATTTGTGTTATTTCTTTCCTTAATGCGTTTGAGCTAATCATTTGTGTTGTGACAAGGTAGGGGTGGTATACAGAAGATAACCCTATTTAGTAAAATACAATATTATGGCAAGAACAGCTCAAATAAGCAAAGAGAATTGACAGTCCATCATTACTATTAGACATGGTCAGTCAATGAGGAAAATGTCAAGAACTTTGTACGTTTCTTCAAGTGCAATTGCAAAAACCAAACGCTATGATGAAACTGGCTCTCATGAGGACCGCCACAGGAAAGGAAGATCCAGAGTTACCTCTGCTACAGAGGATAAGTTCATTAGAGTTACCAACCTCAGATTGCAGCCCAAATAAATGCTTCACAGAGTTCAAGTAACCGACACATCTCAACATCAGCTGTTCAGAGGAGACCGCGTGAATCAGGCCTTCATGGTTGAATTGCTGCAAAGAAACCACTACTAAATGATGCCAATAAGAAGAAGATACTTGCTTGGGCCAAGAAATACGAGCAATGGATATTAGACCGGTGGAAAACTGTCCTTAGTGTGATGAGCCCAAATTTGAGATGTTTTGTTCCAACCGCCATGTCATTGTGAGATGCAAAGTAGTGAACGGATGATCTCCTCATGTGTGGTTCCCACCGTGAAGCATGGAAGAGGAGGTGTGGTGGTGTGGGGTGCTTTGCTGGTAACACTGTCAGTGATTTATGTAGAATGTAAGGCACATTTAACCAGCATGGCTACCACAGAATTCTGCAGTGATACGCCATTCCATCTGGTTTGCGCTTAGTGGGACTATCATTTGTTATTCAACAGGGCAATGAGCCAACACACATCCAGGCTGTGTAAGGGCTATTTGACCAAGAAGGAGAGTGATGGAGTGCTGCATCAGATGAAAAGGCCTCCACAATCACACAACCTCAACCCAATTGAGATGGTTTGGGATTAGTTGAACCACAGAGTGAAGGAAAAGCAGCTAACAAGTGTTCAGCATGTGTGGGAACTCCTTCAAGACTGTTGAAAAAGCATTCCAGGTGAAGATGGTTTAGAGAATGCCAAGAGTGTGCAAAGCTGTCATCAAGGCAAAGGGTGGCTACTTTGAAGAATCTAAAATATATTTTGATTTGTTTAATACTTTTCCATATGTTATTTCATAGTTTTGATGTCTTCACTATTATGTAGAAAATAGTACAAATAAAGAAATCCTTGAATGAGTAGTTGTGTCCAGACTTTTGACTGATATTGTGTGTGTGTGTGTGTGTGTGTGTGTGTGTGTGTGTGTGTGTGTGTGTGTGTGTGTGTGTGTGTGTGCGCGTGCAGTATAGACAGAATATGGATAGAATATGTAATATATCTGAAGAATAGTATATGTACAGCAATAGGGAAATCGGATGGCCTTGACTAGAAAACTGTATATACATATGAAGTGTGTAAACCAGTATGTAAACGTGAAGGTGACCAGTGTCAGCAGCCTCTAAGGTGCATTGTAGATTAACGAGTGTTAGCCCGCTAGTGACAGTGGCTAAAGTACTAGGCGGAAATATGTGAAAGCGTTTAAGTCTTTCACATATTTCTGGGTGAGTACCAGCAAAGCCTTCGTGATCAAACAGCAGCCAGACACTTATCAACCCTTCATTATAACCTGTAGAGCTGTGACACTAATGGCTGGATAAACAGTTTAGCAGTGATCGTTCACAATCACTACAGAGCTGCAGGTCTCCAGTGGAGGTGTGGAATTACCTTTGAGCTCTCTCAACAGCCTCAGGATCCATCAGATAGCGCTCATTAGGGTTAGCAATAGCATTAGTGCGCTAATCCCGTTTTCCACTGTATAGATACAATGCGCTGCATTGAAATTTGAAGGGGGTGGGCGGAGTGGGGTTTTGTGGTTTTGAGAAAGACCTGCCTCTCTTCCCTTTTTCCACCCTTACAGCTAAACACAACGCCCCGCTCGGTATCAGGCGAGACAGTGAAACCAGCCCGCTCATCTCCCTCGTCCTCCTCTTCCATTAGGGGTGGTTAAGGTGTGGGCCTTAGAGGTGGACTGGGAGACAGACAGGGTTGTTTTTGTTTTGATGGAAACTGGGCTTGGTAATGTCTGGAGTGTGTTGGCTGAGCCTCCATAAAGGACTGGCCCTGCAGCCTGCTGTTGTTTAGCCAGACTAACTCTGGCGTACTCCAGGATGCTGTTCGACCATGGACCTATCCCGCTGGGGTTGCACGTCAGGAAGCCGTCCCGGGTGGAGATGGCCATTAGGTTCTGGAGGGTGAGTGTGATATGCTGTGAGTGGCTGTGTTCCTTGGTCTGTTGGAACTGTGTGTGCATAAGATGGTCTATTTGGCCCAATATCTCACCTTGTGTAGCCCATTTTGTTTGAACATATTTTGAAATATATTGGAGTTAAATAGCAGTCAATGCAGATGCTTTAGAAGGACCACTATTCTCTCTGATAGCGTTGAGAACATTGTTCCATGCTTTTTTTTTTGTAACTCCATAAAGGTTATCTTGAAAGGAATTCCCTTTTGCCCAGAGAAGACTGTACCATTTGTTTGATAAAGCTGTGCCTTTATGGCCTTGCCTATACAGTAAGTCAGCCCTAATGAGGCTGTAAAACATTAGCAGGCTGGGGCTCGAAAAGGTTTACTGTCTGCAGGGACCACTGCCTTTCTTGGTAGTGAGAGTAGTGAGACACAAAGTTTGTCGACTTCTTCAAAGATGTAGGCTATATACCCAGGGGTGTTGCAACCTAATGAGCTTTCAGTGGCATCTTGGGTAGTCGACTCAAAGCTACTACAACCTGCTGGGGCCAGTCAATATCGCATTCCCTGAAATATGAGACTTAAAAGTTCAAGGCGGGATTTCGGAGAAGTCACTGTGCGCTACACCGACCGCTGAATACAGATGTCTGACTGTGATTTGTGCCGGTCGACCGAGCTTGGGAATGAAGAATGAATCCTAAGTATCTTTCTCGTTTTAGTTTTTCCCTACCTGTATCAATCTTCCCTTGTTCGACTACCTCGGGGACCTCCTTTTTCAATCCCATCCCTATCAATTATCATCGTTGTCCAGTCAACTCTTTTTCCATTTCTATCCATTCGCCTTTGAACGTCCGTTTATTTTATATGCACCACGGCCCTCTTGACTCCATGCAGCAGTGCGTCAACCATGGCTCTTTCCGAGAAGGCCGGTTTATGTCTGTTCAGAGAAAAGGAAAAAAGACAAGCTCTTTTTACACACGTGTGTCGATAAATCCAAATCCTTTTGTTGGGATAGCAAGCAGAATTCTGCAATGTATTGATCTGTGCAGCGCCCACCGCTGCCTTCTAAAAGGTCCTTTCTGAAAATGGAGTTGATCTATCAGGGAAGTGTGACGTTGTCTCGGCTTGGTCTGTTCAAGTAGATGTTTTCTAATAGTTACCGAGGTTGAGGCCTCCCCAATACAATAAAGCCTGATTTACTTGCTCATTGAATGCCACAATGTCCAGATTATCAGAGCTGTAATTCTCTGTGTATGGTAGGAACAACATTTCTGTCTGATTCTTTCAAATCTAATCAACAGCTAATAGTGTTGTTTGTTTTGTGCTAATCGTGGAAATTGGCTTGGTTAATGCTCAGCACAGCACAGTAAACATGTGTTGAAAATTAACACATCAATTATTAATCAATTATGTCAATGTTAACTGGCTTGAATGAAAACAAGGCTAGGCATTTTGGTGAATTGAGTTCTATACTCTTGGAGACAAAGCCAGAGGCGGAAGGTAAAGCAGCAAACTGACTCTGACTCTTCAGCAGTACCCGTCACCTACTCGCTCTCCCTCCTTTCTTAACGGATGTTTCGTCTTGTCCTCCCACCTCAGTAATTCACTACAGAGACCTTTTGGCTGTTCTCCTTGTGCCTGTTTCAATCTGCAGCAGCGCCGGTGTTCTTCTATGTTCTCTGCCATCCATTCCTCCCTTGCCCTCCCGCCAGTGTCCTCCTTAAATCCAAAAGGAAAAGGAAAGTGGTCAGTGTCATTTCCTCCTTCCTTTACTCAGGGTATTTGTGAGGTGAGGCTGCTTTGAGTTTCTCATGTGAAACGCACGGTTCAGACAAGGATCTTATCTTTTCTTCTAAATGCTGTAATGCTTCTTGTCACATCAGGAAGGATTTGCATAGAGTTGGAAGTAAAGTCATTTCAGGGTTGTCAGTTTTCTTCTATAACTCTTGCTTGAGTACTGTAACTTTGCTTGACATAGTTTTGCCTTAATTGAAAATAAAATGCAATACTTGCATAACTCAAGTACACTGCTGGTTATCACTTAGGCCTGGAAAACCTGCAGTGCACTCAGGCCAATCTGTGCCATGGCTTATAATGCAGTACTACCTCAGAGGAACAACCAGAACTGGATTGGAGGAGTGCCCCTATATTCTTTTGAATAACACCACCACCCATACAGAACAACCTTGAGGCAGTAACTAACCTCTCATACAGAGCAGCCTTGAGGCAGTAACTAACCTCTCATACAGAACAACATTGAAACAGTTACTCACCTCTCATACAGAGCAGCCTTGAGGCAGTAACTAACCTCTCATACAGAACAGACTTGAGGCAGTAACTAACCTCTCATACAGAACAGCCTTGAGGCAGTAACTCACCTCTCATACAGAACAGCCCTGAGACAGTTAACTCATCTCTCATACCTTTACTGCCCAGGTCTTGTGAATATCAGATGTGTCACCATGGCCACCCCAGCCAGGCAGCCGCAGTGTCATTCCCAGTGGAAGTGACATCCATCATATTGTCAGGGCCTGGTGCTGTGGGCGCAGAGGCGGGCCTGGCCCGGACCTCCGCTCTCCTCTGTTTACCCTGACCACCATTCATCAGGAGAACAAACAGTAGCTCAGGGACACATGGTGGTTTCATCACAGTACAACTGCTGAAGACTTGAACTCTACTGACCACCTGCTCTGATTCTCTGCACACGCGCACACACACACACACACACACACACACACACACACACACACACACACACACACACACACACACACACACTGTACGATCTTGCTACACACACATCACAACTGCTGCTACCAGGCTCTTATTATGATTGTTAAATAGTGCACAATTTAAACACTTGCCCCCAATGTGTTCCAATCCATGCTACCATGGCAAACTGTTTCCGGTCAATTTGAGAAACTGTGGACCCACACCCATGTCTAAGACATAGTACAGTAGTTACTCTAGCTGCTTCCACTATCACCCTGATCAGTGGTGAAAAGAACTTAAGTAAAAATACTTTAAAGTACTTAAGTTGTTTTTTAGGGTATCTGTACTTCACATTACTATTTATATTGTTGACAACATTTACTTTTATTTCACTACATTGCTAAAGAAAATACTCCCTGACATCCAAAAGTACTCGTTACATTTTGAATGCTTAGCAGGACAGGAAAATGGTCCAGTTCAGAAACTTATCAAGAAAAAAATCCCTGGTCATCTCTTCTGCCACTGGCGGACACACTAAATACAAATTCTTCATTTGTAAATTATGTCTGAGTGTTGGAGTGTGCCCCTGGCTATCCATAAATACAAAGAAAAAAAAGAAAATGGTTTGCTTAATATAAGGAATTTGAAATTAATTATATTTTTACTTGATACATAAATACATAAATACATTTGACCAGATTTGCATAGAAATGTGAGTTATAGATCTGTCATTCTTATTGAAAGGAAGTCTAAGAAGTGGTAGATCTGGTGTAGGTATGCTATTTCTATGCTTCCCATTTCTAAGTTTCATTTTACTTTTGGTTTTGTCCACCAGCATCAAACAGCTGGAAATACAATATTTTTGGTTATGTAAAAAAAATGTTTTTACAACATTTTAGATGGTATAATGATTCTCTACACTATACTTGTTTTGCCACATAAACTGAAATTAGGAAAACTGTTTGAATTATTGCAACCAGGAAATGGCGCAGTGATTTCTGCATATTGCACCTTTAGTATTTTACTGGGTAACTGTCACTTTCAATTTTCTATTTAGGTGTCTTTACTTTTACTCAAGTATGACAACTGGGTACCTTTTCCACCACTGGACATAATCAGAGATGTTTGTAAATTCAAATCATTTTAAGCTCCTTTACAAAAGAGCTTCCGTTGGGTTAGATGGAGTACTCTTAACCATCATGATCTAATTGTGTGTCTCATCAATGTCACCAATAAAATGAATAGGGCCTACCAGCTTAGAGAGAAACTGCATTCATCAAAAACAAAAGGCAGGAACATTGATAGGTTATGCAGCATTTTGCAGAATCTCTCGTTCTTTTGGTCTACCACTGATGTTTCATGTCTCCAACTTGCTTGTTTCTCTCCTCGTAGCATTCCTATAGCTCTGGCAATGTGTTTCATGCCTGGCTGCTCTCTGTCATTTGAAGATAATTCAGCATACTCCACCTTGCCTGTCATTTCTTTATCAACTCACAAGACAACTATTGGCACCTCTTTCCCGGGTCTCATTCGGCCTTTCCTTCCCTCTATTTCCTTCTCACTCCGAATGCCTTTCATCTAAACTCCCTCCGTCTCCCTGAGGAATGAGCCATTTGAAGCGGATAAAGCTATTGTGTTATGATTGAGGTGCGTATGCAGAGAATAGTGGCAAATGTATATGCCACTATTGTTAGGGTTAATTCCATAATACACTACATTACCACAAGTATGTGGACAACTGGTCGTTGAACATCTCTTTCCAAAATCATTGGCATTAGTATGGAGTTTGTCCCCCTTTTGCTGCTATAACAGCCTCCACTCTTCTGGGAAGGCTTTCCATTAGATGTTGGGACGGGGACTGCTGGGACTTGCTTCCATTCAGCCACAAGAGCATTAGTGAGGTCAGGCACTGATGTTGGGCGATTAGGCCTGGCTCGCAGTCGGTGTTCCAATTCATCCCAAAGGTGTTCGATAGGGTTGAGGTCTAGGCTCTGCAGGACAGTAAAGTTCTTCCACACTGATCTCAACAAACCATTTGTGTATGAACCTCGCTTTGTGCATGGGGGCATTTCTCAAGATAGAAAAGAGCCACCATTCTTTAATAAAGCATGAACCCATCAAATTCCTTTGGCCTTCAGTAACCATGCAGCTGTGAACAAAACACTTGAGTACCAATGAGAAGGTCCATGATAGAATACAAGACTAGGCCAAGGTATTTATTATGGATCCCCAGGGTAATGGCCATGGTGACACAAAGCATATGAAAATCTATTGAAAACTCATTGCAAGCAAGCAACAAGTGGAATCTTGCTGCTTACAAATGTGTAAGACAGATTGTGTATGTATAACACAATACAGTACAGTATGTATGGCATATCTATGACATACTTTTGTATATATAGTGTATGTGGACACCCACTTAAATTACTGGATTCGGCTATTTCAGCCACACCTTTTGCTGACGGGTGTATAAAATCAAGCACACAGCCATGCAATCTCCATAGACAAACATTGGCAGTAGAATGAAGACTCAGTGACTTTCAACGTGGCACTGTCATAGGATGCCACCTTTCAAACAAGTCAGTTCGTCAAATTTCTGCCCTGCTAGAGCTGCCCTGGTCAACTCTATGTGATGTTATTGTGAAGTGGAATGTCTAGGAGCAACAATGGCTCAGACGCGAAGTGGTAGGCCACACAAGCTCACAGAATAGGACCGCCGGGTGCTGAAATCTTCTGTCCTCGGTTGCAACACTCACTACCGAGTTCCAAACTGCCTCTGGTAGCAACACTGGCACAATAACTGTTCGTCTGGGGCTTCATGAAATGGTTTTCCTTGGCCAAGCAGCCACCCACAAGCCTAAGATCACTATGCGCAATGCCAAGCATCGGCTGGAGTGGGGTAAAGCTTGCCATCATTTGTACTCTGGATCAGTGGAAGCGCGTTCACTGGAGTGATGAATCACGCTTCACCATCTGGCAACTGTAAAGTTTGGTGGAGGAGGAATAATGGTCTGGGGTTGTTTTTCATGGTTTGGGTTAGGCCCCTTAGTTCCAGTGAAGGGAAGTGTTAACGCTACAGCATATGACATTCTAGACGATTCTGTGCTTTCAACTTTGTGGCAACAGTTTTGGGAAGGCCCTTTCCTGTAAGCCAGTTAAGAAAAAATTATTTTCTCTGACCCTTGTATATAGAAATTAGACAGGCAATTCAAAGGGAGGGGAACACGTGTGGTTTTGTACACTGACTCACTAGGACTAGCTATATACCGATATTGATGCACTGACCGGTTTGGATTTTTACTTTACCTTACATAATGCTATTTTAATGTTTTGTTTGTTAAATGTAATATGAGTGATGAAACTCAAAAAATTATGCCAATCATCTGTTCTTACTGCCCATAACAGACCGAGAACTGCTTATTTGCTAGCAAGAACTTCGGTTGCGCACATGTACTTCCATGCAATGAATAGTGCCAGTGAGGCAGCGCTGAATAGTACCTGCTGAAGGTGTGCACATGTACGGCACAATGCCCCTTGTGGGGATAGTAAGAACTGCCATTGAATCTATTGAAAATACATGGTCGTCATAGAGCAGAATAATTATTGTGAAAAGGGGAAACAGTTACTTTTTCACAAAATAGAGGTATATAAAAACGATGTTGAAGTTTGATTGAGCAATATAAAGCAATCTGAATGGGAAAAGCTCAATTAAAACCACTTAGAATGTATGTGTTGGCACCCTAGGGTCACGCACTACTCATTAAGCATATTTAGAACTTTTAAAAATAAAATACTGTCAAAGGAGAAAAATATTGTGATATGATATTTTGGCCATATTGCACTAGTGGAGTAGTTTACACTGGCACCGTGCTGGCTGGATGTGAACATTACTTTATGACGGGATGCTGTACACTCTCCAACCCAAGCACCCTAGACTCTTAAAAAAACTTCCTTAAGTTCACAATGCTTATGTCAACACCCCTTTCCACTTTGAGTATAACTTAGCTTAGCCAGTTTTTTTGTTTGTTGATCTCACTGCTAATGGTTTACCATAGCCATGTTCAGAGCTAGAGTTAGCCTTTGGCCACTCACTAATTCCTGTGTTAAAGGTGTTTGGCCCTGGCTGACGGCAGCTGTATCTATAACAGCAGAGTTACTGAGAGCAGACAGCTGTGCCGGCCTGTTGATGAAACCATCCTGAGGTGATAAGACTCACAGTCACAGACGGACCAGATCAAGCCGATGAGAAGGGACGCCCACCAGCGCCTGCTCTTCTTTGGTGATAACAGGTTACGTTGTTGCACGTTCACACGGTTGGCTGGTAAGTAGAGGCAGGTAGCCTAGTGGTTTAGAGCGTTGGGGCATTAACCGAAAGGTTGCTGGTTTTGAATCACCGAGCCGGCAATGTGAACAAAAATCTGCAGTTCTGCCCTTGAGCAGAGCAGTTAACCCCCAACAACACCAGCTCGTCGGGTGCCTATGATGCTGATTTAAGGCAGCCCCTTGCACCTCTCTGATTCAGAGGGGTTGTATTAAATATGGCAGACACATTTATGTTGAATGCATTCAGTTGAGCAACTGACTAGGTTTCTGCCTTTTAAGTAGAAAATGTCCCTGATGTTAGTGGTGTTGGTTTGTTCGGCTGGGTTGCAACGATAAAGATGGATTGGCAATGCCCTGAACTGATTTCACACTATGTACTTAATTGGAAAGTAACTCGGCCTACATGAAATTGTGTTGCTTTTTCAGATAGTTTTTCTTAGGACGTGTACAGTGTGTGTGTGGTGTTTATATCTGATTTTGTCCATTTAAATTCTCTGACAGCTGCTTCTAAGAAGGGAAATAATTGGAGGCTATTTTTTGCTGATTTGGTATCTTCTCCATATGGGGAAATTAGAAATCTATAATAATTGGCATCTGATTGCCTCAATGCACTTCCTATTGTTTACTCTATGAATCTCTTTATCTATTACAGTGCCTTCGGAAAGTATTCATACCCCTTGACTTACTCCACATTTTGTTGTTACAGCCTAAATTCAAAATGGAATAAATAAAAACAATTCTCTCACCGATCTACACACAATACCCCATAATGACAAAATTAAAACATGTTTTTGAAATTTTAGCAAATGTATTGAAAATTAAATACAGAAATATCTCTAGTATTCACGCCCCTAAGTCAATACTTGGTAGAAACACCTATGGCAGTGATTACAGCTGTGAGTCTTTCTGGGTAAGGTTCATAAGAGCTTTTACATACCTGGATTGTGCAACATTTGCCCATTTATTATTTTCCAAATTCTTCAAGCTCTGTGAAATTGGTTCTTGATCATTGCTAGACAACCATTTTCAGATCTTGCCATACATTTTCAAGTAGATTTAAATCGAACTGTGACTTGGCCACTCTGGAACATACACTGGAGTTGCTCACTGTTAAGCAACTCCAGTGTAGATTTGGCCTTGTGTTTTAAAAGATACGCGTGTATATTTGTAGTGACTGGGTGTATTGATACACCATCCAAAGTTAAATGAATAACTTCACCATGCTCAAAGGGATATTCAATATTTGTACTCATCTACCAATAGCTGCCCTTTGCTGAGGTAAAACCGCCCTGGTCTTTGTGGTTGAATCTGTGCTTGAAATTCATTGCTCGACTGAGGGACCTTACAATTATCTGTATGTATGGGGTACAGCTATGAGGTAGTGATTCAAAAATGATTTTAAACACTATTATTGTACACAGAGTGAGTCCATGCAACTTATTATGTGACTCTTACTCCTGAACTTATTTACGCTTGACATAACAACACTTATTGACTCAAGACATTTCAGCTTTTCATTTGTAATTAATTTGTTAACATTTCGAAAAACATAATTGCACTTTGACATTATGTGGGGTTTTGTGTAGGCCAGTGACCAAAATCTCTCTATTTAATCAATTTTAAATTCAGGCTGTAACACAACAAAAGGTGTAAAACGTCAATCAGTGTGAATACTTTCTGAAGCCACTGTATATATTTTACCCGTTTGTGAATACAGCTCCTGAATTATTTCCTTTTGCACATGTAATAACTACCTCATTAGCTAGCTACCTATTCTTGCGGTGTTGCGCACTTGTCGGCTACACTTCCACCATATGAAACACATCTACCAATTAGAGTTATCACTCGATCTACTGTTGCTTCCACTAAATCCTGGCGAGAGAGAAAGTGAGACGGAAATATAAATGGACTGCTTCCCATTCTCAGCCGTTTGTCTGAACTCACCAACCATTACAAGCTGTCATAGTTTCCCCTCCTCAAACATACATATGCTTTAATTGAAGCAGGATCGTTTTCATGATTGCGGTATTAAAGCTGCCTAATGGCTGTTTCCTAATTATATGAGTGATAAGTTGTCGTTGTTGGAACAATCAGGAAAATTATTCTAAGCGTGGCTTTAGAAAATGGAGAATGCGTCAAATTTGGAAGGAGCCCATCTTAGAAAATGAAATCATAGTACTTTTGTATTTGTAATGTAGCTAAATATGGCTGTGGTGTTTTCCTTTGTTAACCTAGCCAAGCCTCTCGTCTAAGCTTGTGAGTCATCACATCACATGTTGAGCTTATCTCTTTTTAAGTCTCTGGTGTGTGTATGTGAGATGATTTAGACATGAGGTGTGCGTCTAACTGGGATGTATTCACCCAGATATCAGAAATTGAGTAAAGGATACACGCTTTAATTTTGATGGAACATGAAACTTATCAGCGTGTTTGGAATTCATGATGATATGGAGATAGGCGTACAGAACATGTTTGTTCTGTACAGGGAATCTCGTTGTCCCTTAGGTCGTCTTCGACCTTGCTCATTGAACCATGCCATGTTCTGATTTGGACAGTCTCATGCTCAATGCTGTCACATGCTTCTCCAAACAACACAACTTGCTCACTGACACACATTGTACCTTGGCGTTTCCAGATTGTCAGATGACAGCAGAGATGACAGCAGACAACCTTCTGTTTGTATGCTCTCAAATACTCTATTTCCATTTATGGATTCTATTTCTTCAGAAAGGTTTGTCAATCGGCACTGTGTTAACTGTAGACTACTGTATCATTCTGTCAATGGTCCAGGCGAAATGAGATGAGGTGAAGAAAATACAATGCCCTACAAACTTACGCTATGGAAACTAGAATGTGCAAACAGTGTTAAGTTTTGAAATAGGACAAACGTGCTTGTAAAACACTGTGGTGCTTTTTAAGGTGCCTTATTAGGGTTTATTTTGTAGTCTTATGATTCCTTATTAAGTTTATTATGCCCATTTATCAGAACACAGGCCTTGTTTATCATATCCAGGTAGCCTAGAGGTTAAGAGCATTGGGCCAGTAACTGAAAGTTCCTTGGTTTGAATCCCTGAGCTGACTTGGTGAAAAATCTGTAAATGTGCCCTTGAGCAAGGCACTTAACCCTAATTGCTCCTGTAAGTCACTTTGGATGAGATTGTCTACTAAATGACTAAAATATATATTTAGTCTTTTCATTAACACCATATCAAATATCAATTCCAGTGTCTCAGACTTCTGCTAAAAATGGATGACTCCTTTTTTGTTAGTTCAGCTTTTTTTGTCTTATGTCAAAAATGACTTTACTTCATTGGAGGGCATATGCTCTTAATGTGACCCAGCAGTTGTATTACAGGGCCAAAGTGGCATTCATTACCTGTAACTCAATAAGGAGAGCTCCTACAGACACTCACACAGGAGAGAGGTGGGATGAGGAGGAGGAGAAAGGGGTGGAGCTGCCACTACAAATTTCACCAATCTAATAGATTTAACCTTCACTCCTTTATGTAACGCCTGCCAGAGTAAATATTTGTCACCAGGCGTATTTACTGGCAAATTGTTTTGGATAAATTAGTGAGGCAGGTGTATACCCTACCAATCGAATCACACTCCGCAGTCGGCATCCCTCCCCGGGAAACATGGGAAGGTCAAGTCCTCCAAGCCAAAGCAATTGAGCATCTGGATGGTTGCCTGAGCGAAGGAGATAGAAGAGCCAGTTAGATGAAGAGAAAGAGGCTGCTCAAGGCAATCAGCCCCCTCTTTCATTAACACCTTCCTTATGTTCTCTCCTGCCAGGAACAAGGCAGGCCGTTTCCTACCGCTTAATGCAAGCAGCTGTAGTAAAGCAATTACAATTACAGAGCAATTTACCTGAACACACCTCGCCAAGTTCGCTGTCCCTTTATGCACACACACACACACACGCGCGCGCACGCGCATGCACACACACACACCCACACACACATTTCTCCATCTTGGCCAAAATTACCTAGGAAACCTGACTCCCTACTTTCATCGGCACTGCAGTTCTCTGGTGATGAGAGTTGAGTGCACTTTACGGAATATATATATATATTTTTCCATCTGTCTACATTATTCACTGCAGTTATTGCTTCTACAGTCAATTTGTCGGGCGGATCAGCAGATTATAGCACTGTGTCTACCCGATTCGACTGATAGAAGCTCTTTCAAAACTAATGCCATTCAGAATGTGCTCTGGCACACCTTCCCTTCGTCATTGCCCATTTTGTCAGCTCCATAAGAGCTAATCTGGGCTCATTTAAAAAGGCTTTGGAATACTGATATGCACAGTCTTCAGGAAGTTAGATTTCTTTTAAAAAGGCAGATTTTTTTCTTTCAGTATCCAAACCCTCTCCTGCCATTTGCTTATCTTCCGTCTTATGAGATGAGGAGTTTATAATGAGGTATTTTATTGAGGCTGCTATGGGTAGAACGACACAAATGGAATTGCATAAAATGCCTGGAAACCATGTGTTTGATGTATTTAATACCATTCCAATGATTTCTCTCCAGTCATTACCACGAGCCCGTCCTCCCCAATTAAGGAGCCACCAACCTCCTGTGCTTCAGAGGTATTCCCCTGCCGGCAATCTCAGCTTTAATATTCATAATCGTCTTCATACAAAATAATACTCTACTGGAGCAAGCCGCTGCTTATCTGGAATTCTGAAACGCATAATTACTGCCCAGGTCCGGGGTGCACTCCTTGGAAGTTCTTTCTGAGGTTTGAGCACTTGCTTAAATCAGTAGATTTGTGATTCAACAATGGGGCTTGTGGTGAGGTGTTGGAGAACTATTGTGATGTTAACCAACATTTTTGTTGCTACCTTCAATACATTAAATACAGCACAGTGGTGAAACATTCTGAACATTGCAGACACAAATAGAATGAATAGAGCCGGCACCAATATTCTACATGACAAAAAAATCATACCTGTTCTCCTCGATAGCTTTCTATCTGAGCGTTCTGTATCGTTGCATATTCTTGAACAGTCCCAATTATATGTTTCTTATGGTGAAGGTAAGGTCTTTGTGACCTTATTGCAGTATTTCAGCAGTGGGTTCAGGATACACTTTAAATCCAGTGATGAATCATCCCCCTTCCATTCAACTTTGTGCTCTGTCCCTTCTCCTCACTGTGACCCATTCCTCTCCTCCTTTTCATCCCACACAGCACTGTAATGAAAGAGATTACTGCCATTCTATGGTGGCCTCTATAGTGTGCTTCCTCCTCTCTGTCCCTCATCTTGAACATTCTCACCGCTTCTTTCTGTGGAGTGAGTGTGGATGCTCTGCCCCCTCGCAGTAGCTTACATGTTTATTCCCTGGGCCTGCTCTTATCTGATTCTGACTGGCACCCTCTCCTCTGCATTAACTCACCTACCATAGGAAGCTTGGCTTATTTTCCACCTGCTATGTTTCCCCCTTAAGTCTCTGAGCAGGAGACCACAAACCAACATTTCTGTCATGACACCACTGGCTGTGTTTAAAGCCCAGAGCTGTTTACAACAATGACAAATTCACTACATAGCTTTTTTCGGAGGGATTAAACACACATTCCGGCTGAAAAGAGGCCCAGAGTTATGGAAAAAACGAGCCCTCTCTATGCAATATTGTGTCCCCACATGTGATTTATCCTAGCAGAGAGAGCCACACATGCAGCCCAACCTTAAAGTCATGGTGGATATAGGTGACTGGTCATGAACAGGAGATGATGAAAATCCAATCCATTCTTTTTTTTGTCTGAGCATCAAGAAGGTATTCTGGGGCCATAACACAGAGGGTATTTGTTGCACACACACGCGCGCAAACACACATCTGAAGGTCCTAACCACTAAGGAAATGGGTCGTACGGAAGAACCTTGCATGACCTAAATGTGACATAAAGGATTAAAGGTAGCACTTAACATACATCTTTAGGGAAAGCTCATCTTCATCCAAAATTATAGCACTGTTCATGGTTTACTAAGAACGGGATTGCGGACTTTGGATATTGCTATTCCGTCTAAACGCATTGTTGATGTACATTTCTATCAGGCTGGAAGATGCAAATTAGTAAGGTAATTGTGTGTTCCTGGGTTTCCCTTCATTTGCTAGAAAGCAGAAAGAAGCCTGTGACCCATTGGCTCAAAATAATATAGCATATTTAATAAAAGGGGAGTGCTGTCATTACTAGCCTTGGCCTTTTTGAATAACAGCAATTATTCTGTATTAGTACACTGAGGTGGCAGGTAGCCTAGCGGTTAAGAGTGTTTGGCTAATAACTGGAAAATTCGCTGGTTCGAATCCCCGAGCTGACCAGGTGAAACATATGTCGATGTGCCCTTGAGCAAGGCGCTTAACCCTAATTGCTCCTCTTAGCACAAATGACTCATTAACAAAAATAATATATGTATATCACAAAAGTGAGTACACCCCTCACATTTTTGTAAATATTTGAGTATATCTTTTCATGTGACAACACTGAAGACATTACACTTTGCTACAATGTAAAGTAGTGAGTGTACAGCTTGTATAACAGTGTAAATTTGCTGTCCCCTCAAAATAACTCAACACACAGCCATTAATGTCTAAACCGCTGGCAACAAAAGTGAGTACACCCCTAGGTGAAAATGTCCAGAGTGATGTTGAGACAACCAAACCATACAACTCTATTCACAAGGACTACAGTTGTCACGCACCTGCCCTTGTGCTTGTCTCCACCCCCCTCCAGGTGTCGCCCATCTTACCCATTATACCCTGTGTATTTATACCTGTGTTCTCTGTCTGTCTGTTGCCAGTTCGTCTTGTTTGTTTAAGCCTACCAGCGTTTTGTCTCCGCTCCTGGTTTTCCCTAGTCTCTGTTTTTCTTGTCCTCCGATGGCACTGTACATTATAAAGTCATCATTCTGTTATTGTGGAATTGCCCAGATCTCATACCCTGCATTCTGGAGAGGATTACATTTCTGGTCTTGAGTCATTGTGCCTCTCCCTTAGGTCCTAGGAGCTGTCGTATTGGTGGGGCTGAAAAGTTGTGGTGGAGCTGTCAATTTAATGGTGCTGAAATCTATTACACAGGCTGAGCATCTGATGGTCCTGAAATGTGATGCCCTTAGTGGTGCTGAAATATGTTAACAGGTGCTGAACATTTTTACTGGATGCTGCGACGTGCTATTGGCCAGAGTGACAAGTATCTACACTGAGTGTACAAAACATTACAAACACCTGCTCTTTCCATGACATACAGTGCCTTGCGAAAGTATTCGGCCCCCTTGAACTTTGCGACCTTTTGCCACATTTCAGGCTTCAAACATAAAGATATAAAACTGTATTTTTTGTGAAGAATCAACAACAAGTGGGACACAATCATGAAGTGGAACGACATTTATTGGATATTTCAAACTTTAACAAATCAGTTTTGCACATCGAGAGACTGAATTTTTTCCCATTCCTCCTTGCAAAACAGCTCGAGCTCAGTGAGGTTGGATGGAGAGCATTTGTGAACAGCAGTTTTCAGTTCTTTCCACAGATTCTCGATTCGATTCAGGTCTAGACTTTGACTTGGCCATTCTAACACCTGGATATGTTTATTTTTGAACCATTCCATTGTAGATTTTGCTTTATGTTTTGGATCATTGTCTGTTGGAAGACAAATCTCCGTCTCAGTCTCAGGTCTTTTGCAGACTCCATCAGGTTTTCTTCCAGAATGGTCCTGTATTTGGCTCCATCCATCTTCCCATCAATTTTAACCATCTTCCCTGTCCCTGCTGAAGAAAAGCAGGCCCAAACCATGATGCTGCCACCACCATGTTTGACAGTGGGGATGGTGTGTTCAGGGTGATGAGCTGTGTTGCTTTTACGACAAACATAACGTTTTGCATTGTTGCCAAAAAGTTCAATTTTGGTTTCATCTGACCAGAGCACCTTCTTCCACATGTTTGGTGTGTCTCCCAGGTGGCTTGTGGCAAACTTTAAACGACACTTTTTATGGATATCTTTAAGAAATGGCTTTCTTCTTGCCACTCTTCCATAAAGGCCAGATTTGTGCAATATACGACTGATTGTTGTCCTATGGACAGAGTCTCCCACCTCAGCTGTAGATCTCTGCAGTTCATCCAGAGTGATCATGGGCCTCTTGGCTGCATCTCTGATCAGTCTTCTCCTTGTATGAGCTGAAAGTTTAGAGGGACGGCCAGGTCTTGGTAGATTTGCAGTGGTCTGATACTCCTTCCATTTCATTATTATCGCTTGCACAGTGCTCCTTGGGATGTTTAAAGCTTGGGAAATCTTTTTGTATCCAAATCCGGCTTTAAACTTCTTCACAACAGTATCTCGGACCTGCCTGGTGTGTTCCTTGTTCTTCATGATGCTCTCTGCGCTTTTAACGGACCTCTGAGACTATCACAGTGCAGGTGCATTTATACAGAGACTTGATTACACACAGGTGGATTGTATTTATCATCATTAGTCATTTAGGTCAACAATGGATCATTCAGAGATCCTCACTGAACTTCTGGAGAGAGTTTGCTGCACTGAAAGTAAAGGGGCTGAATAATTTTGCACGCCCAATTTTTCAGTTTTTGATTTGTTAAAAAAGTTTGAAATATCCAATAAATGTCGTTCCACTTCATGATTGTGTCCCACTTGTTGTTGATTCTTCACAAAAAAATACAGTTTTATATCTTTATGTTTGAAGCCTGAAATGTGGCAAAAGGTCGCAAAGTTCAAGGGGGCCGAATACTTTCGCAAGGCACTGTAGGTTTCACCTGGTCAGTCTATGATCCCTTATTGATATCACTTGTTAAATCCACTTCAATTAGTTAATATGAAGGTGAGTAGACCGGTTAAAGGAGACAGTTGAGACATGGATTGTGTATGTGTGCCATTCCAGAGGGTGGATGGACAAGACAACACATTGAAGTGCCTTTGAACAGGGTATGGTAGTAGGTGCCAGGCACACTGGTTTGTGTTAAGAACTGCAACACTGTTGGGTTTTTCACACTTAACATTTTTCTGTGTGAATCAAGAACGGTCCACTCCCCAAAGGACATCCATATAATGTCACACAACTGTGAGCAGTGTTAGATTTGATATATTAGGATCCCCATTGGCCGACGCCAATGGCGTCAGCTAGTCTTACAGGGGTCTGAAAAAGACATTACAGACAAAATACTTTACAATTTACATACATTGGAGTCAACATGGGCCATAATAGTTATACTGAGGAAGGAAGACCCTTTTGTGTTTCTAATGCATATTTCAGAGTTGTCTTAAACCTATGATGTTTCAATGACAGCTGACAACAGACTATCAACTTTTGATCTATTGGCTAATGATCAATACTGATTTCTTTCCACTATAGCCTAATATGTTCTCTCATTTAAGAACAGCTTTTCACAAAATCACAAATAAAATATCTGCTTTGGGCATTATAGTAATGACTTCAGGAAAAATTGGTTGGCAAGCACTTGTGCTTCCACAGAAGAAAACAAACAATGCCTAACAGATCAACTCCACAAACCATGTTGGTGCAGCTGCACTTAGTTGTCATGACAACAATTCCTTTGTATATGTTCTCCTAAACCTGCAGGTTAGAAGGTAGAGGTCATTACCAGACTGATTAGCATCAACCCCATCCTCAACCAATAGGGCAGAGTATGCTAATGAGGCTGAGAAAACAAACAACCATCAGTCACCGGCCACCATAGACGTGTCCCCCAGCCAATCTGATGCTTGTAATGCAGACCATGGCTTCTGAGTCCACTTCTGTTTGTGATTTCACGTCTGAGTGGTCAGAGGACTGATACGTATCCACAAGCTCAGCGTATTCTACAGTATTCTCCCCAGGGGAGAGCAGCGTGGTCGATGCATCCTCCCTGAGTCAAGATGAAGGGTCAGAAGAGCCCTGTTAATGTGGGAACCACTGTGGAGAGGTTTTGTACACATACACACGCACAGAGACACACACACACTCACAGAGACACACAGTCAGAGGGTCAGACATTTCATTACTTTTCCCAAAACATATCCTGATACAGACCATTTTGGGTCAGGCAAGTGAGAACAGGGGAACCTGGCAGCGCTCTACAAAAATAGGATTTGTGTGAATAAAATATGTTAGTATTATGTGGATGTATGTGGAGAGCACTAGTAGTATTTATATGGATGCATGTGAAGCGCACTAGTAGTATTCATAGGGATGTACACTACTTGACCAAAATTATGTGGACACCTGCTTGTCATAAAAAACATAAGCTGGGGCACACCCAGAATAATTATTTTGTGTGGAGTTGCTGACTTACGGCGAATAAACTATAAAAATAGAGTTGCAAACTCCATATTTAAACTCCCAGTAATTTATTGGGTAAATCAACAACGTTTCGGCATTCTTCAGGGTGCTCGTCGAACAGCTGATTCCAAAATCAGTTGTTCCCCCTTTGCTACGATAACAGCTTTCATTCTTCTGGGAATGCTTTCCACTAGATGTTGGAACATTGCTGCAGGGATTTGCTTCCATTCAGCCACACAAGCATTAGTGAGCTTGGGCACTGATGTTGGGCAGTTAGGCCTGGCTTGCAGTCGGCATTCCAATTCATCCTAAAGATGTTTGATGAGGTTGAGCTCAAGGATCTACAGGCCAGTAAAGTTCTTCCACACTGTATGGACCTCGATTGTGCACGAGGGCGTTGTCATGCTGAAACAGGAAGGAAGCACAGAATCCTCTACAATGTCATTGTATGCTGTGGTGTTAAGATTTCTCTTCACTGGGACTAAGGTGCCTAGACCGAACCATGAGAAACAGCCCCAGACCATTATTCCTCCTCCACCAAACGTTACAGTTGGCACTATGCATTCGGGCAGGTAGCGTTCTCCTGGCATCCGCCAAACCCAGAAATATCCGTCGGACTGCCAGATGGTGAAGCGCGATTCATCACTCCAGAGAACACGTTTCCACTGCTCCCGAGTTCATTGGCGGCGAGCTTTACACCACGCCAGCCAACTTTGGCATTGCGCATGGTGATCTTAGGCTTGTGTGCGGCTGCTCAGCCATGGAAACCACTTTTATGAAGCTCCCAATGAACAGTTAGTGTGCTGACTTTGCTTCCAGAGGCAATTTAGAACGTGGTAGTGAGTGTTGCAACCAAGGACAGGCGATTTTTACGCGCTATGTGCTTCAGCACCCGGTGGTCCCGTTCTGTTAGCTTCTGTGGCCTACCACTTCGCAGCTGAGCCATTATTGCTCTTAGACGTTTCCACTTCACAATAACAGCACTTACAGTTGACCGGGGCAGCTCTAGCAGGGCAGACATTTGACGAACTGACTTGTTGGAAAGGTTGCATCTTATGACGGTGTGATGTTGAAAGTCACTGAGCTCTTCAGTAAGGCCATTCTACTGCCAATGTCTGTCTTTGGAGATTGCATGGCTGTGTGCTCGATTTTATACACCTGTCAACTAAGGGTGTGGCTGAAGTAGCCGAATCCACTAATTTGAAGGGGTGACCACATACTTATGGATATATAGTGTATATGGAGAGCACTTGTAGTATCCATATGGTTGAATGTGGAGAGCACTAGTAGTATTCATATGTAAACTCCGCAAAAAAATTAACGGCCCCTTTTCAGGACCCTGTCTAGGGCCAGATACTGACTGTTATTTTTGATTTTGAAGCCCCCTTTGTTCAGGGACACATTATTCCATTTCTGTTAGTCACATGTCTGTGGAATTTGTTCCGTTTATGTCGCAGTTGTTGAATCTTGTTATGTTCATAGAAATATTTACACATGTTAAGTTTGCTGAAAATCAACGCAGTTGACAGTGAGAGGACTTTTTTTTTTTTGCTGAGTTTGTGTGTGAAGAGCACTAGTAGTATTTATATGGATGAATGTGGAGAGCACTAGTAGTATTCATATAGTGTATATGGAGAGCACTAGTAGTATTTATATGGATGAATGTGGAGAGCACTAGTAGTATTCATATAGTGTATATGGAGAGCACTAGTAGTATTTATATGGATGAATGTGGAGAGCACTAGTAGTATTCATATAGTGTATATGGAGATCACTAGTAGTATTCATATAGTGTATATGGAGATCACTAGTAGTATTCGTATGTGTGTGAAAAGAAGTAGTAGTATTCCTATGGATGAATGTGGAGAGCACTAGTAGTATTCATATGCTAAGAATCTGTTGAAGGCTTTAGGATTTTCTAGACACCCTGTGACAAGCACACATTTATTTCACATACTTTGTTTTGTAGTACCCGTTTTGTAATTCATGGGTAGCATAATACAATCCAAGCAGCAGTACACGCCACAGTATGAACACAGATAGATTTTATGCATGACAGAATATGTCTTCAGTGTAGTAATGGTTTGTTGTGAATTGTGACATGAGTACATACATTCCTTTGGTTCAATCATAACCATGAGTAGTTTTTTTTATTTTTCTGTGCTAAGATTCTAAACATTACTCTCTGTTTCAATAGTAACAGAACATTGCACTTGGTCCCAGGGGTTCTATGCTATACGCTGGTGGTTTTCTATATCGAAGAGTTTGCTAGAAGAGCTAATGTAACACTGAGAGATGGCTATGGCCATATGCGACGACAAGGCACATTCTGAAAGAGTGTAGTTGATATGGTTCAGAAAGCCATTTTAGAATCCATTTCCCCCTACAGATTGGTGTGCTGGGAAGTTGTACAGTTTTATCACTCACACACACACACACATATTTCATTATAATGTACAGCCCTGTTGCTATTCTTAGCTTTTAGTGAAGCATCCAAAATGGCTCTGTAAGACTGAGTCCCAATCAAGACAACAACAGATGTACATTCATAGAGAAAGAGACGTCTTTTCCCTAGCGGTGGGATTTAAAGCTTTAGATCTTCCCATAAATCTCAATAAAAAATCGTACTCGAGTCAGCCAGGAACATATAGTACAGTTGGCGTCACAGATTTTGAAGTCTGGTATATCACCATCTTTTGCTCTCGCTGCTATACACAAGTAAAACCAAGAAAAACACTACAGGAAATGCACTCTTTGTCTGCCTTTATTTTTGAATGATTTGAACCAATGGCCATTAGGCATTTATTCCCATGTTCACCATCCCCTTAACTGAGATAACGATTATAGATCAAAGTGGACTCTCCCTCTGGGCCCTGTAGTGTAATTGATTGTTAGGCTGCTGTTTTTTGCCTCCACTGTGCTTTTTGTATACTCTAAAGTAACAACAAACACTGCAGGTATTGTATGTACTTAAGAAGCACTGGCTATCATTATGAATATGAGCTTGTGGAATATGAGCTTGCTGGATTCATGGACAGACTTATCAGTCTCCTTTGTATAACCAGAATATACTTACCATGATGTATGTTATCAACACTGACAGAAAGTCACTAAATTATCAATTCACCATACATCGTTGTAATCCTTGTTGTGATGACTTCCAGTGATTACAAGGCTATTACCAGTGCCAAAACGATCAATCGACAGAGTATTTTGAGGTTGCATTGGTATTGATTAGTAGGCGACATCTCATCAGTCTTGAGCACTTTTTCCAGTTCATTTGGTTGGCAGCCATCTTGGCACTGGGGGGAAATGATTAGGGCCTCCATTTGTTCCGGCAGGTTGGCATCGTCACTCAATTAATCTGTAACTTCCAAGGAATTGTGTTTAAACGGAGGCAAAGCCACAGGCATTCATCATCCTCTCCTTGTCCATTTGTCAACATCACTTGGGTTGAGGTGATATTTTTTTTTTTTGAGTTCATTGATTCGTCAATCCCTTTTGGCTTGATACATCATGCTGTCAGTGATAAATACAGTAGGAGCAGGCTGGTTGTGTAGTAGTGCTTGATCACTACGACACACTGAAGTGCCTTAGTAGTGCTTGTACTAATATTAACTTGTCAATGTCTGTGGGAGTATGATTGTAAGTGTGTGAAAGTTTGTTTTGTGTATTGTGTACAAGTCTATACTATTCAGTGTTTGGGGATACTTTGTGTTCACTTGGAAAGGGATTCAATTGCTTTGCAATTGTTTAAGCAGGCAGGCGAAGAGTCTAAAAGTAGGCCCTCTGTTTGAAGGACATTGCGTTCCTCCCACTGTGCAGCAGTGTGCTTGTCATGTGGGTCTGACACTGCAGACACCCATTTGGGATTCCAGAGTAATTTACCTCACCAAAACAAAGTGCCCACACTTCATTAACAAAGCAGCCTGCACATACTAAAATATCTGCTAAGAACTAGAGGAGAATGGAAGGAAACAGGTATAATTAACATTTACAATGTTACAATACACAATGTGTATAAGTAACTCATTGATATACAGTATTTGGATATTGAATGCAATGTCTCTTCCCAGAAATGTTTCATTAACACAGGGCTCTAATAAATTACATTGGGTTTCATTTGTGGGAGAACCAAACATGGCCAAACGTGAACATTGATGCTTTGTTTGAGAGCCCTCTGAAGTGTAAGATAGTAAATCAACTTTATGTTAATAATACTTGTGTTGCATTGAAAGTAGTCATAGGTTTGTTTCAAGGTACCTTTTGAAAAAAGGATAGTTATTTTCTTACACTGGTGTTCGTGTCATATGCATGTTAGTTTGCAATTTCGTAAAAACTGGCGCACTGGCATTTTCTAGCCCCAACGTTAGGTTCTGTAATTTACCTGTCTAACATCAGCACCCTTCTGCTCAGATGGGATGGGGGGAAATATTTGAGGAGTGTCCTTAAAAACATCATGATCCAACGTCCTTATTTCAGGGAGGTCTGGCAGGGATATTTAAGACCAAATAAAAGCTGGTTTAAGAGGTAACACGGATGGTTATGTCATGAATGTTGACGGCAGAAAACGCAGCCTATCCAGCCATGACACACACTGCCCATATGAGCATGGACCAAGATGTGCTTTTGGTGCCTGTATACTTCGTATTTATACAACAACAAAAAACATCTAAAAGCAATATACAACAGTTTCAACAATTTTACTGAGTTACATTTCATAGAAGGAAATCAGTCAATTGAAGTGAATTCATTAGGCCCTAATTTATGGATTTCACATGACTGAACAGGGGCGCAGCCATAGGTGGGCCTGAGAGGGCATAGGCCCACCCACTTGGGAGCTAGGCCCACCACTGGGGAGCCAGGCCCAGCCAATCATAATTAGTTTTACTAACATTTCTGGAATGTTTTATTTCAGCTCATGAAACATGGGACCAACACTTTACATGTTGTGTTAAGATTTTTGTTCATTTGATTAAAAAACAAGCATAGCCTCCCCTCCTCTCAATGAAGGCTGTTTTCCTTTTGTCATGCCCAATGTGATCAAGTAGCCTAGTCAAGACTGTTGATAAAATGTTTGGCCCCTGAGACCGCTTGGAAATCAATCTTATTCACCAAAGCTTTATTAAAAGATCAAGTTTGTGAGGGACAAAATAGTGAGTTGACATTCCCTTTTTATCTATGCATTGTAGGAAGGCCCACATTATTTTAGCCATGCAGGTCCCGTTTTGGACGTGTGTAAAACCACCTCCATGATGTAGGCTACATGTGTCCACGCTAGGAATGTTATCGGTTAACCATTAATTGGTTAGTTGCTGAAAATACATTTGACCAATCATGCTTATCAGTCTATTGGTTAATTTGCATCATTTGGTGGAATTAAATTGCAGAGTTTGAGGAGGGGAATAGCCTACCACCTGTCAGACAGCACCAGAGTAGCTCATCTGTAGGCTACTGGGGTGAAACCTGCTTTTGTAAGCCCAGCCATTGCACAACAAATAACAATTCTAAATGCAATCGTGTGTTAAAAACTTGTGGCCACGATTAAAAAGAGCTCTATTTTTATTAATCTCAACTCGTAATTAAAGCGCCCTTTACATTCAACATTCGGGGGCATAGGCCTGCCTACCATTGACTATCAGCGCATCACCCAACACTTTGCAATGCGAGCTTGAGGCAGTATAATTGTTTGAAACATGAACGTTTTACTTTACTTCAAATAATGAAACATGTCTTTCCTTCCTTCAAAGTAGCCTTGCGAAAATCCATCCATTTATAAAGACTTCCTCGTGCCATTAAAAGGCATTTCTCTCCTGTTCTTTTGGTTTTCATATCAACTTTCTTTCATTATCCAGAAGCCAAAGGCACAATCCTAGTCATATTAGCAACCACCGTAGTAGTTGCTATTAGATTCCCCCTCTTTCTAAATTTCTAACAGAGATTTTCATCTCTGTCACAACTGCTCACATTAGGTCGTCTGTTTTAGAACGGCATTTTCCGAATATTGCATTTTGACAAATGTTTGAATATGACGTTTTATTAGCTGCTTCATTAACAGGAGTTGCTTGTTCAATAATAAACTGTAACCTTTTGACTGTAAGACGATAGGCTTGCTATTGTTGCATGTTTCAATTAAGCTCTTAATGAAACATTTCCGGTCCTTGTATGCATGCATAGTATTAGAGAGTAAGATGCAAAGCGAGATGTTTCACTCTCGCCAAAATCTGTCCAAAATAAGCCCAATATGTTTTCTATGGGCTTATTTTGGACCTAAGCTGCCTTATCGCCTTGGGACGACTCCCATTGTTAAGGCGGAAACATAATCATCTTGTCATTATATACAGATCTCTGAAAGTATTTTCTGTTTGTCATGTCATTTTACTGTTTGGAGGGAAAAAAAGGTTGATGGTTAATGAGGGTCAGTTAGTTGGCAGCAAAACGTACCGAAATGTGCATCCCTAGTCCATGCCTATCCTGAAACAAGAGATGAGAACCTCGGTGAATACCGGTGAACCTCATATTTCAAATAGATTTTCCTGTAACAATTGTTTGTTTTCGTTTTCATATTTTTAAAACCCAAGCACCATGTAGGCTAGCTAACCTTAGGCCTACTATAACGAAGGCTGGTTCAACAGCAATGCCTCAATGTTTTTTTTTATCCTGGTGATTTTATGATATCATTAAAATGATTTACATGTATTTATTGTTGTTGAATGAAACAAACAGATTGCTTGTTTTTCATTTAATTTGATCAAAACCAAACTTATTAGAATGATTCACTGTCCTGGTTTTGTGTTGAGAACGTCTGTGGCGCACAGGCAATATGGAGAAATGTGAATGTGATCTGTAATGTGGTTCCAATATGTATATAGAACATTATATTTGGGAGCAGTATGATGGTGAGTGGACATTCTCTCTTTCTTTTTATATTGGATCTTTGTCCAGCTACTGGGAAAGATGTGCGTAAAACCCTCCATAGTCTGTGTTTTAATATTATATGCCCACTGGAAGCAATTAGGTTGTTGTTTTGTTTAGAATTTGATTATAATTCTTTGCTCTCCTTTTAGTGAATTTAATATTGCTTATTGACAACATTTGGCATGTCCATGCTCAGCCATAATGCAATTTATAGTAGGCCTAGCCCCTTTATCAGTGTGAATGCTATTTATATATTTCAACATTGAAGCTATACAATTACTTACAACAGTGGAACAACAGGTTCAAGTGAACATATTTAGCAAAGATGGGATAGGTATACATTTTGTTATTTTGTTTCTGTAAGCTGTTTAACAAACTATAACAGACTAACATTGAAGTTGTTTCCAAGGCAATACATAAAATACTGTAAATACACAACTTGAAGCAACCACACAGTATTTAGCCATGGAGCACGTTCCGATTGGCCAGTGAGGGACCAAGCCTTGACACACTCACAACTTGTTTATTCATCAAAACCCAGCTCTTTCACGCCAACGCCAGCAACTGCACTGATAATTGTACTTGTGAAAATAGCAAAAATATTTCACACCCCCTGACCCAACAGTATTCTACCGCCCAGTGATTAGATTGACCATTGCGTTAAGTTTGTTAAAAATAGAGCCCTTAGTGTAGCTCATTTGAATTTGTCTTCAAATGTCTGAAGTGTAATTTTTTTTGTAGGCTACAGTAATATCATGAAGTGTGTCTATAAAAAGTATTTGCATGCCGTAATTATGACACAACAGAACAGAGGTTATGTAAAATCATGACCGCTGATAACAACTGACATTTCTAGTCATGATAATTGCATAATTGCCTTGTGCTCAATATCTTAGACACTTCTGTCAGGATGTTTTATTTTATTTTAATGCTGTTACTGAGAGACTTTAAATTCAAGGAAGAACATTTTGGTTGGATACACTGCTTCCCCTAGCACCAATTTAGACTTGTTTTCTCATGTTCTGTTCCGCTGAAGCTCTCTCCGCTGCATACATTAGCCCTAAAGAGATACAGTATATTAAAAGATACTTACAGTATGCATGGTTCAACTATCTATTTTCTAACCGAGCAATCTGGATGCCTCAATTTCAAGAATTGTTTAGCATATCTACCCTTTCAAGCCATCTGGGATGCTGCAATCACCTATGGCAATGAATCTTCTACAGCTTTACACTTTCTGTCTAATGGTGCAGATCTCACTCTTAAAGCTAGAAAACCCTGTATTTTGAAGAGTTGAACAGCCTTGGCAGCAACTAATGGGGATCCATAATAAATACAAAGACAAATAGATATTAAAAACGTATTGCATACAATTATGTGCAGTGGTGACCTGTCATTCAGGGCAGGTGGAGCAGAACCCCACCTGTTTTGTGCCCCACCTGTTTAGCATGTTATTTTGGCATTAATATGTGTCCCATATCTGGGGTAGCCTAGTGGTTAGAGCGTGTGACTAGTAACCGGAAGGTTGCGAGTTCAAACCCCCGAGCTGACAAGGTACAAATCTGTCGTTCTGCCCCTGTACAGGCAGTTAACCCACTGTTCCTAGGCCGTCATTGAAAATAAGAATTTGTTCTTAACTGACTTGCCTAGTTAAATAAAGGTAAAATAAAATAAAAATATCTGTTTGCAAACAATGTAAAAAATAAATAATTGAGTTAATAAAGCCGCCCTAAAAACATGGCCTCTTGCTTTCTTGAGTAAGGCAGCTTCACAGTGCAGGTGTTTCAGCATAGCTCAATGCTTTCCATGGTGGTGGGTCAGCCAGCGGAAATTACGGAGCGATAATGTCCTTCTTTATATCCATAAAAACTCAGTTTAGCTGGCGCGCTTCAGTCAATATTTCACCCAGTTTCCTTCCATCAAAATGCATACAAAATGAATCCCAAACGTTACTAATAAACTTTTCCAAACAAGTCGAACAACGTTTATAATCAAACTTTAGGTACCCTAATACGTAAATAAACGATCAAATTTAAGACGGAGAATCATTATTGTCTTTACCGGAGAAAAATACAAAAGAACGCGCTCTCATTCACGTGCTTGGAAACACTACAGCCAAAATGGGAGTCACCTAGATAAACTACAATTTATGGCTGCAATCTGGGAGGACTTGGCCTTATAATAAAAGTGACAGCCATTGAAAATAGTGGTAGGCTGAATTATTATTATTTTTGGATGGTTTGTCCTCTGGGTTTCGCCTGCCATATCAGTTCTATTATACTCACAGACATAATTTTAACAGTTTTAGAAACATTATAATGTTTTCTATCCACATCTATTATATGCTTTTCTGGGCCTGAGTAACAGGCAGTTTACTTCGGGCACACTTTTCATCCAGATGTGAATATACTGCCCCCTACCCAAGAGAGGTTAAGCTACAGCTTTCAAAGCAGTTTACCAATCACAGTACCTGTACACAGCCAATCTGTAAATAGCCCACCCAACTACCTCACCCCCGTATTGTTTATTTTCCTCTTGCTCTTTTGCACCCCAGTATCTCTATCTACTTGCACATCATTATCACACCCCAGAATCTCTATTATCTACTTGCACATCTGTCATTCCAGTGTTATTGCTAAATTGTAATTTCTTCGCTTCCATGGCTTATTTTTTGCCTTACCTCACAACTCTTCTACATTTGCACACACTGTACATAGATTTTTCTATTGTGTTATTTATTGTGCGTTTCTTTATGTCATACTCTGTGTTGTTGTTTTGTCACACTGCTTTGGTTTATCTTGGCCAGGTCGCAGTTGTAAATGAGAACTTGTTCTCAACTGGCCTACCTGGTTAGATAAAGGTGAAATAAAAAAATTAAAAATTAAAATGTACTTTCGTCAGCCAGCAAGATGAGTTTGCCTAATGAACAGCAAAAGCACTAGCCTATGTCAATCTACTATCCCCCATAGTACAAAAGTTGACCTGTTCTGTGTGAGAAATAAATATTACATTCCGTCAGGTGGCCTAGTGGTTACAGCGTTGGGCCAGTAACCGAAAGGTTGCTAGATCAAATCCCGAGCTGACAAAGTAAAAATCTGTTGTTCTACCCCTTAACAAGGCAGTTTACCCACTGTTCCTAGGCCATCACTGTAAATAAGAATTTGTTATTAACCTCTTGCTTCTACCCTCTACTTTTTTGAACATTCTGTTAAAAATCGCGCAACATTTCAGCGCCCTGCTACTCATGCCAGGAATATAGTATTTGCATATGATTAGTATGTGTGGATAGAAAACACTCAGACGTTTATAAAACTGGTTAAATCACGGCTGTGGCTATAACATAACGTGCGTTTCATCGGAAAGCGCAGGAAAAACTGATCACTGAAAATGGAAAAATATATTGCTGCGCTACTTGAACCCATTGATAAAGGTGAACCACAATTAATGAGGCTGAGGTTGCAGTACCTACAGCTTCCACACGGTGTCTAGAGTCTTGTCATTTGCCTACGAGTTGTTTCTTGGTCAAACACATGCAAGGCAGCGCATTTCTTCAGGTCTAGGACCGGATATTTTGGTTGAGTTTCCAGCCGGACATTTTTCCAGACGGACAGCTATAGAATATACTTCGTCTTGTGATTAATTTGATAGCTTATTAACGTTTACTAATACCTAAAGTTGCATTACAAAAGTATTTCGAAGTGTTTTGTGAAAGTTTATCGTCGACTTTTTGAATTTTAAAAAATGACGTTACGTTATGAAACGCTGTTTTTTTCGTTTATCACACAGTCTACATAGAACGATATCTAGGCTATATATGGACCGATTTAATCGAAAAAAAGACCCAATAGTGTTTATGGGACATCTAGGAGTGCCAACAAAGAAGATGGTCAAAGGTAATGAATGTTTTCTATTTTATTGTGCGGTTTTTGTGTAGCGCCGAATATGCTAATTATTTTGTTTACGTCCCCTGCGGGTCTTTTGTGGTGTTACATGCTATCAGATAATAGCTTCTCATGCTTTCGCCGAAAAGCATTTTAAAAATCTGACTTGTTGCCTGGATTCACAACGAGTGTAGCTTTAATTCAATACCCTGCATGTGTATTTTAATGAACGTTTGAGTTTTAACTAATACTATTAGCATTTAGCGTAGCGCATTTGCATTTCCAGAGCTCTAGTTGGGACGCAAGCGTCCCGAGTAGAAGCAAGAGGTTAACTCACTTGCCTAGCTAAACAAAAGTTAAATAAAAATAAATAAAAAATCATTTGGTGAATCTTGAGAGCGCAAGTCTGGATCTAGTCCCCCCTTCTATGGTGAGAGGGGGTCTGATTGAAGTTATTCATTGCAAACCTGATCTGACCTATTTGGTTTCTCATGGACAGTCATGACAATAGCCTATAGAAATGTTGCGTAACATGAGCTCATGGGCTCTAATGAAGTGTTTGATTAGATTTGAATTTACATTTGCATTGATGTCAGAGTGATTTAGAGAGACAATAGAGTGCTGAGTACCAATTTTGGTATTCTACTAATGACCATCCCCAGCAACAGAGAAGCCTAATTACCGTGACTAAATGAGCACGTGGAATTTGACTGCCTTCATGACTTGTGACCCCCGGTGTGGTTGTAATATGGCACCGCAACAGTCCTATCCTCACCCTAATAATTTGGTCCCTTTCCCCCTCATAACTTAGCCTACTGTTCCGACTTTCTGGTGCACAGGAAGCCTATAGCCTGTTTTAGAGAAATGTAATCATTGAATATTGTAAGCTTTAATTGTCTGCTTATATGACACCTTTATTTATCCTACGGTTCTGACTTGGTGTACAGGAAGAATACTGTAAGAATGGCCCATGTTCTGAATTCTGTCGCTCTACATTTCATAAGTGACTACGTCTGTCCTAGCTCGCTCATTAAAGTCTTAATCTAAATTACGGATTGCCTCTTATCTGCTCATTGTTTCATTATGCCATAGTTTGTTCATCTCAATTGTCAGTAGAAACCACATTTGTTTAAGCAGGCCAGCCATATCAGCTTTGTTTTAAAAAAAGGCAGTAAATGAGCCTGAATGTGCTGAAAAGAAAGCTCTGCTGTTGTGACAACTTTTATTTAGGCCCTAACAGTTTGTGGGCACCGTTTTTCACCGTTATAGTGCAATTAATGTATTGTTCGGTGTTGTGTAGTGGCGTTGCTGGCATGCATCTAAAAACTTTTTGGGGAGTTTGCAGCACCAAGATTTACATGCTAATATAGCCACTGATTATGTGAGTGTGTGAGTGGAGAGAGGCCATACGGACACGCCTGGTGCCCAAATTTATGACGTTTGTTGCGCAGCGAGAGTTCAGTCGAGACAAACGGATTTGATTCAGTCAGTCGTCTCGGATGAGCCGTCCCCATCTAGTTTGTGCTTGGGAAACTTCCGGGAGAATTTAAAACTTGAAATTTGGACTTGAGTGTTCAGAATCATTCCATTTCAATCTGAGTAATTGTTATTTTCCTATTATTTTTTACAAAAATTTAACTTTAGTCGTTTTTGGTGAAAATCACTACAATAAATGTGCTTTAACTGTCACCCTGGCCTAATATTGGCTACACTATCTAGCTACTTCCCTCTCCTTACTGTGGCAAGTAGGAGCGTGTTATTGTGTTGCAGTGCAAACACTCCCCATATATTAACTGCATTATCTATACTGAACAAAAATATAAACGCAACATGCAACAATTTCATATCAGGAAATCAGTTTAATTGAAATACATTCTATGGATTTCACATGACTGGGAATACAGATAGGCATCTGTGGGTCACATATACCTTTAAAAGAAAATAGGGGGCGTGTATCAGAAAACCAGTCCGTATCTGGTGTGAACACCATTTTCCTCAAGCAGCGCGACACATCCCCTTCGCATGGAGTTGATCAGGCTCTTGATTTTGGGCTGTTGAATGTTGTCCCACTCCTCTTCAATGGCTGTGGGAAGTTGCTGGATATTGGCGGGAACTGGAACACTTTGTCGCACACTTCGATCCAGAGCATCCCAAACATGCGTAATGGGTGACATGTCTGGTGAGTATGCAGGCCATGGTAAACCTGGGACATTTTCGGCTTCCAGGAATTGTGTACAGATCCTTGCGACATGGGGCCATGCATTATAATGCTGAAATATGAGGTGATGGCGGCAGATGAATGGCACGACAATGGGCCTCAGGATCTCGTCACAGTATCTCTGTGCATTCAAATTGCCATCAATAAAATGCTATTTGTTGTCTGTTGACTGACCATAACATAACCCCAATGGGACACTCTGTTCACAACGATGACATCAGCAAACCACTTGCGCACATGACGCCATACACGTGGTCTGCGGTTGTGAGGCCAGTTGGACATACTGCCAAATTCTCTGAAATTGTCAGGACCCGGTTACGAACCCGGGTCTCCGGAGTGAGAAACAGTCACTTAACCAACTGAGCCACGAATAGTCGGCAGAACCCAGAAGATGAGGCAGACACAGCAGTACTTGAGACGGTGTATTTAATGAAGTAAAAAGTGAAGTTCTTCAGGAAAACATGTAACTCCACAACCTCAAAAGGAATCCTCCAAGACAAAAAAGGTAAATCCACAAGGTGGAAGGTAAAGCACAAAAAGCCTCAAAAGATACTCAAAAAACAAAAAAACAGAATTCCACAAGAGAGTCCACCGGGATCAACAAGAGTTCTCAGAGTACTAGGGCTGGGTGCTAACATACAAACACAGAGCAAAGAACTGAGGAAAACAAAGGGTTTAAATACAATCAGGGGAAACGAGGCACAGGTGCAAATAATAATGGGGATCAAGGGAAAACAAAAGGTCAAAAGGCACAATGGGGGCATCTAGTGACCAAAAACCGGAACAACCCTGGCCAAATCCTGACAGAATCCCCCCCCTAGGAACGGCTCCTGACGTTCCTACCAGCTCTCTCAGGGTGGAGGACCCTGAACTGACGAATGAGGTCAGGGTCCAGTATGTCTTTGGCAGGAACCCAGGAGCGCTCCTCGGGACCGTAGCCTTCCCAGTCCACCAGATACTGCCAGGACCGCTGCACCCGGCGGGAATCCAGTATCCGATGGACGGTATAAGCCGGCTGGCCTCCAATGACACGAGGCGGAGGGGGAGGTCTGTCTGCCGGGACAAGGGGAGAAAAAACAACAGGTTTTAATAAGGAAATGTGAAACGTGAGATTAATCTTAAGGGATCTGGGTAAGTGTAGGCGATAAGAAACTGGGTTAACTCTCCTGGCAACCTTAAAGGGACCGATGTATTTTTGGGACAGCTTGCGAGACTCCACCCGTAGTGGTAAGTCTCTTGTGGAGAGCCAGACTCTCTGGCCGGGGCGCAGGGTAGGCCCGGGACGGCGACGTCTGTTGCCTTGTTGTTGGTACCTCTGTGAGGAACGCATAAGATTAAGACGGGTCTTCCTCCACATAAGCCGACAGCGTCTGACGAACTTCAAGGCTGAAGGCACTCTGACTTCTGCCTCCTGGTCCGGGAACAATGGAGGGCATAGCCAAACTGACACTCGTGCAAGGGACATACCAGTGGAGGAGGAGCGCAAGGTGTTGTGCGCGTATTCGGCCCAAACAATGATGGACGACCATGTGGACGGGTTGTTACGAGTCATACATCGGAGGGTGGTTTCCAGCTCTTGATTCATCCTCTCAGTTTGGCCGTTGGACTCCGGATGGTACCCTGAAGATAGACTGGCAGAAGCCCCCATGAGTTGGCAGAAGGCCTTCCAAAACCTAGAGGCGAACTGGGGACCTCTGTCAGAAACCATATCTTGAGGAATGCCGAAGACTCGGAACACATGATTAATTACCAACTCAGCCGTTTCCTTGGCTGAAGGTAACTTAGTCAGAGGGACGAACCTGGCCGCCTTTGAAAACCTGTCGATAATGACTAGGATAGTATTATTGCCATGGGATGGAGGAAGGCCAGTAATGAAGTCCAACAAGATATGGGACCAGGGTCTGTGGGGAACAGGTAAAGGGTGAAGGAGTCCTTGCGGGCGGAGGTGAGAAGATTTGCCCTGGCAGCACACGGGGCAGGCATTGACGAAAGTGGCAACGTCTTCTCTTATGGTAGGCCACCAGAACTTACGCTGGATGAACTCCAAGGTGCGACCTACGCCCGGGTGACAGGTGAGGCGAGAGGAGTGCCCCCACAGAAGGACCTGAGTCCTCACTGCCTTGGGGACAAACAACCGATTGGCAGGACCTCCTTTCGGGTCCGGTTCAATAGCTTGAGCTCGTCTCACGGTATCCTCAACTTGCCACGAGATCGGAGCCACGATCTTAGCAGCAGGAAGGACAGGCATGTCCGTGTCATCTCGAATGGCAGGAGCGTAGACTCGGGACAGGGCATCCGGTTTGAGATTCTTCGACCCGGGCCGATAGGTGAGGATAAACTGGAATCGATTGAAGAAAAGAGACCATCTAGCTTGTCTAGAGTTCAACCGCTTCGCCTGCTGGATATACTCCAGATTTTTGTGGTCCGTAAGCACTTGAAACGGGTGAGAAGCCCCTCGAGCCAGTGTCTCCATTCCTTCGATGCCATCTTAACCGCTAGGAGTTCACGATCCCCACATCGTAGTTCCTCTCAGCCGGGGTAAGCCGGTGTGAGAAGAAAGCGCACGGATGAAGCTTCTTGTCTTCACCCCTCTGAGACAGGACAGCTCCAACACCAACCTCTGAGGCGTCTACCTCCACCACAAACGGTTCATCCGTAGTCGGTAGTATCAGGATGGGAGCAGAGAGGACGCGCTGCTTGAGTCCTTGGAAGGCCGTCTCAGCTTCTCTTCCCCACAAAAACCTTGCATTGCCACCCTTGGTTAAAGCTGAGAGAGGGGCTGCCACCAAGCTGAAGTTCTTGATGAACTTGCGGTAAAGTTAGTGAAGCCCAGGAAACGCTGAACTTCCTTAACGGATTTGGGGTGGGCCAATCCGCTACCGCCCCTACCTTCCTGGGGTCCATTTGGACTCGACCGGGTTCCACTACAAATCCCAGGAATTGTACTCGGGATGAATGGAATTCACATTTTTCCGGCTTAACGTACAGATGGCTGTCTAGGAGGCGTTTGAGTACTTGTCTGACATGCTTAGTGTGTTCTTGAAGAGAACTCGAAAAGATGAGGATGTCATCCAAGTAAACGAACACAAATATGTTAAGCATATCCCTAAGCACATCGTTTATGAGCGCTTGGAACACCGCTGGGGCGTTGGTCAAGCCGAAGGGCATCACCAAGTATTCATAGTGACCAGTAGGCGTGTTGAAAGCGGTCTTCCACTCGTCACCAGGTCTGATCCGCACAAGATGGTATGCGTTCCGCAGGTCAAGCTTAGTGAAAACAACTGCTTCCTGGAGCAGCTCGAAGGCTGTGGCCATAAGGGGTAGCGGGTAACGGTTACGGACGGTTATGGCATTGAGTCCCCGGTAGTCGATGCAGGACGTAATCCACCGTCTTTCTTGGCCACAAAGAAAAACCCTGCTCCCGCCGGGGAGGTGGATGGACGCATGAGGCCTGCTTCCAGAGCGTCCTTGATGTAGGTATCCATAGCAGCTCGTTCGGGTGGAGATAGGGAAAAGATCCAACCCCTGGGAGGGCAAGTGCCCGGAAACAGTTCGATGGGGCAATCATAAGGTCTATGGGGTGGTAGCATGGTGGCCCTCTGTTTGCTAAATACCAGTTTGAGGTCATGGTAACACTCGGGAACTCGGGTCAGGTCGATGGATTCTAAAGACTCGGGAGTAGAACTCGGGGAATTCGGGAAAATACAAGTAGCTTGGCACGTAGGACCCCACTGCTTGATAGTGCCCACAGACCAGTCGATGTGAGGGTTATGGCTGTGAAGCCAGGGGTATCCAAGGACGAGAGGGAACTCGGAACAGGAGATCAAATGAAAGTTCATCAATTCCTGGTGTTGTGAAACTGAAAGTCGCAAGGAGGTAGTGACATGAGTGACAAGTCCAGATCCCAAAGGGCTTCCATCCAATGTAGTAACCCTCATGGGGTCACTTAGAGGTTCAGAGGGAACGCCATTCTCCTTCGCCCAGACACCATCCATGAAGTTACCTGCGGCTCCAGAGTCTACCAAGGCTTGAAGGTGAAGCTTGTGGTTGTCCCAGGAAAGGGTGACTGGAATGAGCAGACGGGAGTTGGACGGATGGGAGGAGGTTATGTTTCCCGTTACAGTTCCCCCGGTCTGTCCGGGACAGAGCGTTTCCCTGGAGCCCGGGACACGTGGAACGGAAATGGCCCGGTTTGCCGCAATATAGACAGCGTCGCTCCTCATCCGGCGGTCTCTCTCAGCCTGGGAGATGCGTCCAATCTGCATGGGTTCCGGTGGAGCCAGCGAGGATAAAGGTGGGGACTCGGAGCTGGGACTGATAGGGGCTAGAGGTCTACGGTTGAGTTCTCTCTCTCTCAGACGCTGGTCAATGCGTGAGGCCAACTTGATCAGGGACTCGAGATTGTCCGGTGGTTCCCGAGTGGCCAGTTCATCTTGGATAGTGTCGGAAAGGCCTTTCAGAAAGCACACCGTGAGCGCCTCGTTGTTCCAGCCACTCGCTGCTGCCACCGTGCGGAACTGGATAGCATAGTCCGTCACGCTGCGCCGACCTTGTTGGAGAGTCAGGAGCTGTTTGGCTGAGTCAGGACCACTGCTTGGGCCTTGAAACACTCGTTTGAATTCCTCAGCAAAGGCAGAGTAGCTGGCACAGCAGGAACTATGGGCATCCCACACAGCAGTAGCCCAGGCCAGGGCTTTTTCCGACAGCAGGGTGATGATATATGCGATCTTAGACCAGTCGGTGGGGAACGACGAGGGTTGCAGCTCGAAGGAGAGAGAACATTGGGTGAGAAACCCTTTACAAGCACTTGGATCACCTGAGAACCGTTGGGGAGGTGGAAGACGAGGTTCAGCCAGAGGGTTAACTGCCATGGGTACGTGAATCTGAGGTACTGGGACGGGAACTGTTGCCGGGGTAAGTCGATCAGATATCTGCTTTATGGAAGTCAGCATCTCCGACAGAAGATGAGAATGTCTAGCCATTAAGGCCTCTTGCTGAACCAGGGCGGCTTCGTGGCGTTGGACAGTCTCCTGGTGGTGGGACAGCATGGCAACAAGGTCCTGGGAACTGGCTGCCTCTGGGTTCATTTTTGGCTCTGTGTTTCTGTCAGGACCCGGTTACGAACCCGGGTCTCCGGAGTGAGAAACAGTCACTTAACCAACTGAGCCACGAATAGTCGGCAGAACCCAGAAGATGAGGCAGACACAGCAGTACTTGAGACGGTGTATTTAATGAAGTAAAAAGTGAAGTTCTTCAGGAAAACATGTAACTCCACAACCTCAAAAGGAATCCTACAAGAACAAAGGTAATCCTCCAAGACAAAAAAGGTAAATCCACAAGGTGGAAGGTAAAGCACAAAAAGCCTCAAAAGAAAACAAACAAACAAGAACAAAAAAACAGAATTCCACAAGAGAGTCCACCGGGATCAACAAGAGTTCTCAAGAGTACTAGGGCTGTGTGCTAACATACAAACACAGAGCAAAGAACTGAGGAAAACAAAGGGTTTAAATACAATCAGGGGAAACGAGGCACAGGTGCAAATAATAATGGGGATCAAGGGAAAACAAAAGGTCAAAAGGCACAATGGGGGCATCTAGTGACCAAAAACCGGAACAACCCTGGCCAAATCCTGACAGAAATGACGTTGGATGCTGCTTATGGTAGAGCGATGAACATTAAATTATCTGGCAACAGCTTTGGTTGACATTCCTGCAGTCAGCATGCCAATTGCAAGCTCCCTCAACTTGAGACATCTGTGGCATTGTGTTGTGTGACAAAACTGCACATTTTTAGAGTGGCCTTTTATAGTCCCCAGCACAAGGTGTACCTATGAAATGATCATGCTGTTTAATCAGCTTCTTGATATCAAACACCTGGAGAAAGGAGAAATGCTCACAAACAGGGATATATTTGTGCACAAAATGTGAGAGCAATAAGCTTTTTGTGAGTATGGAACATTTCTGGGATCTTTTATTTCAGCTCATGAAACATGGGATCAACACTTTACATGTTGCATATTTTTGTTCAGTGTAGCATCTTCCCTCTCCTTACTGCGGCAAGCAGGAGCGAAGGACACTGTGCTCCGTGTTATTGTGTTGCAGCGCAAACTCTCCCCATTGAGCAGTGGATTGTATCATGGTGACATCCAGATGGTTACTTCCAATATTAAGTTATTTCTCGTGTATTCTGCTATCCTACTCAAAATAAAATCAAGTGGGATGGAGCAAATTGGAGATGTTGACCAAATCCAGATGGTGGCCAATACTAAAAGGTATTTCTCCCTTGCCCATCGAAAATAAACATCACTTTATTTTAACTAGCGCTGTGCTGCTGTTGTAGCCAGCTAGCCAGTATAGACTGGCTGGGAAAGACTTGTCAGGACGACTGACTGAACCGAATCCATTTGTCTCCACACTCGACTCTCAGCTGCGAGACATACGTCATCAATTTGGACACCAAGCGTGTCTGTATAACCTCTCCCATTTGAGTGCAATTCTGCATGCATAGGCGGACAGCGCCGTGGTGCTGAAATGGTTTGAGCTCTAGAGACTGGGCAGCCAACTAAACACTATCATTAAAGCTCACTACATAGGCTGTCAATGTGAGCTGTTCCATTCCAATACATGATATACATATTTTCATTGATAGCTTTGTCCATTTTTATTTGACTCTCATTAGTATTGGAGCTAAATTGGAAGATAACTGGTATGATTGTAGTGCCTAAATTACATCTACATTGATGATCAATTATGTGTGTGTGTGTGTGTGTGTGTGTGTGTGTGTGTGTGTGTGTGTGTCGTAGTGGTGGTGTGCGTGAAAATATGATAGGTGTGAAGAGGTGGGGGACAAGCATTGCTCTTCGCCTCCCCCATCACAGTCGCCCGTTGGTGGTTGCCAGGCATTTATCAAAGTGGTGCGGTCGGTGAAAATTGCAGTAGCTGTCTTTGCCTCAGCCCTTATCTCTACCTCTCTCCCTCCCACTTTCTCCCAGCTACAACTAAGCATCATCTGTGTTCTCTCAGATTAAGACTTGTTTTTTTTGCTGGGATTTTTTCCCAGACTTCTTATTGCTTACCTCAAGCTCTCTCTCTCAACTTCAATCCTCACGACTGAAATTGAATGTATTTTTCCCTTCGTGGTACTTTGCTGGTTCCGGTCACCTCTAAAAGACACCTGTGATTGTGTTGTAGTGTAGCAGCTGTTTGATCTGACTGTAGGGGAACATGACTACGGTGAAGGAGGCACAGAAAACATCTCAACAACAAGAGCAGGTAATGATGCGCTTTCTTTCATTCAACCGATGTTATTAGCCTAGGCAATTCCCTATACTGAAATTGTAGTCTATATTAATGAGATTTTTAAAATGTTGTGTGAAGCCTGCAATCATTTACTGTAACGCCACAAGTAGCATTTTCTCACATCATTTTGTGTACCCCTCCCCTTCATTTGAAATATTTGGGATTGTTGTAGCCTATGCAGCGTGCTGCAAGACAACCGGCTCTCACACCAGTCAGTCACTCTTCTCTGTAATTCAAGGTGATTGCTTTCAGCGTCACTACCCCCACCTTAGTCTACTCCATTTAGCCTCCTTCAAATCGATTATCACCATCACGGACATGTATTAAGTAGCTGTTATGGGTGATGAAAATTATTTCCTGCACTTTGCAGTGCTCAGTCAGTCATGGAGCGCCCCCCTGTCCGCAGCACGTTGATAGCCCCTAGACTTGGCCAGTGCACACGACCTGAGCATTTAGATTCACTACATTACCAAAAGTATGTGGACACCTGCTCGTCGAACATCTCATTCCAAAACCATGGGCATTAATATGGAGTTGGTCCCCCCTTTGCTGCTATAACAGCCTCCACTCTGCTGGGAAGGCTTTCTACTAGAATATTGCTGTGGGGACTTGCTTCCATTCAACCACAAGCATTAGTGAGGTCGGGCACTGATGTTAGGTGATTAGATCTGGCTCGCAGTCGGTGTTCCAATTCATCCCAAAGGTGTTCGATGGGGTTGAGGTCAGGGCTCTGTGCAGGCCAGTCAAGTTCTTCCTTAAACTGCCAGGGGAGTTGGAAGCACAGAATCATCTAGAATGCCATTGTATGCTGTAGCGTAAAGATTTCCCTTCACTGGAACTAAGGGGCCTAGTCCGAACCATTAAAAACAGCCCCAGACCATTATTCCTCCTCCACCAAACTTTAGAGTTGGCACCTTGCATTGGGGGAGGTAGCGTTCTCCTGGCATCTGCCAAACCCAGATTCGTCTGTCAGACTGCCGAAGCATGATTCCCCACTCCAGAGAACGCGTTTCCACTACTCCAGAGTCCAATGGTGGCGAGCATTACACCACTCCAGCTCATGCTTGGCATTGCGCATGGTGATTTTAGGCTTAGGATCTGAAGCTCCCGACTAACAGTTCTTGTGCTGACATTGCTTCCGGAGGTGCTTCCAGAGGCTGTTTGGAACTCCATAGTGAGTGTTGCAACCGAAGACAGACCATTTTTACACACGCGCATCAGCACTCGGCGGTCCTATTCTGGGAGCTTGTGTGCCTTACCACTTCATGGCAAAGCCTTTGTTACTCCTAGACGTTTCCACTGCACAATAACAACACTTACAGTTTACCGGGCAGCTTTAACAGGGCAGAAAGTTGATGAACTGACTTTTTTGAAAGGTGACATCCTATGACGGTGCCACGTTGAAAATCACTGAGCTCTTCAGTAAGGCCATTCAACTGCCAATGTTTTTCTATGGAGATTGCATGGCTGTGTGCTCGATTTTATATACCTGCCAGCAATGCGTGTGGCTGAATTAGCCGAATCCACAAATTTGAAGGGTTGTCCACATACTTTTGTACATATAGTGTATGACAGAATAGGTGGGACATTTTCAGGTAAAATAGGATGTAGCCTACTGCACACAGTTGTCCTTTCCAGTCGTCTGAGAAGCCTCACCAACAGAAACAATACAAATCATTATCTGTAGGCCTAAGGCATTGTTTAAAAAATGTTCCTACTTCAATTGCCAGGCTATCATTTATGTTTGCCAAACAACGTTTTTACATGGCTCAACATGGTACTTCACTGAAAAGAACAACAAAGCATTCATTGTTTTGATTATGGATATGTAGGCGGGGGACATTATTTTATGATGGTTATATGTATCTATTTGTGTCATTTCATAACCTGTTGCGACGAGCAATCCCGTATCCGGGATCCTATTTATAGCCTCAAGCTCATTACCATAACGCAACGTTAACTATTCATGAAAATCGCAAATGAAATGAAATAAATATATTTGCTCTCAAGCTTAGCCTTTTGTTAACAACACTGTCATCTTAGATTTTCAAAATATGCTTTTGAACCATAGCTAAACAAGCATTTGTGTAAGAGTATTGATAGCCTAGCATAGCATTAAGCCTAGAATTCAGCATACAACATTTTCACAAAAACAAGAAAAGCATTCAAATAAAATCATTTACCTTTGAAGAACTTCAGATGTTTTCAATGAGGAGACTCTCAGTTAGATAGCAAATGTTCAGTTTTTCCAAAAATATTATTTGTGTAGGACAAATCGCTCCGTTTTGTTCATCACGTTTGGGTAAGAAAAAACCCGAAAATTAAGTCATTAGAACGCAAACTTTTTTCCAAATTAACTCCATAATATCGACATAAACATGGCAAACGTTGTTTAGAATCAATCCTCAAGGTGTTTTTCACATATCTATCGATGATAAATCATTCGTGGCAGTTTGGTTTCTCCTCTGAAGAAAATGGAACGCGCATGGACCTGGAGATTACGCAATAATTTCGACACAGGACACCGGGCGGACACCTGGTAAATGTAGTCTCTTATGGTCAATCTTCCAATGATATGCCTACAAATACGTCACAGTGCTGCAGACACCTTGGGGAAACGACAGAAAGTGCAGGCTCATTCCTGGCGCATTCACAGCCATATAAGGAGACATTGGAACACAGGGCATTCAAAATCTGGACCATTTCCTGTATGAAATTTCATCTTGGTTTCGCCTGTAGCATTAGTTCTGGGGCACTCACAGATAATATCTTTGCAGTTTTGGAAACGTCAGAGTTTTTTCTTTCCAAAGCTGTCAATTACATGCATAGTCGAGCATCTTTTCGTGACAGAATATCTTGTTTAAAACGGGAACGTTTTTTATCCAAGTGCCCCCTATCTCGAAGAAGTTTTAATTACATAGATTACAGTAGGCTACCCAGCATTCAAGTGGTGCAAAATTGCTCATGTGACATTTTATTTGTGAATTCTATATCTCAAGCAAATGTACTCCCCAGCAGTTGTTGGCTATTGTAGGTTACTTTATGAAGTGTTCGGTTAACTCACCAATCTGTTTCTACGGTACAGATATACTAGTATTGGCTAATGAAAAATGTTCAGCACCCGCTAATGTTACGCCCCTGAAAACAGGGGAGAAATAATCACGAGAGTGATACGGTGTTGTATTCTCAAGTCAACATTTAGTTCAAATCATTTCACAAAAGTAACACATTACATAACAGAAAACCCATTATACAAATAACACAGCAAAATATCTTATTAACAACACGCACGTTCATTCACAATCGACATAAAATGGCAGCAACTCTCAGTACGATGCTATCCTTCACTTCAACCGAGCAGGGCTAATATTACTCTCTTCAAACTTAACTCTAACTTCCTCAAGACGTTACTAAAACACACCTTAAACACTCTTGACATGTTCGCTAGTTATAACATTTAAATTACTATTTTTATCATCAATAAAGTACCTGAAAACAGGGGAGAAATAATCACGAGAGTGATACGGTGTTGTATTCTCAAGTCAACATTTAGTTCAATGAGAAAAAGACCGCGAATTTCCCCAGGAATATGGGTGGAGACCAGAGCAATCGATCTCCGGCTCATAGATTAAAAGCATTTCGTAGATCACAGATTAACACTTTTAGGCACCACAAAATAAAGTAATCAATATAACGTTTACACATTACTCTCACAATTCGTACCCTTTGACAGATTTGAACTTTAACACAATTATATGAATGTTATCAATCTCTATCAACTAATACTGAATGCATATTTTAACCTTAGATGTTTTAAGATCCTCACATACTATGAACTTACTAATACTTTTCAATGTATAACAGGCTATGAATATGTCCTTTAACCTGTCACACTCTCCCCGACAAAATAAATGTTGTCCCAACATTACCAACATTGTCTTCTTCAACAGTTCGTATGCACTGGACCTAGAAAATCCTCTTCTGTAAGGTAGTACTTGAGCAGAAGTCACGGGTCACAGTTCAAATATAACTAACAAGTTATATTCACAGTCCATATCTGTTGACCAGCTATATAACATAAGCAGTATTTTCTCATACTATTGATCAACAGTCCATCAATTTTAATGATCTATATGCATAGTCTGTAAATTGTCTCTTTTGACAGTCTGTGAAATCTGACAGTAGTCCATGGTCAAACATGTCAACTCTGTAGCCTCATGTTTGCTGAAGCCCATACATGTAAGGTGGCTGAAAGTAACATTGCTGTAGTGATGGCAGCCATGGAACCAGTCCTGGTGCAGAGTAGACAGGGAACAACTGTGGCTGTGGCTGTATACTGTAGCAGGAAGGATACCAAGCTGATCATAGGTGATACGTCTTGGAGGGTGTCTCTCTTTGTGGCAGCTGGTAGGCTGGTTCCTCAGGTTCAGCAGCATCAGTATATGAAGGAAAGGCACTTGGTGGACGATCATCAGGCAAATTTTCAGCAGGCAAGTTAATCTCCTCAGCAGGTAGGTCTTTAACTGTTGTCTCCTCCAGCCGCTTTTCAACAAGAGGCTGTGCTGGTAGTGTATAAGGGACTGGCACTGCAACTGTCTGTTTCACTGTTGGGGGTCTGTGTTCCCACTCTCTCGCTGGTTCAGCATTCCTCTCCTCAGGTACTGTAGGAGATGTGGGAACCTGTAGCGGATCATGATGAAGGTCATATTCATCCCCACTGTCTTCATCAGAATCTAGAGTCTGTGATGCAGGCTGGTGTCTCCTCGTTTTCTGACTTTTGTCCACTTTGGTCATTTCTGGTTGTGTCTCAAAAGGTAAGTGGTCACAGGACATGAGCAGATTTCTGTGCAGGACCCTGGAGCGTCCCCTACCCTTTTCTGGTCTCAATTCATAAATCGGCAGGTCTGAACCCATTTGTCTCACCACTGTGTGAATTGTATCTTCCCAATAGTTACGGAGTTTTCCTGGTCCTCCTCTTGGTGTCAGGTTTTTAATCATTACTCGCTCGCCAGGCTGTAGCACTGAACTCCTAACTTTAGTGTCATAGTACTTCTTACTTCTTTCAGCGGCTTTCTGAGCATTTTCATTTGCAATGGCGTATGCTTCTTCCATCCCTCGTTTCCAGTTCTCCACGTATTCTCGCTGGTTACTGGAACCTGCCTCTGTGCACAATCCAAAGAGCATATCAACTGGAAGCCTGGGTGATCTCCCAAACAGAAGATAAAATGGTGAATAGCCAGTCACTTCGCAACGGGTGCAGTTATAGGCATAAACCAGTTTGTTCAGAGACTCCTTCCAATTTGACTTTTGTGTCTCAGTTAGTGTCTTTAACATTTGCAACAATGTTCTGTTCATGCGTTCCGCTTGACCGTTTCCCATCGGGTGATAGGGTGTTGTCCTGGACCCCGCCATGCCACTGAGTTTCTTTAACTGATGGAACAACTGATTTTCAAATTCTCCCCCTTGGTCATGGTGGATGCGGGACGGGAACCCAAACTTCAGGGCAAAATCATTGAAGATGAGATTTGCAGCAGTTTTACCTGACTTTGATGTGGTGGCGTAGGCTTGAGTGAAACGTGTAAAATGATCAACAATCACGAGGATGTACTCATATCCTCCTTTGCATCTGTCGAGATGAAGGAAGTCTATACATACCAGTTCAAATGGCTGTGTTGTCACAATGTTTGTCAGAGGAGCTCTTGTTGCATGGGCTGGCCTTTTCTGCTTGACACAGCTACAAGTTTTAGTCACATAGTGCTCGATGTCAGATTGCATATATGGCCAGAAGAAGCGGTCACGTACTAGTGATACAGTGCGGTCAGTACCTTGGTGTCCCATGTTATTGTGCAACTCTTCCATCACTTTACCTTTGTACTGCTCTGGTAGAACTAACTGCTTGCGGGCTGTAGTGATTCTGTACAAAATGCCATCACTGTCTATTGTCAATTTGTTCCATTCTCTGAATAGGCATTTTGTCTTTGGACTGAATTTCTTTTGCTCTTTAACTGGCGGTTTGGAACCCGACAGTTTGAAATTGAGCACAGGACGGATGACTGGATCAGATTCTTGTGCTTCTCTAATCCCATCTTTTGGGATCGAGCTGGTTGTTGCAGTGGTTGTCTCACCTTCAGCTGATACTGACATAGATGCAGCTGAAAATGACCAAGGTACAACAGCCTCTTTCTGTACCTCAACTGCTTGTATCGTGGCGGTGATGGTGTCTGGTGGAAGCTCCTCAGAACATTCTCTCATCAGTGACTCTACATCCAGTGGCATCCTTGACAAAGCATCTGCATCACCGTTCTCTCTGCCTGGCCTGTACTTTATTGTAAAGTGGAAATCAGCCAAGTCTGCAACCCACCTGGAAGTGGCTGCGTTCAGTTTTGCAGTAGACAGAATGTAGCAGAGCGGGTTGTTATCGCTGTATACAGTGAAGGTGGGAGCATAGTACAAATAGTCATGGAACTTATCAGTGATTGCCCATTTTAGAGCTAGAAATTCTAGCTTGCTCGAGTGGTAGTGATAGTTCTTCTCAGCTGCTGTTAAGGTTCGAGAGCCATAAGCAATGACCCTAAGCTTCCCCTCTTGCTTTTGATAAAGAACTGCTCCCAAGCCTTGGTGTGACGCATCAGTGTGTACAACAAATGGCTGAGTGAAATCAGGAAACCTAAAACTGGTGGGTGAAGCAAACACTCAATCAGCTGTTCAAGTGCCTGTTGATGCTGGTCAGTCCACAGGATTGGCTTGTTTGAGGGCACCACATGACTTACTTTCTTTGTTTTTGTTTTCCGTGGGTGGTCAGGTAATTTCTCTGAATCTGCTTTCAGGAGGTCATACAGGCAGCTGGCACTCCTAGAAAAGTCTTTGATGTACTGTCTGTAGTACGTGAGTAAACCAAGCATTTTTCTGAGCTGGCCCACAGTCTCTGGTCTGATTTCTTTCAATGCTCTTACTGCTTCAAAATCGGCTGGGTCAACTCGGCTGCCCTCTGCAGACACTATTCTGCCCAAATAACGGACCTGGGGTTTAAAGAGATCACACTTACTTGGTTTGAGTTTAATGCCATACTCTCTGAGACGCTGCAAAACTTTTCGCACATCATTCACATGGCTGTTGAATGTTTTACTGAAAACTAGCGTGTCGTCCAGATAAGGAATGCAGATGTTATCCCGGAGCCCTTCCAAACACTCCTCCATACACCGCTGAAAAGCTGCAGGAGCGTTCATGAGGCCGAATGGCATACGTATCCACTCATAGAGTCCCCACGGTGTCACAAATGCTGTCAGTGGTCTGCTTTCTTCAGAGATGAACCCCTGGTGATACGCTTTCCCCTGATCTAAGAGGGAGAACCAGGAATTACCACCTAAACTGTCCATGATGTCTTGGACCCGAGGGATGGGCTGGCGGTCGGGATGTGTCTTTCTGTTCAGATCTCTGTAATCTATACACAACCGGAGGGTCCCGTCCTTCTTACGAACGCACACGACAGGTGAAGAATATGAAGAGTTTGACTTCCTAACCCAGCCCTGGACTATGAGGTCATAAATGTAACCCTTCATCTCCTGATACAGTGGCCTGGGCACTGACATGTATGTGCGCTTTACTGGTTCAGAGTCCTTTAGAGAAATAGTCATTTTCAATCGTTCAATGCAGCCAATGTCATTGTCTGATCTGGAGAAGGAGTGACACTCTTCTCTAAGCATTTGCCTAACAACCTCTCTCTGTTCTTCGGTTAGGTGAGTTAAATCTACTGGTGGATCCCACTGTTCAGTAGCAGTACATGGGGTTCGAACGCTGGTGTGATTCACTGTGGCTGAGGTGACAGTTTTTTCAAAGACTTGGGCAGGTAACACAGTCATAATGGTTTGTACTGTACCGATGATTGTGCGTCCTAGCAGGGCAATGTCGTGGTCAGTGGGGTTAGAGACATCAAGCAGGATAACTGGAAAAACACCTTTACTGACTCTGACTAGTGTGTCAAAGAACTCAAGGTCATCTGGCCACTGCGGGTTCAGGTCTGGCTGGAAAAGCATTGTCATGTCATCTTTGAAAGGCTGGGAAGCTACACGGCACTCAATCTGAATGCTACTGTGTTTTGGTACAGCAACCTTCTCTTTCTTGGTTTTCACTGCGTATTCATCTGTCTGTTCTGCGCTAACAGCCTGTATAAAAGCTCTCACCTTGTTTCTTTTGAGGCTTGGGAAAGCTGTTTTTACTGTACTGTATTGGCTAATGAAAAATGTTCAGCACCCGCTAACACATTTCAGCACCCGCTAACACATTTCAGCACAACTAAAAGGGCACCACCTAATACTAAATTCTGCACCATCAGAGGCTCAGCCTGTGTGACAGGTTTCAGCAACATTAAATGGACAGCTCTTTGGACAGCATTTGTCATTGTCTGGACTGGACTCACTGGAGCCTCCTGTCTGTGCACAGCACCCCTTTAAATGACAGAAAAGGTGAGAAGGACAAATAGCCCCATAGAGCAGCCAACCTCCTCCCGAGTCTTCCACAGCTTTGCTCACGTAGCATCTGCTATCAGTCAATGCCAGGGATGCAGGGGAACATCTCAGTTGCGCACGATGCACTCAAAACGCGCATCTGTACACTTCACTCACAGAATTACACACACCTGTCAAACATGTCCACTTCATTCACAGAATGACACACACCTGTCAAACATGGCCACTTCATTCACAGAATAACACACACATGTCAAACATGGCCACTTCATTCACAGTATCACACACACCTGTAAAACATGTCCTGTTCATTCACAGAATCACACACACCTGTTAAACATGTCCACTTCGTTCACAGAATGACACATGCAGACACTTTGTGAATGCAGAAGACACAGATGCATGCAGTACATATTACATGAATGTTAAAGATGGTTATAATGCTTTAACTTGCAGTAGTCATGCTGTTGGTTGTACTATTCGTTGGGTCATACCCCTGTGCCCAGGGCACAGCACCAGACAGGGGCACCCAAACAGCAGCCCTGTTATTGCCCAGTATCTGTCACTGAGCGAGGCCCTTAGCACCATGTCACTGTGTTTGTGGGTGGCTGGGGGTGGGGTTGGTGTGTTTGTTTGATAAACACCAGAGTATGAAGACCCATCCACCACTCAAAAGGCTAATACTAAACAGTATGGGGAAGGGGAGAGCAAGGCAGAGTAGAAAATGGTTATTTGATTTCGATGTTGATTTGGTTTTGTCTGAAAAGGAATTTGGTTTCTAGAATGTTAAGATAGTATTAGGCATGTGAGCCTTTCCAGATGAATAAAACGAGAAAAAGCTGCCGTGTTAGGCTCGTTTCCAGGGAGTGAAGACCTTCTGGTCACAGAGCATTAGAGCTCTGCTGCCCAACCCGAGCCCAATGTCAGAGCACGCGCAAATGGCTCAGCTTCAAAATATTAGTGGTAAATTTAGTGATACCCGAGCCCTTCCCGTACCCTAGTTATTGATGGAAAAACAGGCCCTACCCGGCCCTAACACGATGTATAACGTCGGGGTCTGTCGGGCTCGGGTCGCAGAGCTCTAGTTTAGAGTGATGAAAAGTAGCTAACCGCTAACTGCTCTCTCATGTGGAATGACAGCAGCGAATGAGTGACAGACAGTGCCGAGAAACTAATGGATTTACAAACGGAGGAAGTTATTTCTGATTTTGAGTTTAGGGAAAGAACGGGCCTTAAATTTGGCAGAAGTTGTCGGGCCCTGGTAGGGCTCAGGCTTAAAATTCATGCAGGGCTCTACAGAGCATTGTTCCTCCCCAGTGACGGAGTGAACCAGTACACAGGGTAGAGGGTGCTGCTTAAGTGCCTTGCTGATGAAGAATTGGAACGGTGACTGCTTAAGTTGATGTTAATTAAAGCGGCCACTTTACTTAAAACAAACACACAGGGGCATGAAAACTGTAGCGACATCCTCTGCTGATTCAGGGCACCTGCTTTGCTCAGGCTACAACAGTCAAACCATGCTATGTCAATTCAGCTTACTCGGTCAGTATTTTGAGTAAATGTATTGATTTATACATTATGTTTTGTACAAGTCAAGATTGGAAAAGCATGCTTGGAGATCAGCTTACAGAGGATCTGTCTGACATGTATAGTTTTAGCATTTAGGTAGATTTGTTATTCAACCGTTTTAATTGGCACTTACCTTTTTGAATATTTCTGTTGGATGATTGTATGTCCTCCATGTTGAATGCCAATGTAAAATGTCACTGTGGACGTGACTAGGGGCCTAGAATAGATCCCAACCTGTGTTCTTTGCTCCTAATTGGGTAGAAGGCAGTAGCACAGGACAGTAGTTGAACATGCTTTTGACAGGTACTTGATTTGTGCCTCTTGGTTCAGACCTAAACGATGAGGCTCTATAAAAGCATATGACAGCAGACTGCAGAATAGCTATTCATAGTTATAGTAAGGAGATACACTAGTCTCCATTTCAGACAGTACGAGATTTGAGGATCAATAATGTCTACTTGGAGATAAATAATCCGATAATGCCTTGAAACCAAACAGTATGCCACTGTGTAGTTAATCCAAGCACATTAAATATGTGTATTCATTGGCACACCTTCCTTGGTTTATCACATATTGGTGCAGTGTAACGTTTCCATGACTATGTGCATTCTAGAGTGATTGTGTATCCTTAAGCTTATTTTGCTGCATTTCCTTTCTCGCTGGTTGTACCAATTCAGCAAAAGCTAATGGGATTGATAAGCAGCGTGGCTAAAATGAACATTTTAACAAGAGAAGGGGATAAATAAAGATATATTCCTCCTTTTTTCCAAGAGCCCCCAGCTAATAAAAGGAAAGGGATAATGGATTAAGGAGGGAATTGGTTTCTTGATTTCCTCCACCATTGTTTGTGCCATAGTTCATCGTAAGGGCAATTATGAACAATTGAGCCGTGATGTTTGAGGCTAGAGGGGAGATTAGACAGTAGATTGAAATGCGGCCACCACAGCAATGCATCATGATTGCTGTCATGATATAAACACTCCTGTCTGGGGATGCTAGTAAAGCTCAATAGCTTCAAGGGGGACTTTAATATAGCCATAAATATTACAATGAAATGTTTTGGCCCTGCCTCTCCTTTCTTTCTGTTTCTGTGTCCCTGTAGACAAACAAAATGCCACAGCAAGTGGTCTTACATCCTACTAATAGTTGTCTTGGGCACTGTGTGTGTGTTCATGTTCGTTTGTTCGTGTTGGAAAGTCTGTGTTTTCTAGCAGTACTGCATCTCTGGAGAAATACTGATCTTGTGCAAAACCTCCTCAATGAAGAAAAGGTCAGCATTTCTTGTGAGGTGTGAAGAAAATGTTTTTTTTTTGTCCTCCTTTGTTATGTTCTAATTGTGTCTCTGGGCTACGTGAAGCAGCGGTGATATGCTTATTTAGCCTATTAAACACAATTCAGTGTTTTCATATCAACCTTCAAAGCCTTTAGCATCATGGGCTGGGTAATTCCATTGGGGAAACATGCAATTGTTGCATAATTTTTCTTCAAGTATTATAAAGAGAAACTTAACGACAGGTGTGTGTGAAGTAAGATCCCTTGTTTGAGGATAAAAGTATGTTTTTGTTTTGCAAATAGGTCTAACTAATCAAAGACATTAGATTGAGAAAAAAAATGATAACTATAATCTGTCAGTTAGTTTTTGTTTTTGACTGCGTTTTTTAAAGATGGGAAGTATCGAAGCTGCATTGAAAGTAAAAAGTTGCAGCTTTAGTTTGGGCACTCTTCTATACACATTTCACTAGGGAGCATTTAAAATGATTTTACTATTCAAATAATATCATGATATTTTTTCGGATATCCAGATTCTAAAATAAATAAATGTTTTTGCTATTGACTCTCGATGCCCATGTCAGAGGTAAACAGAAGATGTGCTGCTTTTCTCCGGTATTTCGGCTAACGCCTTGATCACACCAACAGCCCAGAAGTACATTCATTTCCAATGTAACTCTGCGTTTGCCTTGCAGCATTGCGTTGCAGAGGCAGTTGCAGTGCGTTCTGTGTGGTGCATACATTGGATTTATCTAACGTATGTGTCAAACTGTATGCCTATACGGCTTGATAGAAATGGTAAAGCTAGTTTTTGGTAGTCGAAGGTGAATGTTCAACTTTTTCTGCACACATATCCAGATGATGCTGCTTACCATTTTGAGCAACGACGCTGCAGGTGTGATCGAGGCATAACAGCAACAGTGAAAGAGAAGTCTGATTTTCGCCATGATAGAACTGATTCTGTTACAAAAAGCTTTTCTGGTGAGTGTTTTGCATTGATCTGTGTCAGGTATAGTGGAAACTCCATTAGGTGAGCGCCTGTAATTGCTATTTGAAGTGGGGAAAATAGCATACTGATGTCAGGGCAGCTTGGAGTGCTAAATGAGCATCAATAGCCAGCAGTATCTCAACACACTGTTATAAAAACTACTTTTCAAGTTTGTTTTATTAAATTAATTATTTTAAATGTTATGGTATATCCTTGTAGGTAAACATGTCACAAGGATAATTAAATGTAATTTAGACAAAGCTTTTTCATTGTTAAAATAGGCCTAAAACAAAAATTAACATTCACTCAAGTAATCGAATACTAATGTCTGTTCTGATATCCAGATAACCTTGCCCATCCCTACTTAGCTGAACTGTGCTGGTCTGTTCAAGCATCCACAATAGTGTGTAATTGTGTCTCATGTCTGTGTCTGGCTGTCTGTGAATGTATGCGGCTTGGTAAAAATGTGTGTTTATCTATGCCTGACAGACTTTACCTTAGTCTGGATGCTTTTGTCTGAGCTTATCGACCTCCTGCAATTAAAGCCCAGAGCTGCAGAGCAGGGAGGGCGAGGAGGGGTAGCCATGTTTCACCGAACCTCTAATTGGAATGTTGACCATTCCGAGGATAGTGGCGACCACCAGGGTTCCCGCTGTCGCTTTCACATCGCACCGGCACTGACAAACAGGGATAGGAGTGAATACTAGTCACATCTGCTGGTACAAGCATGTCATTGCTTGTACCAGCAGATGTGAATAAGACAATTGTGCTGTTCCTGTTCCAACTTCATTGAACAGGTTGTCAGGGACTGTTTCTATCAGCATCTTGATATGATGCCAGAAGTCATTACCTGTTCTGTTTGTGCCACCATTTGACATTGATTTCGCTTTGGATTTTTTCTTGCAGAACAAAGTAGGCATAGTATATTACTGTATGCCCTTTTCAGTGTTTTCCACAGGTACATAGTGGACAGCCAAATGTAAATAATTGCCAGCCAGGCGACCTTGTTCAAATTGTTTTGCAGAAGGAACTCTATGTTGGTGGCATCTGGAACATTCTAATGCCTTGATTCCACCTGAAATACACAGCAAAATGATTTAATACTTCATCAAGTTTAGCTCCCAGATTGGAAAAAGACATGACTTTACAATTTAAATTACTGAAAATGTATGAATTCATTGTATTGTTAGTTGTTTTGGATTTTGTCAAGATCTAGGCCTATATGATGGGGCGGCAGGGTGGCCTAGTGGTTAGAGCATTGGAATAGTAACCGAAAGGTTGCAAGTTCAAATCCCCGAGCTGACAAGGTACAAATCTGTCGTTCTACCCCTGAACAGGCAGTTAACCCACTGTTCCTAGGCCGTCATTGAAAATAAGAATTTGTTCTTAACTGACTTGCCTAGTTAAATAAAGGTGATCAGGACTATTTTCTAAGGAAGAGAACATTGTAAACCTTTAACCTGTCTTATCTTGATTAAAGTTTTATTTACAGTTTTACTACAAGATATGAATTGCCACAATGATGTTTGTTCTTCAAATTATGTATTTTATTAAAGCAGAAAAATGAAGTAAATAGAACACATTATCTTGAAAAATACATTAAATGTTTTGTTTTTCTACCTACCAATTTTTCATTTTTTTTTCAGGTTTTTGCTCTCAACCATACTTGTTTTGTTGTTGAAAACAACTAAATTAACCACATCAGGAGACCTCTTAAGATCTGTGAAAAATCTGAGAAATTTTGAGTTTTGGGTGTAGTTACCCTTTAATTAAAGTGTGCACCTAGCAAGAGGCTGTTTAGAGTTTGTTTTATGTAGCACACATGATGGTAGAGTTTGCAAAACAAATACCCACAGGATTGATGAAAATAATCATGATATCATTCTGCCATGTAAGCATAGGCTACTAAGAGTTAACATTTAATTGAGAAGCTTTTTGGGAAAACTTTCCGTCGACCAGAAGACAGTTTTCATTATCCTCATCACGAACGGCTACACAAAGTGGTAGACGCCCGCATCACAAACAAACGGGAGCATTCTCGTTGCTTCTTCAGAAGTTACAAATCCCTGATGCATTCTATTCATGTCTTATGATAAACTGGCCCCAATAAATACATGTTCAATACATTTAGTTGATTCCCTACTAAGGTCAGTACATTATTGCTTATTGTTGAATTCCATTTTAATGCCAGGATTCCGTCAAGGCACTAATTATCATATTTGGACCAGAATGAGGCTCTCCACTACCTATTTTTCCTGCAGTGATGATTATTCGTCGAATTCAGGCCTACCAGTTCGTGTAGCCTACCAGTAGCCTATGCAAATTGGCGAGCCAGATGAACTTCTCTCTTGCTGATGCGATTCGGTAGGCTACACTAACTGACGAGATGAGATTCACTCATTTTAGCGTCACTGTTTGGCAAGCCCAGGCATCCTAGGAAAGGAAGCCTAGGAAATATTTTGGTTTACTTGTCCATATGCGATATTATGGACATATAACCACTTATAAACTAGTCAACACTTGCTGTTCAGTTGACAATCAAAGCCCAGTAAATGACCTACTATGCGCCATGACTCAGCATGTCTGGCTGAAAAACACACAAAAGAAAATGTGCCAGAAAACAATAATTAGGCTAAGTCATGGATTTCGCAAACAACCACAGCGCACACAAATTGTACGGGGAGGCAGGACAGACAGAAGGCTGCGTTTCCCTGTCATCGCTCGCTTTTTGACTGACAGACGCCTATCCTATCAATAGATCGCTAGAAGATAAATATTGTTCATTCTAACGGGAGACTAACGAATTGAAACTTTTAAATGAAAAGTAGCCTAGTTAATATGAAGTGGAAAAAATAACCAGCTGAAAATGACTCTGTAACTGGTTGATTAGCTGACGCTAATGGAAAACTAGGCAGGCCACCTGTAATACAAGTCAGTATTCAACAACCATCCATGTCTGCAGACATCGGGAGATGACGTGGAAACCGGTCATTATGGGCAGTGAGTACTGTTATCTTCAAATAGGCTTTGGTTTTGTTACGGTGTTGTGGATGGCCATAAGTATCTGCCTCTGATTCCAAAGTTTGGATGTTCAAATCAAGCGATAGAAATGTGTTTTTGTTTTAAGCCTATCCCAAACCTTAACCATTGGGAGATCATGCCTAACTTTAAGAATTTGGAGTCAATGCCTAAACTTAACCTTGGAATGACACAGAAAAGTAACTAAACATTTCAAAATGTGACGTTTGGAACAACTTCGAAATTTGATGTTTAAGAAACGTGTGAACGTCTAATTCTGACGCGAGACTGTGAGAGCTTGTGGAGGAAAACACTTCCTTTTCTCAGTCATTAAGTATTGACTATCTATTTTGGACTTCCGAGGCTGTTCCCAGTCCACTGTAAAGTGTCACTGTACCTGGCTGCATCTGCCCTAGAAGCAGAAGAATTAACCTAACACGTCGTTCAAACCCAGGTCCACTCCTAACCTCACTGTACATGCTGACATTTATCGCCGTCTAACTATTAGTATTATTGACACGGCCGCTAGAACTCTTGTCGCCCAAGAATATCGTTATCACTCCAGTTTGACAGATTGGATTGTTAATGAGATTACGGCGATGGGAGTGTTGATGTAAAGTATTATCCAACATCATTATTTCCCATATGAATATGAAAACCAATGTCTTGGCAGACAGGATTTGGCCAAGGCAGATTGAAAACCCCTTTGCTTTTTTCTTAGTCAAAATATTGGCAGCCATTTTATTTGCTTTCATGGGGTATGCTGGTGATCATGCCTGGAATGTTGTCTTGCATGATTACATTGCCTGTGTTCACCCCCCCCCCCCCCCCCACACACACACACACACACTGAGGACAAAAAACATAGGCTTTCAATTTAGTCTTCCCTCTTTTTTTATGTGTTACCTCGTTAGCTGGCATCTCAAATGAAAATCAACTGTTCGGCTAATGCACTCCTCATTTCCAACAAATGAACGTTCAGCTTTGTTCTAGTACAGAAAGCTTATAGAAAGCTTGATTGGGGCTTTTGATTTAGCAGTTGTTGAACTGATTTGAAAATGTAGTACACACTGAGCTCTGGCTCACCACACCAGGATGCTAATTACTACCTCAAGTTTCATTTTCCAATTTCTTGTTTGTTTTTTTACACTTTGTTTGTTTTAAGATATAGATTTTGAAGTTCACTACCCTGGCTTATGAGCTGTATCGCTCTGTTTCTACATTCCTGGGTAGTGTGCAGTGGGTAGCCATGGGTAGTAGAGAGAAATCACTAAAATACTCAAATAGAACATTATATTAATAGAGGTATTGCCATCTTCACGTGAGTTGTGACATGAAACACCAATGTGAAGTCCTGCAAATATCACAAATCGTAGTGTTTGTGGTCCTGGTGTCATTTGTAGGGAAATGATGCCTAACTGCAGCATTGCAATACATTTCTTCTGATATGTGTCTGTGGTATAATTGGGCCTCTTGCTTTAGCTGTTGTAGTGACTGAGTACAGCTGGGTGATGTTCATTATGACACACTACAGCAAAAAGTTTTTAATGGGAAAGAAATTTGAACGTTCCTTATTGGACAATTAAAAATGGTACCAACCCATTTCATTATGTTTCCGAGAGCTATCTGCTAGGGTTGTGACGATAGCAGTATCAAAATATTTTTCCGATGGCAAAAATGTAAAATAAATGTGTCTCTGGATGACAACATAATGATGCTTGTTTCCAACATTAGTGCTGTTTTCCTAAAGAAGTTAAATCTGCTCCATGTTTTGTTTCCTAACGAGTATCGTGATATTGGTATCGTCCCAGCCCTAGCATCTTCTGTTTCATGCCTACTGTGACTACTGAACACGACTCTGGGCTTTCTTCTTGCTGTTCTCTCATCTCCCTGGTGGCATCTTATTGAACTTTTGAACCTAAAATCTTTTCTCATAGGTCCTCAGGCTGCTGCCAGTGTACAGCTGAGTTATAGTGGGTGTGCCTGCATACCGAGTGTAAAATAGGATTTATGAAAAAGAGGAGCTGTGACAGTTTCAAGTAAGCTCTCTAATATGTCCAGGTTTCGTCCCAACATCATCAGGGAAGAATGAATGCATCCTCCAAAACACAACCCAACCTAGCCGCACTGCTTCTTGACACAATCCAACCCAGGGGCCAGCCGCACCAATGTGTCGGAGGAAACACTGTACACCTGGCAACCTGGTCAGCATGCACTGCGCCCGCCACAGGAGTCGCTAGTGCACCATGAGACAAGGATATCCCTGCCGGCCAAACCCTCCCTAACCCGGACAATGCTGGGCCAATTGTGCATCGCCCCATGGACCTCCCGGTCGTGGCCGGCTGCGACAGAGCCTGGACTCAAACCCAGATTCTCTGGTGGCACAGCTAGCACTGTGATGCAGTGCCTTAGACCACTGCGCCACCCGGGAGGCCTTATTATTTTGTTTAGAGGTCCTCTGAGACACAACAATAAAGGGGATTAAATGTGTCCATCCTGTGGATTTAATCAAGAGCAGTTAATCCTGATTTGGTTGGTAGGTTTACTTACAAACCTTTTGTGCTGAAGCATCCCTGGCAAGTGATCAGTCATTTTATGTTCTGTTTACCTCCAAACTAAAGCTCCTTTTGCAGAGATAAATCTCAAGTCCCTAAAACATGACACAAAGGGGGGTTGGTGTTTTATCTTCAACTGTGCTCCCCCATTCAATGGCAAATAGAAATAGAGACCACTACCTTAGCATGGTGTGGAATTATGCGAGGCTTTGGATGAGGTGGAAGTAGTCCTACACTTGGAAGAGAAAAACAACAGCCACAGTGGCCAATAGGGTGTTGGCACTTAGTTGATGTGGTTCTGTCAATAGAAGATGGGAGAACGTGAGCAGTAAGTCCATAGCATGGCATTGTGTGCCCAGACCTCCTCTGTGTTGGGAGAGTGCACTGACTAAACCCTATTAGTACATTAAGTGTATTGAGCAGGAGCAATGTCCTTGTCTTCACACGTGCTAGGTGTCAAGAGAAACCCCATTGTGGCTTTTAAGTATGGAGTAGATTGACTGGGAAGATAGACATGTTGTTTTAAGTGTGTGTGTGTGTGTGTGTGTGTGTGTGTGTGTGTGTCTGTCTCGCTTAGTGTGTGAGTCACAACTTCCCTAATGTCAAGTTTTAATGATATCATTTCGCTCAGATGCCGGAGGGGGTTTGGAGCATGACACCATTCGACACAGGCACGCTGGCAGAGCGTGACGTCTAGACCCAAGTGACAAATGTGCCCCCTCCAACTTATCAGTCTCCCCTGCTGCCCTCGCTTGCCAGCCTTCAAAGCCATTGCTCCAGCTACATGGTGATTCAGCAATCTGACTGATTCCAACATGATATTAAAATACCACAACCCCTTTTCTGCCCAACTCAGAAATGCTTTCTTCATTTCCCGTCTGAGAGATTATTATTTCACTAATTAGCTCGTCATCTCTGCTTCCCTTCGATAACGGCTTTGCTCCTCCTACACTCATGATAAAAGTAGCTTAAGAGAACAACACAACATTTGAACAGGCGATTCAAGCCACCTACGCTCAGCATACATTCACCTTAGGTTCAGTCCATAGGGAAATGACCTCCTTGAACAGCCTGTTCTTGATAGCTCCAAGGTTTATTGACTCTGTGTCTGTTAAAAATCAACTCTACCCACTCTTTAGATTCACTGTTTCTATCGATTTTGTTCTCGACTGGAAATGTTCATTTTTTTTTCTTCTCATAGGATCCATCTTGGGAGTTAAGGGTAGCGTTTCTGAGTTTTTCAAGCAGTTTTCCTCATCCGACATCATTACAGGTGGAAATGGCTTCTATCGTCACTTTGCGTTCCTGAACGGTGCCACTTCTGATAGCCAAGTGAAGAGGACTACTAGAAGGGTGGCATACGTATTTATGAGGTTCACGTGAAGTAAAAAGGCCTAGAGTCACATTCTGAATTGAGAATGCATTAATTAATTATGTTAAAGTCTGAATAATGTTCCATCCATGGATAATTCTTTTGGAGGCATAATTATTGTCCCCTTTATTTGATAACCTAGAATAGTTTTTGGGACATGATTTCATTTTGAATTCATCCATTCTAAAGTGTTTTGTTTGTTTGTGCTTTGTTAAGAATATTCCAATGCACTTTTGTAAAGAAATGCACATTTCTCAAACTACCTTCTGAAGCACTCCCAGCAATATTTCCATTAGGACAGTTGATACATTTTTTCACATTTGTCCCACTTGCCCCTCTGGCACCAGTTGAGGCTTCATTCTGGATGTACGTTTCATGGGGAGAGGATGGAGAGAGATGGTCAGAGAGATGGAAGGGGGAATAAATAATGAATAGACCAACCTGAATAAGTAGAAGAAGCATTTCTGAACTCTGTTAATTATTGAGACACGTATAGCTTATTTCCTGATCACTTGACACTGTAGGTTCTGATCCACAGTGCTAAAAGCCTCATGCTGCCTTTGCTTTGACGGCCGGCTCACCAGATGAGGTTTTCTTCTCTCAGCTATGGCTGTCAGGCCCACACACTCCAGACAGATAACAGTTGGGATAAAAGAGTATTTTTTTCCAATGAGAATGCTGTGCTGCGTTTACTCTAGTTTATTTCAGTATTGGTGCAGTATACATGTAGTGGTTGAGTAAAGGACAGGGTGTTCCATCTCAGGAACTGCAGCTTTACTGAACTGACGATGTTGAGCAGTGTTTTCAAATGCTGTTGTGTTTTCACGTACCCTTTTGTGTGCTGGTTAATTGCAATCCATTAGGTGCATTTTAAGAAAAACAATTTATTGGAGTGAACACTCACAGTGCTGTGAAAAGCACACCAATGGTAAAGGACTTTGAACCAATAACATTGTCGGTTAACAATGTTTGCCCGCTTAACTAAGAGTATTGTAGCGGATAGCAACAGTGCAATGCCCCTTGTGGATCTGAACCTGGGTCTCCCGGTCCATAGCCACTGCTCCAATTGGGTTAACTCACCCGTAACTAGCTTAACTTGGTGAGGGTTGCTACAATATGTTAGGCTAGCTTAGGGCTGTTGTGGTGACCGTATTACCGCCACACTGGCAGTCACGAGTCATGACCTCAGTAAAATTACACGTGACTGATAAGTAATGGTAATCACCTCTTCTGCACTCTGGATATGCGTTGGTAGTATTCACCAACGATCATCAGGTCCTAATGGCCTGCTACTCAGGGCTTTATTGTCCCTCTAACCACTCCGACGTCAATGCAAATGCCAACGAAAATCCCAAACACGTCATCAAAACAGCATCATACTTTTAAAACTGACCTCACTGTGATGATCAATTTGAAGAAAGAAGGTGACAGTTTCAAGTAAGCTCTCTAATATGTCCAGGTTTCGTCCCAACATCATCAGGGAAGAATGAATGCATCCTCCAAAACACAACCCAACCTAGCCGCACTGCTTCTTGACACAATCCAACCCAGGGGCCAGCCGCACCAATGTGTCGGAGGAAACACTGTACACCTGGCAACCTGGTCAGCATGCACTGCGCCCGCCACAGGAGTCGCTAGTGCACCATGAGACAAGGATATCCCTGCCGGCCAAACCCTCCCTAACCCGGACAATGCTGGGCCAATTGTGCATCGCCCCATGGACCTCCCGGTCGTGGCCGGCTGCGACAGAGCCTGGACTCAAACCCAGATTCTCTGGTGGCACAGCTAGCACTGTGATGCAGTGCCTTAGACCACTGCGCCACCCGGGAGGCCTTATTATTTTGTTTAGAGGTCCTCTGAGACACAACAATAAAGGGGATTAAATGTGTCCATCCTGTGGATTTAATCAAGAGCAGTTAATCCTGATTTGGTTGGTAGGTTTACTTACAAACCTTTTGTGCTGAAGCATCCCTGGCAAGTGATCAGTCATTTTATGTTCTGTTTACCTCCAAACTAAAGCTCCTTTTGCAGAGATAAATCTCAAGTCCCTAAAACATGACACAAAGGGGGGTTGGTGTTTTATCTTCAACTGTGCTCCCCCATTCAATGGCAAATAGAAATAGAGACCACTACCTTAGCATGGTGTGGAATTATGCGAGGCTTTGGATGAGGTGGAAGTAGTCCTACACTTGGAAGAGAAAAACAACAGCCACAGTGGCCAATAGGGTGTTGGCACTTAGTTGATGTGGTTCTGTCAATAGAAGATGGGAGAACGTGAGCAGTAAGTCCATAGCATGGCATTGTGTGCCCAGACCTCCTCTGTGTTGGGAGAGTGCACTGACTAAACCCTATTAGTACATTAAGTGTATTGAGCAGGAGCAATGTCCTTGTCTTCACACGTGCTAGGTGTCAAGAGAAACCCCATTGTGGCTTTTAAGTATGGAGTAGATTGACTGGGAAGATAGACATGTTGTTTTAAGTGTGTGTGTGTGTGTGTGTGTGTGTGTGTGTGTGTGTCTGTCTCGCTTAGTGTGTGAGTCACAACTTCCCTAATGTCAAGTTTTAATGATATCATTTCGCTCAGATGCCGGAGGGGGTTTGGAGCATGACACCATTCGACACAGGCACGCTGGCAGAGCGTGACGTCTAGACCCAAGTGACAAATGTGCCCTCCAACTTATCAGTCTCCCTGCTGCCCTCGCTTGCCAGCCTTCAAAGCCATTGCTCCAGCTACATGGTGATTCAGCAATCTGACTGATTCCAACATGATATTAAAATACCACAACCCCTTTTCTGCCCAACTCAGAAATGCTTTCTTCATTTCCCGTCTGAGAGATTATTATTTCACTAATTAGCTCGTCATCTCTGCTTCCCTTCGATAACGGCTTTGCTCCTCCTACACTCATGATAAAAGTAGCTTAAGAGAACAACACAACATTTGAACAGGCGATTCAAGCCACCTACGCTCAGCATACATTCACCTTAGGTTCAGTCCATAGGGAAATGACCTCCTTGAACAGCCTGTTCTTGATAGCTCCAAGGTTTATTGACTCTGTGTCTGTTAAAAATCAACTCTACCCACTCTTTAGATTCACTGTTTCTATCGATTTTGTTCTCGACTGGAAATGTTCATTTTTTTTTCTTCTCATAGGATCCATCTTGGGAGTTAAGGGTAGCGTTTCTGAGTTTTTCAAGCAGTTTTCCTCATCCGACATCATTACAGGTGGAAATGGCTTCTATCGTCACTTTGCGTTCCTGAACGGTGCCACTTCTGATAGCCAAGTGAAGAGGACTACTAGAAGGGTGGCATACGTATTTATGAGGTTCACGTGAAGTAAAAAGGCCTAGAGTCACATTCTGAATTGAGAATGCATTAATTAATTATGTTAAAGTCTGAATAATGTTCCATCCATGGATAATTCTTTTGGAGGCATAATTATTGTCCCCTTTATTTGATAACCTAGAATAGTTTTTGGGACATGATTTCATTTTGAATTCATCCATTCTAAAGTGTTTTGTTTGTTTGTGCTTTGTTAAGAATATTCCAATGCACTTTTGTAAAGAAATGCACATTTCTCAAACTACCTTCTGAAGCACTCCCAGCAATATTTCCATTAGGACAGTTGATACATTTTTTCACATTTGTCCCACTTGCCCTCTGGCACCAGTTGAGGCTTCATTCTGGATGTACGTTTCATGGGGAGAGGATGGAGAGAGATGGTCAGAGAGATGGAAGGGGGAATAAATAATGAATAGACCAACCTGAATAAGTAGAAGAAGCATTTCTGAACTCTGTTAATTATTGAGACACGTATAGCTTATTTCCTGATCACTTGACACTGTAGGTTCTGATCCACAGTGCTAAAAAGCCTCATGCTGCCTTTGCTTTGACGGCCGGCTCACCAGATGAGGTTTTCTTCTCTCAGCTATGGCTGTCAGGCCCACACACTCCAGACAGATAACAGTTGGGATAAAAGAGTATTTTTTTCCAATGAGAATGCTGTGCTGCGTTTACTCTAGTTTATTTCAGTATTGGTGCAGTATACATGTAGTGGTTGAGTAAAGGACAGGGTGTTCCATCTCAGGAACTGCAGCTTTACTGAACTGACGATGTTGAGCAGTGTTTTCAAATGCTGTTGTGTTTTCACGTACCCTTTGTGTGCTGGTTAATTGCAATCCATTAGGTGCATTTAAGAAAAACAATTTATTGGAGTGAACACTCACAGTGCTGTGAAAAGCACACCAATGGTAAAGGACTTTGAACCAATAACATTGTCGGTTAACAATGTTTGCCCGCTTAACTAAGAGTATTGTAGCGGATAGCAACAGTGCAATGCCCCTTGTGGATCTGAACCTGGGTCTCCCGGTCCATAGCCACTGCTCCAATTGGGTTAACTCACCCGTAACTAGCTTAACTTGGTGAGGGTTGCTACAATATGTTAGGCTAGCTTAGGGCTGTTGTGGTGACCGTATTACCGCCACACTGGCAGTCACGAGTCATGACCTCAGTAAAATTACACGTGACTGATAAGTAATGGTAATCACCTCTTCTGCACTCTGGATATGCGTTGGTAGTATTCACCAACGATCATCAGGTCCTAATGGCCTGCTACTCAGGGCTTTATTGTCCCTCTAACCACTCCGACGTCAATGCAAATGCCATCGAAAATCCCAAACACGTCATCAAAACAGCATCATACTTTTAAAACTGACCTCACTGTGATGATCAATTTGAAGAAAGAAGTTCAACAGCAGGTTGAAACAGTGTAAAACATGGTTGTTGTGGATGTTATTTCACACCCTAACACAGTGAAAGGGACTGCTCTTTCTAAAGTGATTCATTCAAAACAGCCATAGGCATATTAGAGCTTATGCAAATGCATTATGCATACGCATAGGCCTATAAATGAGCCCAAGCCCCCCCAAAAACCTGAATTAAAATAATGATTGTGCCGTTATACTATACATAGCTTACCGCATATTACACAAGGCAGAAAAACAAAACAAAATTAAACTGATTTAAAGATGTCTTTGGCACATACTTGGTCTAGCCTATAGTCTTTTTTTCTGCCTGTTCCTGCCCATTTGATAATGGGCCATTCTAAATCTAAACTAATTTGACATATTAGTAAAGACAAGATTCAATTGAGAATAGTCTGATGGGTGAAAATATGAACACTTGATAAGAGTACAGCATGTGCAGCCTGAGACAATGAACAGAGCGCAAGCTTTTTTTTTACTACTTTCTCAAATCATCTACAGTCTATAGTCGTTAAGACATTCTAAGGTTTGTATCATTCACAACTAAAGTTGCCAAATAACTCAATCTAGTGTATAGGACCAGTTTCAAATGATAATTTTTACACTCAACATAACCACTTTATATGTGCGTGCACTCTCTCCGGAATGGGAAAATATCCTTTCTATTTTATTCAGCTAAGTTCAATTATATTATTCTTAATATAAAATAATTGCACGGGACGTATAAACATATCTTGTCTGCTAAATGAGCAAGCCTACAGCCTAGGGCAGGGCGCATAGCCAGATAACATACAGTAGGCCAACGCATATTCTGTTCTCTGACATACATTTTCTTCATATCAAAATGTTTCTTCATACCTGCCTAAAATAAATAATGGATTTATTGTGAGGGTGTATATTCAATTGATTGATTAGATTTTTTGATTGATTGATTAAACGTGTTTATGTTAATTCACAGTCAATTACCGTGAGACCGGCAGTCTTTTGCATGACAATAAGCAGCTGACAAAATGTCATGACCACCATAGCCCTAGGTCAGCTCAGTGTTTCCAATAGTGACTCCCTTTCATACTCCCTATTATATGACTACAGATCACAGCAGGGGCACCTCGCTCATAGGACCGCTGGATTCTTATTGGATGGTAATGGTGTCTGAGATTCCCAGCAGGTGCCTCAATAAACCCTCTAATAGAGCAATTATTCTCAAACAAAAGGTCAGCTCAGGCGTGACGACAGCCCCTGCAATCAATAAACCCCCCAATTATGACAGAAGCACCGGGACTATATTTGGTCCCCGCCACAAAGCAGAGGAATGATACGTGGGTGCGATCGGAATTCAGGCTGAACTCATTCTCTCAATGTGTCTCCAAGATTAGGTTACAAAAATGCATTGGAGTATTTTCTTTTTCCACTTACATTTTTTTATAAACCCCTTTAAGTCCTGAAACAATTCCCTTGATTTGATGACATTTTTGGGGTGTGGGGGTGCTTTTGTCTCCTCACTAATCTTTAAAAGATTTGAAGATTTTTATGTATTTGAAGGGAATTAAATTGATAATTTGTGACTGTTGCGCCAAGCTCAAATCCTTACACTCAATAATATTGTGGCATTTTGAAAGTTTGTTTTCTCTGGTGTGCTCTGTCGATATGTATGTGTCCGTAATGTGTACAAATATGGTTTTGCAGGTTGAAATTGGATAGATGGGCAGTGCAGCACACTTCACATTAGCATAATAACAGTCCTGTCACTGTCTGTTCCCCTCTCGCTCTCACTTTCCCATTTTGATAGAAGGTCTAGCATGATGTAGCCAAGCACAACCTGGTGATGACTGTCATCTCACTGAAGGCACTCAAGTCTAGTGGACTAGCCTACAGCCAGAGTGTTTTTAAAGCAAGTAAACAAGGCCTATTATCAAACTGGCCCCGTGATATCACACACGACAGACGCGTCACATCCCCACTGAGTGGAATCACGGCGTGTTCCTGAATTAGACCTAATGTATTTGCGCATGAAGGTCCCCATTGCCAAGGCAACATTGATTTATAGGGAATAGGACTGCTTGTTGCCTGGCTTGTGTCAAAAGCTATTATTTTCTAGCGCAGGCATTGAATTTGATGGTCCGGCCCGCACACATGCATACATACTAAGCATATTTCGACACACACACACATAGTATGTCATCATAGCAAAGGTTAATGTATGTAATATAACATAACTGTATTGAACTCTTTTCTGTTTGAAAATCAATACCAGCATTCATATGGCTCTGCTTTTGTTTCACTTTTTTGTTTGAACATTTGCAGAACAGACAAATCAATACTTTTTATTTCCATCAATTCAAGGTTGGTGCACATTTTTTCTGCATCTCTGGCACACATGAAAGCTCACCATATTTGACACACATGAACGTTTGTATGACACATAAAGGTTTTGTGATGGAGCTTGTATGCTATTCATATTCCTGTTTGTCAGAACAGGCGAGACTTAATTATCAAAATGTCACACGGCACGCCATTTTTCTATTCCATCGCTCGCTGCTACGTTAAGAAACGCTACTCAATCTTACAGCAATGTATTTTACAGTGCAGTTGTTACTGTATAATTTTCACTTCTCTGCCTGTCAATGTCCAAGCATCTAGACACACTCAGTCAAACGTGACAATCAGCTTGTATATCAACACACTGTAGTAAGCCAATTTTCCAATTCTGTCAGCATGCGCCTAGCTCTCCCCTTGTAGGTATATGGCATTGTGCATGTATGTATTTATGTATGCCTACTGTATTGCTTGTGGCACTCAAATCAGATGGCATCAAATCAAATCAAATACAATTTTATTGATCACATACACATATTGCAGAAGCAGTGAAATGCTTATGTTTCTAGCTCCAACAGTGTAGTAATACCTAGAATATATATATATATATATATAGGTATTACTACACTATATATATATAGTACCAGTCAAATCCAAAGTTTGGACACATGTACTCATTCAAGGGTTTTTCTTTATTTTTGACTATTTTTTACATTGTAAAATAATTGTGAAGACATCAAAACTTTGAAATAGCACATATATAATCATGTAGTAACCAAACAAGTGTTAAACAAATCAAAATACATTGATTCTTCAAATTAGCCACCCTTTTCCTTGATGACAGCTTTGCACACTCTTGGCATTCTCTCAACCAACTTCAAGATGAATGATTTTCCAACAGTCTTGAAGCAGTTCCCACATATGCTGAGCACTTGTTGGCTGCTTTTCCTTCACTCTGCGGTCCAACTCATCCAAAACCATCTCATTTGGGTTGAGGTCGGGTGATTGTGGAGGTCAGGTCATCTGAAGCAGCACTCCATCACTGTCCTTCTTGGTCAAATAACCCTTACACAGCCTGAAGGTGTGTTTTGGGTCATTGTCCTGTTGAAATAAAATGATAGTCCCATTAAGTGCAAACCAGATGGGATGATATATTACTGCAGAATGCTATGGTAGCCATGCTGGTTGAGTGTGCCTTGAATTCTAAATAAATCACTGACAGTGTCGCCAGCAAGCACTCCCACACCTCCTCCTCCATGCTTCAAGGTGGGAACCACACATACAGAGATAATCCGTTCATCTACTCTGCGTCTCACAAAGACACCGCGATTGGAACCAAAAATCTCAAATTTGGACTCATCAGACCAAAGAAGAGACTTACACCTGTCTAATGTCCATTGCTCGTGTTTCTTGGCCGAAGCAAGTCTCTTTTTCTTGTTGGTGTCCTTTAGTAGTGGTTTCTTTGCCGCAATTCGACCATGAAGGCCTGATTCACGCAGTCTCTTTTGAACAGTTGATGTTGAGATGTGTCTGTTGCTTGAGAATTATTTGGGCTACATTCTGAGGTGCAGTTAACTCTAATGAACGTATCCTCTGCAGAAGAGGTAAGTCTGGGTGTTCCTTTCCTGTGGCGGTCCTCATGAGACCCAGTTTCATCATAGCGCTTGATGGTTTTTGTGACTGCACCTGAAGAAACGTTCAAAAATCTTGACATTTATTTATTTTTTATTTAACCTTTATTTAACCAGGTAGGCTAGTTGAGAACAAGTTCTCATTTGCAACTGCGACCTGGCCAAGATAAAGCATAGCAGTGTGAACAGACAACAACACAGAGTTACACATGGAGTAAACAATAAACAAGTCAATAACAGCAGAAAAAAAAGAATCTATATACATTGTGGGCAAAAGGCATGAGGAGGTAGGCAATAAATAGGCCATAGGAGTGAATAATTACAATTTAGCAGATTAACACAGGAGTGATAAATGATCAGATGGTCATGTGCAGGTAGAGATACTGGTGTGCAAAAGAGCAGAAAAGTAAATAAAATAAAAACAGTATGGGGATGAGGTAAGTAAATTGGGTGGGCTATATACCGATGGACTATGTACAGCTGCAGCGATCGGTTAGCTGCTCAGATAGCAGATGTTTAAAATTGGTGAGGGAGATAAAAGTCTCCAACTTCAGAGATTTTTGCAATTCGTTCCAGTCGCAGGCAGCAGACAACTGGAAGGAAAGGCGGCCAAATGAGGTTTTGGCTTTAGGGATGATCAGTGAGATACACCTGCTGGAGCGCGTGCTACGGGTGGTTGTTGCCATCGTGACCATTGAACTGAGATAAGGCGGAGCTTTACCTAGCATGGACTTGTAGATGACCTGGAGCCAGTGGGTCTGGCGGCGAACATGTAGCAAGGGCCAGCTAACTAGACCATACAGGTCGCAGTGGTGGGTGGTATAAGGTGCTTTAGTAACAATACGGAAGGCACTGTGATAAACTGCACCCAGTTTGCTGAGTAGAGTATTTGAAGCTATTTTGTAGATGACATCGCCGAAGTCGAGGATCGGTAGGATAGTCAGTTTTACTAGGGTAAGTTTGGCGGCGTGAGTGAAGGAGGCTTCGTTGCGAAATAGAAAGCCGACTCTAGATTTGATTTTGGATTGGATATGTTTGATATGAGTCTGGAAGGAGAGTTTGCAGTCTAGCCAGACACCTAGGTACTTATAGATGTCCACATATTCTAGGTCGGAACCATCCAGGGTGGTGATGCTAGTCGGGCGTGCGGGTGCAGGCAGCATACGGTTGAAAAGCATGCATTTGGTTTTACTAGCGTTTAAGAGCAGTTGGAGGCCACAGAAGGAGTGTTGTATGGCATTGAAGCTCGTTTGGAGGTTAGATAGCACAGTGTCCAAGGAAGGGCCAGAAGTATACACAATGGTGTCGTCTGCGTAGAGGTGGATCAGGGAATAGCCCGCAGCAAGAGCAACATCATTGATATATACAGAGAAAAGAGTCGGCCCGAGAATTGAACCCTGTGGTACCCCCATATAGACTACCAGAGGACCGGACAACATGCCCTCCGATTTGACACACTGAACTCTGTCTGCAAAGTAGTTGGTGAACCAGGCAAGGCAGTCATTAGAAAAACCAAGGCTACTGAGTCTGCCGATAAGAATATGGTGATTGACAGGGTCGAAAGCCTTGGCCAGGTCGATGAAGACGGCTGCACAGTACTGTCTTTTATCGATGGCGGTTATGATATCGTTTAGTACCTTGAGCGTGGCTGAGGTGCACCCGTGACCGGCTTGGAAACCGGATTACATAGCGGAAAAGGTACGGTGGGATTCGAGATGCTCAGTGATCTGTTTGTTGACTTGGCTTTCGAAGCCTTAGATAGGCAGGGCAGGGTGGATATAGGTCTGTAACAGTTTGGGTCCAGGGTGTCTCCCCTTTTGAAGAGGGGGATGACCGCGGCAGATTTCCAAACCTTGGGGATCTCAGATGATATGAAGGAGAGGTTGAACAGGCTGGTAATAGGGGTTGCGACAATGGCGGCGGACAGTTTCAGAAATAGAGGGTCCAGATATTCAAGCCCAGCTGATTTGTATGGGTCCAGGTTTTGCAGCTCTTTCAGAACATCTGCTATCTGGATTTGGGTAAAGGAGAAGCTGGGGAGGCATTGACGTGTAGCTGCGGGGGGGGGGGGGGCGGAGCTGTTGGCCGAGGTTGGAGTAGCCAGGAGGAAGGCATGGCCAGCCGTTGAGAAATGCTTGTTGAAGTTTTCGATTATCACGGATTTATCGGTGGTGCCCGTGTTACCTAGCCCCATTGCAGTGGGCAGCTGGCAGGAGGTGCTTTTATTCCCCATGGACTTTACAGTGTTCCAGAACTTTTTGGAGTTAAAGCTACAGGATGCAAATTTCTGCTTGAAAAAGCTGGCCTTTGCTTTCCAGACTGACTGCGTGTATTGGTTCCTGACTTCCCTGAACAGTTGCATATCGTGGGGACTATTCGATGCTATTGCAGTCCGCCACAGGATGTTTTTATGCTGGCCGAGGGCAGTCAGGTCTGGAGTGAACCAAGGGCTATATCTGTTCTTAGTTCTGCATTTTTTGAACGGAACATGCTTGTCTAAGATGGTGAGGAAGTTACTTTTAAAGAATGACCAGGCATCCTCAACTGACGGGATGAGGTCAATGTCCTTCCAGGATACCCGGGCCAGGTTGATTAGAAAGGCCTGCTTGCAGAAGTGTTTTAGGGAGCGTTTGACAGTGATGAGGGGTGGTCGTTTGACCGCGGACCCGTAGTTGATACAGGCAATGAGGCAGTGATCGCTGAGATCCTGATTGAAGACAGCAGAGGTATTTGGAGGTCAAGTTGGTCAGGATAATGTCTATTAGGGTGCCCATGTTTACGGATTTAGGGTTGTACCTGGTGGGTTCCTTGATGATTTGTGTGAGATTGAGGGCATCTAGCTTAGATTGTAGGACTGCCGGGGTGTTAAGCATATCCCAGTTTAGGTCACCTAACAGAACAAACTCTGAAGCTAGATGGGGGGCGATCAATTCATAGATGGTGTCCAGGGCACAGCTGGGAGCTGAGGGGGGTCGGTAGCAGGTGGCAACAGTGAGAGACTTATTTCTGGAGAGATTCATTTTTAAAATTAGAAGTTCGAACTGTTTGGGCATAGACCTGGAAAGTATGACAGAACTTTGCAGGCTAAATCCTCCCCCTTTGGCAGTTCTATCTTGACGGAAAGTGTTATAGTTGGGTATGGAAATCTCAGAATTTTTGGTGGCCTTCCTAAGCCAGGATTCAGACATGGCAAGGACATCAGGGTTGGCAGAGTGTGCTAAAGCAGTGAGTAAAACAAAAGATTTTCATGAAATCACAAATGCAATATAGCAAAACACAGCTTAGCTTGTTGTTAATCCACCTGGCATGTCAGATTTCAAAAAAGCTTTTTGGCGAAAGCATACCAAGCATTTATGTAAGGACATCTCTCTCAGTAGATAAAACATTACAAACAGCTAGCAGCCAAGTAGATTGCTCACGAATGTCAAAAAAGCAATAAAATGAATCGTTTACCTTTGATGATCTTCGGATGTTTGCACTCACGAGACCCCCAGTTACACAATAAATGTTCCTTTTGTTCCATAAAGATTATTTTTATATCCAAAATACCTCCATTTGGTTGGCGTGTTATGTTCAGAAATCCACAGGCTCGAGCGGTCACGACCAGGCAGACACAAATTCCAAATAGTATCCGTAAAGTTCCTCAGGTTGTTTTTACAATATATAATCAATAATATTACATTTTTAAAATGTCTGCTCCAAGCTGTTGCGCATGCAAAATGCTGCTGGCACCCAGCCATACAATGAAGCGATGTGATCTTTCTTGCTAATTTTTCAAAATAAAAGCATGAAACTATGTCTAAAGACTGTTCACACCATGGGGAAGCTATAGGAAAAGGAATCTGGTTGATTTCCCTTTAAAAATGGGGCGAAGGCAGGCAATGGAACAGAGAGCTTTCAGGAAAAACAGCACTTCCGGGTTGGATTTTCCTCAGGTTTTCGCCTGCAATATCAGTTCTGTTATACTTACAGACAATATGTTTGACAGTTTTGGAAACTTTAGCATGTTTTCTATCCTAATCTGACAATTATATGCATATTCTAGATTCTGGGCCTAAGAAATAGGCAGTTTCATTTGGGTAAATTTTTTTCATCAAAATACTGCCCCCTACACTCAACAGTTTAATGCTTTTTTGGTTACTACATGATTCCATATGTGTTATTTCATAGTTTTGATGTCTTCACAAATGCAGTCGGCATTTGAGGTATTCCAGATCGGGACTTGAGTTCCTGTACGTTACCACAGTCACACCATGAGTAGTTTATCATGGAACATACACCTCCACCTTATTTACCCCCGGAGAGTTTTTCTTCCTGTTCACGGGATGGATGGAGAAACCCGCAAGCTGAATGGACGGGGATAGTATATCCGGAGAGAGCCATGATTCCGTAATCAGAGTATGTTACAGTCCCTGATGTCTCTCTGGAAGGGTGGATGGTATGCATTCCTCCTGAGTTTGACTAAGAACCCACTCCTTATTCCTCTTTTCCGGCGACAAGTGTCTTGGAGCAGCACCCGGGATGAATGGAATTGCCTTGGAGTTCAAACAAAGGACCCAATTCAGGGAATTCTAATTTCTGGTCGAAATACTGGTGAGTGACAGTTTATCTAATATCCAAAAGTTATTTTCGACTCTAGTGAATAATTCAAGAAACGTCCTGATCAAATAATGTAAGAAATTATACTACAATAAAATGAATACTGCAAAGTTGGCAAGGAGCTAGAAACAGAGCAACCATTTCTATCGGCACCATCTTGTTAGATTATCTTTAACATCTGGATGAACAAACTGTTGAAAAGAAATGGAGTTTTAATGTTTTCTCAAATTAATTTGGGCCATATAACATCCACTTTATAAAATTACAGGAATCTACCTTTCTTGTGCTATTGCTGACCTTCAGTGTCTGACCAAAGGTGAAAATGTTAATCATATCAAATAAAAAAACTGAGGGGAAAAACATGGATTTCTGGGAAAATAGAAAATGGTTTGCTTTATCATCATTTCAATTCCAAAGCTCCCCATCTGTCTCTGGTCAGTGGGAGAGAGTGTTGGACCTTACCTTTGTTCTGCTGTCAGAGAGAGAGAGAGCTTTCCTTGCCATTTTTTTATTAATGAAGTCTAACATGGTCAGCCATATAGCTCACACCACCCATCCTCCCATAGCACCGACTACTAGTATTTAAAACAAATTCACAGTAGGCCTTTGCAGCAACCACACACTGTTCTGTGGACTGAGTCTATTCTATGGAATACACTCTTATCGACTACTGAACAAAATCCATACTCCATAAATAAACCCTTAAGTATTTTCTGTATAATCATTGACGAGTGCATATGCGTCATGGCATGTGTTGTACAAAAACCCTGTAATTGAAAGTCTTGTGCAGAATCCGTCTTGGCTTTTTGTCAGCTATTTAAGAGTGAGATAGCTCCCTCCTTTGTGCTCAACCCATCCTCAACCTATTTCTCACCTCCTGTTCCCCTGGAAACAGGGGCTGTGCTCTCTGAGGAGATGTGCTCCCTTCATCCGTGTGTCGCTGAGAGGGAGCCTCCACCGAGTTGGCAGCACTTTGAATGAAAGGAGGAGAGAGACCGAGTAGGATAGGGAGAGAGAGAGTGGGGTGGCTCAGTACCTAATTTCTTAGCCTAAATAGCTTCCCAAAACATATATCACTTGACATATGCCAACAGAATGCACATAAATTAGAAAAGATATGTTCTCCATATCAACAGATGTCATTGGAAAAGAAAGGTGCACCGTTGTAACGGTACAGTTCTAGACAGTGTAGTCTTTCTATCACTTTTCTTTTGCCTTTGTTTTTTGGGGCTTTTGTCTCCTTGTCTCATTTATTGATGTACCCCCCTTTTTGTTTTTCAGGACAGTTTGCTTTCTCAATGTTCATATTTATTGCACACACCCACACAGTCCAATGCACACAAACACAGAAACACTAATGCATACATTTATTTTCTCGCTCTCTCATGGGAGACCTAGAATCATCCTTTTTTCTATTGTATCTTTTTGACAGGAGTGCAAACTGCTTTGCTTATTTTTTGGCCTTCTGTATCTGTCAACTAGGAAAGCACTTTCTCTGGGCTATATTCAGGAGGAGGAAGATTAGGAGGAAAATAGAGAGGAAGAGGAGAGGTGGAATGTACTTTGGATTTGAGGTGAAGGTGTAGGTCTCTTTCCTTTTCGATCCCCCAATAAAAGGGAAAAGAACATAGTGTACATGATGAACTGTTTTGAGGTCTTCCTATTGGAACATGTTGTTGACTGTCCTACTGAGTAGGATAGAAAAACAGCACTGAATCAGACCATTATTTTAAGGATACTGTGGTGCATGTGCCTTGATATGTCTTAATATGCGGTGTTTTTTTATCATGTGTTGGTCATTGTTGCGTGTCCTGCCATTGTAAGTCATTGATGATGCATGATGAAATAAAACCATTTCTAAAATTGAGGTGAATAAAGTAATACTCGACTCTACACTCATAGAGTATCTGCTAAAAGCTAGAACAGCTTGCATTTAATGTAGGCTATAAAGCCCCATCCATCTCACAGTATAGGTACGTATTTAAATGCATGCATATTCAACAGATGTATTCGCATCATTACCAGTTATACACCTACAAAACACCATCACTGAGGTCCCTGGCTTCGGATCAGCGGAGCACTGGAAATCTATTGAACTTTCCTTGCTCTACTTCCCGTCGCAGACGTCTCGAAGTGTCTGACCTGTCTGGGCCACTCCACTGCCTCTGAGCCTTAGCCCTCTGCAACAGGGCTCATTAGCTGTGCTCTACTGGCTGTGTCATTCAAACCCGATTTGGTCATCCATTGCATGAATTATCAGTATTCTGTTGGGGCTCTGCACTGGGGAAGAAGTCAGGATCACTGCACAGATGAGTGACTGTTTGGACCCGAGATGCTCACTTGACCGTTGTGTTTTCATTACCACTGCAGTAGTTTTAAAGGCAAGACGATAAAGGTTCCCAGTTGAATATAATTACACCCTCTAGTAGACATAGGTTCATATACTATTTGAAATAATTTCAAATGCTTTCAGTAAACTCTGCAAAAAAAGAAATGTCCCTTCTTCAGGACCCTGTCTTTAAAAGATCATTTGAAAAAAATCCAATTAACTTTACAGATCTTCATTGTAAAGGGTTTAAACACTGTTTCCCATGCTTGTTCGATGAACCATAAACAATTAATGAACATGCACCTGTGGAACGGTCGTTAAGACACTAACAACTTACAGACGGTAGGCAATTAATGTCACAGTTATGAACACTTAGGACACTAAAGAGGCCTTTCTACTGACTCTGAACAACACCAAAAGAAAGATGTCCAGGGTCCCTGCTCATCTGCGTGAACGTGCCTTAGGCATGCTGCAAAGAGGCATGAGGACTGCAGATGTGGCCAGGGCAATAAATTACAATGTCCATACTGTGAGACGCCTAAGACAGCGCTGCAGGGAGACATGACAGACAGCTGATCATCCTCGCAGTGGCAGACCACGTGAAACAACACCTGCACAGGATCGGTACATCTGAACATCACACCTGCGGGACAGGTACAGGATGGCAACAACAACTGCCAGAGTTACACCAGGAACGCACAATCCCTCCATCAGTGCTCAGACTGTCCGCAATAGGCTGAGAGAGGCTGGACTGAGGGCTTGTAGGCCTGTTGTAAGGCAGGTCCTCACCAGACATCACTGGCAACAACGTCGCCTATGGCACAAACCTACCGTTGCTGGACCAGACAGGACTGGCAAAAAGTGCTCTTCACTGACGAGTCGTGGTTTTGTCTCACCGGGGGTGATGGTCGAATTCAATTTTATCGGCGAAGGAATGAGCGTTACACTGAGGCCTATACTCTGGAGCGGGATTGATTTGGAGGTGGAGGGTCAGTCATGGTCTGGGGTGGCGAGTCACACCATCATCGGACTGAGCTTGTTGTTACTGCAGGCAATCTCAACGCTGTGCGTTACAGGGAAGACATCCTCCTCCCTCATGTGGTACCCTTCCTGCAGGCTCATCCTGACATGACCCTCCTGCATGACAATGCCACCAGCCATACTGCTCGTTCTGTGCGTGATTTCCTGCAAGACAGGAATGTCCGTGTTCTGCCATGGCCAGCGAAGAGCCCGGATCTCGATTCCATTGAGCACGTCTGGGACCTGTTGGATCGGAGGGTGAGGACAGAAATGTCCGGGAAATTACAGGTGCCTTGGTGGAAGAGTGGGGTAACATCTCACAATAAGGACTGGCAAATCTGGTGCAGTCCATGAGGAGGAGATGCACTGCAGTACTTAATGCAGCTGGTGGCCACACCAGATACTGACTGTTACTTTTGGTATTGACCCCTCTTTGTTCAGGGACACATTATTCCGTTTCTGTTAGTCACATGTCTGTGGAACCTGTTCAGTTTATGTCTCAGTTGTTGAATTTTGTGATATTCATACAAATATTTACACATGTTAAGTTTGCTGAAAATTAACACAGTTGACAGTGAGAGGACATTTCTTTTTTTGCTGAGATTAGTTGAGTAGTTCAGCCCAGGCCTTCTAGTCAGAACAAAACAAGCCTGTTCAGTACAGTGACTACTGTTTATAAGGGCTTTTGTGGGTTGAACTTACATGTACAGTAGACATGTTACATCATGATTGCATTTCAGAGGCCAATAGTCACCATGATGAGCCAACTGTTCTACACCAATGGAGACCTACCAGGGTTTGACATAACTTTGTCCCAAAAAGAATTTGCTGTCCGAAAGCTCAAGTCACTTGTCCAAAAATAAAAATGGTCTAACACCGTGGGCTAAAAAGGTGACTGAAAATGGTTATATGATGCAAGGAACCACTTCATTATTGTCACTGGTATTGACAATGGAAGGCTGCTGGTCTCTGATCCCATGTATTACAGTAGATCACCTGCTGTTGTGGCCTTGAGCAAGGACTTAACCCTCCACAAAATACTGAAGTGATAGGCTACTGTATAAACCCGTGGTGTGTCAACCCTCCATTTGGAGAGCTATTGGGTGTGCAAGCGTTTGTCCAAACCCTGCTCAAACATACCTGAGTCTGTAATGAATACTCAGGGAGAAAAAGGTGTAGATTACCGTGCAGAGCGTAGCAGATGTTTATTTCGCCTTTGCAGAAGGCAGGAATCGTGGTCACACACAGATAGGCAAACAGGCAGGTAAATCTAAACTAGGACTAAAGGCTATATCTGTTTCCCCAAAATGAGCTCGGAAAAGGCTTAGTAGAGTCAAAACGAACAATACCTCAAAGGCACAAACAGAATGAACTGAACTAAATAAGGAGTTGATGAGACCAGGTGAGTAACTAACACAGGTGAAATCAATGAACAAAAATGAAAGACAGGGCTACGTTCAAGAACACAAAGAAACAGGGCTACGTTCAAGAACACAACGAAACAGAACACAAGGTTGACTAAGAAAATGAATACAGATCCTTACAGAGTCAGCTTATCAAGGTCCTGTTGAGCAGCTGATTTTGTACAATGTAAAAAATAACTACTGTACAAAGCCTGCACACCCAGTATCACTCCTGGACTCTCCTGGATGATGGTTGACCACCCTGCAACATTACAATTACAACATTACAAATACTTTTTGACAGAAAAACAAAAAAGCCCGTAGATGTAGCTAGCTATAGCCTTTGTTAAATACATGAAACTAGTTCCGGTAGGCTAAGTGTGAACTGTATTATTTTACTGTATTCTATTATACTGTATTATATAGACTGGAATTACGCACATCGTTCAAACTATGATATAGCAGGGAGAGAACATGCAATTCTTGTGCAGCACATACGGCCTACAAAGTTACTAGTATAGGCTAGCGAATTTGATTTTAATTTTGAAATATAATAGGGCTATTTATATAATTAATATAATTAGTAGGCTGATATATACCTTTCACAATAGTTAACCTAATGTTATTAGTCTACCTCCTCTTTCTCTCTCTATTGTTGCTTAATTCCCTTCTCTCTTTCAACAGTTAAATGAGTTTTGTTGTCCTTATCTTCATCATTCTAATCACATCCTTGAATAATATAGGACTAGAATTTGATTCAGAAGGGCCTCCCGGGTGGTGCAGTGGTCTAGGGCCTGGTTTCGCGCCCAGGCTCTGTCGCAGCCGGTCGCGACCGGGAGGTCCGTGGGGCGACATACAATTAGCCTAGCGTCGTCCGGGTTAGGGAGTTAGGGAGGGTTTGGCCGGTAGGGATATCCTTGTCTCATCGCGCACTAGCGACTCCTGTGGCGTGCCGGGCGCAGTGCACACTAACCAGGTCGCCAGGTGCACTGTGTTTCCTCCGACACATTGGTGCGGCTGGCTTCTGGGTTGGATTCGCGCTGTGTTTCAGAGGACACATGGCTTTTGACCTTCGTCTCTCCCGAGCCCGTACAGGAGTTGTAGCGATGAGACAAGATAGTAACTACTAACAATTGGTTTTCACGAAAAGGGGGTTAAAAAGATTTTTACATTTAAAAAAATATATATTATTAGATTCAGATCCTCTCTTCTTCAGGTCTGAATAAATAACTGCTATGCCCTACCGCCATCGCTCTTCTTTCAAACTACCCATATTCTATTAGCTGCTGTATTCAGCAAACAAGAGCTTGCTTCCCTCTTTGAATAGTCTATTGGTATAAGAAATGCAAAAAAAAAAGTATGTCTAGCAAGTTATTCTAGTCTAGCTTTTCCTGCATGGGACTCTAAGAGCTAGGGAGAATTTTTTAAGGAGAGAGCACAGGTGTGTGTCTTACGCAAGAGAGATGCTATAAGTTAGAAGCTTATTATGCTCATTATGCATAACCAATTATTCATTAGATAAATATAAGGCTAATACTGTATTGAATTTATTACCTGAAAGAGGTAGGCAAGGACATCTATATATAGGGCTACATGTAAATCTAGAACAGGATTATCGATTTTGGATGCAATTTGAATGGAGTGGACAGAGAGAGAGAGTGCTGGTGTGTGCACTGATTTAAAGCAACGATATACGAGTGATGGGCTGTTTAAAAATATATATAATCTTTACAATTAAAAACAAGGTGACCCCGAAAGCCAGATGGAAATGGGTTAATTAGACGCCCATTCAGTCTTTATATTACTGTAGCATAGGCCTACATTTGCTGCAGTATAGTCTATCTGTCACAAACAAAAAAGTTACCAAAGTTAGGTCTTTCATGCATTGTGAACTGCGCTCCATACAGAGATGAGCTGTCTGTCCCCACACTGAGCGTTGATTCATCATGCAGAGGCCGTAGAAAAGCCAGATTTAGACATGCTGTTCATATCAATAATAAATTATAATTTACCGGTTTCTCGCAGTTATTTATCCCGTGAAAGGGGAGTGGTTTTGGATGGTGGGGGGGGGGGGGGGGGTCACGGAGGATGGGCGGTTCTGAGACGGACGTGTGTGAGTGGTTGTCCATCTATAAATATATGTTAGTACTTCTGCAAGTCTGTGTATTCACTTCATTGATTTTAATAAAGTTTTATCAAAATGTAGATGGGTGTATTTAGAACAATGTAGCCTCTCTCACCATTTGTTATATTTTATGTGGACTTTGCATAGACATCCAGATGTGATATTTGTCAGTGGCTACTCTAAAAGGCAGGCTTCGTTCTCATATTCTCAGGGGACTGTGGAACATGATTAATATGAATAAATCAACAACAACAGGTGGCGAGATCGAAATCTTGTGTCAAACAGCTTTTGGCTTCACCAGGGTTGCCATGAGAACATAACAAACAGACTAAGAAATTGAAAATAATTCAATTCAAAGTGAATGGTACATTTTCCCAGCAGGCATCCTGTAAACTACTTGGGCAGAAAACTCTTTCTAAATGTGTGTATATATATTTTTGGAATTTCAAAGTTAGACCACATGCATCTTGGCCAAAGTCCCTTTGTTCATATAATTTATTATAGGAGACTTTCATCTGGAGTCCGAGAGAGCTCTCTTGTGTCCTTCTAACATTTTGCAATATCAATAAGATGTTTAGCCTTAAAGGAACCTTCTGATGTGCTTTGGATACATTTTGTCCACCATGATTAACCATCTTGATTTCATATGAAATTTGGCAGTAGCCTACAACATTGACCTTGCTATAGAAACCTACTGCCATATTAGCACGGGTAACTGTCAATAGGAGTATGGGTGTCCTTCTTTCTCATGTCCCCATTTCATTACCCAGAGGGTGTCTGCCTGTGCGTATTGTTTCCATTGCATCAATTTATTTCTCGAAATGACATGACTAGTGTGCAGTGTGGGAATGAAGGCTTATAGAAAACAACAACTGTAAAGAGCCTTTTCAATTCTTCATGTTCCTGGGAGGTACGCACACGCATACGCTGTGGCCAGGCGTGAATAACAATTCCTCAGTCTGGACAGGGCGGGTTGCTTTGCCCTTGAAGTCTTGCATTTTGGCCGGTTCTCTCTATCCCTCCCTCTCTCCGCAGATTACTTTTTAATAACTTTGTCCCAAACTTTTTGATTCAAACATTGGTAACTGTCGATACCTTTTCGACTGGGTTGAAATGCAGCTCAACATCAGCCGAGGATGAAACATTGTTTGGATGTCTTCCTCTCGGATATAGATTGAGGACTTTTGACTCTGTTGATGTTATATGGACTTGACACTGGCTATAAGTGTTTTTATTCCATACATGCAGTAGGTTTGTGTTTTCCGATTGTGGCACACCACATAAACCATTCCATCGTTGAATTCAATATGTTGACTGATCATGCGATGATCACACATATCAATTCCACTAAAGGTGGCGGGAAATTAGGTTTACATCTAATTAACATATATAAAGTTTAACATGTTTTTGGTTACTATATGATTCCATATGTGTAATTTCATAGTTTTATATCTTCTATTATTCTACAATGCAGAAAATAGTACAAATAAAGAAAAGCCCTTGAATGAATAGGTGTGTCCAAACTTTTGACTGGTACTGTATATAAAGTAGCATCTTTACAATTTGTTTCAAATTTTATTTTCTAATTTGTTTGTCTTGTGATGAGAGGGGGAATAGAGGGAAAGGGGGATACCTAATCAGTTGTACAACTGAATGCAATCAACTGAAATGTGTCTTCTTTGGTGAGCCCAGCAATGTCCATGATCTGGGCTTTTCCCTCAAGCCTGTGCAGAACTTGATTCTGAATCAAGTTCTGCACAGGCTTGAGGGAAAAGCCCAGATCGTGGACATTGCTGGGCTCGCCAAATGGAGACTGCTCTTAATTTGTCTGTATCCCTACCATCCTGGACATACTGATGGACTGCGATGAAACAAAATTAAACTGTAGCCAGGTTTATGATCCATCCTTCATGACTGAACGTAGCGTTCTGGTTTTATCAAGAAATATTTATAGCATCCCACTCCCAACAAACAACAGAAAAACACAGGCGTCCATTCATCCATTATACATGAGATTAGCGTGGAATAGTTCTCTCACACAAGTGACTCATCAGCATAGACACATCTACCTCATGTGCATCAAGCAGATGAACCTCACAGAAGATTTTCCCATGAATATCCTCATCATTCAAACTATTATGCACTGCTAAACATTTACGTGCACTTAAAACATTCAAAGCTTTTGGTGTCCAACATCAGAGTTGCCATTGGTTGAAATCTGTGGAATTAATGTTAAGTGATCACCCTACCCTCCACACGCTTCAGAATGGTAATTTCCTTCCTTTGCCAACTGTTCAGCTTCCTTGTTCAGGAGGGACAACATGTATGACCATCCAGCCATAGGCTGGTGTATAACTCAGTTCTCCTGTAACTAACTTTGGCAGACGTCAGAACACACTGTGCCATTTCATATAGATTTTACAGCAGGAGGTCAGTTGGCTGTCTCACCCTCTGAGCCTCTCTAATGGACTGGAAATGAATCACTCCCAAATCAAACAATCCAAGCAGAAATTTAAAAAAAAACATGAGGTTGAAGATGATTTCTTCCCCCCGTGAGCAGATAGGAGGCACACACTGTTTATTCATGTCTTTGTCATCCTCCGTAGTCCATTAGACTTGGTTTTACAGAATTGTTTTTTTTTAACTGTGAGGCACGTGACTAGGATGCACCCTGATACCCCTTAAAAATATGGTGTGCACCGTCTGTTATGCATAACATGAGTATTTTAAAGGTGAACCCTAGTCAGATAAATATTGTTTTTACATAACATCAGTCAAAACAAAAGGGAGAGGATTTGGACAGCCCTGAGGTTAATCTAATAATATTTAGGAAAATGAACTAGGTCTGAGAAGACTGAAATGGGAATAAAACAATCCCTCTGTTTTTGAGGATTATGCCTGAACCGTGAAACACAAGGATGCAGGAGGAGAGCAGATTGCATCTTTCCTCTTGCTCAGGTACAGCAAAGCCTGAATGTTGATAGCCACTGCTGTGTGGCTATAAGGTCAACACAACAAGCACTGTTATTTTTATTGGTATTACACTGTCAATGGTACTGACACTATTATCACTGCTCTGACAAATTGAAAAACCATTGCCGATACCCAAATGATATCAGCCACTGCCCAACCCATACCACTACATTTCACTATTACACCTGTTGAACACTGTAAATACATACAACTTTCTCTCTCTCGTCAACTTCATGTTCCTCACTTCTTATATGGCCCCAAACGTTGTTTGCTGGCTCTTACGTATGACTGCCGATAGTTGTATTATTATTGTCACTTTGATCAACTCCGACCAGTAATATCACGCAACATTGAATCAGGCCTGATTCAGAGCTAATGCTAAGCAGCAGCAGTAATAGTAGCTGACTCCACACTGCTGCAGGCCCTGCCATTTGCTTTACTTACTGCTGGCTTCCCAATGATGCCGTTTCCAATTAAGACACACTGACTGTATACTTACCCTCGAAAATGCTGGTAGGCTGAGGAAATCCTTAACTCATGTAACCGATGGACAATTTAACATGACTATGGTAGATGTTATGGAAGTTTGGGATTGCTGCAGTTGGCAAAACCTTTTGATGATGAACGAAAGCTGATGACCTGGGTTTGCTTAGCCAGTTGGTTACAATACCAAGTCATTCTGAAACATACTGACACTTTAGGCTTACCCCTCTATTCCCCACCTCACCCTAGGGTTCTATTGGTTTGAGTTTTTTGGGTTCCTCTGATTGTACAACAAGTCTTAGCTTTCAGCGCTTGCTCTCTCTCTCTCTCTCTCTCTCTCTCTCTCTCTCTCTCTCTCTCTCTCTCTCTCTCTCTCTCTCTCTCTCTCTCTCTCTCTCTCTCTCCTTTGACATACTGTGTAATTCCAAGAAGATCTATTCATAGGTCTCTCTTCTTCATTAAAAATACATGCCTTAGGATGATATGGTGTTCTTCGTGACGAAATTAAATTCACATGTAATCATGCAGGGGGAAACATACAGTATGCACACACAACCTGGGGGGGGGGGTGTTCATACCCACCCAGGCGAGGCAGAGCCCCAGAGTCATAGCACCACAGGCAGAAAGGCCCAGACCACAGACCTCAATGTTGGATTTCAGGGAGGCAACTCGATTCCACCCGTAGCTCAGGCTCCATGGCCTGTTCTGATGACAGGATCCCAGTCCAACTTTATTTTCTATGAAAAGTTATTTTTTTTCTTCCAATGTCAAAACTCCCCTTAATGAAAGTAAACTTCAGTTTGAAAGCTAACCACTCACTGCTGTAGGAGATCAAATCAAATGTATTTATATACCCCTTCGTACATCAGCTGATATCTCAAAGTGCTGTACAGAAACTATCACCAAATTCTCCACAGATGAATTTCACTGCCTTTCTATACAGTCTGTATTCAGGTCTACTCCTTTTTGTTGCTCCCTCTTCTAGTTCTTGCATTGATTTCTTCACAGCCTTTAATCAGTTGTTTACGTAACCTTCTGCCAAGAACATAGTGTTGACTTGTCTCCTCTTTTCACCACCTCCAACCTCCTCTCTACAGTTACCCCACCCCCACATCTAATCACGTCTTCATTAATCCAGTGCAGACGGCCACCCAGATAATTGTGCTAATCATTATCATAATTGCAGATCACAGAGGCATGATCGGGAAGGTTAGCTGCCGTGTTTAGAGAGCTCACAAAGTCTTGGGCACTGGAAGTGTAATTGCCTTCTGGCTGAGGAATCTGCTGAACTGTTTCAGAAGTTCTATGAGTTTGTGAGATTGGAGAAAAGATGAGGTAACCAGTGGATAATAAAGGGGACACTGTGTATTGATCACTAAGTGAGGTTTCCAGAGGCCCCGTTGGAGATGGCTGGTCTATGTTCGATACTCTTTATGCTGGTGGGGCCCACCTAATGAGCCACATCTATGGATCATCACATTCAGAGAAATCGAAGCCAAAGACTACCATTTATCAGCCTGGAAGGAGACCAGTATCTCTAATGGCAAGCCATTCCAGGTAGCACTTTTTGAAATCAGATATGGCGTTAAAGATATTCTAGATATAAGAATCTTTCCATATTGGAAATGGTAGCGTATTATAGTCTAGGCCTACCTGTAAAAATGTTGATGTAGCCAACAATAGTTCTGAGGGACTATAGTTTCACTGTACTGTGAAATTTAGGCTTGGGCAATATCCTGGTATACGGTATTAACTTTATATTTCAAAATAGCGATGGGGGTGCACCCCAAATGACAAATACTCCAGTGTGGTAAGATAAGTATATCTATTAGAAATGTAAGATGTGTCAAATAAATGATATCCAGCTCAGGGCTCCAGCATTTGGTTTGCTAACTTGCTAGCTAAGTGGCTTGATGTCAAGATCAAGCTTCTTGGTTACAACAGAGACATTCAATCCCCTCCTGGATCAAGATCCCTGTTGCCTAAATTGTTTTTTGTGTAAATAGCTTTGAAATAGCGCCACTTGTTTGCACTTCCAGTAATACCGTATACCCCAGTATGGAACAGAAACGGTATGAATATCTGGATATCGCCCAACATTACTCTGAGTCCACAATCTGAGTTAATAGAAGCTGGTATTGAATGACTATTCACATTGTGTCGGTGTTGTGTCATAGTATGAAAAGTGGAGGCCAACCAGAAATTATATGGGATGTAGTCCACATCTAACAATTGACCTAATCACATACGTCACTCCATGATCCAATATATAGATACAGTAGAGTATATTATTTTTAGGCTTGTTCATAATGAATACATTAACACACTACAGGGTATTTTGCTACTGCAGTCCTAAGTAGGCCTATCATGCAGGTTTTATCTATTGTGTAAGACTCACGTCTCATCTGAGAAGTCCTTATTAATGTTACCATGTCTTCACCTCCGCTGAAGGACAGTATTTAGTTCAGTTTACCTTATCTATGCTGGAATGTATAACATATTTTCGAGAACTACACTCCCTAGCTGGACTTGACTTTGAGCTAATTAGGAGGAAGACTCCCAACTCTTCAGTTCGAGAGGAAATGAGGCTATGGGGATCTTGTTAATCATTCTTTGGTTGTGTGCTTCTATATTAACCCCAAAGGACAAATACTCCTGTGTGGTAAAGTAAACTGTGTTATAACACGTGACTGTGAGGAGGAAGGAAGCTCTAGGAGAGAGTTCCCAGACTTAGCCAGAGGGAGCACCTGTGTTGCTGTCCTCAGTACTGTATGTGTCAGTGAGGGCTCATTATTTCATCACTAGTCATCACCAGTACATTGGACTTTAATGTTTCCCTTAATTGGATTGGCCATACATTTTGATGGCAAAATTGTTACTTAATTCACAGGTTCCCTTCAGATGGTCTCTCAGGAGAAAATGTAACCTATATTTGAGCAAGAGAACAACTCTTCGTAATTTCTTCCATCTGATCACGCCTTTCTTAACGTACATTTTCATTTGATATGAATATACTATGATGGTTGACAATAAGAAACAGGAAACCGTTCATTTTCATGCGGGTGATTTATGTACAAGCTGACTATCTAAATAGAGCGTCAGATGTGTTACTCCATTTTCTCTTCTGGCTGTTTTGTACTCCAGTATGCCTGTTCTGTGGCAGAGCTAGTATAAAAACCAACCTTTCAGAGCTAAAAGGTTCAGGATAAGGTTTATATTCATGGGAACCCTCTGATGAAGTCCACATGCTAAAAGATGAATAGGAGAATAAAGGAATTGAGCAAATGGACTGAGAATGAGATTGTTCTCTAGACTGTGACACAAAGGCAGGCTTGAAACGACTGCTATTTTGTCCAGTATAATACATCAAATTAATGTGGGATCTTATTTTCCAACTAAATGGAAAATTGCCACCAAATTGCATGTTCTTTGAGATGGATGAAGGCTTATCTTCACAAAATAATTGTCTTGGCCCTCCCAGGCTGTTCCATAGGTTATTGCCAAGCATTTGTGACCTGCCTGGCCGATACACTTTGAACATCGTTTTCAGACACATTAGAGTGCATCAGGAATAAATTGAGCCCCTCCTCTCCCCTAGATAGGGAAATTGACCGAGCAAGTTAAGCTTTCTTTAATGCTTTGAGATCACAAAGCCTTAGTGTAAGTGTAAACTCCACTTTGAATGTATAAAGAAACTGGTGTGTTCAGGTCCCACTCAGTTGAATAAACACAAATGTGTGTGACAATTAAAGATAATAAGACATGAAAATTGCATTGATGTATTTTCTGTTTATTGCATCCACTCTGTTACTATGTCAAGGAAACACTGTACATTTCCTGTTTCTTAGCAAAGGCATTTCAGCAGTGGTGTAAAGTACTTAAGTAAAAATACTTCAAAGTACTACTTAACTTGTTTTTTGGGGTATCAGTACTTTACTATTTATATTTTTGACAACTTTTACTCCACTACATTCCTTAAGAAAATAATGTACTTCTTACTCCATACATTTTCCCTGATATCCAAAAGTACTTGTTACATATTGAATGCTTATCAGGACAGAAAAATGGTCCAATTTACACACGTATCAAGAGAACATCAGTGGTCATCCCTACTGCCTCTGATCTGGCGGACTCACTAAACACAAATGCTTCATTTGTAAATTAAGTTTGCGTGTTGGAGTGTGCCCCTGGCTGTTCTTAATTAGAAATGTGTGTCGTCTCGTTTGCTTAATATAAAGACGTTTTCTGTATTTTTACTTTTGATACTTAGGTATATTTAAAACCAAATACTTGTAGACTTTTTCTTAAGTAGTAGGTAACTTTCACTTTTACTTGAGTCATTTTCTATTAAGGTATCTTTACTTTTACTCAAGCATGACAATTGGGTACTTTTCTACCACTGAATTTCAGTCACAGTAGTTCTGGTTTAGCTGAGGTTAGGTTAGGGTTAGGGTTAGGGTTACATAGCCCGTTTTATATTATTTGGAGCCTCGGGGGCTGAATTTGATGTATAGGCCTCTTCTAAATTGAGTGTAAAGTCATGTTCTGTAGTCCCTACACAATATGTGGGGGAGATATATATTTGTCCAAACCTGTGGTGAATTCCACAGTGTATTAGTACAATGATGATCATGAATAAAATAGAGGATAAACTAATACAATTTACAAAACTGGCAATACAAAGTTTGAGGCAATACTGCTGTGGAAAGAGGACTTTATGGTTTTGCGTTATTGATGCAGCCTGCTATACACAACTCCTACAAAATTTCAGACATCGCAACTGTTCAGAATGATAAGCTCATGAAGCTATGCACACTGGCAGCTTTGAATGCAGGAGAACATTCCCCATGAGATGGGCTCCACAATACCCAGCACAGCACTGTTTCTCACTGCATGAGTTAATGCACAGTGATCGTTACCATTGCAGACTCTCAATCCAGACCAGAATTCATTCAGTGATTATTGAAAACTCCCCCTAATTTCATTCAATATAGCTGGAAGGTACACAGAGATGAACTGATATTGTCGACAGGCTGGGAAGCATCAGAGTAGCTTTCATTGGAGATTTCAGGTTCATATGGAGGGAGAGGTTCCAGTGTAGCTAGCATTCTTCTCTAGAGTAACACATCTTTCTCAAGGCGGTTGAATATTGATTAAACTACAACCTGTCAGTGAAGTCCGCTGCTCATAGTACCTGATGCTGGGACGTCTGTATTTCTACCTCCTCTTGTTTATTTGGTGTTTATTAGATTGCACAAATGCTGTACAATTCTTAGTATGAGAAAAAAAAACTTTATACTGATCAGAGATGGAAATATATTTCTTCTTTCAGATAACCTGGCTGACCAATATCTTCTAGCTGTTAAAAATGTCACTCCGTTTTGGCTGTGTTATCGTTCGTCACCGAAAATCAATTAAACCTAGTGACAGTCACATGTTGACTCAAACATGCAAAAGCGATACTTTTTGAAGTATATTTGCAAGTTCAATCAGGTTCTACCAATTGGCAAAGTATTTAAACATTTTTACTACTAAACACAGTAAACATCTGATTCTGACTTTCACGGGAGAGCATATCCATGGAAAAATAGTACTAGGGACTGACTCCATCCCGCAGTCATAATTATGCCAAATTAAAAGACTTAAAATGGTCTTGCAGCGTTGGATCATCTTAGCCCCGCAAGTGTTTTTCTATATTGATGTGTTTGTTTAGTCAGCTGTGACTACACACGGGCTGTTTACAGTACAATGCTCACGCTTTGTCACAGCAGAAGCCCTGCACTCGTTACTGGTGTGAAGCAAGGCCCAGGCACTCCGGCAGTACTGCCCAGGGTAAAGTCTCAATTGATAAACATGACCCAGACCAGAATGCACCCCCTCTATTCTCTCTCTGATCTCTCTGCTTCTCTGTTGCCTTCTGAAGCTGAGAAGTGAAGATCTTATCAAGTAGTTGTTTTCTTCTGTTTGCGGAATATGTCTAAAGCTGTGGAGTCTGCTGTGACTTTAGTGTCTTTCTTCATGTGTGTTATGAATAATTGTGTGTGTGTGTGCCAACCCTGATGTGTTAGAATTGAATGCTACTGTGTAGGTGTTATGGTGAGTGGAGGTCTATTATATTGGGTCTAATGTCAAATCCATAATCTGTTCTCCAAAACAGTGTGATGTTTATCCTCTCATATTGGCACACTCATAGTCCTTTAACAGTGGTCCTTTAACTGTACGCAGTGGGCAATCAAGGTTTCCCCTATATATTTAAATGAGATATTTCTGTATATAATTTTCAATACATTTGCTAACATTTCTAAAAACATGTTTTGAGGTATTGTGTGTAAATTGATGAGGATTTTTTAAAATGTCATTCATTTTAGAATAAGGCTGTAACGTAACAAAATATGGAAAAATTCAAGGGGTCTGAATACTTTCTGAATACTTTCCCTAATCTGTTCTCAAACAGTGTGATATTTGTCCTCTCATATTGGCAAAATCATACTCAGTGCTCCTTTAACTGTACGCAGTGGGCAATCAGGGTTTCCCCTATATTTCAATCCTTGCCGCCACTCCAAAAAATGTGATACAAAAATAGCAATTCGGGATGGTAAAATATTTGCAGTGCAAATTTAAACGACTAAAACCAGATATAAAATATGTAGAAAAGATAATGGGCAGTGTAGTGGAGGGCTAAAGGACTGTATTATTTTAAGGTTTCTGGTATGGGCGTGTTCGCCTCGGCGTCGGTCAGAACGCATTGATGCAAAGGCAGTTAATGGTTGGCTTGTAGTTTACTTGAAGATAGACAGTATATAACAGCACAGTATGTACAGTGCCTTCAGAAAGCATTCATACCCTTTGACTTTTTCCACATTTGGTTGTGTTACAGCATAAATTTAAGGGTTGTAAAGCTCTTAGAGACTTACCCAGAAAGATTTACAGCTGTAATCAGTGCCAAAGGCGCTTCTACAGTGTTGCCTCTGAGGTTTTTGCTTTGTCATTATGAGGTGTTGTTTGTAGATTGAAAAACTATTTAATCCATTATGGATTAAGGCTGTAACATAACGTGTAACGTAAAGTGGAAAAAGTCAAGGGATTTGAATACTTTCGGAATTCGGAAATAGTCAGACCACTTTTTGCAAATGTATGAACAATAAAAAACTGAAACATCACATTTACGTAAGTATTCAGACTTTGTTGAAGCACCTTTGGCAGCGATTAGAGCCTTTAAGTTTTCTTGGGTATGAGTTTCTCCCATTCTTCTCTGCAGATCCTCTCAAGCTCTGTCAGGTTGGATGTGGAGCATCGCTGAACAGCTATTTTCAAGTCTCTCCAGTGATGTTCGATCGGGTTCAAGTCTGGGCTCTGGCTGGGCCACTCAAGGACATTCAGAGACTTGTCCCGAAGCCACTCCTGCATTGTCTTGGCAGTGTGCTTAGGGTCGTTGTCCTATTGGAAGGTGAACCTTCACCCCAGTCTGAGGTCCTGAGGACTCTGGAGCAGGTTTTCATCAAGGATCTCGCCATGTTGCTCCGTTCATCTTTCCCTTGATCCTGATTAGTCTCCCAGTCCCTGCCGCTGAAGAACATCACTACAGCATGATGCTGCCACCACCATGCTTCACCGTAGGAATGGTGCCAGGTTTCTTCCAGACGTGATACTTGGCATTCAGGCCGAAGAGTTCAATCTTGGTTTCATCAGACTAGAGAATCTTGTTTCTCATAGTCTGACATTCCTATGTGCATTTTACTGAGTGGATTCCATCTGGCCACTCTACCATAAAGGCCTGAATGGTGGAGTCCTGCAGTGATGGTTGTCCTTCTGGAAGGTTCTCCCATCTTCACAGAGGAACTCTGGACCTCTGTCAGAGTGACCATTGGGTTTTTGGTTACCTCCCTGATCAAGGTCCTTCTCCCCCGACTGCTCAGTTTGGCTGGGCAGCCAGCTCTAGGAAGAGTCTTGGTGGTTTCAAGCTTCTTCCATCTAAGAATGATGGAGCCACTGTGTTCTTGGGGACCTTCAATGCTGCAGACATTTTTTGGTACCCTTCCCCAGATCTGTGCCTCGACACAATCCTGTCTCGGAGCTCTACGAACAATTCCTTTGACCTCATGACTTGGTTTTTGCTCTGACATGCACTGTCAACTGTAGGACCTTATATAGACAAGTGTGTGTGCCTTTCCAAATCACCGTAAACACTCAAGTCTGTAATCACTGCCAAAGGTGCTTCAACAAAGCACTGAGTAAAGGATCTGAATACTTATGTAAATGTCATATTTCATATTTTTATTTAATACATTTGCTAAATGTTCTAAAAATGTCACAAAGTTAGTAATAATGATGATTGGACCAAGGCGCAGCGTGAGTATAGTTCCACATCTTTTAATGAACAAGTGAAACTTAAAACATTTTTTTTTTTGTTTTTTGTTTTTCTTCACCTTTATTTAACCAGGCAGGCAAGTTGAGAACAAGTTCTCATTTACAGTTGCGACATGGCCAAGATAAAGCAAAGCAGTTCGACACGTACAACAACACAGAGTTACACATGGAGTAAAACGAAGTCAAAGTCAATAATACAGTTGAAAAATAAGTCTATATACGATGTGAACAAATGAGGTGAGATAAGGGAGGTAAAGGCAGAATTTTTTTTTAAAAAGGCCATGGTTGCGAAGTAAATACAATATAGCAAGTAAAACATTGGAATGGTAGATTTGCAGTGGAAGAATGTGCAAGGTAGAAATAGTTATAATGGGGTGCAAATGAGCAAAATAAATAAATAAATACAGTAGGGGAAGAGGTAGTTGTTTGGGCTAAATTATAGATGGGCTATGTACAGGTGCAGTAATCTGTGAGCTGCTCTGACAGCTGGTGCTTAATGCTAGTGAGGGAGATAAGTGTTTCCAGTTTCAGAGATTTTTGTAGTTCGTTCCAGTCATTGGCAGCAGAGAACTGGAAGGAGAGGCGGCCAAAGGAGGAATTGGTTTTGGGGGTGACCACAGAGATATACCTGCTGGAGCGCGTGCTACAGGTGGGTGCTACTATGGTGACCAGCGAGCTGAGATAAGGGGGGACTTTACCTAGCAGGGTCTTGTAGATGACCTGGAGCCAGTGGGTTTGGCGATGAGTATGAAGCGAGGGCCAGCCAACAAGAGCGTACAGGTCGCAGTGGTGGGTAGTGGTGACAAGACGGATGGCACTGTGATACACTGCATCCAATTTATTGAGTAGGGTATTGGCGGCTATTTTGTAAATGACATCGGCGAAGTCGAGGATCGGTAGGATAGTCAGTTTTACGAGGGTATGTTTGGCAGCATGAGTGAAGGATGCTTTGTTGCGAAATAGGATGCCAATTCTAGATTTAACTTTGGATTGGAGATGTTTGATGTTTGAGTCTGGAAGGAGTGTTTACAGTCTATCCAGACACCTAGGTATTTGTAGTTGTCCACATATTCTAAGTCAGAACCGTCCAGAGTAGTGATGCTGGACGGGCAGGCAGGGGCTGGCAGCGATCGGTTGAAGAGCATGCATTTAGTTTTACTTGTATTTAAGAGCAGTTGGAGGCCACGGAAGGAGAGTTGTGTGGCATTGAAGCTCGTCTGGAGGGTTGTTAACAGTGTCCAAAGAAGGGCCAGTAGTGTACAGAATGGTGTCGTCTGCGTAGAGGTGGATCAGAGACTCACCAGCAGCAAGAGCGACATCATTGATGTATACAGAGAAGAGAGTCGGCCCAAGAATTGAACCCTGTGGCACCCCCATAGAGACTGCCAGAGGCCCGGACAACAGGCCCTCCGATTTTACACACTGAACTCTTTCTGCAAAGTATTTGGTGAACCAGGCAAGGCAGTCATTTGAGAAACCAAGGCTATCGAGTCTGCCGATGAGGATGTGGTCATTGACAGAGTCGAAAGCCTTGGCCAGGTCAATGAATACAGCTGCACAGTATTGTTTCTTATCGATGGCGGTTAAGATATCGTTTAGGACCTTGAGCGTGGCTGAGGTGCACCCATGACCAGCTATGAAACCAGATTGCATAGCGGAGAAGTGGGTGGTGGGATTCGAAATAGTGGGTAATCTGTTTGTTGACTTGGCTTTCGAGGACATTAGAAAGGCAATGTAGGATAGATATAGGTCTGTAGCAGTTTGGGTCAAGAGTGTCCCCCCCTTTGAAGAGGGGGATGACCGCAGCTGCTTTCCAATCTTTGGGAATCTCAGACGACACGAAAGAGAGGTTGAACAGGCTTGTAATAGGGGTTGCAACAATTTCGGCAGATAATTTTAGAAAGAAAGGGTCCAGATTGTCTAGCTGATTTGTAGGGGTCCAGATTTTGCAGCTCTTTCAGAACATCAGCTAACTGGATTTGGGAGAAGGAGAAATGGGGAAGGCTTGGGCGAGTTGCTGTGGGGGGTACAGTGCTGTTGACCAGGGTAGGGCTAGCCAGGTGGAAAGCATGGCCAGCCGTAGAAAAATGCAATTATAATGGATTTATCAGTGATAAAATAACAAAACTTACAAAGACCCGTGACTACGTAGTGCTCAAACACACTATACATAAACAATATCCCATAACCCACAGGTGGAAAAAATGCTACTTAAGTATGATAACCAGCTGCCTCTAATTGGGAATCATACAAATTACCAACACAGAAAATCAAACGTAGAACCCCACATAGAAAATATAAACTAGAACAAAAAACCCTAGTCATGCCCTGACCTACTTTAAAATACAGGTTTTCTATGGTTTTCTATGGTCAGGACGTGACAAAAAAACTGTTTTTGCTTTGTCATTAAGGGTTATTGATGAGGGGGAAAACCTACTTAAAATTATTAATCCATTTTAGAATGAGGCTGTAACGTAACAAAATGTGGAAAATTCAAGGGGTCTGAATACTTCCGAATGCACTGTATGCTTGTAGCATTTGGGTTTTTCAATTAGCTAAATGCAGATGGGCAACCCAATGCTTCAACTATGCTGCATCAGTTGGGCTATGGTTATAATGCTTTTAAAGTGGAAATTATATTTCAAATGTCAACATCATTTAATTTTCACTCATTTTGGAGTATAATGTCTTTTAAGCAAAAGTTGATAAAACGAGATTGCTCAATGGCAGGGATAGAGTATGTCTGGCTGGCGTCCTACTGTATCTACATCCTAAAGCGGTCTACTCAGGCTGGATAGAACTAAAACAGTATGGCACTTGTAGTGTGTTTGTGGTGGTTCTGTGGAATCAGTGTTGTTTACACCGCAGTCCACTAACTCCTCCCGCCTGGCGTGACGAGCCCTCGGCAGTGACCCCTGCGAAAGCACCCCCGTTTCGCCAGACTGCCACTGGGGATTGTGGGAAAACAGGTTGCTGTTTTTAATGAGTGTGTGTAATGGGTGGTGTGGTAAAAAGCCCCCTGCTCTTCCTCTTCTCTCCAGGCTAATGATGTCTGCCACTCCATTCAATTAAGGAGGGAAAGAGGTCACTAAAAGGCTTACCTTGTAGACCAGCCTGGGGGGGGGGACTATTGATTAAGACCTTAGCCACAGATCCTCTCTGCACGTCCTCTGCTCAGGACTTTTTACCCCCCTACCGTAAACTAATTAAAAAGTTATTAATGCAGCTAATGTTTTAGGCTTTCAATGACCTTTTAAAAGACTCTCCTAGCTTGGTTGTTTTTGTTTATTGGACTTGAACTATAGAAATGTCCAACTTTCTTTTCATCTTTGTTTAAGATTTTTTTTAGGTTTGGGGTTGATGTAAGCCAATGCTTCATGTTGTTGTTGATGTTGCTGCTGTTGTTCAGGTATAAGCCTCAATACATTTATGAGGACAGATCTATTCAGTGCTACCACTATCAATCATAATAATTCTACTGGCATAGTAAATTTTTTCAAAAATCATCAATAAATAAGGATTATTATTGGTGCAAAAAGGGGAAGGCTGAAAACCCTTTTCTCATTCCACTCACTCCATACCCAGCAGGGACTGTTTGTCAAATTGATACTTTAACATTTTATTTTGCACTTAATATTAAACCTTGAATATATAATTCATTTGTTTTCTCCCAAAACATGGCTCAAGGTTGCGCCATAATTTCAAATCATTTTTAGAACAGAAAGCCTCTTGACAGCGTTCACCCACCAAAGTTACCAATATTCCGAAAGCTCATTTTCTATCTGTCACATTCGTTTGCCAGTGATGGCCGCTGACCCCTCGCCTCATTGATAACCCCCCACATACACACATCTCCTCCATTCCTCCTCCCAGCTTTTGCTCATGGTGATTCTACTTGAGAATTTGTGGTGTTTCCGGTGGTCCACACTTGTCCTTGACTGACCCATACATTTTAGTTATCCACCTTTCTCTCCCCCCCCCCCCCTCCCTCCCTCCCTCCTTCCTTTCATTTATCTTTTATTAGTTATTTGTGTACAATTTTCTCACTCCCTCTTTCCCCCTACTCTTTATACTAACAGACAGTATCACTCCATTATCTCTCTCCCTTACCCACTTCTCATTTCTTTCTCCTTTTGCTTCTCTTCCTCTCCACAACCTTTCTCTTGTTCACTCACCTTGTTCACTCTCCTTTCCTGATTTTCTATCTCCTCTCTTTCTCTTTCTGACCGTGTGTTTCTCTCTGTCTGTTTTGTCTGACCAGGAGCTGGTGGGGAGTAACCCTCCTCAGAGGAACTGGAAGGGAATTGCGATTGCCCTGTTGGTCATTCTGGTCATCTGCTCCCTGATCGTCACCTCAGTCATCCTGCTGACACCAGGTAGGTGGGGAGTGGAGGGGAGGGGAGGGGAGGGAAGACAGGCTTGACTCCCGTACGATATGGTATAAAAGGAAAAAACACAACAATACACGTGTACAACAATACACATGTTGTTGTACAGGGTCAGCCATAATAGTATGGCGCCCCTGGAGCAAATTAGGGATAAGTGCCTTGCTCAAGGGCACATCGACAGATTTTTTCTAACATGCACCCTGGGTCACAATGTCTTACATGTCTCAGAGTATTGCTCTGATAGGTGCAGTGCAGTTGCCTTGTACTCTCTCGTAACCACAAAACATATTCACTGCAGTTGGAGAGTCCTGCGTGTTGGAGAGTCCTGCGTGTGTGCACTTTCTCACAAACACTTACACAAACACAATTTACAGTGTTACATATAGTGCCCCAGTCTCTCACAGGTATACTTATAAAAATGTCACACACAGTAACATATATTTATACCCAAACCCTCACTGGCATAGCACAAACCCCCACAGCCCATGCAAGATCTATTCAATTATTATTATTGGGGAGGGGGAGTTCGGCCCCCTAGATAGCATATGAAAATGTCACAAGCCATGATTTTTAGGGGGAATTACAGGAAATTATCTTTAAAACTGCTACATTTTCTCTCAGCCTCATGGCAAAATATGAAGATTAGCAAGAAATTATCTCTAAAACGGCAACATTTTCTATGCGTTACGACTCAAAATGAATTCTTACGTTACACTATGTTCACTACATACTTCAGTCTGAGACTGCCAACATTGAAGTTGTTTGTGGTGATGTCAAAATGAGGGGTGTTGTACAAAACAAAGGTATCAGCAATTGGATCATCTCTAACCAATCAGAATATCAAAGCCAATGACACATATTCAAAATGCCGCTTTAGCCACGTGTGTTATTGTTCTGGCACACAAACCATCGGTTTCTGGGACCAATCAGAACGGTTAGAGTGTGTTTGCATTCTAGAAAGGTACTCAGAACCAGACTCATTGCGGAGAAGAAGCTAACGTCCGTGGGCGTGGCATAGCGTTTGGCCAGAGCAAGAACTTGGGGAGCCAGGCAAGCATTTTTTCTCAGCCTCATGGAAAAATACGTAAAATAGCGTGAGATTAACTATAAAACAGCACATTTTTCTCTATGCCCCATGACAAAGAAAAAGATCCTAAAAAATATATATACATGTATTTTTTTGCGGGGACCGCACAAAACTGTGCTACGCCTCTGCGGACTTGCTTCTATAAGCGGTGACATTCGCAGAAGGCGCACATATATTTTCCATAGACCTGGACTCCCTGTTCTTTCTTCCGAAGCCACTCTTAGCCTCTCTAACAGTCAGAATGACCTTTAAGACCTGTTTGGGAAGATTTACATGAAAAGCAAATCAATAGGCCATCTTCTTTTTAGCTCATGGAGCCCCTTGAAGTGCTTTTATATTCAGGAGAAGCCATATTGATCAGTATAACTGCCGATATATTGGAGGTATAACCAAGTTTCTGAGACAATAATCAGTTTTCCTTGATTAAGTATTGACATGACTGGTAATTATTACAAATAGTTCCCCCTGGAATGGGATCAGGTCAAGAAAATGACTACAACTTTGCTTTTGAATGTTTTGCTTGGAAGTTAATTAAAAATAACTTTGGACATTCAACCAGATGCTTAAGTAATTTTCTTAATCTTTTGAAGAAAATGGATAACTGTAATTTCTCCTATGTCTATTATTATATTTTCATAATCAAAACAGGTAGCCTTCCCCCCCACGTTTCACTATAGTGTATATTCAGTGTTTCGAATCGGTAGTTTAGCTTTGATAAAATATGTTCATTTGGATGTCAAATCCCATGTGGAACTGGCTAATCACATTGTTAATCACTAACACTCATTACCATGTAGAGCTGTTGTGTTCTTTTAATTACTTCTACTGGTGGAGTCTTTACAGTCAACATGTGGGCATACTGTATTTCCTATCAGAGTTTTATCTGGACTTTTCCAACCTTGATTTAACAGCCTAAATTATACTATAGTTTTTCAATATCCACCTCAATATTTTTCATCCGATGAATGGGCCCACCAAACCAACTGTATCGAAGAGAAATGAGTTATGAGCATGAGTTATATGGCTTACCGTGAAAGGCATAAAGCGCAGAAGACATTCAACCTTTCATTAGCACAATTCTCAATCCATAGTAGTTTACAGGTAACTGAATCTGTAGTGAACTACCCAGTGATAGATGGAGTACAGTAGACCAACTTAAGCTGCAGTACTAGAGTACTGTACTATACCAGATGCCAAAGGGTCTCGCACCTTGTCAGCACCTACTGTAGTTGTGAACTGTTCTCCTCCTCTCATATTTTAAGAGCTGTATTTTTGAAACTGCTGTGAGGGGAAATGTAGAGGTGAAAGTGACAGGCTTCATGGAGTATCCGGGGATGGAACGCCGTCTGGGGCAATGTGTCTGGAGTTGGCAGTGCTAAACCATATTCTGGCACAAACTGCTCCCCTCTGCCTTTGCCTTTTCTAGTCTCAGACTCCCTCACACCCTCTGTCCATTTGGGTTGCCAGTACTGGCCTGCCTTCTGGAACAGAGGGGGACAGTGGGAGTCCGAAGGGGCTGTGGAGACTGGACAGGTGGCATCTCCAGCTTGCATCCCTCCCTAAATCCTCCCCCCGCCTCCCTCCCAACTCCTACAGTGTGCCCAAGCAGAACTCCCGTTTATGGTCCAAGTCTTTTCACAAACGGAATCCCACTGGGCTCTCAGACTGCCCATTCCTGGGAGTTTGGAGGGCTATTTGATCAAATGGTATTATAAAAAATCCCTTGGTTAATAAAAAGAGGCTTTATGAAACTTAGTGGATTAATTAGGTATGCACAACAACCCAAAACAAATAGCGGATGATGGGGCTGAGTGATTCTACACTTCTATTCTTCATCTGGCTTTCAATTATTTAAAGTGATTCCTTGAAGACCAATACATTGCTTTGACTGAGTGTGGTGTATTTTTTAAGGATTACGTTTCTGAGATGGGAGTCCAATTCCCTGAACATACTGCACAACCTGTAGTCCAGCCCCTTGCTATTCTGAAACTATTCTGTACTGCTCATTGCACTAAATAGTCATTTAAACAAGACAACTGATCCATCTGTACCCCAGAGTTACAGTAAAGGAGGATAAATGTGGTTATGCATTGAGATGGCAGGTCTTCTCCCACTCACGAACAGAAGTTTGTTGATACATGTTTCCCCGCCAAACATCAGGGTAAAAACACTGGCTCCTGACAAGCACTTTGTTTTCACAACCTTAACTTCCCTCTTCACTCACAATGACAAGCTGCTCTCTTTTGTATCTAAGTCACATATCGATTAGTACCACAGGGATGGCACATGCTCGCTACGTCAATACAAGTGGGTCAAGGTTTCTCCACTGTCTTTCAGGGGTTGGAGTATTTATGTGACTGAGGAGTGACATGCTGACTGACTGACTACTGACTGGCTGACATGCTGACTGACTGGCTGACATTCTGACTGATTAACTGACATGCTGACAGCTCGTTGAGGTCGTCAGAGGAGAAAATAGACCCATCCAGTCATTGGAGCTGCTGCTCTTGTATACCCCTTGTCTCTGCCTCCAGCTCTTCCTGGGAAAGGCAGTTACTGGCCTAGAATAGGTACTTCTGTCACTGTACACTGACCCCTGCAATCATACAGAACTCAAGTGGCAGGCTGGCTAGAATTCCAAGAAAGTGTTATTTCTTGATGTTTGGAAGAGGAAAATACATGGGTTTTATGTGGTTTCAGTTGCCTTCTGTTTGTTTTTATTTCCTGTTCATTCTTGGTCTATTATCTGTAAGAGATTACACGCACAGTGATTGATGCTCATAATATATAATATATAATAATATAACTTTATCATATCATTTTTTTATATTAATATGGCTGCAGGTTATAGTTCCTGATAAAGGAAAGCTGATATGGCTTCTAGAGAATGTTTCCTTAACTCTTGTAACACAATTAGGGACTCAAATCTCAACAGACCTCCAGACTTAAGTAGATGCACACACAGACACACACACACGCTCACAAATGTACACACATTGACACACACAACATAAAATGTAAGTAACATTTTTACAAACATCCAATCCATGTACATTCCGCCACAGATGCAGTATGATTGGTTTACATGGACCATATTTTCCTTTTTTGTTGTTGTGACTGCGCATTGGTGTGTGTTAATAAGGCAATTTGCTTCTGAAAACCCGGAGAGGGAACATGTGTGGCACAGAGTCTTGTGTTCAAATTGGGCGCGACAGGCGGCCACAACACGTTGGTTATGACTGCTTGCGTGGTGATCCTTTGAGAGGATTCATGTGTAGATTGTCTCGGAACCTCCCGTGAGCTGTCTTGGTGAAGAATGGACTGGCCCTGTTCAAATAATTCAGAAATGCATTCTTCCTCTCTACCTTCCTTGAAGTAATCACTGATTTTAATTGATTAAATTTGTCTCAGTAGGGGCCTCCCGAGTAGCACAGTGGTCTAAGGCCATCTCTGTGCCACTAGAGATCCTTGTTCGAGTCCAGGCTCTGTCGCAACCGGGAGACCCATGGGGCAGCACACAATTGGCCCAGCATCGTCCAGGTTAGGGGAGGGTTTGGCCGGCAGGGATGTTCTTGTCCCATCACACTCTAGCGACTCCTGTGGCGGGCCGGGCGCACTGCACGCTGACACGGTCGCCAGGTGTACGATGTTTCCTCTGACACACTGGTGCGGCTGGCTTCTGGGTTAAGCGGGCATTGTGTCAAGAAGCAGTGCGGCTCGGCTGGATTGTGTTTCGGAGGACGCACGGCTCTCGATCTTCGCCTCTCCTGAGTCTGTACGAGAGTTGCTACGATGAGAAAAAAAAAGTGTCAGTAAGAGGGTGATAACCTTGCTTTCACCTACCTATACAGTCACTGATAGATCTGTGTTTACCTCCAGGAAACAAGGGAGGAAAGACGCATTTCTGAACACGGACATGATCACCAAGGGAACAGGGAAAGATGTGACATAAGAGACTCTGTAGGAACAATTGTCCTCAGACCCAGCTCTCTGTCTGTCTGTGTGTGTGTGTGTGTGTGTGTGTGTGTGTGTGTGTGTGTGTGTGTGTGTGTGTGTGTGTGTGTGTGTGTGTGTGTAACTACATCATCTTTTCATTTGTGAAAGTATGCATGTGTTGAATGATCACGATGACAATTAATATTTATCTGTGTACATGCTTTTCTCTGACGGTTGACGTTTATTGAGATGTCTTGTCCTGAAGGTGGAACTGAGCGATTTCCGCTAAACGGGCCATCTGCAAAGTCAAAATTGGCTATATTGTAAAAAATCTGGAAAACAAAAATGAACTTTTGGTTCTTAATTTAAGTTTATGCATTAGGGTTAGCAGTGTGTTTAGGATTAGGTTTAAAATCTGATTTTAGGAACACTGCAGAGTTGCTGTCACGCCCTGGCCATAGAGAGTCTTTTATTCTCTATTTTGGTTAGGCCAGGGTGTGACTAGGGTGGGCATTCTAGTTTCTTTATTTCTATGTTTTGGCCGGGTATGGTTCTCAATCAGGGACAGCTGTCTATCGTTGTCTCTGATTTGGAATCATACTTAGGCAACCTTTTTCCCACCTGTGTTTTGTGGGTAGTTTTCTGTATAGTTTATGCATCTTACAGAACTGTTTCTTTTTTTTCACTTTGTTATTTTGTTCAAGTGTTTTGGTTAATAAAGAATCATGAACACTTACCACGCTGCGTTTTGGTCCGATCCTCATTACGACGAGAGCCGTGACAGTTGCCTCCAGAACAAGATTCATGGCGAGAAACACTAACCTTCTTCTCGGTGTGCCTTTTCCACCTCTCACCCTCCTACATTCCCATGCACACCTTTATGGTGCCACACTCACATCACTCTTGCACACGTCTTAAATAGCTATTAAGCTCCAGCACGCTTGTGAATTTAAGATGCAGAACATATTAATATTTATCTCATTGCAGGTAGGGAGGGGGTGGATGGTGGAGGAAAGATATGATTGAACCAGTAACGGGAAAAAACAAAGCATATTTAATAGGCCATCCCCAATGGGTAGCCAGACCCCATGCTGGTTTCATCTCCTTCTTCATCTCTTCGCCTCATCTCTCCCCCAGCTCCGCACACGGCAGGGCTCCAGAGTTCGGCAGGCTAGCACAGATTCAAGACTGGAAAATAATTCTAACTGTCTTGGCCAAACAAGGATAGCATTTAGCGCCGAACGCCGTTACTTTAAAAACCCAGGGGATCAGCTTTAATGGATTTACTATTTTATCTTCAAATGCACTTTTCTCTGACTTTGCCTTTGGACACAATAAAGAAAGGTTGAGGTTTTCTGACCTAACATTGTTATCTGTTCTGAAGTAGTACTTCTATGTAATAAAAGGGCAGAAAAGATTGCTTCTATTATTGCAACCTGTGCGAGAGCGTCAAGTGATGGGGTTTGGTACTGAAAATATGACTTTGTCTCAGGTTGCTTCTAACTTAGTGTCACTTCACTCAGCAATAAACTAACCTCAAAACTCTTGTTTGATTAAGTGAATTCTAAAAGCAATATTTGATGATTCCTTTAAACATTTAATTTGTCCTATGACCTTTCATATGCATTACGTTGGTCTTCATCAGATGTCCATGTCCTCAAGTAGAAGAGTCACTACTGTAAATATTCCCTCCAAGGTTTAGCTACAATTCCCTCATCTACAGACCACCTCCTTATTCTCGCCAAGTGAGTGAATATCTCCGCTATGGAAACTAAAACAAATCGGTTATTGCATGAAGCTTTTTTTTCAGCCCTGATATGAATATCTGAAAAAGAGTTGCACGGCAGACGGAGAGCTCATGCGATCAGATCATATGTTTTGAATTATGAGGAAATGAATCCGGCTACCCCAGACATCTAGTGTAAATACAACAGCCCATTGAACTGATCAGATCATCTATTGATCTTAACCAGAGCCTAGAGGGCTTTAGTCTTAATATTCATTTCTTGAGAAGTATAGTACATCACCCTGACAGGACAGTGTACAGAGAAGTTGTGAAGATGTAATTGCAGATCACATTGTGTTGAAAATACTCATGTATTCCGTCTTGATTTGTCAGTGTTTTGAATAGCATTGTCACTGAAGGGAATAGATCTGGACGTGTCACTAGTAACACCAATTGAGTTTTCCCCCATAAACCTTATTCACAGCTCCCCTTATTTGAGCGTGTATCTTCACCGCATGTGTTGTACAAAGGAAGGCTCAATGACGTCATATAAAGATACCATATAGAGGAATGCAGCACCCATTGGTGCTTCTTGTCCTCCAACATAGAGTTATGAACACTAGAGGGAAGATAGTTATGAACACTAGAGGAAAGATAGTTATGAACACTAGAGGAAAGATGGTTATGAATACTAGAGCAAAGAGTTATACACACTAGAGGACATATAGTTATAAACACCAGTTGAAATGTAGCTATAAGCACTAGAGGAAAGATAGTTATAAACACCAGTCAAAATGTAGCTATAAGCACTAGAGGAAAGATGGTTAAAAACATTAGAGGAAAGATGGTTATAAACACTGAAGGAAAGAGTTATAAACAGTAAAGAAATATAGTTATAAACACTAGAGGAAAGATAGTTATAAACACTAGAGGAAATATGGGTAGAAACACTAGAAGAAAGACAGTTATAAACACTGGAGGAAAAATTATAAACACTAGAGGAAAGATAGTTCAAAACACTAGAGGAAAGATAGTTCAAAACACTGGAGGAAAGATAGTTATGAACACTAGAGGAAAGATAGTTAAAAACACTAGTGGAAAGATAGTTATTAATAGTAGAGGAAATATGGTTAATCTTCGGGATCGGTGTTCCTTCCACGGGACGGTTGAGCTAACATAGGCTAATGCGATTAGCATGAGGTTGTAAGTAACAAGAACGTTTCCCAGGACATAGACCTATCTGATATTGGCAAAAAACTTACATTTGTGTTAATCTAACTGCACTGTCCAATTTACAGTAGTTTTACAGTGAAATAATACCATGCTATTGTTTCAGGAGAGTGAACAGTTTTGAACATGAAAAGTTATTAATAAACTAATTAGGCACATTTGGGCAGTCTTGATACATCATTTTGAACAGAAATAAAATGGTTCATTGGATCAGTCTAAACCTTTGCATATACACTGCCTCCATCTAGTGACCAAAATCTAAATTGCAGCGGGGCTGGAATAATACAGCCCGGCTGCAATAGCCCAAATGCAATTTTCTTGCATTTCAAAGATGATGGTACAAAAAATAATACAAAAGAACGGTTGTTTTTTTCTCTGTATTATCTTTTACCAGATCTGTTGTGTTATATTCTCCTACATTCCTTTCACATTTCCACAGACTTCAAAGTGTTTCCTTTCAAATGGTACCAAGAATATGTATATCCTTGCTTCAGGGCCTGAGTTACAGGCAGTTAGATTTTGGTATGTCACTTTAGGCGAAAATTGGAAAAAAGGGGCGGCTCCTGAAGAGGTTTTAAAACACTAGAGGAAAGATAGTTAAAAACACTTGAGGAAAGATGGTTAAAAACACTAGAGGCAAGATAGTTATAAACACTAGAGGACAGATAGTTAAAAACACTAGAGGACAGATAGTTAAAAACACTAGAGGACAGATAGTTAAAAACACTAGAGGACAGATAGTTAAAAACACTAGAGGACAGATAGTTAAAAACACTAGAGGACAGATAGTTATAAAACTAGAGGAAAGAGTTATAAACACTAGAAGAAAGATAGTTACAGTGGGGCAAAAAACTATTTAGTCAGCCACCAATTGTGCAAGTTCTCTCACTTAAAAAGATGAGAGAGGCCTGTGATTTTCATCATAGGTACACTTCAACTATGACAGACAAATTTAGAAAAAAAATCCAGAAAATCACATTGTAGGATTTTAATGAATTCATTTGCAAATTGTGGTGGAAAATAAATATTTGGTCAATAACAAAAGTTTATCTCAATACTTTGTTATATACCCTTTGTTGGCAATGACAGAGGTCAAACGTTTTCTGTAAGTCTTCACAAGGTTTTCACACACTGTTGCTGGTATTTTGGCCCATTCCTCCATGCAGATCTCCTCTAGAGCAGTGATGTTTTGGGGCTGTTGCTGGGCAACACGGACTTTCAACTCCCTCCAAAGATGTTCTATGTGGTTGAGATCTGGAGACTGGCTAGGCCACTCCAGGACCTTGAAATGCTTCTTACGAAGCCACTCCTTCGTTGCCCGGGCGGTGTGTTTGGGATCATTGTCATGCTGAAAGACCCAGCCACGTTTCATCTTCAATGCCCTTGCTGATGGAAGGAGGTGTTCACTCAAAATCACACGATACATGGCCCCATTCATTCTTTCCTTTACACGGATCAGTCGTCCTGGTCCCTTTGCAGAAAAACAGCCCCAAAGCATGATGTTTCCACCCCCATTCTTCACAGTAGGTATGGTGTTCTTTGGAAGCAACTCAGCATTCTTTGTCCTCCAAACACGACGAGTTGAGTTTTTACCAAAAAGTTATATTTTGGTTTCATCTGACCATATGACATTCTCCCAATCTTCTTCTGGATCATCCAAATGCTCTCCAGCAAACTTCAGACTGGCCTGGACATGTACTGGCTTAAGCAGGGGGACACGTCTGGCACTGCAGGATTTGAGTCCCTGGCAGCGTAGCGTGTTACTGATGGTAGGCTTTGTTACTTTGGTCCCAGCTCTCTGCAGGTCATTCACTAGGTCCCCCCGTGTGGATCTGGGATTTTTGCTCACTGTTCTTGTGATCATTTTGACCCCACGGGGTGAGATCTTGCGTGGAGCCCCAGATCGAGGGAGTCTGTCAGTGGTCTTGTATGTCTTCCATTTCCTAATAATTGCTCCCACAGTTGATTTCTTCAAACCAAGCTGCTTAGCTATTGCAGATTCAGTCTTCCCAGCCTGGTGCAGGTCTACAATTTTGTTTCTGGTGTCCTTTCACAGCTCTTTGTTCTTGGCCATAGTGGAGTTTGGAGTGTTACTGTTTGAGGTTGTGGACAGGTGTCTTTTATACTGATAACAAGTTCAAACAGGTGCCATTAATACAGGTAACGAGTGGAGGACAGAGGAGCCTCTTAAAGAAGAAGTTATAGGTCTGTGAGAGCCAGAAATCTTGCTTGTTTGTAGGTGACCAAATACTTATTTTCCACCATAATTTGCAAATAAATTCATTAAAAATTCTACAATGTGATTTTCTGGATTTTTTTCTCTCATTTTGTCTGTCATAGTTGAAGTGTACCTATGATGAAAATTACAGGCCTCTCTCATATTTTTAAGTGGGAGAACTTGCACAATTGGTGGCTGACTAAATACTCTTTTGCCCCACTGTATTAACACTAGAGGAAAGATAATTATAAACACTAGCGGAAAGATAGTTATAAACACTAAAGGAAAGATAGTTATAAACACATGTCATTTTGAGAAAATGGCCGATGAAGATAGGCTAATGCAATTAAAATGTACGTTCCATAAATATGACCATTTGTTTCACAGGAATGAAACTCTTGTTCATATATCACTTCGAAACTGAAAAATAAACATCAAATCTACCTTTTACAAATATATTAGCATGTTTAATACATTTGTTTCAAGCAATAGAGCATATGCTTTGAATACTGGTCTGTTGGACAAATATTCAGTTTTGGGCAAATTCTCATATCACTTTACTCAATTTGTCACAGACAAGAATTTTGTATGGCTGTTGAAATGTGCAGAACAGTAATCAGCTTTGCCTGCCCCAAATGTAAGGCCCTCTTTGAGCTGTTGCTGGTGACGCGTTACTTTCTTGACTGTGTCATGGGACCTGCGCCCACGCTTGGCACACTCCATTGAAGCAGCATCAGCTATCACAACTCTCCCAATCTCTGATTGCTCCAGTGTCACCAAAGTGCTATCAATCCACTTTGTTCATCACATTTGTTATAGCAGTGGCTCCCTCAATGTGGCTACTGCCATAGAGGCTGCTCCGTCAATGCGGCTTTTGCCCACAAAGACAGTTTTGGGGCATCACGACCATATTACAGAGTTCAGACATTTACAGTGCCTTGCGAAAGTATTCGGCCCCCTTGAACTTTGCGACCTTTTGCCACATTTCAGGCTTCAAACATAAAGATATAAAACTGTATTTTTTTGTGAAGAATCAACAACAAGTGGGACACAATCATGAAGTGGAACAACATTTATTGGATATTTCAAACTTTTTTAACAAATCAAAAACTGAAAAATTGGGCGTGCAAAATTATTCAGCCCCCTTAAGTTAATACTTTGTAGCGCCACCTTTTGCTGCGATTACAGCTGTAAGTCGCTTGGGGTATGTCTCTATCAGTTTTGCCATTCCTCCTTGCAAAACAGCTCGAGCTCAGTGAGGTTGGATGGAGAGCATTTGTGAACAGCAGTTTTCAGTTCTTTCCACAGATTCTCGATTGGATTCAGATCTGGACTTTGACTTGGCCATTCTAACACCTGGATATGTTTATTTTTGAACCATTCCATTGTAGATTTTGCTTTATGTTTTGGATCATTGTCTTGTTGGAAGACAAATCTCCATCCCAGTCTCAGGTCTTTTGCAGACTCCATCAGGTTTTCTTCCAGAATGGTCCTGTATTTGGCTCCATCCATCTTCCCATCAATTTGAACCATCTTCCCTGACCCTGCTGAAGAAAAGCAGGCCCAAACCATGATGCTGCCACCACCATGTTTGACAGTGGGGATGGCGTGTTCAGGGTGATGAGCTGTGTTGCTTTTACGCCAAACATAACGTTTTGCATTGTTGCCAAAAAGTTCAATTTTGGTTTCATCTGACCAGAGCACCTTCTTCCACATGTTTGGTGTGTCTCCCAGGTGGCTTGTGGCAAACTTTAAACAACACTTTTTATGGATATCTTTAAGAAATGGCTTTCTTCTTGCCACTCTTCCATAAAGGCCAGATTTGTGCAATATACGACTGATTGTTGTCCTATGGACAGAGTCTCCCACCTCAGCTGTAGATCTCTGCAGTTCATCCAGAGTGATCATGGGCCTCTTGGCTGCATCTCTGATCAGTCTTCTCCTTGTATGAGCTGAAAGTTTAGAGGGACGGCCAGGTCTTGGTAGATTTGCAGTGGACTGATACTCCTTCCATTTCAATATTATCGCTTGCACAGTGCTCCTTGGGATGTTTAAAGCTTGGGAAATCTTTTTTGTATCCAAATCCGGCTTTAAACTTCTTCACAACAGTATCTCGGACCTGCCTGGTGTGTTCCTTGTTCTTCATGATGCTCTCTGCGCTTTTAACGGACCTCTGAGACTATCACAGTGCAGGTGCATTTATACGGAGACTTGATTACACACAGGTGGATTGTATTTATCATCATTAGTCATTTAGGTCAACATTGGATCATTCAGAGATCCTCACTGAACTTCTGGAGAGAGTTTGCTGCACTGAAACTAAAGGGGCTGAATAATTTTGCACGCCCAATTTTTCAGTTTTTGATTTGTTAAAAAAGTTTGAAATATCCAATAAATGTCGTTCCACTTCATGATTGTGTCCCACTTGTTGTTGATTCTTCACAAAAAAATACAGTTTTATATCTTTATGTTTGAAGCCTGAAATATGGCAAAAGGTCTCAAAGTTCAAGGGGGCCGAATACTTTCGCAAGGCACTGTATTTGCATTCTGGGTTCCTCCGTGCTACATTCTTTTGAGTTTGTTATCATTTGACATCCTATGATATACAGGTACCATTTTCTGTACAACCTCAATATTGAAAAATGTATGGCCTCCAAGGTTTTTGTGACGGGGTGAATCTTTACCATTTTCTATGGCTCACTGGTAATAGCACCAATGCACACACCTATCCCGTAGTTGGAAGTGAATCCTTTCTTGAGCCAAGTGCCATCAAAGGATACATGAATGTCTATGATGGCATCCTCATCCTCCTTCAGAAACTCTGCTATGTCTGGGTCTATATCTGCGTATGCTCTTCTAATTATCTTTGCAGCACTCTCCATTGACTGTAGCCCTCTCTGAATCTCTGCAACTAAAGTGGGGGGGAAAGTACTTATGTCTGTCGACATTACAGACATAACTGCAGGACTAAATATTAGCATACGAGCATGTATTTACTTTATGTAAAGCTAATTTCTCACTAATCACATTTGGCTATAGCCAAATGAGACTGTAGGCCTATGTGAGTCTCATTGTATAGTTATGTTTTCCTATCACTCTGTTTTATTCACTTTGAATACATTTGCTGGAGCAAGGAAATGAATATTCATACACAACAAGTCACCTGGTAATACTGGGCCACTCCCCCTTTTTATTTACCTGTCATTCTCCTCTCATGTCTCTGATATGAGCTGAGACGCAGGGAAGGAATCCCTAGGACTTTGCTTATTTTCTTTAGAGCTGCATAACCAAGTCCAAGTTTGTGGGCTAGAAGAACCATCCTCACATTTAAATCAAATACCACATCTCCCCTGGAGCACTCCTGCAGCCTGGATGAAATGTAAACACTGCATGCATCCCGATCACCTTCACAGTCTGCACATTCTATCATGACAGAATTACAGAATCACTGGTTGATGAAGTCTATGGTGATTTTCAGTCCAGTGTTTAGACACTTCAAATCATGTACAAGTTGTTTTTTTGGAGACGTGGAATAAAAGCCACTGTTGGCTGGCTGCTGTCTGGTTGATCGCTGCTAGTTGTCATCTTCATCTCAACTCATTTGTGTCTCAATGTGCTGCTGCTGGCTACCTCCTTTTCCTGCTCTACCTGTACTGCCACTGCCTCGATCGGCGGATCAGGCACATTGTTTCTGTCATTCACTGCTTTTCTCGCATTGGCTAACTGAGGTTGTCTATTTTTATGCACATACTGTAGGTATATTCTTCGAGATTTTCTCATTTACTCTCTCTTTACGTTGATTCTTCGCAGGAGATATTTTCAAACAGGGAAGTGCTGCGCAGCACTTGAGGCATTTTAACCAATCAGGTTGCCGGAAAGGGCCTTTAAATGCCAGTAACCAATCGGATGTCACGAAAAGACTAATCTTTCAGCACGAAGCACTACTTCTACAAAGGATATAGCCATGTATGGACTAGCTAACGATATGCTCCGGAAAAAAAGCTTTTGATTTAACATGGAGAGTTTTAAAAATAGCGGTTGAAGTTCTACATGAAACATGCTATCAAGAACAACATTTATGTTACGTGTAGTTGACGGAGTTGAGATAAAATTATACAAATAAAGTATTGTGCTTATAAACCCAGGGTCATTACAGTATTTCTCTACATTATTGTCTATTTATTTGTACATTTTATGAGAAGCAAAATCACAATTTTTGCCTGTGGTGCCTGGCCTTAAAACCGCTAGAGGAAAGATAGTTATCAACACTAGCGGAAAGATAGTTATAAACACTAGAGGAATGATAGTTATAAAATCTACAGGAAAGATAGTTATAAACACTAGAGGAAAGATAGTTATAAACACTAGAGGAAAGATAGTTATAAACGTTAGAGGAAATATAGTTATAAAAACTAGAGGACAGATAGTTAAAAACACTAGAGGAAAGATGGGATGTAACCCCTTCTGGTGTGTATAACTTTATGTCCTCCACACAGTCGTCTCAGGCAGATAATGAGCTTGCTTGGCTTGAGGCCTGACCGTAAAAGCAGCATGTTAGGATACAACTGTTGTTTCTGGCCTCAAGCTCAGTACCAGTACTACCATCGAGACACTGACACAAATAACCATATGCTGACTTTCCCCCAAATGGCTTCTTCAGTTGTGCGTTGTGTTTCTGTAATTAATTCAAGTAAATGTGCGTTCATTGTGAAATGACCCTCTGCTATTATTTAGTTGGAATTGAGTGTTCAAAATTGTAAATTGATTAAAATGTATTTAAAATGTGTTTTCACTTGTTCCTTTGCAGGCGAGGATGACAGCTTGGCCCTCAAGGGGAAACTGACCGTGGGGGACATCTTCAGGAAGAACTTCAAGGTTCACGACCCTGAGGCCAAGTGGATCAATAGTGAGTACTCTATTGATGTCGTAGAGGGGTGGTCATGAGACATCCATATGGGTGATACGTCATGTATTCACTGTGGACATTCAAACAGGGTCATACATTTCCCACCAAAAGGTAAAGTTATGCTAATTAACCTGAGTTTAAGACACATATTGAATAATCTGTTGGGGTTGGCAGTCAAATAACTAAGGCAATTGTGACTGTATAGTAGGAACTCTGTTTTCAGTTGGTCGATGTATAGGTTTAACTGAACATCAGGAAAGTTTCAACACTGAGTTCCATTGAATTGAATAGAACACTTCCCCTTCCTACACTGCTAGCATCGATTTAGAATCATTATTGCAACGGTGTGAAAAACATTGATTGAGCCCTTTGTTCTACTAACAACACCTTCTGCACCAATGATCTCATTGCCCATCAGTGAATCAGCTCATCTTTAGATGTTAGCAAACACAGTGTAATGAGTGTGTGTTGAATCAATGTCATGTGAAACGGCTCATCTCACTATCTTGATAGGGGTGGTTTTACCACTCTCAGATCAGTCAATCGAATACACCAGCTCATCTCTCAATGTTAACAACCATGCTGTAATAATGTATGTTACTGTGTTGAATCAACGTTAGTAAGGAGCCCTGACTGGTGCTCTGTTATATAATACAGAGGGGTGATACTATGGGTGATCTGACCAACTCAAATGATTAAAAATCAGAATTTTTTCAGTCAGTGTTGAACAGAGTTAGAGATTCCCAATGCATGTGCTCAGTCCTCTACCGACTGCCTAAAAGGGTTACATTACATGGAACCAGTGTTTTTCTGAGACTACTTTCTCAGCCAAGCCTTAGATGACAGCTATTAGAACTAGCTACGTGTGCCTGCGTGTGTGTGTGCCAGCCAGTGTGTAGGAGTCAGTATAGTCAAAAAAATGTCAAGGATTACAGGGGTTGACAGGACTTGCTCTATCCTCTTGTATAAAACAGTGAAAGAGTGTGTGAAGTCTCCAGTCGATCACATGAAAGTGAAGTGTGTTTTCTAGTTTTTATTTTATTGAACCTTTATTTAACGAGGCAAGTCAGTTAAGAACAAATTCTTATTTACAATGACGGCCTACCAAAGGGCAAAAGGCCTCCTGCGTGGATGGGATTAAAATAAATACAATATAAATATAGGACAAAACACATCACAACAAGAGAGACAACTCTACAGAAAGAGAGACCTAAGACAACAACATAGCAATGTTGCCTGTGAAAGAAAATAAAACTTTGACTGCAAGACACATTGCAGACACATTATATTAACCAACTGCTGGTTTTAATAGAATGATCAGGGCCTGACTCCTAGAGGCACTTTACAGCCAAAGGATTAATGAAGCAACTTTGATATAACTCATGTTTAATGAAGCTGTCTTCTCCTATCAGCCAATAGTCTCGCCTAAAGAGGGTGCAGATGGGAGAGAGTACACTGAGTATGCCCAGGCCTGTTCAAGTACTGTACAACGCTTCCTTCCTTTATTCTTCCCTTCTCCGTCCTTGATATAATCACTGATCTGACACATTTCGGCGGTTGAGATCAAAAGCCTCTAAACATACTGCTTTCACCAATTCAGTACCATCTGATCATTAGTGACTGTCTTACACCCAGTGGTTTTTTGGGACACATAAAATGGTTAACCAATCTATGAAAGTGAATGAGTTGCAGTAAACGGCAAAAAAAGTAGGCACTGTTTGGATGTTAACATCTGTGCTTCTTTAAAAGTCATTCTCCTCAGGAAATGTTCCTCATTGCATGAAACACCAAGCAATTAATACTATAGTATTTTCCTGTGTCAATAGAATGCTGCGTTCTGTCACTTTGATAAGCTGGTTAATAATAGCCTCCATACGTCCTCCATACTGTAGCCTACATGGCAAGCATGAAATGGGAGTCATCTTAAAGATATGCCTTTCTACTGTAGCTGTTTATGGTTGACAGACAGCAACCTGCCTGCAGAGAAAGTCTTCTTAGGGACCCTGTAGATGCAGCTGCCAAAGATGGAAAGAGACTAGAGGTTCATTATCGACTGATTATTTGATGTACGTTAGCATGTCATATTCATTTAGCGATGTGCGGAACTCCGAGCATTCAGAACTTGCAATTATTGGCTTTCGATGACAGGTCTGGAATTTACATTTTTTGTAAACCTAATTTAACCTGGAATTATATATTTTTCGACGTTGTTGAGCCATCTATCAATTTCCTGGGAGACATTTGTAATTTCACCTCTAGAATTTATAATGAGTCAATGAGTTTATTTTGTTGCTGATAAGTCCAAATACTTTTTGGGGTATTTTATGGCAATATAAGCTGAGTTCATTATAAATTCAGACAGCACAAGCTACTCATGGTGTTGCGATTTGAATACCCCTGCGGCCTTGTTTTATCACAATCTTTAACAGTAACCAGTGGTGTAAAGTACTTAAGTAATATTACTTTCAAGTACCACTTAAGTCATTTTTTGGGGTGTCTTTACTCTACTATTTATATTTTTGACAACTTTTATTTGAACTTCAGTACATTTCTAACGAGAATAATCTACTTTTTACTCCATACATTTTCCCTGACACCCAAAGTTACATTTTGAATGCTTAGCAGGACAGGAAAATTATCCGTTCACGCACTTATCAAGAGAACATCCCTGGTCATCCCTACTGCCTCTGATCTAGCCGCCTTACTAAACACAAGTTTATCCCAGTAATCCATAAAAGTAACCTTGTTTCATCACAATCCATAACAGTAACCTTGTTTCATCACAATCTATTAATAGGTTGCACCTCCGTCACTCGGTTGCGTCATGCCATTGTTATGAACGTTCTCAAGTCATCCTCTATCAGCGGCGCCATAGTGGTGCCCTAAAGTGGTGATAAGCCCAGTCATTCTGGACGGATGCTAACTACTGTTAGTCTAAATTACACTATATTGCCTGGAGTAAAATATTTAGTAGGAGACAACTTTTCCAGCATTATTATGTCGTCAAAATTACTTTAGACAGATGCCAATGTTGTCATTTGCTAGCAAAGTTTGTCAAAAATAGCCAGCAATACTAACGTTAGCAAGCAAAAATCCTGTGGCCTCCCCTCAATCTTAGCTAGCTACCTAATGTTATACTGCATCTAAAGTTAATCTGGTTTTACCTACTAATTATTTGCCTCCTTTTGAATGTCATTGTATTTCCAAGCCACTGTAATGCACTTTTGATGAAGTCTTCATTAGCGCTCATTGACGATGCATTGAGTAGAATGCTCAGTCTGGCATCAGTCCAAAACGAATGTTCAAAACAATATTTTGACGAAACATGCAACCCATGGATAACAGTAACCTTGTTTCATCACAATCTATAACAGGAACCTTATTTCATTACAATCTATAACAGGAACCTTGTTTCATCACAATCTATATCAGGAACCTTGTTTCATCACAAACTATAACAGGGACCTTGCATCACTGTTTGCCTCCATGGAACTCTCCTACATTAGCCTGGCCCCAGATCTATTTGTGCTTTCTTGCTAGCTCCTATGGTTATTGTCATGCCAAAATGACCATAGAAGTTGGCAACAGCACAAGAGATCTTGCACCAGGTTACTTCTGTATATATTTGCCCTTAAAAATGTCATCCACAGTAGGCAGAAATAGCGCCATGGCCGCCGCCTCACCACCGTTGTTATTATTTCTATTGCAGAGCTGAGGAGCGTTGCGCAGCCTGTTAAAATAAATTGCAGCACATATTGTGCTCCTCTATCGCTCGTGCAATGATGTCCGAGGGGAAAAAACTGTTCGTTGTTTGCAGTAACTTCTTTGTTGTCGTAATATTGCAAATGGATGTGGTTGTTTCACCATGAAGGATTTCAGCTTTAAAGACCCCCATCACCATTCTAAACATATCCACCACCCATCATCATTGGATTTAGTCCGCTACATCATTTTTCTATTAGTGTAGCCCATTGATATTCTGTGTTTGTCTATCTCCAGCATAAAATCACAATCAAATGTATGCAGCAAAAGCATCAACATAATTTTCATCCAGCAATGATAAATGTAAACCTGGTTCAATATTATTGCATGGTTTCTAGCAGCTGCTCTCTGTTTGAATGAAGCAGTATAACCTTGTACGGCTATACTGACTTCCACACACTGGTCGACACACACACACACACACACTCCTCTCCTCCTGGCTGATGTATGCTAAACATGTAGCGAGAAGAGATTTGCTGAACGCCATCAAGCAAACAGACATGATTGGCCAAATAAGTATCTTTTAACCTTGATCAGAGCTGATGACTGACCTGGGTGGTGATTTGCCTGAGAGCAGCACCACAAGCAAAGTAGTGCCCCCTAGTGTCAAAGCTTCATTTTACAGCTTAATTTTATACAGTGCAAGTCTTTCATTATATTCAGATTATGATTTTAATGGTCTAGCCGGCCCGTGACCTGATTCAATACGGCCCGCGGAATCATGCTCAGATCACATAAAGAATTTGCGATAGTAAAGTTTTGAAAAACGTATTTGTTATTTAAATTAAAAGCTCAATGAACACTCGCCTTTGTGTAATGATTTAGCTCCCACCGCTTGTGGGACATTTATTTTGAAGGCCCGTATAAATAACAACTGCACGAGGACCGACAGTGACTGACAGGCTGGCACACATATCACAGTTACAAATAGTAGCTAGCTAGAAATTGCGCAAAAAAATAATTTTTCAAAGATTTCAAAGTAAAGGAAAGTAGACAATGAATGTAGGGTGTTCCAGCAAGAGTGGACATCGAAATATTTCTTTATTGAAGTATCAGGAAAGCTGTGTGCTTAGTGTGCAAAGAGAGCATCGCTGTATTGAAAGATTGATATTCTTACGAGGCATAACCCCAGACTTTGAAATTACAGAGGAGCTTGCTTCAGTGCTGTCAATGAAGAGCACAACCACAGGGAAATATGTATTGGTGGAGGTTAATAAGTGTGGGGCAAAGCTGTGGACTGAGTTTTGAAAAGTTATCCAGTGTGACCACTGATGGGTGTCCAAACTTGACAGGAAAAAATGTTGGCCGTTTGAAAAGGATACAAGATCGGGTAGCTGAGCTGAACCCAGATCAGAAAATGTTTTTCCTGCATTGTATTATTCATCAAGAGGTGCTCTGAAAATCTGGTCAAAAAATTAGGCATGTTGTGGATACAGTCACTAAAGTGGTAAACTTCATAAGAGCAAACTCTTTAAACCACAGGCAGTTTGTCTCACTGTTGGAAGAGGCAGAGTCGGGTCATGTAGATCTCCCCTACCACATAAATGTGACATGGCTGAGTTTGGGGAAGGTGCTTAAAAGGGTGTGGGACCTGATGTCGGAGATTGCTGAGTTTTTGCAAATGAAAGGAAAATATGTGGATTTCCCTCAACTGCAAGGTAAAGAATAGTTGGCTGATTTTGCCTTCACCGTGAACATTATGGCCCTCATGAATGAACTGAATTCCAAACTACAAGGGAAGGGCCTTTTTGCACATCAGATGTACAGCCTTGTCAAAACCTTCAAGGGAATATTACTCCTCCTGACCAGCCAAGTAGAAGCCAACAATCTCACCCACCTTCCGACACTACTAGTCTGTTCCCTATCAGATGACCAGCGGGAGAAGTATACATCGCTGCTGCGTGCTTTGAACGGTGAGTTCTCGTTTTGAGGATTTCAAAGTGTTGGAAAATGACATGCTGTTGGTTTCCTCTCCTTTCACCTTCAATGTGGATAATACTCCCACTGACCTGCAACTTGAGCTTATCGATCTTCAGTCTGATGCAGTGATTGGAGAACTATTTAAAATAATGTCACTGACGAGGTTCTATGCATCTCTCGATGAACAAAACTTTCCAAAGATTAGGAGTCCTGCTCAGATGTTTGTACTGTTTTAGTCAACCTATGTATGTGAACAGACATTTTCAGTATTGAAATATAACAAGTCAAGGCACAGATCATCTCTTACTGACTCTCAGCAATCCTGCGCATAGCGACGTCAGAAACTATACCTGACTTTACTGCTTTAGTCAATGCCCATCAGAGACTTCACTCCTCACACTGATTCAGTAGTTTAAATGTAATGTTGAGCTTTCCCTCTTTCTTGTTGTTTGTTTTTGTTTATACCCGTTAACAAGAGTTTTGTCCATGGTGCTGAATGCACAGTGTACTTTTTCCTCTGTGTAGTTCATTGCATGTTTAATAATGAAAATACCTACCAAAAGGAGAACATGGATGTGGTTTATTTTTGTGTATGTTAAAAAAGTAAAATAAGTAGCATATCTGGATGTGATTTACAGTAGATATATATGTCAACACAGTCATGCACATGATGTATAATCCTGTAAATGCAAAAATATATTCTAATGTGGCCCTACATGGAAAATAATTGCCTAGGCCTGGTCTAGCAGCATAGCCGCGGGAAGATGTTTGGAGGTGGGGCCCAGGGGGGAAAAAAATGTTTTGCCCGCGCTACAGACGACTATATCAGTCCACTAATAGAGGACTAGTAAAGATCCAGCGCACTACTTTTGTGAAGAAAAAAATACAAATAAAGTGGTATAAATATTTTGGGGATTTCCGATTCTTCAGGGGGTGCTGCAGCACCCCTTCTTGCCCGCGGCTATGGCTAGCACAGGATTTCCCAAACTCGGTCCTCGGGACCCCAAGTGTGGCATGTTTTGCCCCGAACACTACACAGCTGATTTGAATTATCAAAGCGTGATGATTAGTTGATTATTTGAATCAGCTGTGCAGTGCTTGGGCAAAAAACTAAACGTGCTCCCCTTGGAGTCCCAAGGACCGAGTTTGGGAAACACTGGGCTAGCAGGTCATTCTAAATTCATTAGAATGGCACGAAGTGAATACAGCAGTATCTGACCAATCCAGGCCTTCTCCTCTGTAGTCTGTGTGGTTGTGTCCCTCTTTAAAAGAAAAACTGCAATAACAAAACAAAAACTAAGTGAAGCACACTTTAACCTCAGTGACCAGTGCTAGTAATTGAATAGGAAACTATTTGAGCATAGCTAACTCAACCAACCACAACACTCTCACTGTCCTCAATAAGAAGCTTCACTATGTCCTCAATAAGAAGCTTCACTATGTTCTCAATAAGAAGCTTCACTATGTCCTCAGTAAGAAGCTTCACTATGTTCTCAATAAGAAGCTTCACTATGTCCTCAGTAAGAAGCTTCCCTATGTTCTCAATAAGAAGCTTCACTATGTCCTCAGTAAGAAGCTTCACTATGTCCTCAATAACAAGCTTCATTATGTCCTCAAAAAGAAGCTTCACTATGTCCTCATTCAATGTTGTGTATTAGTCGTTTCCCCACAGCAGGTATAGCAATACATATTCCTGTTAAAACAAAACCACATTCTGTGTGTTTTTAGTCTTTTCATGTTTATTGTAATTTACTCGAGGCTGCCCTATGTATATTGTACTCTTGCTTGTTGCGTTGAGTGGCGTGCTGTGGCTCTGAGACAGAAAAGAAAAAGTTTAAGAACGTGAACGCCATGATAAGGAGGTTTAATTTTGCAGTTATGGGGCTGGTTTGATGCCGGCCGGTGGACTCATAGGATTCAAGCAATGGACTGAGGGTAAAAAATGAGTCTCGGAGGCGGCCTTGATCGGTGTTCCATAAATCAAGGTAAAAACTCCTATCCAGCCCACCGGACAGGAGCCATCGGCAGCTCACACACTATTCCCTCCCATCTCCTACTTTGGGGAATAGGTTCATGCAGTACGCTGTGTAGATATTATGGCAAGGCTCTCCGCTGTGGAATTGTATTGTTGTATTAGGGAGGCTTGACTATGGCCCCTTTCAGAGATAAGGTCGTCCTATTCAAATGGTAAACGGTTTCTTCAAGTCATGGGTTGAGGTGTAGAGCCTGGAATAAAGGAAAAGACATGGGAAAAATTTGAAGTATATGTATTTGTTTTCTTCAATAGACGTCCTCAAGATGACTAGAAAACTCAATAGAGGGTAAGCTTCCCTCCACGTATACAGTACAAAGACATGGTAATATTGCCTCCACGTATACAGTACAAAGACATGGTAATATTGCCTCCGCGTATACAGTACAAAGAGATGGTAATATTGCCTCCACGTATACAGTACAAAGACATGGTAATATTCCCTCCACGTATACAGTAGAAAGAGATGGTAATATTGCCTCCACGTATACAGTACAAAGACATGGTAATATTCCCTCCACGTATACAGTACAAAGAGATGGTAATATTCCCTCCACGTATACAGTACAAAGAGATGGTTAGCTTCCCTCCACATATACAGTACAAAGAGATGGTTAGCTTCCCTCCACGTATAGAGTACAAAGAGATGGTTAGCTTCCCTCCACGTATACAGTACAAAGACATGGTAATATTGCCTCCACGTATACAGTACAAATACATGGTAATATTCCCTCTGCGTATACAGTACAAAGAGATGGTAATATTCCCTCTGCGTATACAGTACAAAGAGATGGTAATATTCCCTCCACGTATACAGTACAAAGACATGGTAATATTCCCTCTGCGTATACAGTACAAAGACATGGTAATATTCCCTCTGCGTATACAGTACAAAGAGATGGTTAGCTTCCCTCCGCGTATACAGTACAAAGAGATGGTAATATTCCCTCCACGTATACAGTACAAAGAGATGGTTAGTTTCGCTCCACGTATAGAGTACAAAGAGATGGTTAGCTTCCCTCCACGTATACAGTACAAAGAGATGGTTAGCTTCCCTCCACGTAAACAGTACAAAGAGATGGTTAGTTTCGCTCCACGTATAGAGTACAAAGAGATGGTTAGCTTCCCTCCACGTATAGAGTACAAAGAGATGGTAATATTCCCTCCACGTATACAGTACAAAGAGATGGTTAGTTTCGCTCCACGTATAGAGTACAAAGAGATGGTTAGCTTCCCTCCACGTATACAGTACAAAGAGATGGTTAGCTTCCCTCCACGTAAACAGTACAAAGAGATGGTTAGCTTCCCTCCACGTATACAGTACAAAGACATGCGTGAATATTATTCACAATCCGACCTCTATCCTAAAAGATCAATAATATTTGTACTATAATATTTGTACAAACAGAGAGGAACAAAAGGTAAACAAATTGGTTTGCTTTACAGATAATTTTGCCATGGGGTGGGGAGACGGTTTCGCAGTTTTAAAAGCAAATTTACTGCAATTCTAAACATTTTGCCATGACTTAAGCCATGCTAATATGATATCTGAATGAGAGTGACTAACAAAATCAATGTGGGCCCCTGGGCGCGTGCGCTGCATGCCAGGTCGGTAATCAGGACATGATTACTACAAGTTTAGATAGCTGGCAAGACTAACTACACTAATGAACTTTTTAAAATTGTCTTTACTGGCATAGGCTAATTACAGTACCTTCAGAAAGTATTCACACCCCTTGGCTTTTTCCACATCGTTGTGTTACAATTTGTATTTATAAAAAATGTATTCAAAATTAAAAGCTGAAATGTCTTGAGTCAATAAGTATTCAACTCCTTTGTTATGCCAAGCCTAAATATGTTCAAGAGTAAAAATTCACATAAAATGTTTTTGCTTAACAAGTCCCATAAGTTGCATGAACTCTGTGTGCAATAATAGTGTTTAACATGCTTTTTTAATGACTACCTCATCTCTGTACCCCACACATACAATTATCTGTAAGGTACGTCAGAGGTGCAGTACATTTCAAACACAGATTCAACCACAAAGACCAGGGAGGTTTTCCAATGACTCGCAAAAAATGACACTTCATGGTAGAAAGGTTAATAAAAGAAGACATTGAATATTTTTTAAATTTGATTTAACCTTTATTTAACCAGGTAGACCAGTTGAGAACAAGTTCTCATTTACAAGTAGTGTGACAAAAAACAACAACACAGAGTTACACATGAGATAAACAAAAGTACAGTAAATAACAATAGAAAAATCTATATACATTGTGTGCAAATGGAGTAAGGAGGTAAAGCAATAAATAGGCCATAGTAGCGAAGTAATGACAATTTAGCAAATTAACACTGGAGTGATAGATGTGCAGGTGATGATGTGCAAGCAGAAATACTGGTGTGCAAAAGAGCAAAAAAAGTAAATAAAAACAATATGGGGATGAGGTAGGTAGTTGGATGGGCTATTTACAGATGGGCTGTGTACAGCTGCAGCGATGGGTGAGCTGCTCAGATAGCTGATGCTTAAAGTTAGTGAGGGAGATATAAGTCTCCTACTTCAGCGATTTTTGCAATTCGTTCCAGTCATTGGCAGCAGAGAACTGCAAGGAAAGGAGGCCAAAGCAGGTGTTGGCTTTGGGGATGACCAGTGAGATATACCTGCTGGACCGCCTGCTACGGGTGGGTGTTGTTATGGTGACCAGTGAGCTGAGATAAGGCGGAGCTTTACCTAGCAAAGACTTATAGTTGACCTGGAGTCAGTGGGCATGGCGACGAATATGTAGCAAGAGCCAGCCAACAAGAGCATACAGGTCGCAGTGGGGGGTGGTATATGGGGCTTTGGTGATGAAACGGATGGCACTGTGATATACTGCATCCAGTTTGCTGAGTAGAGTGTAGGAGGCTGTTTTGTAAATGACATCGCCAAAGTCGAGGATCAGTAGGATAGTCAGTTTTGGCAGCGGGAGTGAAGGAGGCTTTGTTGCGAAATAGGCATTTAATTTTGGATTGGAGATGCGTAATGTGAGTCTGGAAGGAGAGTTTACAGTCTAGCCAGACACCTAGGTATTTGTAGTTGTCCACATATTCTAAGTCAGAAACGTACAGAGTAGTGATGCTAGTCGGGCGGGCGGGTGCGGGTAGCGATCGTTAGAAGAGCATGCATTTAGTTTTACTAGCGTTTAAGTGCAGTTGGAAGCCATGGAAGGAGTGTTGTATGGCATTGAAGCTCGTTTGGAGGTTTGTTAACACAGTGTCCAAAGAAGGGCCAGATGTATACAGAATGGTGTCATCTGCGTAGAGGTGGATCCCTTTGAAGAGGGGGATGACCGCGGCAGCTTTCCAATCTTTAGGAATCTCGGACGATACAAAAGAGAGGTTGAACAGACTAGTATTAGGGGTTGCAACAATGGCGGCAGATAATTTTAGAAAGAGAGGGTCCAGATTGTCTAGCCCAGCTGATTTGTACGGGTCCAGGTTTTGCAGCTCTTTCAGAACATCTGCTATCTGGTTTGGGTGAAGGAGAAGCTGGGGAGGCTTGCGCAAGTAGCTGCAGGGGGTGCGGAGCTGATGGCAAGGGTTGGGGTAGCCAGGAGGAAAGCATGGCCAGCCGTAGAGAAATGCTTCTTGAAATTCTCGATTATCGTGGATTTATCGGTGGTAACAGTGTTTCCTAGCCTCAGAGCAGTGAGCAGCTGGGAGGAGGTGCTCTTATTCATGGACTTTACAGAATATCCCTTTGATCATGGTGAAGTTATTAATTACACTTTGGATGGTGTATCAATACACCTAGTCACTACAAAGATACAGACATCCTTCCTAACTCAGTTGCCGAAGAGGAAGGAAACCGCTCAGGGATTTCACCATGATGCCAATGGGGACTTTTAAACAGTTACAGAGTTTAATGGCTGTGATGATTGGAGAAAACTGAAGATGGATCAACAACGTTGTAGTTACTCCACAAAGCTAACGTAACAGAGTGAAAAAAAGCCTGCACAGAATAAAAAATATTCCAAATCATGCATCCTGTTTGCAACAAGGCACTAAAGTAATTTTGACAAAAATGTGGCAAAGCAATTCACTTTTTGTCCTGAAGTGTTACGTATGTTTGGTGCAAATCCAATACAACACATGGCTGAGTACCACTCTCCATATTTTTAATCATAGTGATGACTGCATCATGTTATGGGTATTCTTGTAATAGTTAAGGACTGGGGAGTTTTTCAGGATAAAAAAGAAATGGAATGGAGCTATAAGCACAGGCAGAATTCTAGAAGAAATCCTAGTTCGGTCTGCTTTCTACCAGACACTGGGAGATTAATTCACCTTTCTGCAGGACAATAACTTAAAACACAAGGCCAAATCTACACTGGAGTTGCTTACCAAGTAGACAGTGAATCTTCCTGACTGGCCGAGTTACAGTTTTGACTTAAATGTACTCAATCTAAATCTATGGCAAGACCTGAAATGGTTGTCTATCAATGATCAACAACCATTTTGACAGAACAGAAAATAATAATGGGCAAATGTTGCACAATCCAGGTGTGGAAAGCTCTTAGGGACTTACACAGAAAGACTCACAGCTGTAATCGCTGCCAAAGGTGCTTCTACAAAGTATTGAATATTGTGAATACTTATGTAAATTAGATATTTCTGTATTTCTTTTAAAATACATTTGCAAAAATGTCTAAAACCATGTTTTCACTTTGTCATTATGTGATATCGTTTGTAACGGTAGCTAACACTGTTCCATACAGATTTTGTGTACCGCGGCATTCAAACGAGGCTGCGATGAAAATTAATGGGACTGTAGCAACTGTGTTGGCATCAAAATCTAGGGCGTTGATTGACATGGTAATGGACCAATAGAAAAGTTGAAAATACTGACCCCTCTGACGCTGTGCGATACATTGTGACATATCACAATGTATCGTATACGTCACACATTATGCAACACATTGTGTGCCGTACAGCGTCTTTCCACCAGGGGTAGCGCCTCTCTTGAAGATTTAAAAACAAGTGAAAGGGACAGGGAAAGGGGGATATCTCGTCAATTGTACAACTGAATGTATTCTTTTTTCGCGTAATCACTGCAAGCCATCATGACTCTCAAAAGTCGCAACAGCCTCAGTTTACTTGTGAAGTTAACTTTAGCCCGACCTAAAAACCCTATTCAAATTCGACACAAACCTTCAAATGTAGTATTTTTTAAATACATTTTCTTTTTATACCTTTTTCGGTATATAATGACACGTTATATAAACTCTTTATAGTGTTTTATAAACATTTTAGAGGTGATAAGTTGGACAAATCGGGTGAAAAAATCAGTTTCCCAACACGACATATCTCCCCCTTTCACTATTACTCAGTAGCCTTCGCTTCCCCCTCACAAGTTTTAAAAAGACCAAGCGGAGCTCCATTGCATTCTTCAATCATGCAGAGACAGGTAGCATGAAGGTCATGTCATTGATTTTGCTGGAAAACAGAAAAATTGTGCTTTACAAATCTATTCATATTACACTTGACCTGGAAGTATACATTTTTGTGGACGCTAAAATACGGTCACGTGTAAGAAACACTGTCATGTACGGACGTTTGTTAGTTATCGTTAGATGGGTGAGAGAGAAAAATCGATACTGAACAAAAATGTTGGTCCCATGTTTCATGAGCTGAAATAAAAGAGTTAGGTAAATCAGCTTTTAGTTATTTTGCACTGTGTTTGTGGAACTATCGTCAAAATGTTCTTAAATGTTTTGGTGCCTCTAGGGCAATTCAGAAAGCTGATTGAGGACCTTATTGCTGATGAATGTGTTAGTTTTTTATCAGCGTGTTTTTCTGTAAAAAAGACCTTGGTCTCAGTATGACTCCCTAATAAAATAAAGGATAAAAAAATATATTTTTGAATGACATGATGCATAAGACCAGAGACCTGCTGCTTAACTTTCTCCCAGACAACTTCCCCCTTAATCACTTTATCCTGGCGCCAGGTCTGGGCTTGTATCGTTTTTTTATCAGTCTAACCATCATCCGCTCAGCCTTCAGGAGGACAAATGACCCGGAACAGGCAAGGAAAATATATTTCACCCCTAGCTTTATATTGTAACCTCAACTCACCTGTCATTTAATGATGTTCAGGTTGTAAAGCTGGTTGTAATGGTGTCATTTCAGTTTTGCCTGCTGAGAAGCTGTATGGAAGAAAGACATCTCTCTGTAGTCAATTATTGGGTTATACACTGAACAAAAATATAAACGCAACATGTAAAGTGTTGGTCCCATGTTTCATGAGCTGAAATAAAAGATCCCAGAAATATTCCATGTGCATGGCATATCGAGAAGCTAATTAAACAGCATGATCATTACACAGGTGCCCCTTCTGCTGGGGACAATAAAAGGGCACTCTAAAATGTGCAGTTTTGTCACACAACACAACTCCACAGATGCAAACCACGTGTATTTAATAATAATGTTTTTTTTAAACATTTTTTTAAACAAGGCAAGTCAGTAAAGAACAAATTCTTATTTACAATGACGGCCTAGGAACAGTGGGTTAACTGCCTTGTTCAGGGGCAGAATGACAGATTTTTACCTCGTCAACTCAGGGATTCTGCTACGGACCCCTCCGGGAACTTTAATCATGCACACATGTCCCCTATTCCCACTGATTAGTATTTGTATATATGTGCCCTTTGGTTTCCATGGTCTTGTCAATTATTGTTACAATGTCCGTTGGTGCGTGTGAGTACCTGTGCTGCGTGTTTTGGGCTTTCGTGCCCTTGTGGATTGCGTACATGATTACGGGTCTCATCCCGTGTGATAATCATTGTGCAATCATTGTGCATATTTATGCGAGGTACTCCTCGCCCTTTTGTTTGGGTTTCAACCCTGTATTTTGTGTACGTGTTTGTTTGGTCTTCGTCCCCGTGCCCTTGCACGGCGTAATTTGGGGTATAATTTTTTTAAACTATTACGCATTCCTGCGCCTGTCTCCCGACTCAACCATACCAATGTGACAGATTCGATCTAGCAACCTGTCGGTTTCTAGCCCAATGCTCTAACCACTAGGCTACCTGCCGCTCCGTGTATGGTGTGGTGTGGGAGAGCAGTTTGCTGATGTCAATGTTGTGAACAGAGTGCCCCATGGTGTCAGTGGGTTTGTGGTATGGGCAGGCATAAGCTACAGACAATGAACACAATAGCATTTTATGGATGACAATTTGAATGTACAGAGATACCGTGACAAGATCCTGAGGCCCATTGTTATGCCATTCATCCACCGCCATCACCTCATGTTTCAGCATGATAATGTGCAGCCCCATGTTGCAAGGATCTGTTCACAATTCCTGGAAGCTGAAAATGTCCCAGGTCTTCCATTGTATGTATACACACAAGACATTTCACCCATTGAGCATGTTTTGGATGCTCTGGATTGACGTGTACAACAGCGTGTTCCAGTTCCCGCCAATATTCAGCAACTTTGCACAGCCATTGCAAAGGAGTGGGACAACATTCCACTGGCCAAAATCAACAGCCTCATCAACTCTAAGCGAAGGAGATGTGTCGTTCTGCATGAGGCAAATGGTGGTTACACCATATGCTGACTGGTTTTCTGATCCACGCCCCTACCTTTTTTTGTGACCCACAGATGTACAGTGGGGCAAAAAAGTATTTAGTCAGCCACCAATTGTGCAAGTTCTCCCACTTAAAAAGATGAGAGGCCTGTAATTTTCATCATAGGTACACTTCAACTATGACAGACAAAATTAATCCAGAAAATCACATTGTAGGTTTTTTAATGAATTTATTTGCAAATGATGGTGGAAAATAAGTATTTGGTCAATAACAAAAGTTTATCTCAATACTTTGTCATTGCCAACAAAGGGTATATACAGAGGTCAAACATTTTCTGTAAGTCTTCACAAGGTTTTCACACACTGTTGCTGGTATTTTGGCCCATTCCTCCATGCAGATCTCCTCTAGAGCAGTGATGTTTTGGGGCTGTTGCTGGGCAACACAGACTTTCAACTCCCTCCAAAGATTTTCTACGGGGTTGAGATCTGGAGACTGGCTAGGCCACTCCAGGACCTTGAAATACTTCTTACGAAGCCACTCCTTCGTTGCCCGGGCGGTGTGTTTGGGATCATTGTCATGCTGAAAGACCCAGCCACGTTTCATCTTCAATGCCCTTGCTGATGGAAGGAGGTTTTCACTCAAAATCTCACGATACATGGCCCCATTCATTCTTTCCTTTACACGGATTAGTCGTCCTGGTCCCTTTGCAGAAGAACAACCCCAAATCATGATGTTTCCACCCCCATACTTCACAGTAGGTATGGTGTTTTTTGGATGCAACTCAGCATTCTTTGTCCTCCAAACACGACGAGTTGAGTTTTTACCAAAAAATTATATTTTGGTTTCATCTGACCATATGACATTCTCCCAATCTTCTTCTGGATCATCCAAAATGCTCTCTAGCAAACTTCAGACGGGCCTGGACATGTACTGGCTTAAGCAGGGGGACACGTCTGGCACTGCAGGATTTTAGTCCCTGGCGGCGTAGTGTGTTACTGATGGTAGGCTTTGTTACTTTGGTCCCAGCTCTCTGCAGGTCATTCACTAGGTCCCCCTGTGTGGTTCTGGGATTTCTGCTCACCGTTCTTGTGATCATTTTGACCCCACGGGGTGAGATCTTGCGTGGAGCCCCAGATCGAGGGAGATTTTCAGTGGTCTTGTATGTCTTCCATTTCCTAATAATTGCTCCCACAGTTGATTTCTTCAAACCAAGCTGCTTACCTATTGCAGATTCAGTCTTCCCAGCCTGGTGCAGGTCTACAATTTTGTTTCTGGTGTCTTTTGACAGCTCTTTGGTCTTGCCCATAGTGGAGTTTGGAGTGTGACTGTTTGAGGTTGTGGACAGGTGTCTTTTATACTGATAACAAGTTCAAACAGGTGCCATTAATACAGGTAATACAGTGGAGGACAGAGGAGCCTCTTAAAGAAGAAGTTACAGGTCTGTGAGAGCCAGAAACTTTGCTTGTTTGTAGGTGACCAAATACTTATTTTCCACCATAATTTGCAAATAAATTCATTAAAAATCCTACAATGTGATTTTCTGGAGAAACAAATTCTAATTTTGTCTGTCATAGTTGAAGTGTACCTATGATGAAAATTACAGGCCTCTCTCATATTTTTAAGTGGGAGAACTTGCACAATTGGTGGCTGACTAAATACTTTTTTGCCCCACTGTATATCTGTATTCCTAGTCATGTGAAATCCATAGATTAGGGTCTAATGAATTGATTTCAATTGACTGATTTCCTTGTATAAACTGTAACTCAACAAAATCTTTGAAATTGTTGCATGTTGTGTTTATATTTTTGTTCATTATATATTTGGATAAATGTATGAGTATTCTTGGTATGTTCATTGCTGGCACTCAGCGGTACTGTAACGCGGCATAGTACCAGAACTCAGGACTTACAGATGAAAGAGTGAGAGGAAGTGGAACACTCTCGCTCATTGTCAGAACAGACTGAACAGACTGAATGGGCTGATGCAGTTCCCTGAAAAATAATGGAGGGAATGGGACAAGGAGAGAGAGTGAGAAATGGAAGCAGAGGGAGAGAATAGTCCTTAACATGGCTCGTTGAGGGGGTGACTACGATATCCAACAGGCCTGGGAACTTAGTATTTCTGAATCATTTGGCATCAAAACACTTTTTGGACAGATTTACTATGCGATTGCAAAGCTTGAATTTGCTTGTTTTTAAGGAAATTGAACTTGGAGTACAGAACAAAAATAAAAGAATGAGGAGAAGGTATAATATAAGCAAATAGTTACATTTTAGATTTGTCCTTGGTGTTTTATCCCTTACTGAGAAAAGCATTGCAAACACATAATAAATATGTTTCAATAATAATCCTTGGATTGGAAAGTAGCCTGAAGCTTTTCTTCAGTTCATTGAAAGCTAGCCTGGTGGCCACAGTAGCGCTGACTGTGGATGTGCATATTATTATCTCATTCTAATGAAGCTGTCATCTACAGTTAGAAAGGGAAAAATGACTTGCCTGAAGCGTCAATTAAGCACACAGTGGTATGAAGCATACAGTCTGTAGAGTTCAGAAGAGATTATGGAAGAGTGAATAGTACAAGATCATAGTATGCATAAAAGGTTAAGTGTGAATATTCATAAGGTAAATGGTCTTTGAAGAGTTGTTGGAAAGGGGAACATCTATTGCACTCTAAACATTCAATCTCTCTCACACGCATGCATGCACACAGTCACGCACAAATACACACACCTGTCTTCCTGTGATCTGTAGGGAGGGAGGGATGTTGCCCAGAGCAGGAGGCTGAATGAATAAGACATGGTGCAGGAGTAGAGGTGAGGATCAGAAGGGGAAGCGAGCACCCTAGGCTAACGCAGAGCCAGTGAAGGGAGCCCTGATGGAGAGGTGAGGAGGGAGAAGGAGGAGGACAAGATGGAGTACAGTAGAGTGACAGAAAGCAAGACTAAAAATGCCCTTGGTGATATGAAAGAGGGATGGATAGATGGCAGGAGTCAGTGAAAGAGAGAAAGCCCTGAGAAAGACGACAGGGGATGTTTGGGTCTGTATAGCGAGAGAGGGGGAGTGGTGGATGTTGAAGGTGGAAATGATGGACTGTTGGGGTGGACAGTAATGCCATAAAGGCAGTGCATGGTCGGAAGGAGAAGATGAAGTGATCTCAGGTGACTGGAAGGGTGGACAACTGAAAAAATGCAGCATTGAGACGGAGAAAGATTGGACTATGAGGGAGGGAAAAAGACAAGCGGACAGATGGTTGAAAAATATGGGCAGCCAAGTGTTTGTTTAGGGTGAAATTAGGTGAGAACAGATCAAAACCGGAAGTAGAAGAGATGGAAAGATGACAGGGGGAGAAGAGATGGAAAGAGGATAGGAGGAGAAGAGATGGAAAGATGACAGGGGGGAAAAGAGATTGAAAGAGGATAGGAGGAGAAGAGATGGAAAGAGGATAGGAGGGAGAAGAGATTGAAAGAGGATAGGAGGAGAAGAGATGGAAAGAGGATAGGAGGGAGAAGAGATTGAAAGAGGATAGGAGGAGAAGAGATGGAAAGATGACAGGGGGAGAAGAGATGGAAAGAGGATAGGAAGGAGAATAGATTGAAAGATGATGGGAGGAGAAGAGATGGAAAGATGACAGGGGAGAAGAGATGGAAAGAGGATAGGAGGAGAAGAGATGGAAAGAGGATAGGAGGGAGAGAGATTGAAAGAGGATAGGAGGAGAAGAGATGGAAAGAGGATAGGATGGAGAAGAGATTGAAAGAGGATAGGAGGAGAAGAGATGGAAAGATGACAGGGGGGAGAAGAGATGGAAAGAGGATAGGAAGGAGAATAGATTGAAAGATGATGGGAGGAGAAGAGATGGAAAGATGACAGGGGGAGAAGAGATGGAAAGAGGATAGGAGGAGAAGAGATGGAAAGAGGATAGGAGGATGGAAATATGAGAAGAGATTGAAAGAGGATAGGAGGAGAAGAGATGGAAAGAGGATAGGAGGGAGAAGAGATTGAAAGAGGATAGGAGGAGAAGAGATGGAAAGATGACAGGGGGGAGAAGAGATGGAAAGAGGATAGGAAGGAGAATAGATTGAAAGATGATGGGAGGAGAAGAGATGGAAAGATGACAGGGGGAGAAGAGATGGAAAGAGGATAGGAGGAGAAGAGATGGAAAGAGGATAGGAGGGAGAAGAGATTGAAAGAGGATAGGAGGAGAAGAGATGGAAAGAGGATAGGAGGGAGAAGAGATTGAAAGAGGATAGGAGGAGAAGAGATGGAAAGATGACAGGGGGGAGAAGAGATGGAAATAGGATAGGAGGGAGAAGAGATTGAAAGAGGATAGGAGGAGAAGAGATGGAAAGAGGATAGGAGGGAGAAGAGATTGAAAGAGGATAGGAGGAGAAGAGATGGAAAGATGACAGGGGGGAGAAGAGATGGAAAGAGGATAGGAGGGAGAAGAGATTGAAAGAGGATAGGAGGAGAAGAGATGGAAAGATGACAGGGGGGAGAAGAGATGGAAAGAGAATAGGAGGAGAAGAGATGGAAAGAGGATAGGAGGAGAAGAGATGGAAAGATGACAGGGGGAGAAGAGATGGAAAGAGGATAGGAGGAGAAGAGATGGAAAGATGACAGGGGGGAGAAGAGATGGAAAGAGGATAGGAGAGAGAAGAGATTGAAAGAGGATAGGAGGAGAAGAGATGGAAAGATAGGAGGAAAAGATTTGGAAAGAGGATAGGAGGGAGGATAAGAGATGGAAAGAGGATAGGAGGAGAAGAGCTGGAAAGCGGATAGGAGGAGAAGAGTTGGAAAGAGGATATATACGAGGAGAAGAGATAGAAAGAGGATAGGAGGAGAAGAGTTGGAAAGAGGATAGCTTAACTTAGGTTTAGCTTTACATGGATGCAAAATAGGGAAAAGTAATAGCATACAAGAGGATTGGATTGGATTTATAGAATGCTTTCCTAAATGCTCTTAAGTGCTTTACATTGATATGATGGAAATGTGCTGATGCAAAGGATAGAAAAAGAAAAGTAGGTATGGAGTGAGGCAAAAGAGGTAGATATTCAGGACAGAGTCTGAATGGTAGACTGCCACACTGGAGGTGGAAGAGCAAAGACTGTATAGGACATGAGGACAGACCCAAACTATCCTAGAGGGAATGAGTGATTACAGAAGAAGGACCAAACAGAGAAGACAGAGTGAGAGACAGGAGCGATGACAACTCCAGCGGAGGAGTGAGCAAGATGAGACTCCTGTCTATAAACCTGGGGAGAGGACAGGTCAGGTGTAGAGTACACAGCCAATCGCTGAACACAGAAGGTCACTTTTAACTGGAACAATGAACATCAAACAAATACATTCAAAACGCAAAGAGGATCATTTATAGGTGTGCTAAACAAGGTCAAAGGAATATATTAAAGTGCAGAGAGAAGCAATTGAGCATGTAACGTCCTGATTGTTGTTCATTACTATTGCAAAATGATCCACAGTAATGCGGTAGTTTTCAATCTTTCATCTTGATACAAGGCTGTGAATAGTGCAGTGAAGGGAAGTGCTATCGATAGCATAGCGCTCAGCATTTGGCCGGTGAATTCTAAAAACCCAGAATTGTCACTCTTTCACACCAACTTTTTGAATGAATGTCATTATGGTGGTAATTTTGTCACCTCTTATGGACAATTAGTTATTCTAGCAGATAATGAATTCTCCCAATAACAATCTGTCCCCAATTAACACTCAACCAAAGCCATATTCTCAGCTCTCATGGCTATTGACTGAAACAACATTCAAAAATGGGCTTTTATCGTCCATGTCCGATAAAGGGCAAAGTCATTGTGAAGATGAGAACAACTTTTATCTCTCTATTGCAATGTTCTACTCTCTCTGGAGTGGGCCTTTGCGACTGCAGGCATCTTGGTATAGAATCTAGGAGCTAGGACAGACGTAGTCAATATAACTATTTGTTTAGTACTTTTGAAATGTACAGTGACAAAATTCAGAACATGGGCCGTTCTTATCGTGCTCTCCCTGTACACCAAGTTAGAACCGTAGGATAAATAAAGGGGGTATATAAGCAGACAATGAAAGCTCTTACAATATTCAATGATTACCTTTCTCTAAAACAGGTTATAGGCTACAGTAGAACAGTCAGAACAGGAGGTGAAATTAATAGGGGTAAATAGACCAAATTATCTGTGTGATTGTACATGGACTACTAACAGCTTACTACACAACATACACATAGTATTACTTTCTTAGTTACAGTATACATATCTCCCTGGCAATTTACATAATTTATGAAGCCGCATACAATACATTTTTGGACTCATGTTGTTGTGCTCGGCTCACTTGAACACAAAGGTGGCTTGGCCGGTCCTCCAGGTTAACAGTTGTTTTGAGCGTGACATAAATCATACTTCATTGACAGCATGGCCAATGTTGGATGTTTATCATTTTAAACTTGGAAAAGATCCCCTTAATCCCAGATTTGGGAACACACAGCCACTGTCCCTGATTCCTTCCAAGCCACTCGTTGAATTTGCGATTTCCAACTAAAATGTTTATGTCCAATGGCCGATGAGCACAGATACGTTTTATCTATAATTTCTCTTCATTTTTTCTTAAAAATGATATGCCAGTAGACTGTCGACTTGATTCATGATGATGACTGCTAGCTAAGATTGTGAAAGAATGATGTTGACATGATCAGTCCAAGCCTCTGTACATATAACGTGATTTGACGTCATCTTATCTGTGGCCAATGACCTTGAGCCTTCTTGGATGGGCACTTCTATGGCAACAGCCGAAGGGCTAGAATTTCCAATGTCTCCTCTTACACTTGGCAGTGACGTAAAGTCTCCATGAGTGACAGAACACTGAGCCAATCACGGCACAAAGCTCCATATTTTCTGCTGGCTTGCCCTACCATCACAGAAAGCACTGAGTTAGGCTGAAACACCTGCCTTTTGGAGCTGCCTTACTCAAGAAAACAATTATATACTGTATATTATTCATAAATTGTTTGCAAACTGATATGTGACACCTATTAATTCCAAAATAACATGCAAAACAGAGAGCCCAAATGCCCTGAATGACGGATCGCCACTGCTCCCACTGGAAATCCCACTTCTAACATCAATGTAGAGAATCCCACTTCTAACATCAATGTAGAGAATCCCACTTCTGACATCAATGTAGAGAATCCCACTTCTAACATCAATGTAGAGAATCCCACTTCTAACATCAATGTAGAGAATCCCACTTCTAACATCAATGTAGAGAATCCCACTTCTGACATCAATGTAGAGAATCCCACTTCTGACATCAATGTAGAGAATCCCACTTCTAACATCAATGTAGAGAATCCCACTTCTGACATCAATGTAGTGAATCCCACTTCTGACATCAATGTAGAGAATCCCACTTCTAACATCAATGTAGTGAATCCCAGTTCTAACATCAATGTAGAGAATCCCACTTCTAACATCAATGTAGAGAATCCCACTTCTGACATCAATGTAGAGAATCCCACTTCTGACATCAATGTAGTGAATCCCACTTCTGACATCAATGTAGAGAATCCCACTTCTAACATCAATGTAGTGAATCCCAGTTCTAACATCAATGTAGAGAATCCCAGAATCACTCTGAGTCCAAACACTTTGTCTCTGATATTTTATTTTTGCAAGTGTCCACCTTACGTACGATTGCAAGGATATTGCACATTGGACTATTATCAGGCATTATGAAAATCTTGAACTAGCATTTGTGAAATAATCTTTCTTGCTCTGTTTCTTTGCTCTCCCTCTGTTGTACAGGTAATGAGCTACTCTATCGCACACGTGAGGGGGATGTTGTCAGGTTCAACATGGAGACATACGAGAGGACGGTATTGGTGCACAACAAAAAGTTTGTGAGTCTCTCCAACTTTCTCATATTTCCACAGTAGATGCATCCCAATAGGCCAAAGAACAGACTGTGGTTTTTGCATGAAATGAATTCAAACTTTTCTTTTTGCGTCAGCATATCAAAGCACCCAAAGCTCTTATTGTGAAGCCTACTGAAACGATACATCATTAGCACATCGTTTGATCTGGCTCGTTATCATTTGGGTTCGCTGCGCATCAAATGTTTTTGAAGAAAATGCAACATCAGTGTCGAAAATGGCGGAGGTGACGACGCACAGTATGTTCGTCCCTCCGAAATCAGAAAGAGCCGCGACAAGATTAATGCGTCTGCCGACCAAGTCCACGCCGAGCAATCCGTCAAATGCAGTCATTTAAGGATCGCCTTAATGAAAAAAACACTACGCATGGTTAAAGGTCTCATCTTTTGTGTTTTCTCTCTGCTTTACAGGAAATGTACAAAGCCAGCAAGTATGAAGTGTCTCCTGACATGAAGCATGTGCTACTCGCCTACAACATGGCACCAGTGAGCTCCTTCATTTGTTTGCTTGTTTTTTGAATTAGCAGAGTGACAGGCACATACTTCAGTGGGCTCTGAGGGGAAACGTGGCGAGGCGGTGGGGGAGAAAAGTAATCATGGCGTCCGGATAGAGGACTGTCGCACCCCGCTACCTCTCAGCCACTATAGAGAGAGAACAGCTGAGTTGAACTGTACTCTTCAGAGAGGGACCAAAACACAAACAAACCCCATAACACAGCCGAGAAAGGGGGATGAGGAAGGGATGGAGGAAATGGGAAAACAAAGAGAGGGAATGGGAAAACAAATGGAGGGAATGGGGCAAGCCTGAGAGTAGAGAGATTTGGGGTAGCAAGAGTGTGAGAGAGGGAGGGGAGGAAAGGATAAAGAGAGGGATGGGAGGTTTTTCTGCTACAGCGGTTACTGCATTATGTAATGGCTAAGGTAGTTAACTCAGCTGGAAGATTACTGCAATGTGAGATCCAGGACACAGAGTCTGAAAAAGAATCAGCATGTCAGGGAATAGAATCCCATTGGCTCAGAAAGACACAGAGAGAGTAGACACTGTTACAGTAGGGAGGAAAAGGTGTAGACCTGGGTTAACCTTGCCATATATATCAGGAACAGTGTGGTATCAGGAACAGTGTGCTATCAGGAACAGTGTGCTATCAGGAACAGTGTGCTATCAGGAACAGTATGCTATCAGGAACAGTGAAGTGTCACCAAAAGTGCAAGACTGGGAAAGTGTAATGGCACAGTAGGGAGGCACTAATTTGTGTGTGTGTGTGTGTGTGTGTTGTGTGTGTGTGTGTGTGTGTGTGTGTGTGTGTGTGTGTGTGTGTTAGTGTTAGACAGTGCATTTGTTATTTTAATCATCCCTCCATAGCCCTGGTAGATGACAGCTCCGTCCCCCGGCTGTCATTGCACTCTCTCCATATGTCATGCTGCTGCTTGCCCTTCATAGAAGCCCCCCCCCCTCTCTCTCTCTCTATCTCTCTCTTTCTCGCTTGTCAATCCCTCTCTTTCTCTATCTCTCTCTCTATCTCTCTCTTTCTCGCTTGTCAATCCCTCTCTTTCTCTATCTCTCTCTATCTCTCTCTTTCTCGCTTGTCAATCCCTCTCTTTCTCTCCCCCAACTCTAAGGGGGGTATTCAGACGGACTACTGTAACAAGGGGATCCATAATTAACTCCTGCTACATTAAGAAGCATTCTACATGTCATCTCTCAGTCCAGGGCCTGCTAGTAGAATGCAGTGTAGACATGATTCCCACTGGGGCCAACCATACGAAAAATGTATGCTTGTATGACTGACTGTAAGTCTCTTTGGATGAAAGGGTCTGCTAAATGGCATATATTATATTATGAACACTGCATTTGTACCCTGGACTTAGTGACTCATTGACAAGGAATATTACATTTGAGCAAATACAGAATGACTTTGTAGAATACAATATAACCTCCCAACCAAATGCATATACATTCTGGTGACAGTTAGCTACTAAAACATGGTTCAATGGCCAAGTACCTCATGATAGTCTTCAATCATTCTTCTTCTAGGTGTACCAGCACTCGTTCACTGCCTTCTACATCATCTGCAGCCTGGAGACTCCGTAAGTAGCTGAAACCAACCAATGCTTCCCCTCCTCTCCCCTCCACTCTCCTCTACTCTCTTCGGCCCAGTCAGTCAAGTCTCTGCGCTGCCACCCAGTGAAGACGAGGAGAACTGCAGGCCAGGGGACTTGATGACCTCATTCATCCTCACCTCCAGACTAAGACAAAGGGCCTGTGACACCTCTAATTTTCTGTCCTGCAGCACACAGCACTTTTCTAAATGAACAGAAAGTGGCAGCGATATATAAAGCACCAGTATTTATAGGTGCTCGTAAACCTCTTGGGCTAAGCTGTACTACACTGGTATATCTGTGCAGGAGCACAGCAGACTGCTGGTGTGGTGCACTGGAGTTTTTTTTATAATGCTGTGGTTTGAGGAGCCACTAAGTAAGATGTTATTTTTAAAGAAGGTGCTCAGTCATTTAATGGGGGGCAGTTAAAGGTGTGTGTTGTTAAATAAAGGTTAAATAAAAAGTATGTAGTGTGGGTGTGTGTAGTCTGAATGTGGTCTCTCCTCTGTGCTGCAGGGAGACATGGAACCTGAACCCTCCAGAGGTGCGGAACGCCCAACTGCAGTACGCAGGCTGGGGACCCACGGGCCAGCAGCTGGTAAGAACTACAACTACCCTCCTTGTCTCACCCATACTCCATACCCCAATGTCACTCCCATTTGGCAAACCATGTCTAGTTATAATGTATTTCTAAACTGAGAGTACAATATCAATGACCTTTCCTATGGCCGTGTATGTCTGTTAAACTATCACAAGCTACCAGGCAGTCTAGCCACCGATAGAACATTAATAAGCATCAGTCTAGTGGTTCTCGGAGCAGACAGACTGTGAGTGATTACATCCTCCAGCACAATGCAATTAATTACCTGTAATCTCCTCAGCGGATTAATTAGTGAAGTCACTGGATTGATATCACACACTCTCTCCCAGTATTAATCATCAAACAGCCCTGATTCCAACAGTCGCTTTCATTTTAAGGAGCTCCCCTCCCAGCAACAGATGCTTGCCCTCTGAGCTGTGATGCTTGTTGTCTTGTCAACGATAGGATGCATGGGCGGGAGAGGAAGGTGTCTGCCGATGTGCATTCATATAATATGTGAACGCTCCTCTCTCTCTCTCCTCTCTCTCTCGCATGTGTGTATATTATGCGTCCGCGCGCGCACACACACACACACACACACACACACACACACACACACACACACACACACAGTAACATCAGCCCATCTGTTATCACATTTCTCAAGCCCCTCCCCTCTTGATCCTCTCTTTAATTTCTCAAGCCCCTCCCCTCTTGATCCTCACTTTAATTTCTCAAGCTCCTCCCCTCTTGATCCTCTCTTTAATTTCTCAAGCCCCTCCCCTCTTGATCCTCTCTTTAATTTCTCAAGCCCCTCCCCATTTGATCCTTACTTTAATTTCTCGAGCTCCTCCCCTTGATTCTCTTTTTAACACACACAAACACACACAGCTTTCTTGTCCCATGTTGAAAAGTAGTAGAATTGGGTTAAATACACATTATTCAGAGGACAGGCAGCTCTGTCTGTGTGGATGAACATATAACTCCAGCTTTAGCAGTAAGTGGTCCTCTTCCTTTAAATTGGAGTTCAATCCCCCACTGAGACGCTGAGCTTTGCATGCTCTCTTCCCTGTCTCCCTCGCTCTTTCTCCCCCTCTTTCGCCCTACTTTTCTCTCTTTGTGAGGCTAATCTCCAGAGTTGTCAACCAGCACACAATATGACCACACATCTCCCCAGACTCTGCGTGTGTATATGGGAGGTAGGGCTGGGCGGTATACCGTATTTGATGCACAGACCGGTCTGGGATTTCACTTTACCTTCTATAACGAATGTTGGGTTTGTTAAATGGGATACGACATGTGTAACGTTCATTTTTATAGTTTACTTCGCTACTTGAGTCATCACTCACCGCTCTCTCTCTCTCTCTCCATGCCGCTTTTCACACAGAACTGTCACTGCCCCCATCACTCAAGAAGCGCCTTTGTTGTTCCTCAACCACGAGGCATTTGAGTTCAGGCTCAAATCAAAGAAAACATTCAATGTAGCTAAAGATGATTGGGTCCCCTAGGAAACACTTTTCAACACTTTGGTTCCTACCCTGTCACAACTCCTCCCTGGCGTTTTAATTTGTTATCGTGTCAAACTAGGCCTCATTTTCAAAGTGCCCACTATTATATACTAACTAGAATTAAAACAATCATTCTATTTCCAATGATTCCAACAGTTCACCCAAGTGTTTTGCTCTAAATTGCAAGCAATTGCAACATTTGGTTAAAAATTAGGCCTAGTTTTTTTGCCCATATTGTGCAGCCCTACGTGGCAGTGTGGAAATTATCTCAAATGAGTGCAGAAATTGATGAAAATGTTGAGAAAAAAAATTGGTTGAATTGAACAGCATAAAACAATCATAATGGAGAAAGATCCATTGAAATCACTTAGAATGTGTGTTGCCCCCTAAGGTCACACACTACTCATATAGCAAATTTAGAACTTTTATTATTCATAAACATGAAATACCGTCACAACGTCCAATTTTTTTCAAATACCGTGATATGAAATTTTGGCCCAGCCCTAATGGGAGGTAACTTGGGCAGTGTTTCTACCTCCTTCAGAAGTGGGCCAAGCTCACCGTGTTACTCCCTGCCCTGGGCTAGATCCTGTTATAAAACTGGGCCCTCAGTCCATCTGCACAGAGGTGAATTCAAACACACCTGTGTTCCCCTGGCCTACCTAGCCACATAAGGAAAATTGCACCCCCCCCCCCCATCCTTTTTGGCGGGGGCATTGTGATGCTATTGCATTGCCTTAACTGCTGCAAGGAAAGGGAGCATACCCTATCATCCCTGAGGAGAGTTCAACTATTGTTGAAGTATTTCTTTATTTAAAAGAGAATATCTTTCAGACTGTGTTTACATAGCATGTTTCAGTCCATGTCAGTAACAGAGATTACACGTGAACCAACGAAAAGCTCAAGGCCAAAGTTATTGAGCTATCCTTAGTTACCTTCTATTGATTTCAATAGAAGCCCTACGAACTCTGCAACTGAAACCGACCCGTTAAGAGCCTTTAATAACATGAGCATTATATTTTTAGATAGAACTTTAAAAGTTTTTTTTGTAGGTAGAGAATCTGTAATGTGTGAAGAGGAACTATAATATGCTACCACTAACAGTTGACAGAGAGGAGGGCAATGCTGTAACCCAGTAAAGGATCAATCTGCAATTAGGACTTATATTGATGTACAGTATTGGTGTTCAATGTGGTGAGGTAAAAGATGAATTATGCAGTACATTCTTTCTCTCTCTTGATCTCCTTCTTTCTCTGTCCTTTCTCTCTCTTTCTCTCTCCTGAGCCGGAGTTATCAATCAATACTTAGACACGCAGTAATATGGAGACAATATTATGTCCATTACATGATGAAAGTATAATCCAATAGCGAGGAGGCAGAAGGGTAAGTTGAGGCTATTTACTAGATTGTGCAGGTAGCAAACATGACTGCCATGTTGGCAGGTGACTGTGAACTTCAAAACACACGATATGTGTTTATTCAACAAGGCCTGCTATATCGTGGCTTGTCAAACAAAATGTTCATGATTCAATATTGCAGTGAATAGGAGAGGATCAAACATTTCGATAGAATCTTTTGAGCTCAAATTCCTCATCTGGTTAAAGCATCCTTCCATCAACCTACAGGTCAAGTTTAGTCATGCAGAACACAGGTCCTTTCTTCCTTCCATATTGATCACCTCAGTTTTTTCATATTTTTTTCTCACATCTCCCTCTTCCCTTAGATTTTCATTTTTGAGAATAACATCTACTACCGTTCGACGGTGGAGAGCCGATCGATCCGCCTAGTCTCCACCGGCAAGGAGGGAGTCATCTTCAATGGGCTCAGCGATTGGCTGTATGAAGGTGAGATAACACTTTTATTGGCTGATGTGAATATTATTGGTGTTCTTGGTGGTAGTCTAATGGCGCATCTGTCCCATTGCATTGTCGTCCCCAGAGAATGTGGCACTTGAGTCAAAATTATTCTTGTCTTGAAATTTTAAACACAACAGAACTGGTATTAAGGCTTGTCATAGGTGCAGTAAACAATTGATTTAGAGTGATACCAAAATGTAGTTAAAAACAGGAAAAGTGCCCAATTTGCTTCAATTTCCGTGAGTTCTCACTGAGGCTGTTCGACATAGGTAAATTTGCATTAATTCAGCAGAATTCATCTTCGCCGTCTGTTCTCCATTCTGATACAGATGTCTCCCTGTTTGTTTTGACTCGACCGATCCAAGCTCTGACTCCACCTCAGTGCCTCTGCCTCGTCCCCTGAGGAACAGACTGCCTCGCTGTGTTCAACTTTACTAATGAATTAATTTATTCCGCTCCCTGTGTGTTTGGCTCTCTGCTCCAAGACTTCTCGCTTTTAATAACACGGATAGAGAAAGAGAGGCAGGAGTGTCAGGGAGGGCCTGGATGGCTGTCTCTTACTTAGGGCCTGGTGTAGTGCTCATCAATGGGTGGGGCGGCACCTGCCAACCTTTCGCTAGGTGTCTCGTGACATACTGCCAGAACACTGCTAGATGTGATTCTGAGTTCCAAGAGTAATCGTAAACTGGCAACAATATTACAAATGTTACCGTATGAAGGCTGAATTGTGCACATGCGTGATTGCGACCGTCATGTCTGCATCTGTGTGCAACGGTCATGTCTGTGTGTGCACTCACACGGATAGAGAAAGAGAGGCTGTTTTACACTAACTCTTTGTTAACTGTTAAAGTGTGTATGTGTGTTGACACACCCCTAACCCCAGATTAGTTTGACTGAGATTTTAAGCTGTGCAGTGGAGCTCTTCCAACAGCAATATTAGTCTGTCCATTGAAACTTTAATCACTGTCTGACCCCTGCCACATAATTATGAAGCGCTGAGGGCCTGGCAATTTACATTGATCATTTATTAAGGAAGATGAATCTTTTGATGGGATGGGAGGCCCCACAACGTAGACCTACCACACGTATCATGTCTCTCAGTGGGGATCTCTTTGACAGACTGCGGTCTTTCAGCAATAACACATTCAATGTGTGTGTGTGTGTGTGTTTTTGTTTAGTGGTGACATAAGCCGTGAAGGGGAGAGAGACCTTGCCAGGTTGTGTAACATCTGTTTAGATCTGCACCAGATGACAGCATGGTCAATCACAGTGTCAGATATGGGGAGGAAATCTCTCCCTGGAGGAAAAACGTCACGCTTGCAGTCTAATTTTGTAGTAACCGTCTAAAAATGAGATGACATTATCATTGTGTGTGTGGTACACTGACACTCTTGCATAAGGGGAGTCAGACAGACACCCAAGGCGATTATAGAACGCTTTGTCATCAGTGGCCTGTCTGTCAGATTAACTGATGTGGTGGAGCAGACAACATCCTGGAATATGATGTGGCCCAGGGATAGAACCAGTACTGGAGCAGACAACATCCTGAAATATGATGTGGCCCAGGTATAGAACCAGTACTGGAGCAGACAACATCCTGGAATATGATGTGGCCCAGGTATAGAACCAGTACTGGAGCAGACAACATCCTGAAATATGATGTGGCCCAGGTATAGAACCAGTACTGGAGCAGACAACATCCTGAAATATGATGTGGCCCAGGGATAGAACCAGTACTGGAGCAGACAACATCCTGAAATATGATGTGGCCCAGGGATAGAACCAGTACTGGAGCAGACAACATCCTGGAATATGATGTGGACAACATCCAGGGATAGAACCAGTACTGGAGCAGACAACATCCTGAAATATGATGTGGCCCAGGGATAGAACCAGTACTGGAGCAGACAACATCCTGAAATATGATGTGGCCCAGGGGAACCATAGAACCAGTACTGGAGCAGACAACATCCTGAAATATGATGTGGCCCATGGGATAGAACCAGTACTGGAGCAGACAACATCCTGAAATATGATGTGGCCCAGGGATAGAACCAGTACTGGAGCAGACAACATCCTGAAATATGATGTGGCCCAGGGATAGAACCAGTACTGGAGCAGACAACATCCTGAAATATGATGTGGCCCAGGGATAGAACCAGTACTGGAGCAGACAACATCCTGAAATATGATGTGGCCCAGGGATAGAACCAGTACTGGAGCAGACAACATCCTGAAATATGATGTGGCCCAGGGATAGAACCAGTACTGGAGCAGACAACATCCTGAAATATGATGTGGCCCAGGGATAGAACCAGTACTGGAGCAGACAACACCCTGGAATATGATGTCCTGAAATATGATGTGGCCCAGGGATAGAACCAGTACTGGAGCAGACAACATCCTGAAATATGATGTGGCCCAGGGATAGAACCAGTACTGGAGCAGACAACATCCTGGAATATGATGTGGCCCAGGGATAGAACCAGTACTGGAGCAGACAACATCCTGAAATATGACATAGAACCAGTACTGGAGCAGACAACATCCTGAAATATGATGTGGCCCAGGTATAGAACCAGTACTGGAGCAGACAACATCCTGAAATATGATGTGGCCCAGGGATAGAACCAGTACTGGAGCAGACAACATCCTGAAATATGATGTGGCCCAGGTATAGAACCAGTACTGGAGCAGACAACATCCTGAAATATGATGTGGCCCAGGGATAGAACCAGTACTGGAGCAGAACCAGTACTGGAGCAGACAACATCCTGAAATATGATGTGGCCCAGGTATAGAACCAGTACTGGAGCAGACAACATCCTGAAATATGATGTGGCCCAGGGATAGAACCAGTACTGGAGCAGACAACATCCTGAAATATGATGTGGCCCAGGGATGTACTGGAGCAGACAACAGGATGGCCCAGGGATAGAACCAGTACTGGAGCAGACAACATCCTGAAATATGATGTGGCCCCAGTACTGGAGCAGACAACATCCTGAAATAGAACAGGGATAGAACCAGTACTGGAGCAGACAACATCCTGAAATATGATGTGGCCCAGGGATAGAACCAGTACTGGAGCAGACAACATCCTGAAATATGATGTGGCCCAGGGATAGAACCAGTACTGGAGCAGACAACATCCTGAAATATGATGTGGCCCAGGGATAGAACCAGTACTGGAGCAGACAACATCCTGAAATATGATGTGGCCCAGGGATAGAACCAGTACTGGAGCAGACAACATCCTGAAATATGAACCAGGGATAGAACCAGTACTGGAGCAGACAACATCCTGAAATATGATGTGGCCCAGGGATAGAACCAGTACTGGAGCAGACAACATCCTGAAATATGATGTCCAGGTATAGAACCAGTACTGGAGCAGACAACATCCTGGAATATGATGTGGCCCAGGGATAGAACCAGTACTGGAGCAGACAACATCCTGGAATATGATGTGGCCCAGGGATAGAACCAGTACTGGAGCAGACAACATCCTGAAATATGATGTGGCCCAGGGATAGAACCAGTACTGGAGCAGACAACATCCTGAAAATGATGTGGCCCAGGGATAGAACCAGTACTGGAGCAGACAACATCCTGAAATATGATGTGGCCCAGGGATAGAACCAGTACTGGAGCAGACAACATCCTGAAATATGATGTGGCCCAGGGATAGAACCAGTACTGGAGCAGACAACATCCTGAAATATGATGTGGCCCAGGGATAGAACCAGTACTGGAGCAGACAACATCCTGAAATATGATGTGGCCCAGGGATAGAACCAGTACTGGAGCAGACAACATCCTGAAATATGATGTGGCCCAGGGATAGAACCAGTACTGGAGCAGACAACATCCTGAAATATGATGTGGCCCAGGGATAGAACCAGTACTGGAGCAGACAACATCCTGGAATATGATGTGGCCCAGGGATAGAACCAGACCAGTGTCTGGCACTCTTGATAGGAACTGTGTGTATGGCCACTGGAGTTTTAGCTGGTATTGCACTTTTTGCACACAGAGACGATTTTGTTTGTATTTGTTTACGGTGGTACATATGCTTATTTTCTGAAAAATATAGCAGTAAACAACTGTGTGTGTGTGTGTGTGTGTGTGTGTGTGTGTGTGTGTGTGTGTGTGTGTGTGTGTGTGTGTGTGCGTGCGTGTGCGTGTGTGTGCGTGTGTGTGTGTGATATCCTATCTACTATGCTCTCTGTAAGCAGGCAGTTCAGTTGAATCTCTCGTGCTTCAACTGTCATCTACCAGTGGGGCTTATTTCTAATACGTATCACCACTGCCCCCTATTGGACGGGACTCATCTTGCACCACGTGTTCTTTGCCTCAATTGACATTCCTCTGAATCTCACCAAGTCCTATCACACCTTGTCTTTGTCAAAATGTCTCAACATAGGAACCACTACTCTTATCATAGCATATTATTTTTGATCAGTTAATGGTTGTTGAATTGTGTCCCGGTGAAGAAAGATAAGTCCTTCCTTCTCTTCCTCATTAGTTTGGCCCACCTGATTCTGTCACATTACATTCATTAACTTCTATTGCCCACCTGCCTAAGTAACAGGGCGGCTCATGCATAAGTCATATCTGTGTTAGGCAGTGAATAATTTAGAGTCAGAACAGCGAGTCTGTGAACCAGGGAGAATGGAGGAGTGTGACACTTCTCACCTGGGTAATCATAGCTAGGGAGATAGAAACGGCTCTCAAAGGACATGGAAACAAAGGTGAGTTCACACACACACATTTGAAATACTTTATTTGAATCCACAAATCACATTACATCAAGAAGGTTTTGGATAGATAGACACTGAAGGATGCAAGGATACACATACACACAGGAGATGTAGCGCTGTGTCAGACCACTAATTTCCTCCTCAAGCTAAATGCAATTAATGCACACGCACGCACACACACACACACACACACACACACACACACACACACACACACACACACACACACTTTATCATCTGGGTGGGGATTGATGTAGAAAATATTACATACATACATACATTCAGTGTTTTTCTGCACATGGGCGTGCCTGTGTGTGTGTGTGTCTTCACCTGGAACTACATATCAATAGAGCCCCCTCTGGTATATTAGTGTGTGTCCTGTCATTCATATCAACCTGCACAATTTCAAACACACCCATGCTCTGTAGGGACGCCCAGAGGTCTCAGGTTTTTGATTAAGTAAGCCAAGTTCCAACAGCATTCTTTCTATGTGCCTCAGCAGCAGAAAAGGGGTTACACACAAACAACCACACTCCAATTTCCCTGCATACAACACACTGTTGCACCTGACTGGGAAATTACTTTTCCTGTTCCCTTTCCTGGTATGGTTCTCGATTGGTCGATGTTCCTCGCTTGTGAGATTAAAAGCAGTGTTTTGATTTATGGCCGGATCATACAGTACTCCTCATTTTAGGGATGTTATGACAGCGTTGAGCCAAACTGACTCTGCATTGCAATTTATGTTTGGGTCAGTATTTAATATGCAGGTCTGCACTGGGCGTTGAAATGTGATTCCATTGAAACACAGAGTAGGTTTCTGTAAGGGTTTCATCATTTTCATTATTACTGACAACGAAAGGACATTTCTCTCCAATTATTTTCCAGAGGAGATCTTCCAGACCCATATTGCACACTGGTGGTCTCTGGACGGTGCCCGGCTGGCATATGCCACCATCAACGACACCATGGTGCCCAAGATGGAGATCCCCATGTTCACAGGAACTACTTACCCTACTGGGAGGGAGTACCACTACCCTAAGGTTAGAACAGTATGATTACTAACCTAGTACTGACTGAAAACCACTACCCTAAAAGACTATTTATGCTTGATCCGAAAATGTGGTCGGAGCTTTCGTGTGGAGTGTGTGACAAAATTGCGGCGCCTCTGGAGGCATGCAGAGGCCACATCGAGCTCCGTACCTCATTGCCATGCACCTCTTACATGTTGTAACAATGGCTGCGTAGCTCCGCATTGACATGATTGGTTGACGGTAGGTGGGGGACGGTACGTCCTGTATAAACACAAACTCACTTCCTTGACAACTTCCTTCACAATAGAACAGTATAATTACTAACCTAGTACTGACTGAAACCCACTACTCTAAGTGAACAAAGGGACTAGGGCTAGGAGGAATGGGCTGTAAGTTAGGGTCAGGACTGTTGCTGTCACCATGGTGCATCGGACAGAATGCAATGAGGAGATGGAGATGAGGAGTCCAGGGTTAGGGGTATTTATTATACACAGTGAACAACAGAGGCACATGGGGGGGGTTAGGAGTTGGATGGAATTCAAATAATCAAAGCTCGATGATGAGCTGGTTATTTTAATCAGCCGTGTAGTGCTGGGGCAAGAAACAAAACATGCACCCGGGAGGGTGGGGGCCCAGGACCAAGTTTGGGAAATGTTTTAGGATGTGGTGGCTGTCTCATATCACACACAAAGGAAGGAAGGGTGCGCCGTACCATCACCAAACATGAACCATTACTAGTATATAGAGAGGAGCATGCTGCTTTTGTGGGAAACAGAGGAGTGAGGAGAGGTGATTAGGGAGTGGGAACAGGTGTGGAGGGAAGGGGCGTGGCCTAGGGTAATTGGAAGCAATTGGTCCTGTGGTTGCTGTGACCCTTCACAACACTAAGGTTATAGCAGTATGATTACTAACCTATTACTGACTTGAACTCATATAGTCTCTCTGTCCTCTTTTCCTCCATGCAGGCTGGGGAGGAGAACCCAGTCATCTCTCTGTATGTGGTCAACCTGAATGGGCCCCTGCACACCATGGAGATGAGGAGGCCTGAGGACCAGAGGATGGGGTACATTCCCCCCCCCCACACACAGCACAACACACACCACCGTTACAATACTACTCAACTGCTAACAGTATATAGGTTTAATAAATTTTACATTTAACAGACACTCTTATCCAAACTGACTTACAGGAGCAATTAGGGTTAAGTGCCTTGCTCAAGAGCACATCAACATATTTATCACCGAGTCGGCTTGGGGATTTGAACCAGTGACCTTTCGGTTTACTGTCCCAACACGCTTAACCGCTAGGCTACCTGCCTCCCCACTACTAATACTGCTACTACTACTATATATAACATGGTTATATACCCTTATGGCTTTCAAAGGGATGAGCTCTGTTACACATGCAATATGTTAGTAAGATATTCCTAGTCCTTTATTCTAGATATTGTATTTGCATTAATAAATGCAAAGTCACAATAACATTCTTGTTTTGTTTTGTGTTGGACAGAGAGTACTATGTCACCATGGTGAAATGGGCGACTACCACCAAACTGGCAGTGAACTGGTTAAACAGAGCCCAGAACATATCCATGCTGACTCTGTGTCAGGCCACCACTGGCGTCTGCACCAAGGTGTGTGTCTGTGCGTCTGTTTTTCAGCCCACTTCATTCACTTTTCATCTGCTTTTCATTGACTTTTCTTTCAAATTGTCTGTTTAGAAACACGAGGACGAGAGCGAAAGTTGGCTACACAGGCAGGTAAGAAACCAACAAGATTCAAATACAAACAATGTCTTAGTGCTCTTAAAGGTAGAGCGAAATGACGTCACAACAAGGAGCACTGCAGATATTGAGATGAGCGAGATGCAAGACACTCTCACACAGTCACACACCTGCTCTTCACAGCGCGGTAGCCACGGGACCAAAACAGTGGAGAAGTTGAGCCTCACTCTTCAACAGTCTTAGTTGTTGAGAAAATTGACCCACTATGCTGTTTACTTTCTGCATCCACGTCATATGGCTGATTCTACCTTTTATCTTCTATACGCAGTGCTACAGAGTGGAATGCCACTCCATCATTTCTAGATATGTTATTAATATGTTTATACATGTGTATATATAATCTCATCAAAAGAAGAAATGTCCTCTCACCGCCAACTGCGTTTATTTTCAGCAAACTTAACGTGTAAATATTTGTATGAATATAAGATTCAACAACTGAGACATAAACTGAACAAGTTCCACAGCCATATGACTAACATAAATGTAATAATGTGTCCCTGAACAAAGGGGGGGTTCAAAATCAAAAGTAACAGTCAGTATCTGGTGTGGCCACCAGCTGCATTAAGTACTGCATCTCCTCCTCATGGACTGCACCAGATTTGTCCGTTCTTGCTGTTAGATGTTATCCCACTCTTCTACCAAAGCACCTGCAAGTTCCCGGACATTCCTGGGGGGAATGACCCTAGCCCTCACCCGCCGATCCAACAGGTCCCAGACGTGAACAATGGGATTGCGATCCGGGCTCTTCGATGGCCATGGCAGAACACTGACATTCCTGTATTGCAGGAAATCAAGCACAGAACGAACAGTAAAGCTGGTGGCATTGTCATGCTGGAGGGTAATGTCAGGATGAGCCAGCAGGAAGAGTACTACATGAGGGAGGAGGATGTCTTCCTTGTAACACACAGCGTTGAGATTGACTGCAATGACAACAAGCTCAGTCCGATGATGCTGTGACACACCGCCCCAGACCATGACAGACCCTCCACCTCCAAATCGACCCCACTCCAGAGTACAGGCCTCAGTGTAACGCTCATTCATTCTACGATAAATGCGGATCCGACCATCACCCCTGGTGAGACAAAACCGCGACTCATCAGTGAAGAGCACTTTTTGCCAGTTCTGTCTGGTCTAGCGACGTTGGGTTTGTGCCCATAGGCGATGTTGTTGCCAGTGATGTCTGATGAGGACCTGCCTTACAACAGGCCTACAAGCCCTCAGTCCAGCCTCTCTCAGCCTACTGTGGAAAGTCTGAGCACTGATGGAGGGATTGTGCGTTCCTGGTGTAACTCTGACAGATGTTGTTGCCATCCTGTACCTGTCCCGCAGGTGTGATGTTCGGATCTAATGATCCTGTGCAGGTGTTGTTACACGTGTTCTGCCACTGTGAGGACAATCAACTGTTTGTCCTGTCTCCCTGTAGCGCTGTCTTAGGCGTCTCACATTATGGACATTGTAATTTATTGCCCTGGCCACATCTGCAGTCCTCATGCCTCCTTGCAGCATGCCTAAGGCACGTTCACGCAGATGAGCAGAGACCGTGGACATCTTTCTTTTGGTGTTGTTCAGAGTCAATCGAAAGGCCTCTTTAGTGTCCTAAGTGTTCATAACTGTGACCTTAATTGCCTACCGTCTGTAAGTTGTTAGTGTCTTAACGACCGTTCCACAGGTGCATGTTCATAAATTGTTTATGGCTCATTGAACAAGCATGGGAAACAGTGTTTAAACCCTTTACAATGAAGATCTGTGAAGTTATTTGGATTTCTACGAATTATCTTTGAAAGACAGGGTCCTGAAAAGGGGACGTTTTTTTTCTGCTGAGTTTGTATGTTCTATGTGTGTTATATGACTGGTGTGCAGAATGAGGAGCCACTGTTCTCCAAAGATGGTCTGAAGTTGTTCTTCACCAGAGCCATCCCACAGGGAGGCAGGGGCAAGTTCTTCCACATCTCCATGTCCATCACACAGGTACTGTATACTCCCCTTCTACACGCTCTCTTCTGTGTTCTGCACGAGGGCTTCCATACACTAGAATTGCTGCCTACAGCATAGCATAGACGACAGCCACTTCCGTAATATCTTCCATCACAAGTAGCACAGAAGTCAGTTCAACTAAGTGTGCACTCCTAATGTGACAAGAAGACATTGAGTCCAGTGATTTTTAACATGCAGTATATGTATCTCCCTTTCCTTTCCCTCCCTCTCCCCTTCCCTCTCCATTTCCCCCTCCCTCTCATTCTCTCTGTCCCTCTCCCGCTCCCCTTCCCTCTCTCTCCCACTCCCTCTCCTTCTCTCTCCTTTTCCCTCTCTCTCCTCGTCCCTCTCCTTGTCCCTCTCCTCCCCCTTCCCTCTCCATTTCCCCCTCCCTCTCATTCTCTCTGTCCCTCTCCCGCTCCCCTTCCCTTTCTCTCCCACTCCCTCTCCTTCTCTCTCCTTTTCCCTCTCTCTCCTCATCCCTCTCCTCGTCCCTCCCTCCCCTTCCTCTCCATTTCCCCCTCCCTCTCATTCTCTCTGTCCCTCTCCCGCTCCCCTTCCCTCTCTCTCCCTCTCCTTCTCTCTCTCCTTTTCCCTCTCTCTCCTCGTCCCTCTCCTCGTCCCTCTCCTCCCCCCTCCCTCTCCAGCCCAACACCAGCACAGACACGCTGCAGTCAATCACGTCTGGAGACTGGGATGTCACCCAGGTCCTAGCCTACAACGAGGACAGCCAGCTAATGTGAGCTCCCTGACCCAGCTGGGCCACACACACACACACACACACACATATAATGCACTCACATGTAGTATACACACATTTTTGCTGTAATTATGAAACAAACACCCACCCACAAAACCTAAAACAAACAATTCAACAAACCCCTCTCTCTCCCCTCTCTGTCTTTCGCTCCCCATCTCTCTCCCCCTCTTTCTCTCCCCCTTTCTCTCTCTCTCTCCCTGTCTCTCCCTATTTCTCTAACCCTTTCTCGCTTCCTCCCCCTTCACTTCCTCTCCCCTCTTTCTCTCTCTCCCCCACCCTCTCGCTCTCCCCTCCCACCTCTCTCTCTCCCCTCCCACCTCTCTCTCTCTCTCTCAACCCCCCCCTCTCTCTCCCGCTATATCTCTCCTCTCCCCCATCTCTCTCCCCTCCCCCATCTCTCTCTCTCTCTCTCTCTCCTCCCCCCCCTTTCTCTCCCCTATCTCTCTCTCCCCACTATCTCGCTGTTGGTATAATTTCATTATTTCCAATTTGTTTTCATTAATTGAATTCACTTAGTCTATTTTATGAGAATTTGTAAGATTCTTATTTGCATAAAATAGACGGAGACCAGTCTTATCAAAATTAGATAATAGTATTTATTCTCGGATAGCGCTGCCATGTAACCACAAACAACAGTTTATATGCAAAATATGACGTCACAGGTTCTAGAATGAATCTCCTCCTCCCGACCAAGACAGAGCAAGTTTAAAAGTTCATTCCGACCCACTAGCGCACACACAGGACACACAATAAAACTGAATTAACTCTTGATCCCTCACCATTATCGATCACCACTTAGCTGACAGTTCTAGTTAACAGAAAACCTGGGAATGCACTCACTGCCTTATCTAAAACACCCCAGAGCTAAGTTTTGTCGGTTCAACCATAGGTTAAAGACATTTTCTGTTTACTAAAAAAACCCACTTCCAATATTCTCCAACCTGGCTGGAATGGTATTTATTTTATTTAATTACCCCCTGTTTCAGGCTACACAATCCCTCACTTATGAATTCATATTGTTAATCATATATAATAAAACAGAGTATAAGTTTACTTAGTTGCAGTTCTATTTAAAATGGGGATATTGTTTAGTCATTTATTCATAAAATTCCTAACACTCGCTCTCCCCCTATCTCTCTCTTCCTCCAATCTCTCTTTCCCCCCATCTCTCTCCCCTCTCGCTCTCTCCCTTCCCCTCCCCCCCTCTCTCTCCCTCCCCCTCTCTCTCTCCCCTTCTCTCTCTCCCTATCTCTCTCACCCACCTCTTGCTTCCTCACCCTCTCTCTTGCTCTCTTTATCTCTCCCTCCCCCTCTCTCTCCCTCTCCGCACTCCCCTTCTCTCTACCCCTCCGCACTCCCCTTCTCTCTCTCCCCCATCCCCTCTCTCTCCCCTCCCTCTCTTTCTCTCCCCTCTCTCCCCCCCCCACTCCCTATCTTTCTCTCTCTCAATTCAATTCAAGGGGCTTTATTGGCATGGGAAACATATGTTAACATTGCCAAAACAAGTGAAGTAGATAATATACAAAAGTGAAAGAAACAATAAAAATGAACAGTAAACATTACACTCACAGAAGTTACACAAGAATAAAGATATTACAAATGTCATATTATGAATATATACAGTGTTGTAACCATGTGCAAATTATTAAAGACCAAAAAAAAATAAATACACATAAATATGGGTTGTATTTACAATGGTGTTTGTTCTTCACTGGTTGCCCTTTTCTTGTGGCAGCAGGTCACAAACCTTGCTGCTGTGATGGCACACTGTGGTATTTCACCAAGTAGATATGGGAGTTTATCAAAATCGTGTTTCTTTTCCAATTCATTGTGGATCTGTGTAATCTGAGGGTAAATATGTGTCCCTAATATGGTCATACATTTGGCAGGAGGTTAGGAAGTGCAGCTCAGTTTCCACCTCATTATGTGGGCAGTGTGCACATAGCCTGTCTTCTCATGAGAGCCAGGTCTGCCTACGGCAGCCTTTCTCAATAGCAAGGCTATGCTCACTGAGTCTGTGCATAGTCAAAGCTTTCCTTAAGTTTGGGTCAGTCACAGTGGTCAGGTCTTTCTCTTCCTCTCTCTCTCGCCCCTCTCCTCTCCCCCTCCCCAACTCTCTCCACCCCCCACCCCTCTCTCTTCTCTCTCTCTGTAACCAAAGCTAGCTCAGCTACAGCTCACCTACAAAAGTTACTTTGAGGCGTGAACTTGTTTCTGTCAGATTTGTTCCTGGCCTACTTTAGTAACAAAAAAAATGCAAAGCCTCTGCATCTCTCTGACATCATATTTAATTTATGTTGCATCCCTTCGAGTGGCAAGACTATGCTACTGTTGGAACTGTCTGCACTCTAGCTGCTTATACCTCCCCATGTTTCTGTTGAACTGTACTGCTGGAATCTTTACACTAACCTACTTTCAATCTCACTTCATAGACTCCTTACACTTTGTGACTAATGCAATTTTTCAGTGATGTAGTGTTGCGTGCACCCATGCATTTGTTATATTATTGATTAGTTTAACATACAGTACCAGTAAAGAGTTTGGACACAACTACTCATTCAAGGGTTTTTCTTTATTTTGACTATTTCTACATTGTAGAAAAATAGTGAAGACAGACATCAAAACTATGAAACAACACATATGGAATCGTGTAGTAACCAAAAATGTGTTAAAAAATCAAAATATATTTTATATTTGAGATTCTTTAAAGTAGCCACTCTTTGCCTTGATGACAGCTTTGCACACCCTTGGCATCCACATATGTGGAGATCATCCGTTCACCTACTCTGCGTCTCACAAAGACACGGCGGTTGGAACCAAAAATCTCTCATTTGGACTCAGGCCAAAGGACAGATTTCCACCGGTCGAATGTCCTTTGCTCGTGTTTCTTGGCCCTAGCAAGTCTCTTCGCACATGTTATTTCATGGTTTTGATGTCATCACTATTATTCTACAATGTAGAAAATAGTAAAAAAATTAAGAAAAACCCCGGAATGAGTAGGTGTCCAAACTTTTGACTGGTACTGCACGTCCAACTTTAAATGTTTATTATATATCTTGCAGATACTTCTTGAGTACTGAGGATGATCCGAAGCGAAGGCACCTCTACAGGTAACACATACATAGCTCTGTAATGTAACTGTCTGTAATGCTGTTCTCTTCTGTTGTGCCTAGCTCTGTTGCCCACCACCCAAAAGACATGGGTTCTTTTGGTTTCACTTGGTTACAATTTCGGTGCCTTTTGGCCTGCAGGCTTTGAGGAGCTTTGCTCCACGTCTGAATAATAATCTAGGAGAAAGACTTCAAGATTCACATTTTATTAGTCGTATGTACAGGATACACATGGTCCAACAAATTGCTTACGTGCATGTTCCTTCTCGACAACGCAACAACAATAAGAAATATCAAAAGATAAGAATACGAGCATAAAGTAAATGGCTCAGTAGAATATAATAAACATTTTAGCATAAGTATAATACAGGAAAGCACAATTTATAGTCCAATATTTACATGTGTTTTGGGGAAGGGGGGAATGGGGGGCAGGTAAGCCCAGCGGTTAAGTGCATTGGGCCAGTAACCGAAGGTTCACTGGTTCAAATCCCAAGCTGACTAGGTGAAAAATCTGTCCATGTGCCCTTGAGCAAGGCACTTAACCGTAATTGCTCCTGTAAGTCGGTCTGGAGAAGAGCGTCTGCTAAATAACCCCCCCAAAAATGGGATTGGCTGAGTGTCCTCTTGTTGTGTTTGTAGTGCGGACACGGTGGGCCCCTTCAACAGACGCTGTCTCTCCTGTGACTTCTACGAAAGCTGTGGCTACGTCACAGGCTCCTTCAGCCACAACATGAGCCTCTTCCTCCTCAGCTGCAAAGGTGGGAGACACCGGTTGGTCAGTCTGTCCATGGGTTGGTTTGTCTGTCTCTCCCCAAGTGAACCTTTGGCCTCTCACTTCTTTCTGAGAGACGCACTAGTAAAGACACAATGAATTCAATGCATGTGTTGGTGACGGATGATATTTGGTCACAAACTCAATCATTTGTGCAGTGTATTTAAACCTCTACAATGCCTCTACCAGAACTCCTGCATTATTTCGACATGTGGCTACGGGTCCAATAGCAGCATCCCAAAGATTGTCATCCTCTCACTGAACTCCCTGGAACCACACAGGACAGCCGTGTTTACTGAACCTGTCTCTACCTCATTCACTTTTAATCCCTCATTCCCCTACTGCCTCTTGCCCGCTTTCATTTATTTGACGGGATTGTGATATGATTACAGCTCTGTGAGAGATTGCCTGGCCTACTTTGCAGACTCGGAGCCGCAAATGTTTGTTTCTAGAATGGTCACAATTTGCTAAGTGCATCTATCATTTTATTATGTGTCCCTTCCTAGTGCACCACTGTGGTTTAGGAGACAGAGAGTGGGTGTTTCTACAGGGGCTTGTTTGTTTGGAAGCCAGCTCCTGAACACTGCAGAAATGATTTGGGTTGTGTTCAATTAATTGGATCAGCTAACAATAACAAGGAGGTCTGGACTACATATTTTGTGCTTGTAGAAAACATGTGAAGTAAAACATTATTTGTAGAGGTTTGAGTCTGTTCTCTGCAAGCAGATAATGTCAGGCTTTCAGACTTTAATCAATTATGTTTTGATGTTGTGTCTGAACTTCTCCAATGGCGTAAACCATGGGTTTGGGGTTTTGAAAGAAAAAATCTACTTTGAGGCTGGACTATATTGTGTCTCAGTCTTCTATCGTCAAGGTGCCATTTAAAATGGCACCTTGATATTGAGTTCAAATGATGCGATTCTGATTTTTTTTGCAAGTCTTTTTGCAAGTCTAGATAGAAATGGATAATTAAATCATCCTTTCCCGTTCTCTCGCTTCTCCTAGAACTGTGGACAGTGGGGATATATTTTGAAACATGCAGTCATTTGTACATAAGATGGAGCCACAGAATGTACTCATAAACCCAGACAGAGATGAGACAGAGTGGTGCCACCACAAACTAATGGACACGTATCTTGGTTTCAATGCAAGAGAAATGCCTGATGCTGATGTCTTTTTTTGTCCTCTTTGTTTTTGTTTTGGTCTTTCTCCAGGCCCTGATGTCCCGTTTGTAGCCGTGTACAGCACACAGGACAGACAGAGTGAGTCTTCCAGTTAGGATTCTGTTTGGATTCTTTCAAATAAAAAAGTGGTCATCAAATGAAATCATTCACACCCTGTTTATCTATCAAACGCACACCACACATACACCCACCACACATACACACACTGCATGATCTTCCTCTTTCTTTGCTCTATTGTTAATATCCGGCATACACACATACACACACACGCACAAACACATACACTAGATCCATTATACTGAGATCTGATTTATGACTTGCCATGTAACTGTCAGGAAGCAGATGATACTTGTGGGGTGTACACTACACAATTTTAGCCCTGATTTAGCTGTCCCAGACAAGTTTTTTGAGATTGGAGAGGTGAGCGGGTCAGAGATACAATCTGAGGGCTACCGATCCCGTCTTTTAGCTGCCCGAGATGTCCAAATATTTTCAAACATGTTTGATTTTATCGGCACAGAATCTGCGATGCTCTTGTAGTGTGAGATGTGCAACGTCAAGTTTTGTGAACGACGATCAGAAATAGCCAATGAGAGCTCGCCAGAGAAGAAGCCAGTGAGATGACGTTGTTTCACATCACTCAAAATGTGTAGACTCTCGAGCAGGAACAATGACTACTACTGGTTTGTATTTGTCTTTAACCAAAGCCCCAAAGTGTCAAATCGTTACAGCTCTAAAGTTCACCAGCAATGTTATTCAATTAAAAATGTTGCTAGATATTTCAACTCTATATGGCAAGCGGGAATGTCTGACTGGAAACTTATGAGGCAGCTTTGAGCCACAGCTCGTTCTAGCTACGGTATGTTAACAATCTAATCACATCATTGTTTTGGCAAGAGAATGTGGCGTTATGGAGAATCCTCACGACCAACTGAAGAATCTGGTAGTGTGTGACCCCCGTCTTTGCCACATCGTTTAGTGTGCACACCACTGCGTTGGCAAGACAACACTACAAATGGTCGCTTAATGTGAGAGGCTCAGCCATGTTAGGATTTTGAAAGTTGTGTAGTGGACACTCAGCATTAGAGGGACACCATCGGGGGGGAGAAGGACACACTCACAAACACACCTGTAGGACATCCACTCCTCTTCATGAATAAACATCATCCCGGAAATACAGTTCTTTATTAACACCGTAGAAAGTAAACATCTGTATCTATCTCTGTTTACCGAGCATTTACAGACCACAGAATTAATGCCCTCCCCTCCATTCCTGATTCACAATATGACCACCCACAGCCGTGTGACCTCATCAAACAGGCACAGCATACCAAGACTTAGACAGCACAGCAAGGCCACCTCTGCTTTCTGCTGAGTCACTGTTTACAGCATTTGCCCAGTGTTGGCAGCCATACTGATTACATTACCTAGCTGGATGGATGTCCTCATAACAACATGACCTTCCCACTGTAATGAAAGACTATACCGTGTTTGTTTACTGCTGGTTACAGCATGTACACTTGGAAGAATAGCCACAACTATGTGTACAAAGGGGACTAGATAGCCTACTCTGCAGTCATATTTTACTGCATATATTTAAGTTTAGAGGCCAAGGGAGAAAACTAAAGGTACTTTTGGCAGGAACTCTGCTTTCTAACTGGAGCCCTTAAAGTTATTCTGAAATGTACATGCTGTTGTGGGGGGAATAACAACCTGGATGCATTTTCTGTAAAGTGTGTACTCTGCAGCGAACACACACACACACACACAGACAAGGTCAAAGAGAAATACCTCTTACAACCAGTCAGACAGTCAGGAGAGAACTCTCTCCCCGACCAAAACACCCACTCATTTTGTTACTAGTCCAATCTCAGTCTCAGCATGCCAAGATAAGCCTCTTTAAGGCTCGTCTCTCTGTAGCCAGCCATTCTGAAGTCTTCATTGATATTTACAGCCTACATTGTTGTTCTGTCTTTATCACGGTGTGTCAGTGCAGGGAGGGAGGGAGGGATGTCTCTGCATTCTGGTCATTTCCCTCTGTCCTCTTCTGTTATGGCTCTTGTTGTAAGCATGGCTTCATCACAACTTCCAGACCAACATTCTTCCACAATCCCCTTTGAACATCTACAGTACGTGCCCTTAGACCATGGTAGCCATAGCAACCTCAGCCATAGACTAAGGCCATGATGTTTGTCACTGCAGAGGTGTTTGACCTGGAGACCAATGAGAATCTGAGGATTAGGCTGGACTCCATGCAGATGCCCCACGTGGAATACAAGGAGATCACCATGGAGGATTACAGTATGTTATGTTCCACTCTAACGCTAAGGGAGATTTCAACAGCAGAGCTGTCTTTTAAAGTCTGTTTTGTTCAGATGAACAGATAATGAAGCTGATGAACAAATGAGAATTGTGTCGTGGCAGTATAATCATATCATTACAGATACTATCAGGAATCAAGATGAGACCCAAGTGCAGACTGTGTGAAGTAACCATGTGTATTGTAACCACAGGGCAGGAAAACGACAGATCAAGGCAGGCAGGGGTCAAGGTACAGGATGACAGGCAGGCTCAGAGACAGGCAGGCGGGTACAGGGTCAGGACAGGCAAAGGTAAAGGTAAAAAACCAGGCGCTGAGACAAAACGCTGGTAGGCTTGAACAAACAAGACAAACTGGGAACAGACAGAAAAAACAGGTATAAATACAGTGAGGGAAAAAAGTGTTTGATCCCCTGCTGATTTTGTACGTTTGCCCACTGACAAAAGAAATGATCAGTCTATAATTTTAATGGTAGTTTTGTTTGAACAGTGAGACAGAATAACAACAACAAAAATCAGAAAAACGCATGTCAAAAATGTTATAAATTGATTTGCATTTTAAGGGGAAATAAGTATTTGACCCCCTCTCAATCAGAAAGATTTCTGTCTCCCAGGTGTCTTTTATACAGGTAACGAGCTGAGATTAGGAGCACACTCTTAAAGGGAGTGCTCCTAATCTCAGTTTGTTACTTGTATAAAAGACACCTGTCCACAGAAGCAATCATCAATCAGATTCCAAACTCTCCACCATGGCCAAGACCAAAGAGCTCTCAAAGGATGTCAGGGACAAGATTGTAGACCTACACAAGGCTGGAATGGGCTACAAGACCATCGCCAAGCAGCTTGGTGAGAAGGTGACAACAGTTGGTGCGATTATTCGGAAATGGAAGAAACGCAAAAGAACTGTCAAATCTGCCAAATCTCCGTCGGCCTGGGGCTCCATGCAAGATTTCACCTCGTGGAGTTGCAATGATCATGAAAACGGTGAGGAATCAGCCCAGAACTACACGGGAGGATCTTGATCGCAAGACAGCTGGGACCATAGTCACCAAGAAAACAATTGGTAACACACTACGCCGTGAAGGACTGAAATCCTGCAGCGCCCGCAAGGTCCCCCTGCTCAAGAAAGCACATATGCATGCCCGTCTGAAGATTGCCAATGAACTTCTGAATGATTCGGAGGACAACTGGGTGAAAGTGTTATGGTCAGATGAGACCAAAATGGAGCTCTTTGGCATTAACTCAACTCGCTGTGTTTGGAGGAGGAGGAATGCTGCCTATGACCCCAAGAACACCATCCCCACCGTCAAACATGGAGGTGGAAACATTATGCTTTGGGGGTATTTTTCTGCTAAGGGGACAGGACAACTTCACCGCATCAAAGGGACGATGAACGGGGCCATGTACCATCAAATCTTGGGTGAGAACCTCCTTCCCTCAGCCAGGGCATTGAAAATGGGTCGTGGATGGGTATTTCAGCATGACAATGACCCAAAACACACGGCCAAGGCAACAAAGGAGTGGCTCAAGAAGAAGCACATGTGGAAAGGAGTGGCCTAACCAGTCTCCAGACCTTAATCCCATAGAAAATCTGTGGAGGGAGCTGAAGGTTCGAGTTGCCAAATGTCAGCCTCCCACACACGCAAACCTGGTGGCCAACTACAAGAAACGTCTGACCTCTGTGATTGCCAACAAGAGTTTTGCCACCAAGTACTAAGTAATGTTTTGCAGAGGGGTCAAATACTTATTTCCCTCATTAAAATCAATTTATAACATTTTTGACATGCGTTTTTCTGGATTTTGTTGTTGTTATTCTGTCTCTCACTGTTCAAATAAACCTACCATTAAAATTATAGACTGATCATTTCTTTGTCAGTGAGCAAACGTACAAAATCAGCAGGGGATCAAATACTTTTTTTCCCTCACTGTACACAAGGGATAATGGGGGAAGATGGGCGACACCTGGAGGGGGGTGGAGACAAGCACAAGGACAGGTGAAACAGATCAGGGTGTGACACATACTGATCACTTTCTCTTGTTGTGTAGCACTAACGATGCAGATCCTCAAACCTGCCAGCTTTGTGGACTCATCTCACTATCCTCTGCTCCTCCTCGTGTGAGTACACACACACACACACACACACACACACCTGCTCTACTATAAAAGCTAGCTATCCATCTCCACAGTTTCTCATCAGCTGTTGACACAGAGGTCTTCACCTCCTCTGTGCCATGGACAGGTTGCCTCATCAGGAGAGATAATTACCCTCCGACTCAGTGCTTTAATCAGGGCTATTCATCTAAGGCAGAGATGTGGCAACTCTCTCTCCTTCGCACGACCAGTAATTACGCTGCCAATGAAAAGGTCTCCATTCCCCCTTTAATTAACCCTCCTCTCCTTTCCTCCACTATCACACCATCTCACTCCATGCCCTTGCCTGCAGGTTGGTGAAACACACACTAGACTAGATTCTTCAGTCCCTGTCTTTTCACCCTGGCTCACCTCTGGATGAAGTGGCACTACTATAAAGACAATGTGTCATTTTCTCTATATCTGCTGTATGAGGACACACCTCCAGTTTAAAAGGGACCGTGAGAGGTGTGTGTGTGCATGTGTAGTTATTTATTTTAGGGAGTGAGTGAGTGAGAATGATGGGTTAATAAGGACTAAACATGCCGCCTTCCCTCGTCACCAGTGACAGCACCCCCGGTGGTCAGATGGTATCAGAGCTGTTCCAAATGGACTGGGCCACAGTGTTGGTGAGCAGCTTCGGGGCCATGGTGGTACGCTTCGACGGGCGGGGCAGCGGCTTCCAGGGGACCAACCTGCTGCACCGCGTCCAGAGGAAGCTGGGCGTGTTCGAGGAGAGGGACCAGCTGGAGGCCCTCAGGTAGGTACCTTCAACTGCAGTCTGATTCTCCACCCTTCTCCTAAGTGGTGCGCTTGCAGTCATGGATTTAAAAGCATTGGATTGGTGTAATAATTGCTGGAGGGTGTTTCCACCATTGTTAAATCCATGATGGGAAGTGTGAGGCCTTGGACTTCTCTGTCACAAGACATACTGCCCTAACACTGTCATATGAACTGAAGAGCAGCCAATCGGCAGAGGTCTGGAAATGTGTAGTGATTTGACATGTGTAAAGGAAAAATAATTTATTCACACACTCTTAGGTAACTAACGTTTAGGCAGCTGAGGCTATAAAGTGTGTGGCTAAATTATTGTTATGATCCGCCGGCCTGTACCTCGCCAAATCAGGATTTTCTCCTTTCTATATTACAGCCGGGTGCTAACGAGCCTTGACATGGACAGCTAGCAAAATAACTGAGCAGAAACACTTGGAAGGGGTACTCAGGATCAGGAAGTCTTCATTCTTAGATGAAGTAATCCAAATCGAATTTCTTGCATTTCAGTATAATATCTAAAGAGCCCTACGTTGACAAGACCAGGATTGGAGCTTTCGGCAAAGTAAGATACTTTTTTTCTCCTGATAATTATGATGTTAATTGGTTGCATGTAGTTACATCTGAAGTGGATAATGTTCACTTGAACCCCTTGTATTGTTCAGTATCTATCTGCCAACTCTGATGTGCTAACTAACCACCCTTGTTTTAAGTATAGAAATCACTAGGGATGCTCTTGAATCTTGCTCGTTCATATCAACATATTGAGTATCATATTAAGATTGCCAGCTACACTCTTCAACTGAAGTGCAAGCTGTAAATGACAGCTACAGTGTTTATGCCTACTCTGTGTGGTTTTCTTATGTACTGCATTGCTGGAATTGTGTGTTGAAAATACATAGGAAAAAGACAGATCAGATGTGTGCTGCGAGCTCAACATTTACCTTTGGACCAAATAGATATAGTTTTAATAGATTCTGACACCTCTGATAGGATGTTCATGAAGAGAAGCTTAATTCTGTTGCCTCTGGCCAAGTCCTCCTACTGGGTATGCTGGTGTATTAGAGAGTCCAGAAGGCCAAACATTATTTGGAACTAATCATCCATAACAGGAAACATACATTATGGAGGAAGCTGCAACTTGCAGTAATGGACATGGGATATTTCATATTACTCATTATCAGGGGCATTGTCAAAAAGCCTGGTCCCAGATCTGTTTGTGCTCAATGTGTTGAATAGCATGACAATGACCATAGGAGTTGGCACAAACAGATCTGTGACCAGGCTAATGATCTACTGCTCTTGGGTCTCCAAACTCAATCTTTAAACTGAGCTTGAAATGGGTATCTGTCTGTAGGCAGCAGTTAGAGAAGCCTTGTGTTGATATAGGATTTCTGCTTTCTCTGTCTGTCTGTCTGTCTGTCTGTCTGTCTGTCTGTCTGTCTGTCTGTCTGTCTGTCTGTCTGTCTGTCTGTCTGTCTGTCTGTCTCAGGTTTATGGAGGCTATGTGACCAGCCTGTTACTCAGCGCCGAGGATTCCCCGGTGAAATGTGGTGTAGCCCTCTCACCCATCACGGACTTTGACCTATACGGTAAGGTGTGTGTGTGTGTGTGTATGTGTGTGTGTGTGTGTGTAAATGCTTCTTATCAACATGATGGAGCAGACACCCCTCCCACGCCAACACTACAGTGCCAGACAGATGTGCCTATGTGAGAGAGAGCAGTGATACTTGGGAGGGAAGTGTGGATGACAGCAGAAGCAGGTGTGGGGGTTTATGACTCTGTTCATCTCAGACTATGGTTTCTATCTGAAAAGATGGATGTGTTTGAGAGCTCATCTGACAAGAATGAATACTCATCGTTAAGGAGTTTTAAAGAAAACTACAGCTGCACATAACATCATCTGTAGTATTTTCTGCTGTGTATTGAGGTATAACAAGAGGTATGTGTGTGTGAGGTACAGTGGGGCAAAAAAGTATTTAGTCAGCCACCAATTGTGCAAGTTCTCCCACTTAAAAAGATGAGAGAGGCCTGTAATTTTCATCATAGGTACACTTCAACTAATTTTTGCTCACCATTCTTGTGATCATTTTGACCCCACGGGGTGAGATCTTGCATGGAGCCCCAGATCGAGGGAGATTATCAGTGGTCTTGTATGTCTTCCATTTCCTAATAATTGCTCCCACAGTTGATTTCTTCAAACCAAGCTGCTTACCTATTGCAGATTCAGTCTTCCCAGCCTGGTGCAGGTCTACAATTTTGTTTCTGGTGTCCTTTGATAGCTCTTTAGTCTTGCACATAGTGGAGTTTGGAGTGTGACTGTTTGAGGATGTGGACAGGTGTCTTTTAGACTGATAACAAGTTCAAACAGGTGCCATTAATACAGGTAACAAGTGGAGGACAGAGGAGCCTCTTAGAGAAGAAGTTACAGTTCTGTGAGAGCCAGAAATCTTGCTTGTTTGTAGGTGACCAAATACTTATTTTCCACCACAATTTGCAAATGAATTCATTAAAATCCTACAATGTGATTTTCTGGATTTTTTTTTCTCATTTTGTCTGTCATAGTTGAAGTGTACCTATGATGAAAATTACAGGCCTCTCTCATCTTTTTAAGTGGGAGAACTTGCACAATTGGTGGCTGACTAAATACTTTTTTTGCCCCACTGTATAACAAAGTATTGAGATAAACTTTTGTTATTGACCAAATGCTTATTTTCCACCATAATTTGCAAATAAATAAATTTAAAATCCTACAATGTGATTTTCTGGATTTTATTATTATTTGAAACCACTATGTCCCTTGATAGGATCTAATGAATTGATTCCTTTTGACAACCTCTCTTCCAGCATCAGCTTTTTCAGAGAGATACCTGGGAATGCCCAAGCCTGACCCAAGAGCATATGCGGTATGCCTTCTTTATTCAGCCTTCACTTGAACTTCATGTATGAGCTGTGTTTTTTCTATTGGCTTGTAATATAACATCAGTGTAATACTGTGTATCATAAATATAAAATATAATATCTATGTAATTTCTCCACAGATGGCAAATCTAGCACACAGGGCATCACAGTTCCTAGACAAGAAGTTTCTGATTGTTCATCCAACAGCAGATGGTATGAGATCCTTGAAAACCTTTCTAGCCTAACAAAATGCTTTTATGTTTTTAACAATAAGATGTTATGTGTTGGTCTCCTTTTCTCTCACCAGAAAAAGTACATTTCCAGCACACAGCTAAATTCATCTCCCAGCTGATCAATGAAAAAGCAAACTACACTCTACAGGTGAGAGGTACTTCCCAGAATGACATGTAGAAATGGGATGAATAGAATAGCTACCATCAATAAGGTGCACCAATTTAACTGGAACAGACAAGCCAATGTATCATGGGAAGCAGATATATTGCTAATTTGCTAATCCAAAATGCATCCCAGTGATTTGGCCATTCTAGGCATTCTATTTCTCTGGGGGCATATTTTGGGCTAGAACTGTTAAACCAAGGAGTTGTGTAACCCCACACCAGCTGAGGGATTACACCTCACAATGACCCCCCATCTCACTTAATGAGATTATACTCCCCTTTTACTAGGCTTGCTTTAACAGGGTCAACTAATCCCATTAAGACATGGAGCATTTAGAAGTCAGAGTTTAGGTCATCGCTGCGTCATAGGTCCCCTTACCCTTATATGCTTTACTGTGTGTTGACTGAATAGGCCTCATCAGTAATTCAGTATGTGGACACCTGCTCGTCAAACGTCTCATTCCAAAATAATGGGCCTTAATATGGAGTTGGTCCCCCCCTTTGCTGCTAATATAGCCTCCACTCTTCTGGGAAGGCTTTCCACTAGATGTTGGAACATTGCTGCGGGGACTTGCTTCCATTCCTCCATTGAGGTCGGGCACTGAAGTTCGGGCAATTAGGCCTGGCTCACAGTCGGCCTTCGAATTCATCGCAAAGGTGTTCAGTAGGTTTGAGGTCAGGGCTCTGTGCAGGCCAGTCAAGTTCTTCCACACCGATCTTGACAAACCATTTGTGTATGGACCTTGCTTTGTGCATGGGGGCATTGCCATGCTGAAACAGAAAAGGGCCTTCCCCAAACTGTTGCCACAAAGTTGGAAGCACAGAATTCTCTAGAAAGTCATTGTATGCTGTAGCATTATGATTTACCTCACTGGAACTAAGGGGCCTAGCCCGAAACATGAAAAACAGCCCCAGACCATTATTCCTCCTCCACCAAACTTTACAGTTGGCACTATGCATTGTGGAAGGTAGCGTCCTCCTGGCATCCGCTAAACCCGGATGTGTCTGTCCGACTGCCAGATGATGAAGTGGGATTCATCACTCCAAAGAAAGCGTTTCCACTACTCCATAGTTGAATGGCAGCTAGCTTTACACCACTCCAACCGACGCTTGGCATTACGCGTGGTGATCTTAGGCTTGTGTGTGGCTGCAAAGCCATGGAAACCCATTTTATGAAGCTCCCGACGAACAGTTATTGTGCTGACATTGCTTCCAGAGGCAGTTTGGAACTCAGTAGTGAATGTTGCAACCGAGGACAGACCATTTTTACGTGCTTAAGCACTAGGCGGTCCCGTTCTGTGAGCTTGTGTGGGCTACCACTTTGCGGCTGAGCCGTTGTTGCTCTTTAGATGTTTCCACTTCACAATAACAGCACTTACAGTTTACTGGGGCACCACTAGCAGGGCAGACATTTGATGAACTGACTTATTGGAAAGGTGGCATCCTATGACAGTGCCACGTTGAACATCACTGGGCTCTTCAGTAAGGCCATTGTACTGCCATTGTTTGTCTATGGAGATTGCATGGCTGTGTGTGCGATAGTATACACCTGTAGGCAACGGGTGTGACTGAAATAGCCGAATCCATTTCATTTGAAGGGGTGTCCACATACCTTTGTGTGTATATATAGTGTACTTTGAAGGGGCTTAGATGATGATGATAATAATAACATGTTTATTATAGCATCTACATGAAGCTGCATGTACATCCAGAGCAATATGAATGGATGGATGGTGACCAGTGTGTTGTGTTCCCCCTCAGATCTACCCAGACGAGGGCCATTTCATCCACAGCGAGGCCACGCAGCAGCACCTCAGCCAGTCGCTGGTCAACTTCTTTGAGGAGTGTTTCCGGCTACCGGACAAGGTGTTCGAGGAGAGACAGGAGGAGGAAATTGAGGAAGAGGGTTAGCCCAGACAAAACCAACACCCCAAAACAGAGCTCCAGTCTACGCCTAAGCACAATTCCAGCCCCCATACTTGGTTTCACAATCCACATAATATGCAACCTTCTCTTGGTTTCAACCCTCTTTAGTTTTTTTTTTCTCCAATTTTCACCTTCTGTGTTTCCCCTGCTTTCCACATGATCAACCCTGAGACTGCCGCGTTGCAGATCAACCCTGAGACTGCCGCGTTGCAGATCAACCCTGAGACTGCCGCGTTGCAGATCAACCCTGAGACTGCCACGTTGCAGATCAACCCTGAGACTGCCGCGTTGCAGATCAACCCTGAGACTGCCGCGTTGCAGATCAACCCTGAGACTGCCGCGTTGCAGACGCTTGCTTATCTCCTCATCCTCAGTTTTTCTCCTCTCCCTCACCTTTTGATTCAGCACGACTCCACAAGAGACTATCGGCAGCCATTTTTTTGACATCGACACAATGAATACATTACGATGAAGGACCACTAGCTGATGTCATATCTGGAACGTGTTGAAAAGGTGCCAGGAATAGGCATTCTCTGGTCATTTTATGTTTAAAAGGACAAGCTCCTTGGATTCCAAACAACTGGTGGGAGGGAAGGAACATCAAAATCCACACACAAACTTTACCAGTCAGTGAGGAGGGAAGACTCTATAGCACAAACTTTACCAGTCAGTGAGGAGGGGAGACTTAATAGCACAAACTTGTGGTCGAAGATACAGACTCCACATGGTATCTGACGGGTCAAACTGGCTCCAGCCCAGTGTCTGGGGTGTGGGTGTCTGTGGAGAAGGGAATGCTCCTATTTTGAAAATCGTGAAGAGACCTTTTCATGTCGGACTGTGCTTGTGTCTGTTGTCCCTTTGTCAAGTAGCACATTAAACATTCCCTTCTTTGGACATCGATACTTTGTTTTTTCAGTGTTCAAGTTTATCTTGGAATCTTCTTGTAGCCTCAAGTATGTATTTAAATGGTGTAGTCTTCATTTTTCCATGTCATAAAAAGGATGTGAACCGAATCAGGTTTGTTCTTGATTCACTTTGTCTTGGTTTTGTTGCAAATCGTTCTCCTCCAGTCATTTGAAATTCGAAGCATAATATACTTTAGTCACTGTGCCTTACTTTGGGAGCAAGCGGTCCTTTTTATGGACTCCTTTTGTGAAAACAAAATACAACATGGATCATTGTAAAGAAATGTTCTGTTGACCATGGCACCAACTACTGATGGTTAAACCTTCACTCTGAACTTTGAACACTTTGTAATGTTGTCATAGAGTACGTATGGAATTATGTCAAGTAAGAAATGGTCTTCTCTAGTTCCAAATATAACCAATTTCCAAAATGGTTGTAAACAGTAGTAGTTGCATGTATCCTTACATTATTTTACAGATGTTAAAATGGTAATGAAATTGTTTGTCTGGCTAACGACCACATAAAATGGTTATGTTTTAGTAAATGTTGTGGCATTCCAACCCCTCTCAGTATTACAATTCAAACCCATGGGTGGGTTTGAGGTGCCACTTTAAAATTGGTGGTGTTGTATGGCCAAAAGTAGTAGTAGTAGTACATTTGTGTATATAAGGTCATTAATAGCTTAGAATCATTATCACAATCTTTACACTATGAAATACAAAAGGAATTCTAAAAATTTGAATTCTTGAGGCACGAGTCTGCATTTTTAATTTGTCATTTTATCTGAATGCTCATTCCTGTTACTTTGTCAATGCATGTTATCAAGTTATTTGCAACTCAATGCGATCTTCGATAGCTCCATTTCAAAATAGTCTTTTTGACATCTTGAATGTTCCATACTGGCATTACATTTACAGTAGTATCGTGATTGAGATCCCAGTCTCGTCAGCTTGATGTGTAAATGTTACTCAAATGTCATTTTAGTCTCTTAATATCTGAGTGTTATTTGTGCATAAATGCATTTTGAAAGTTACATTTCTTTTTGTTCTCCTGTTTCTGTCCTTGGGTTGAGTTTAAAGTGGACTTTGCTATCGTCAGTGGCTCTGGTGAACTTTCTGACACTGGAGATTGAACGTGAAGATGGACTTTTGTCAAGTGACCCAAAATAGTACAAGAGACAACTGTGGCATGGGGGTAAATATTAGAATAAAAAGTAGTTTATCTATTTTGGTTCTTATTGCACAATTGTGAATGTTCTCTCTGCTTTGAATTGTTTAATAGAAAAACATTTCATCCTCAAGCTACACAAATCAACCAACTGTTTTGTTGGATAATATAAGAATAAGATTGTTTTTGGTTTGTTCAAAAACATAGACATCCATAGTCATACGAACAACTTTATTGTTCTCAGTTAGCCTACTTTCTTTGTAAAACCTTTAATCCAAAATATACAAATCAAACATTAAGCTTTTAATTTACAGAAATGTACATCTAAGTGTTGCCGCATAAATACCATTACAATTATTGAAATAAACATTAAATTACATACTCACAAAAAAGTAATATTGTTCAAAGGCAGACTTGATTCCAGTGAACAGGATTGTAGGTTTATATCAGTACCATTAAGAACAATAATTTGGGTCGTTCCACCAATTAGGTTCCTTTTGAGAAGTTTGATTTATTTTATTTCACTTATTTTAACATTGTCATAAAGAGCACATGTTCAACTTAATGAAACAAATTTCCCCATCTCAAGAGGTTAAATAAAAAACTATGGTGCCAAATAAAGTAACAGGGTTGACTACCTTATCTTAAATCAGCCATACATTTCTTTGTGACCGGGGGGGAATGGGCAGTTGAATTCAAACTTCACAAAAAAAACATTGTTATAACCTTTCCAGCCTGACCATCTATGGGTAACAGGGTTGAAGTGTTGTGCTCGACCTGCTCAGTTTTTCACCACCAAACACCAGAACATGGGTTAAAAGAGTAGAACCAGCTCACCTGCTTTTACACTGACTTGACAATGAGATATGCAATGTCTCAGGGGGGAAAAAAATCAAGAGTTCAGTTCAAGTAACAGAGTTGACCTGAAAATGTGGGAGTTTTACAATGATGGTGAACTTGGAGAAATGTTGGGGTTAAGTGGGTTAACATCTTCCTAGAAGTCACAGAGGATGCACAGAGGGCATCTTTGGCAAGTCAGGAAGTCTTTATTAATATTTAAAAATCAATAGTTATTAATAACAGGCTTTTAAAATTCAATATTTGTCCACAATTTCTACTAAAATATCAAAAAGACACTCATTTCAAAAGTAATATATTTGTTCAAAGGCTGACTTGATTCCAGTGTACACAGGATTGTAGTTATATATCAGTGCCCTCTTCTCCACCTCCTCATCCTCAAATTTGTGAAAGTTTTTTCTAGCTGTTAATGAAAAAAGCAGTGGCATAGATTAGTGGTTGAAACATATTGTAACAGGTGGAGTTTGATCTTGACCACACCCTTCATGGTTCAGTCAAGGGGGGCACATTCAAGAACTCTCCATGTTACAATAACATCAAGCTACATATTGAGACAAACACGATAGATTCAGTGACATTTTGCAACACATTACTATAACTACCTTCATTGACAAAGAAATCGGCCATGAAGAAAGTAACCTTTACAGCCAATGGAGAGTGTGGAATGTACGGCTTTGTCCATTCAAATGTATTCTTTTCAGGGTGCCATTGGGTTCCATAGATGGGGAAGCTATATGCTACAGAGAAAACAATGAACCTATCATTGAAAATTATATTATGTAAGTACATGTTCCAGTATAAGTTACTGTATATATACTACTGTTTGCTAAGTTAGAACAATGTGCTTTACCTTCCATAGTTGACACAAACTCGTTTATCCCATCACTGCTTGTGGTCAGGACTTTGTAGAACTTCCTAAGGTCTGCATTGCTGTTATAAATCTGGATTGCAATGTTGCACGAATAGTTCACAATTAATGCTACAGAGGATACATAAAAGCCGATCACTTGGTGATTGTACACAGACACAATGCACATACCGCCAAAGTGAGACTCCATTTATGGGAGTTTTCAGTGATTGGCTCAGAGGCCAGTGCATCCAGGAGCTCTGATGGGAAGCCCTTGAACATCCTACTCTCTCTTGATCCTGAAAGTGAAAGAATTTCACATTACTTCAAGTTGAAGATTATTGTTTCGGTGAGGCTGTGTGCATTCTTGCAGCATTTGGATAAGTGAACCGGTTCCATTTGGGAAATGTAATTCTGGTCAAATCTGATGAGTGATGCTTTTCTCTTATGTCTGTATCATGGTGATACACGCAAGTACATATAAAACATACTGTTAGTAAACACCAGTGGCAATGCCACACCACTGGTATTGGTGTGGGACAGAAGCATCTTTCCACTGGTCAGGTACGTCAATTCCTCGAATCCAAGACACGTGCCCCATACAGGGAAATAGTCACCCCTTGAGTTGGCCTAAAAAGTCAACAACAAAAAATGATTAAGAACAGGTTTTTCCCCCCCACATATTTGGTAAGTTAAAACGAAGCTCTACAATATGTGCAAGTATCAAAAGGCGCATGTCATACCTCTATGGCAAGCTCATAAAAGATTCTAGCAGCCTTTGCATACCCAGATGTGAGGATGCTAACACCTCCACCAGGGTAGAGTATTCTACAGGGGGGAAATATGTAGTTCATTTTTTTTAAAGAAATAAAAGTGGGAAAAAGATGACAAAAACACCACAACAGTGGGTCTTGTACAGCAAATAGCATAGTTGACACCTACCCATTAATGGAGTTGAACAGTGTTTTGTACTCTTCCAGTGTCTTATTTATCCTGTAGAAATCACAGAAAAGTGTGTCAGAGGTTCATAATAAAGTAGTTGGGAAATTAACATTAGGTCTATTCAGTCAAATGTTATGAGATATTCAGAACAATATTTGAAAAGCTGTTAAGTGCTCAACTATAGTTCATTATCAATCTGCATGAAGCTTACATCACAGGGACGACTCTTGCTCCAGCAGACTCCAGGAACTTGACATACGATGCGGCTATATAAGACGCATTCTGCGATCGAGGCGAGTATACCTCCTGCGCTAAAACACCTTAGGAAATCGCAGATAGTTTTGGAAGTGAGTTACAATGAGTTTAATAAAGTTAACGTATTTCCAGTAAAGCTACAAAAAGATTTAATGTAATAAAATATTAATTTGATTGGAAAGAAGAACCTGTACGGTAAGTTAGGCCTACTCCGAATGGGTTACATTTATATAATAGTACCTATCATTCTGAGGACTAATTGTAGCCATATGGTTGATGTTTTTGATATCAGACCGGACTTTGAAGAGGTCGAACTAGTTATGCAACGTTCTAAACTCAGTCATCTATTAGGCAGTGTTAATGATATAGGGAACAATTTATAATAAATACATGATGTAACGCTTTAGTTTCTTAGTCATGTGATGCAGAAGTTCACCGATAATAGGCTCGTCGTTCCTCTTCAGCGCTGTGCACGAGGACAAAGTTGAGAAAGCAAAACAAAACAGTAGGGCAAAATTGCTCATTTCCGAAACGTGTTTCCACGTGTGGATCAAATTGGTATTGTAAAAAATTGAAACGAGCTTCTCCGTCTAAAGAGGACTTGACACTGGAAACTAGTACATTGCTATAGGTTGCATACCGTTTATGTTTCTCATGAGGAAGAGCTCAATTGCATAGTGCTGGCGTCCTCATCTCTTTCTCAAACCCATTGGAGAAGGTCAGAGGGGTGGGACCTTTGGCTTTTATCATCCAATGGGTTTGAGGAGAGGAAGGAGAGCCGGTGGAGGAGGGACATAACCAAATGAGAAAAGGCAATGTTCCTGCTACATTAATTATCATAAACTACTGCGTAAATTATCCTAAAACAACCTGCTACAAAAAAGTTTCACATGTTTTTACTGGCAGCATAATAAAATGGACATTACAGTTTTCAGCCTTCAAAATAAAAGCTCAAACTGTAGAGGACAGGTTTGAGTTTTTTCTCTATCTTCTAAAAGTGCCCATTAACCTTAATCACATTGACATTTCAATACAACTTGAAAATAACAATATATTTCATTGTTCTAAAGGTGTTGGTTAATTGAAAATACAAAAAAATAAGACCTCACCTAATGTACAATTACTTTTTAAATATAGTGGACTCGCAGGAGGCTGATGAAGGGAGGACGGCTCATAATAATGTCTGGAATGGAAACCGTGGAATGGTATCAAACACATGGGAACCATGTGTGTCATGTGTTTGATACCAGTTAATTTACTGTGATTGGACTGTACGTTAAATATAATAATTGTAATGTATATATCAGCTAATCTCACATATGAACAGCTATTCTATATAATACCTGCAAGTTGAACAAAGAATTGTGGCATGTACAGCAGTTTCAGTAGGTGTCTTCAGACAGGCATTCACAATGTTATGATATGAGGAACAAAAATGACAAAACATGTATACATCCACAATGATGGGATGGATTAGATAAATGCATCCATTCTTCATCCATTTGTTTTTGTTTTTAAATAATAAGGATGAGATTATAAAGTGTTTCTGTTGGCAGAGATGAAAAATATCCCCCAGTATTAAGTATTTGGCGCCCTCAGGTGTTTATTTCTTAGAGGTGTAGAGCAGGATGCATAAAGCTCATGACGCATTGAACAGGGGAAAACTGATTCCCCAAATTAACAGCCACAAAATCTGTCTTGCATGCAAACAAACATGCCCATGTTCATTGTTGAAAACACAACTTTGATCTTATTTGTATGTATTGACTGTATTCTACTGTATTTTAATCAATGCCTCCGACATTGCTCATCCCAATATTTATATATTTATTCATTCCATTCTTTTACGTTTAGATTTGTGTTGTGGTGTATTGTTAGATACTACTGCACTGTCGGAGCTAGGAACACAAGCATTTCGCTTCACCAGCAATAGCATTGGTAAATACAGTGCCTTGCGAAAGTATTCGGCCCCCTTGAACTTTGCGACCTTTTGCCACATTTCAGGCTTCAAACATAAAGATATAAAACTGTGTTTTTTTGTGAAGAATCAACAACAAGTGGGACACAATCATGAAGTGGAACGACATTTATTGGATATTTCAAACTTTTTTAACAAATCAAAAACTGAAAAATTGGGCGTGCAAAATTATTCAGCCCCCTTACTTTGTAGCGCCACCTTTTGCTGCGATTACAGCTGTAAGTCGCTTGGGGTATGTCTCTATCAGTTTTGCACATCGAGAGACTGAATTTTTTTCCCATTCCTCCTTGCAAAACAGCTCGAGCTCAGTGAGGTTGGATGGAGAGCATTTGTGAACAGCAGTTTTCAGTTCTTTCCACAGATTCTCGATTGGATTCAGGTCTGGACTTTGACTTGGCCATTCTAACACCTTGATATGTTTATTTTTGAACCATTCCATTGTAGATTTTGCTTTATGTTTTGGATCATTGTCTTGTTGGAAGACAAATCTCCGTCCCAGTCTCAGGTCTGTTGCAGACTCCATCAGGTTTTCTTCCAGAATGGTCCTGTATTTGGCTCCATCCATCTTCCCATCAATTTGAACCATCTTCCCTGTCCCTGCTGAAGAAAAGCAGGCCCAAACCATGATGCTGCCACCACCATGTTTGACAGTGGGGATGGTGTGTTCAGGGTGATGAGCTGTGTTGCTTTTACGCCAAACATAACGTTTTGCATTGTTGCCAAAAAGTTCAATTTTGGTTTCATCTGACCAGAGCACCTTCTTCCACATGTTTGGTGTGTCTCCCAGGTGGCTTGTGGCAAACTTTAAACAACACTTTTTATGGATATCTTTAAGAAATGGCTTTCTTCTTGCCACTCTTCCATAAAGGCCAGATTTGTGCAATATACGACTGATTGTTGTCCTATGGACAGAGTCTCCCACCTCAGCTGTAGATCTCTGCAGTTCATCCAGAGTGATCATGGGCCTCTTGGCTGCATCTCTGATCAGTCTTCTCCTTGTATGAGCTGAAAGTTTAGAGGGACAGCCTGGTCCTGGTAGATTTGCAGTTGTCTGATACTCCTTCCATTTCAATATTATCGCTTGCACAGTGCTCCTTGGGATGTTTAAAGCTTGGGAAATCTTTTTGTATCCAAATCCGGCTTTAAACTTCTTCACAACAGTATCTCGGACCTGCCTGGTGTGTTCCTTGTTCTTCATGATGCTCTCTGCGCTTTTAACGGACCTCTGAGACTATCACAGTGCAGGTGCATTTATATGGAGACTTGATTACACACAGGTGGATTGTATTTATCATCATTAGTCATTTAGGTCAACATTGGATCATTCAGAGATCCTCACAGAACTTCTGGAGAGAGTTTGCTGCACTGAAAGTAAAGGGGCTGAATAATTTTGCACGCCCAATTTTTCAGTTTTTGATTTGTTAAAAAAGTTTGAAATATCCAATAAATGTCGTTCCACTTCATGATTGTGTCCCACTTGTTGTTGATTCTTCACAAAAAATACAGTTTTATATCTTTATGTTTGAAGCCTGAAATGTGGCAAAAGGTCGCAAAGTTCAAAGGGGCTGAATACTTTCGCAAGGCACTGTATGTGTTGTGACCAATAAAATATTGTTTGATTTATAGTAGGTTTTTTTTTTTTTCATCTTTATTTAACCAGGTAGGCCAGTTGAGAACAATTTCTCATTTAAAATTGTGACCTGGCCAAGATAAAGCAAAGCAGTGCGACAAAAACAACAACACAGTTACACACGGGATAAACAAACATACAGTCAATAACATAATAGAAAACCTGTATACAGTGTGTGCAAAATTAAGTAAGGAGATAAGGTCATAAATAGGCCAATAGTGGAGAAGTAATTACAATTTATCAATTTCCACTGGAGTGATATATGTGCAGATGAGGATGTGCAAGTAGAAATACTGGTGTGCAAAAGTGCACAAAAACAAAAAAATATGGGCATGAGGTAGTTGGATGGGCTGTTTACAGATGGGCAATGTACAGGTGCAATGATCTGCGAGCTGATCTGACAGCTGACGCTTAAAATTAGTGAGGGAGATATGAGTCTCCAGCTTCAGTGATTTTTGCTGTTCGTTCCAGTCATTGGCAGCAGAGAACTGGAAGGAAAGGCGGCCAAAGAAGGTGTTGGCTTTGGGTGTGACCAGTGAGATATACCTGCTGGAGCGTGTGCTACAAGTGGGTGTTGCTATGGTGACCAGTGAGCTGAGATAAGGCGGGGCTTTACCTAGCAGAGACTTGTAGATGACCTGGAGCCAGTGGGTTTGGCGACGAATATCTAGCGAGGACCAGCCAACGAGAGCGTACAGGTCGCAGTGGTGGGTAGTATATGGGGATGGCACTGCGATAGACTACATCTAATTTGCTGAGTAGAGTGTTGGAGGCTATTTTGTAAATGACATCGCCGGGATCGGTGGGATAGTCAGTTTTACAAGGGTATGTTTAGCAGCATGAGTAAAGGAGGCTTTGTTGCGAAATAGGAAACCGATTCTAGATGTAATTTTGGATTGGAGATGCTTAATGTGAGTCTGGAAGGAGAGTTTACAGTCTAACCAGACATCTAGGTATTTGTAGTTGTCTACATTTTCTAAGTCAGAACCGTCCAGAGTAGTGATGCTAGTCGAGCGGGCGGATGCGGGCAGCGATCAATTGAAATGCATGCATTTAGTTTTACTATCATTTAAGAGTAGTTGGAGGCCACGGAAGGAGTGTTGTATGGCATTGAAGCTCGTCTGGAGGTTTGTTAACACAGTGTCCAAAGAAGGGCCAGAAGTAAACAGAATGGTGTCAGCAGCAAGAGCAACATCATTGATATGTACAGAGAAAAGAGTCGGCCTGAGAATTGAAGTAGTTAGTGATTGACAGAGTCGAAAACCTTGGCCAGGTCGATGAAGACTGCTGCTACTGAAGTCTTTTATCGATGGCGGTTATGATATCGTTTAGGACCTTGAGCGTGGCTGAGGTGAACCCATGACCAGCTCAGAAACCAGATTGCATAGTGGAGAAGGTACGGTGCGATTCGAAATGGTCGGTGATCTGTTTGTTAACTTGGCTTTCGAAGAATTTAGAAAGGCAGGGCAGGATGGATATAGGTCTGTAACAGTTTGGGTCAAGAGTAACTCCCCGTTTGAAGAGGGGGATGACCACGGCAGCTTTCCAATCTTTAGGGATCTCAGATGATACGAAAGAGAGAATGAACAGGTTAGTAATTACACGCAGAAAATACTTCCTCAAATTCCCATCCATTCAAACTTACCCAAACCATTTCATATCATGAAAAGCTCAAAACTAAAATATGTCTGTAGAGTAAGGAGACCGATGTAGCAGCAACCTAGCATCCTACCGTCAATTTCTATGTTGTCATTTTGACTGGCTGGATGGCAGCTTCTTTCTTGCTTGATGATAGTCGACTAAGAAAAGTTATTGGAAACTATTTGAAAGTTTGGTGTTGGGAACAAAATGCAAATCAGTATACCAGACTGCAGATCCCTTACTGCTGAACCACTTACATTTTGAGCCAAGTTCTTGTTTCTTCTCTTGATCCACCAGTTCAAACACAGTTTTTTGTAGAAGAGGCCCATTGACTTGTCTTACTATTGACACCAATGCACCACCCTGAAACAGCACAGCAGGCCACAAAGCCAAATGAAAGGTTTACTCTGTGCAAAAATGTCAAAATAGTATGTCACTAACAAACATCAGGACATTTTTGGACACTTCTCATGGTTATGACACATGTATGACATGTGTCCTAACACAGCCTAAGTGGGTAAGTGACATGTCATAAAACCTGTCAACCTGTTCCGATGCATGAAAAATGACACTGTCTGTAACTTGACTCTCAGTGATATAAGATCATGACATGATAATAAAATGATTCTGTTATACAGCACAATGCTTACAAAGTAGAAAAGGAAGACCGGTTGACATTTCCCTTCAAATGAACTTATCTCAAGCAAACAGTCAGCATCCCCCTGAAAGTGAATTAAACAGGACACTTAATACAATTTACTGCAGTTTCCTTTTCGAAAAGGGTATTGATCTCCAGAGGCCCACACAAAAGTTCTGTTCTTTCATTGCACACCAAAAGGAAGAAAACAAACATGGAGGGACAACCTGGAAACACCCTTTTTTCATTTTCTGTTGCAAATATTTTTCAAATATTTTCAGTTGTATGCCCAAATGAACAGGACACAGGTTGTGACACTAAACCCCAGCTGTCTGGCAAGACGGCACTTAGATCTAGGACCAGGCTACTGATCTGGTATGAGGGTCAAGATCATGAACCGAGCACACACAGGCAGGAATTATTTTGGGCTAGGGTTAGTTTTAATGGAGGGTTACCAATTGGGGTACCGAAAGTGCACCATTATCATAATCAGATGGTGACTGTAGCTGAAAAAGCCTTTGCCACTTTGAAGTGCAACACGTCATCTCCATATTCGCTCCTCAATTTTCTGAAGATGGTTTGAACAGCCTTGCATGACCCACACCATCTCTGGTAGACATCTATAAGTACAAACATGGATAACAGCATATTAATCCTCACATTTCAAAGTAACATCAAAACTACAGCAGCCTGACAGCTTCTTCATTCATTATCTGGCTGAGCATGACCACTCATTAGAGCAAACTAATTAACGTTAACTTTAGTCCAGCTCATATTTGTGAGCTAACTAACTAACGTTACATTATTTCTACCATCTGTGACAACCTTTGAAAGCTGCCTAAGTTACCAAGAAGTCCTGGGGATGACAATGCTCTTCTGTAACACCCTGGGTTTATAAGCGCGGAAATCGACTCTGCCGTTCGAGCATGCTTTTGCGGGGGGTTCGAGACCTGCTTCCTGCTGTTTCATTACATTGGTGTCAGAAGTTGGATCGGACCTTGCATGTGCGTGTGCTTGGCCGGTGAGCGCGTTCCTGTGCTCATCGCCCATTCAACATAAACATTACATAACAAGTTGGAAATTGCATATTCAACAATGAGTGGTTTACTATGAATCAGTGGCTAACTGCAAGCATTGCTTTTTTATTTTATTTTATTATTTTACCCCTTTTTCTCCCCAATTTCATGGTATCCAATTGTTTTAGTAGCTACTATCTTGTCTTATCGCTACAACTCCCGTACTGTCTCGGGAGTTATCTTCCACTCCTGGATCAAATCAAGAACGATCTCCAAACCTGGATCTCCCTCCCAATTAGCTTAGTAGGAAGAATTAATGTCATCTGTATCAACATCCTCCCTAGACTGAACTATTTATTTCAGATGCTTCCATGCAATCTGGCGGCAGGGTAGCCTAGTGGTTATAGTGTTGGACTAGTAACCGAAAGGTTGCAAGTTCATATCCCCGAGCTGACAAGGCAGTTAACCCACTGTTCCTAGGCCATCATTGAAAATAAGAATTTGTTCTTGCCTAGGTAAAAAAAAAAAAAATCTCCCAGATTCCTTTTTCAAAACCACTAACCAAAGCATCACCAAATTTATATGGGTCAATAAAAATCCTAGGATCAAGTTCTCCACTCTATCGAAACCTGAATCTAAGGGTGGTCTTGCCCTTCCCTCCCTTCAATTGTACTACTGGTCTGCCCTAATCCGCAACATGCTAACATGGATCACAAACAGACAAGAGTCAACGTGGATTCAGATAGAAGTCCAATCCTGTGGTTCATTGCCCCTAAGCTCAATTATATTCATTAATAACTTTAGTGAAGTGGGCAACATAGCCAAATCCTTTGTGATTTACAGCACCCTACTAGCGTGGAGGGACTGTAAGAAATACCTGGGCATTTCCTCCCAAATATGGTCTCACTCGCCAATAGTAGGCAACCCAGACCTGCCAAAAGCCCTGAGGGTGCCAACTTTCATCTTTGGCATACTCTAGGAATCAGGACCTTTTCAGACCTATTTCATCAGAAAACCACTACACTGAAATCAATGTGCCAAGATCCCATTTTCTTAAATATCTTCAAATTAGACATGTCATTTCCTCATTTACTTCCAATAGGAGGTTTAGAACTCAGTTGAAGGAAGTTGAAACCCTTCTTGTCACAGCACAATCCATTAAAGGCTAAATATCTTATATCTATAGACTCCTTTCTTAGAAAGGAGGCTCCTCCTTTACTCCTTTGAAAATAATCTGGGAAAAGGACCTTGGTCTGACTATCAGTGATGAGTTATGGGCGGAGGTTTGCGACAGGGTATACTGCTCCTCTACTAATGTAAAAATGAAAAAAAATCTAATTACAAATGTTTGTAAACAGTGTATTACACTTCTTTGAGACTCCATAGAATGAAAACAGACATGTCTCCTAACTGTAAAAGATGTACCTCTGAAAGTGGAACCTATATGCATGTATTTTTGGATCTATACATACTGCTGCACAGAAAATACTAGATGTACAGTTTGATATGACCCCGTGTATCTATCTTCTTAATGTCCAGCAGGACTTTGTGGCAGCATTCGCGCAAAACTGAAAGCTCCAACCACTGCTTTTAACCAGGGCAAGGTGACCGGAAACATGACCGAATACAAACACTGTAGCTATTCCCTCCGCAAGACAATCAAACAAGCTAAGCGTCAGTATAGAGACAAAGTAGAGTCGCAATTCAGTGGCTCAGACACAAGAGGTATGTGGCAGGGTCTACAATCAATCACAGATTACTAAAAGAAAACCAGCCCCGTCGCGGACCAGGATGTCTTGCTCCCAGACAGACTAAACAACTTCTTTGCTCGCTTTGAGGACAATACAGTGCCACTGACACGGCCCGCTACCAAAACCTGTGGACTCTTCTTCACTGCAGCCAACGTGAGTAAAACATTTAAACGTGTTAACCCTCGCAAGGCTGCAGGCCCAGACGTCATCCCCAGCTGCGTCCTCAGAGCATGCGCAGGCCTGCTGGCTGGTGTGTTTATGGACATATTCAATCAATCCTTATCCCAGTCTGCTGTTCCCACATGCTTCAAGAGGGCCACCATTGTTCCTGTTCCCAAGAAAGCTAAGGTAACTGAGCTAAACGACTACTGCCCCGTAGCACTCACTTCCGTCATCATGAAGTGCTTTGAGAGACTAGTCAAGGACCATGTCACCTCCACCCTACCTGACACCCTAGACCCACTCCAATTTGCTTACCGCCCCAATAGGTCCACAGATGACGCAATCGCAACCACACTGCGCACTGCCCTAACCAATCTGGACAAGAGGAATACCTATGTGAGAATGCTGTTCATCGACTACAGCTCAGCATTCAACACCATAGTACCCTCCAAACTCGTCATCAAGCTTGAGACCCTGGGTCTCGACCCCGCCCTGTGCAACTGGGTACTGGACTTCCTGACGGGCCACCCCCAGGTGGTGAGGGTAGATAACAACATCTCCACCCCGCTGATCCTCAACACTGGGGCCCCCCAAGGGTGTGTTTTGAGCCCTCTCCTGTACTCCTTGTTTACCCACGACTGCTTGGCCATGCACACCTCCAACTCAATCATCAAGTTTTCAGAAGACACTGTAGTGGTAGGCTTGATTACCAACAACGACGAGACGGCCTACAGGGAGGAGGTGAGGACCCTCGGAGTGTGGTGTCAGGAAAATAACCTCACACTCAACATCAACAAAACAAAGGAGATGATCGTGAACTTCAGGAAACAGCAGAGGGAGCACCCCCCTATCCACATCGACGGGACAGTAGTGGAGAGGGTAGTAAGTTTTAAGTTCCTCGGCGTACACATCACGGACCAACTGAATTGGTCCACCCACACAGACAGCATGGTGAAGAAGGCGCAGCAGCGCCTCTTCAATCTCAGGAGGCTGAAGAAATTCAGCTTGTCACCAAAAGCACTCACAAACTTTTACAGATGCACAATCGAGAGCATCCTGTCAGGCTGTATCACCGCCTGGTACGGCAACTGCTCCGCCCACAACCATAAGGCTCTCCAGAGGGTAGTGAGGTCTGCACAACGTATCACCGGGGGCAAACTACCTGCCCTCCAGGACACCTACACCACCCGATGTCACAGGAAGGCCATAAAAATCATCAAGGACAACAACCACCCGAGCCACTGCCTGTTCACCCCGCTATCATCCAGAAGGCAAGGTCAGTACAGGTGCATCAAAGCAGGGACCGAGAGACTGAAAAACAGCTTCTATCTCAAGGTCATCAGACTGTTAAACAGCCACCACTAACATTGAGTGGCTGCTGCCAACATACTGACTCAACTCCAGCCACTTTAATAATGGAAAAATTGATATACAAATGTATCACTAGCCACTTTAAACAATGCCACTTAATATAATGTTTACATACCCTACATTACTCATCTCATATGTATATACTGTACTCTATACCATCTACTGCATCTTGCCTATGCCTTTCTGTACCATCACTCATTCATATATTTTTACGTACATATTCTTCATCCCTTTACACTTGTGTGTATAAGGTAGTTGTTGTGAAATTGTTAGGTTAGATTACTCGTTGGTTATTACTGCATTGTTGGAACTAGAAGAACAAGCATTTCGCTACACTCGCATTAACATCTGCTAACCATGTGTATGTGACAAATAAGATTTGATTTGATATCCTCTATGTTTTTTAAAAGGCAGTAAATGAGGCTGAATGAACTGTTTCGCTGCCAGACAAGGCTCTGCTGATAGCCAGGTGTAGCAGTGGTAAGGTGTTCAGACTGCTGTTGGGACTCTGCTGATAGCCAGGTGTAGCAGTGGTAAGGTGTTCAGACTGCTGTTGGGACTCTGCTGATAGCCAGGTGTAGCAGTGGTAAGGTGTTCAGACTGCTGTTGGGACTCTGCTGATAGCCAGGTGTAGCAGTGGTAAGGTGTTCAGACTGCTGTTGGGACTCTGCTGATAGCCAGGTGTAGCAGTGGTAAGGTGTTCAGACTGCTGTTGGGACTCTGCTGATAGCCAGGTGTAGCAGTGGTAAGGTGTTCAGACTGCTGTTGGGACTCTGCTGATAGCCAGGTGTAGCAGTGGTAAGGTGTTCAGACTGCTGTTGGGACTCTGCTGATAGCCAGGTGTAGCAGTGGTAAGGTGTTCAGACTGCTGTTGGGACTCTGCTGTTGGGTTAGCTTTATGTAGGGCCCAACAGTTTGTGGGCACCGTTTGTCACTCTTATAGTGCAATTCATATGTTGTTTAGTGTTGTGTTATGTAGTGGCTTTGCTGGCATCCATCTAAAACATTTTTTTTTTGCCCCACCAAGATTGACATGCTAATATTGCCACTGCATGCATACATTGCTTAATAATACACTGATTTCATGCTGACTGTTTAGTGTTGGTGCATCCATGATTTGTCAATGTAATAGTTTGTTGTTACAATATAGGGGTGTTTGTAGTAATGGCTGCAGCGGAAATCAAACACATAGTTTCCGGTCATTATTATGAGCCATTCTCTCCTCAGCAGCCTCCTGTGTTAGCAGTAGATAGGCCGCTGCAATGTTGCAAATGCATTTTGTCACAAAATGTAGGTCTATCACTTGTTTAAACCAGCAGGTGGCTCTAGAGACCTTAACATACTGTACGTAGCCTGACAGTTCCAATCAAATAAAAATATATATGTTCAAGTTATTTTCTACTCTAATTCATGTAGTTATTTATTCATGCATCATTTGTTTGTGTAGCATATTATTATACATCATTTTATGCCATACATTCAACTGGGATTCTAGGCTTACACTCTGGGCACACATGTGAGTATTCATTTTGCCTAATTGTACTTCTTAATCACACGGTCATTAGTTCTTTATACACACACTTAACCTTAGAAGTAATGAATGTGTGTGGGTATGTGATGTATTTTCATTTTTTTTAATCAATCTTTACAACAAAGTTATGTCCAGGCATTCACAGGTGATGCACTGTGAACCTCGAATGACATGGTAAAAGTCCTGGGTGGAAACCACCAAAAAAGAAGCTGATTGGACAATGGTGCCCTGTACTGCTCTCCATTGAAGTTCTAATCCACACTAAATGCTTCTTCCACTCATTACTTAGTCTTTATATTTGCTTATGAAAGAAAGCTACTATTGTGGAAATGAATTAGTGTGTCAATAACACAAACAGTCAGTAATTTTCATGAGTAACCTCACAATGTTGACAACTGAATTACAACAACACACGTACAATTCATGGACATCAGTCAGTTTTCATGCCTGGTGTGTTTGTGGGAAGGTGAGGAGAGACACACAATTTAAATTGACAGTTTATTTAATAATCATTTAAAACTTAAAGTTGTGTGACCTTTCAGTCGCAAAATGTTATGCTTGCAACAGATTTCAGAAGTGTGAGAACACGGTGAACAAAATCATGGTAAAGTTCCTCTTCACTGTATCACAGTATCAATACCAAGTCACCAAAACACTTAACCCACAGTATTTGTGACAGTAAACCGTGTCTTCACATGTTGAAGGCATAATGGTACAATTCAGACCAATATCTGATCAAAGCAGTCCACACTTGCCCTCACTGTACATTCATTCATCAATTAATCAAAAGAGGTATACAGCAGTGTAGTAGTTAGTAAAAACACTTTGTAAAAATGTTCCACAAGGTTGTATCATGCTGGAGAGGTAAGGACAGCTGTAGACCACGTGTACTGTAGAGAGTAAACCACAGCCAAGAGACACAAAAAAGCTTTTCCCCTCATCAACCTCCCCACCACCCATAAGTCAGGGAAAGGGATGTCTCTGAGGAGGACACCCATGCATCTCCTGCACAATAGCATCATCATCGTGCCTTAGGGGGATGGATAATGAGATTAGTTGCTGGGGCCAAGCCTGCATCAGTCCAAAGGGGTCAATCGCTGGATTATCACTCCTCTTGCTAAGGACTTAGACACCACTATCACGTACACAACATTTTGTAGTACTCGTTGACTTCTTCTACACCTGACTTTTCTTTTGGAGGGGGGATTATTAGGTTGAAGGTAAGAGTGGAAGACCTCATGTTTGCCTGTTTTGACGTTGCAAAGTTTTGGAATAAGAATTATGGTGCATGACTTTGTAGCCTGCATGGCCATGGGATTCTGACTGTCCCAGGTGCAGAGTGTTGAATGAGGGGTCTGGCTGGGAAGTGAGTGCAGGGGTGACCGGCGGACTGAAGGACGGGTGGGCTTTGTGCTCGCCTGCTGTGACAGGGTCTGCAGCTCTCCACCAGCAGCCCTCATGCCACTCATCAACAACAAAGTGGGTGACGATGGCACTACCAGTTCACCAAAGACTCTGGAAGAGGGGAAGGTTCTTATCGACTCACTCATAAAGGTGAGATGCTCAGGTTGGCAGTTATGGTTTTGTCAAGTTATGGTTTTATCTGCAAAGTACCCGTTAAAATAATCTGTCCTCCATTCTTTTCACAAAGGGGTCAGTCAGTCCAGTTATCTTGTGATTAAATGAGGATGATAGACTAAGACTTCTGGAAAAGTTCATGTGTAACAAAGCTTTAATGCATGTACTATCATTTGAATGATTTGGTCTGTTGAGCTCATATTTATTGAGAGATCACGATATCTTAGCCTGCTATGTATATAGTGTATATATATCCAATATTTTATTGCAGATAGTTCTTCTTGTACTGTATCTGCTTTAGGTTAATTCGTCAGAGGTGAAAATTATTCAAATTCAATTCTAGTTCTGTTAAATTGAAATTGAAAGACTGAATATGCCAAATGATTTACTGTAATATTCCAAATGAAAACTGAGCATATGGTAAACAATGCAAATATGCATTATGTGAGTATTCCGTATTAGTCGGTATCAATATAATAAGGTATTAATGCAATCCCTGTATCACATAACACCCTGAGTTCACTGAGCACAGATTATTGTCATCCTAACGTGGCTATGTTAAGAGCTGAAACCAGGCCAATGAGTTCTAAATACACTTAAGATTTTCCATCCATAGGGCATAGGACATCTTACCTTTCTCATAAGAACTGAACATATTACATTCTTAAACTATATCATTTTTTCCAGAAAGGTCTAATTTATAGGATGAAATAAACATTAAATAATCTGCAAGTTCTCATTTGATCTATTTTACTATAAACACAAGGAATGTTAGTTACTGATCCTCCCATGCACTACTTCCTTACAAAGCTGCTGTTATGGTAGACCTAGTAATGTACTGAACCATTAGGCCATATTTTCAGTGAAAGTGCTTTTTTACCCAAAGGGTAAAAGCACATGTTTTCTTTGTCTTGGTCATAGATTGTAGTAAGTGCCTGACATCCTTACACAAGAAGTACAATAGGACAGCCAGGATGGCACTGTGACTACAAAATTATATCAACATGTCAACTTATATCAACTTGTGAGCTTGAGGATTCGAACTTGCAACCTTTCGGTTACTAGTCCAACACTCTAACCACTAGGCTACCCTGCCGCCCATAAATAGCTCAAGCAAGAATTTTAATAGGACTGTCTGGGTCTGTTATTGGCAGAAAGGTTTGGAACTTGCTTTCTATCTAGTGGGCACACACTGGTTGAATCAAGGTTGCTTCCACATAATTTCAATGAAACTACGTTGAACCAGCGTGGAATAGACGTTGAATTGATGTCTGTGTCCAGTGGGTATTAACTATTTAACGCATAGTGATGTCACCATGGAAGGTTCAAAGCTCCATCCCACCAAAACAGGCTGAAATTTCAGGCGGCCTATTCAAACAGCTCTTACACTAAAAGGGCATTATCATCGTTTTCACAATTTCACATTATTATTCCAACCTAATAGTGAGGCAATATATATAAAACAATTGGAAAATCTCGTTTCTGACTGCACAGGGTCTTTAAGTCAGTGCATTCGGAAAGTATTCAAACCCCTTCCCTTTTTCCACATTTTGCTATGTTACAGCCTTATTCTAAAATTGATTAAATTGTTGTTTTTTATATCAATCCACACTTATACCCCATAATGACAAAGCGAAAACAACTTTTTAGAATTTTTTGCAAATGTATTAAAAATAAAAAACAAAAATACCTTTTTTACATAAGTATTCAGACCCTTTGCTATGAAACTCGAAATTGAGCTCAGATGCATCCTGTTTCCATTGATCATCCTTGAGATGTTTGTACAACTTGATTGGAGTCCACCTATGGTAAATTCAATTGATTGGACATTATTTGGAAAGGCACACACCTGTCTATATAAGGTCCCACAGTGCATATAAGGTCCCACAGTGACAGTGCATGGAAGAAGTTTGGAACCACCAAGACTCTTCATAGAGCTGGAGTTTGCCAAAAGGCACATAAATGACTCTCAGACCATGATAAAACAAGATTCTCTGGTCTGAGGAAACTAAAATTGAACATTTTGGCCTTAATGCCAAGCGTCATGTCTGGAGGAAACCTGGCACCATTCCTACGGTGGCGCATGGTGTTGGCAGCATCATGCTGTGGGGATTTTTTTCAGCGGCAGGGACTGGGAGACTAGTCAGGATCGAGGGAAAGATGAACGGAGCAAAGTACAGAGAGATCCTTGATGAAAATCTGCTCCAGAGTGCTCAGGGCCTGAGACTGGGGCGAAGGTTCACCTTCCAACAGGACAACGACCCTAAGCACACAGCCAAGACAACGCAGAAGTGGCTTCGGGACAAGTTTTTGAATGTCCTTGAGTGGTCCAGCCAGAGCCTGCACTTGAACCCTGTGCGACGCACCCCATCCAATCTTACAGAGCTTGAGGGGATCTGCAGAGAATAATGGGAGAAACTCCCCAAATACAAGTGTGCCAAGCTTGTAGAGTCATACCCAAAAAGACTTGAAGCTGTTGAAGCCTAAGGTGCTTCAACAAAGTACTGAGTAAAGGGGCTGAATACTTATGTAAATGTGATATTTCGGTTTTTTATTTTGAATACATTTGCAAAAATATCTAAAAACCTGGTTTTGTTTTGTCATTATGGGGTATTGTGTGTAGATTAATGAGGGAAAAAACTATTTAATACATTTTAAAATAAGACTGTAACGTAACAAAATGTGGAAAAAGTCAAGGGATCTGAATACTTTCCGAATGCATCGTAGCATATCATAATGAAAATATCAAGATATTAATACTGATAATGAATATGACCGTGTGTGATTGAAGAGTGGATAACTGTGTCAGAAATGCACAGTGTAGTAGTAGGTTGACCTTTGCTGCACACCTGCAACTCTCCCATGCACTCACTCACTGCCTGTAATATCTCCAATCTGGCTCTACTTTACAGATTCCTATGATGACTAGAAAAGCCCCTATACAAGGTCCTAAGGCTTATCCAAAAATAGATCTATGGCAATCAGATTATTAGTCATAGTTGTCATGTAAACCAATCTGTCAGGCTAAGCTCTGAATGCTTATTAATAACCACTCGCATGATTCAAATCAATGAAAATGTCATACTTTGTTGAAATTTGTCTAACCTGGTGTCTGACTCAGAGCTAGTTAGGGGATTCTGATTTTCAGAGAGACATTAGGTAACTAATAATTACCTCAAACTATAGTTGTTACTTTCTAAGTACCATCGCACCCAAGCAGGCTTTGGTTATCATAAATAGTAGAGCCATTGCACCTCCTGATGGCCAAAAGGGAAATGACAGTATTCATAGAAAGTAGCTTGGCCACTAGCTACATTCCTTTCACAGGTTTGAGAGAGAATAGTTGCTGAACCAATGATTGTTGTTGACATAGTCCTCTCAAATATGCCAAATTACTGGAACTTTGTGTGGAGGACCACAACAAATTAAAAACCAAGTTCCAGGCTTTAAAGGTGCTAGTACAGACATGACAGTATACAGTCAAATGACCTCATTTGTTTAAAGTCGCAGTTCAGAATGTGTGATTTAGCTCAATGGCAGCCCAGCTTCTAAAGCTGAGGGATGAGGTTGGAGAAATGTATGTGGCATGGCCTCATCTAAAGGAGGGAGCGAGAGGGAGTGGGAGTAATTTTGAATTATCAAATAAAAATTGAAGGGAATTGTTTACCAGTATTTAATAGTCATTTCTGCTACATACCTATGCCGATCTTAAGCATCATGTCCATCAGACAACTTATATGTGACACAGTATTAGAATAAGGCAACAAAAAAAAGTGCATCTTGTTTCTGGTTTTAAACTGAAACCCTCATACGTTTTTACACAATCGACCACTGTCTTTTGTCATCTCACCCACACCACAAAATTACGCAGTTTGTAAATACATACATTTAACCTAAGACCATTTGCAGACCAGTGGTGTTTATAAAACACACCACATTTTTCATGAAGGACTAATGCTTGTCTCCTGACCTACAGACACAATGGATTTAGACGATATTGTGTTTATATCCTTGACGACAGATTTTGGTATATGTATCTGTTGCCAGGTGTAACATTTTCATGTCTTTAAAATTGTCAAATCAAATCAAATCAGCAGATCTAAGCAAAGACAACAATTCACCCCCATTGTGTCTCTCTATCTCCTACAGTCCTACAATTGTTTCCAGCACACATGATCTATTCTCACAGATTTAGACAATACAATACAAAATGCTGTATATTGTGTCTAATCAGTCAACCCTTTGTAATTGTATGAAAATGATATTACGGTATGAAATGTTTCGTTTTTACTTGAGTGATCTGTAAATAATATTTTTCCCCTATTGGCCAACAGGTGGTGGCATGTTACCGCCACCTGGCCTCGTGTGTGGGTGGGTGCACGGACAGCTTGCACCTGCGTGACGAGCTACGGCTAACGCGGGAGAAGGCCCAGAAGTTAGCGGTGGCCAGCCGTCACCACCTCACGGCACGGCTACGGGATAAGACACTGCCCCAGGGGGAGAGACAGGAGATGGAACTGCTCTGGGTGGCCTTCACCTCCAGTCTGGAACTCCTCCACGCAGACATGTGCAAAGTCTTCAACATGGGTTCCAACTTCTCCCTGATCAATAACAACACTTTAGTGCAGACTGGCATTCAAGGTTAGCAAGTGCCACAGTCAGATGGGCAATTTGTCGTATTGTTTCCACACAAACCTATCCTAAACTCCACCGGCCGCTGACTCTTTAGCTCTATAGCAGGGGTATTCAAATCTTAACCTACGGCGTTCCGAAGTACTGCTGGTTTTCTGTTCTACCTGATCATTACTTGCACCCACCTATTGTCTCAGGTATACATCAGTCCCTGATTAGAGAGGAATAATGAAAAAAAGCATTCGTATAGTCTACATCCATACAGTCTACATCCATACAGTCTACATCCATATAGTCTAGATCCTAGTCTGGGCATCCACAAGCTGTGGTAACCTTATTAACATTCGTGGCTAGCTCTTCTTCTCACATGTCTCTTCTCCCACTTTCCAGGGGAAACCAGTGAGGTGACAGCACGGGCCCTCAGCCTGGCAGACCTGACCCGTGCCGAGGACCAGGTTCCCGCCAGCCTGGAAGATCTGGAGCAGAGCCAGCTGGAGGAGGAGATCGCCCATGTGGATGTCATGCTGGAGGACATGGAGGAGAAGGTCAACGTCCTGCGCTGGATGGTGGAGGCCCGCGGGCCCCAGTACGCCGAACCGGCCAGCACGGACAGCGCCTCGTTGGGCCTCTTGTCCACGGACGAGGAGGCAGGTTCCCAAAGCCAGCAGTGCTGCGAGCGCAGCCAGATTTTCATGGTGCTGGTGCTGTGCAGCGTGGCAGTGGTGATGGCCGTGCTGTCCGTCTGCGTGGTCTATCTCTCATGAGGAGGCTTGTCACCAGTGGATTTCACCCAGGTTTTGTTGAGCCGCTAAAAGCAGTAGGACCTTATGTTGCCATAAATTCCATCCTCATGTCAATTGATATCTGAAAATAGGGTTGTTGGAAGAAACTGGTGTTGTTGAAAGGGCGGGGTACTTTACATATTTCTTTATTTAAATAAAGAGCCCCATTTAGAATGAATACACTCCAGGTTACACAGTTTGACGCTCCCATTTCTGTTAGAAAGTCAATATCAAACACATTCAAAAAGAGTTAGATGACATGTGCAATGTAGTTTAGCTAATGTTAATGTATTGTAGTAGAATGAAATTGAACCATTTATGCTCTTTACTAATGTATGCTGACTACTGTATATGACAGTAAGGTTAATTAATTTTTATTGAAATGCATTGAACATAATCTGTTTACACAACTTGACAGTGGTTGACAAAGTACACCCACCACATTTAGGTCCATGTTGTCATTGACACTGAAGGTGTTTGTGCTGCCAGATTACAATGAAGATCTTTGCACATGAGTGCAATGTGTGGGAGCATATCAGTTTGCTGACCTGTTGTGAATATATATTACATTCTAATGAAGAATTTCATGTGAATATTCTCAATATTGTGGCTTCCATGTCACTTCAACCAATAGGTTAGCTTACTGCATTACTGATATTGTATCCAGGCTTTCGCAATACAGTAATTATTGCAGGAATATGTGTAGTACTTGTGGAGTATTCTGTTTATATTCTGTCTTCAGAGTCCTCCGTAACCCAAATACCATAAACCTGACCCGGGTCTGGAACGGGTTCTACAATAAATCAAATGGAACATGTGTTGCTGTGTCCCCAGCTTCAGATTCAGGCTAGCAGTTGTGCCAGCAATGCAAGCAAACAGGGAGACTTTTCCACTCAAGGCACATGAAAAATACAAACATTGTAAGTGACATACAGTAGCTGAGAATGTGTTTCCTAAACACAGTGGACGGCCTGTGCACAATTTCATATATTACCAAGGATACACAGGGCCGGACTACCACATTTGGGGCACAGAGGCACTGACCTGATTTTTTGTGTTGACATATTTTTCAGTTTTATAGCTAATGCTATTGTAGATATTTTGTCAAGATAAAATGTTGTAGTTTTAAAGTTAATTTCCTGCAAATCTATGCTATTTGCTATGGGTCAGAGATAAAAAATGTGCTGTTTTATAGCTCATCTAATGCTATTGTTCACATTTTGCCATGAGACTGAGAGAAAATGTTGCAGTTTTTAAGATAATTTCCTGCTATTCTACACATTTTGCCATCATATGCTATCTGGGGGGACCCCGACCTCCAGGTGGTCCCCATCCAAATCAAATCAAATCAAATCACATTTTATTTGTCACATACACATGGTTAGCAGATGTTAATGCGAGTGTAGCGAAATGCTTGTGCTTCTAGTTCCGACAATGCAGTAATAACCAACGAGTAATCTAGCTAACAATTCCAAAACTACTACCTTATACACATAAGTGTAAAGGGATAAAGAATATGTACAGAAAGATATATGAATGAGTGATGGTACAGAGCGGCATAGGCAAGATGCAGTAGATGGTATCGAGTACAGTATATACATATGAGATGAGTATGTAAACAAAGTGGCATAGTTAAAGTGGCTAGTGATACATGTATTACATAAAGATGCAGTAGATGATATAGAGTACAGTATATACGTATACATATGAGATGAATAATGTAGGGTATGTAAACATTATATTAAGTAGCATTGTTTAAAGTGGCTAGTGATATATTTTACATCAATTCCCATCAATTCCCATTATTTAAGTGGCTGGAGTTGAGTCAGTATGTTGGCAGCAGCCACTCAATGTTAGTGGTGGCTGTTTAACAGTCTGATGGCCTTGAGATAGAAGCTGTTTTTCAGTCTCTCGGTCCCAGCTTTGATGCACCTGTACTGACCTCGCCTTCTGGATGATAGCGGGGTGAACGGGCAGTGGCTCGGGTGGTTGTTGTCCTTGATGATCTTTATAGCCTTCCTGTGACATCGGGTGGTGTAGGTGTCCTGGAGGGCAGGTAGTTTGCCGCCGGTGATACGTTGTGCAGACCTCACTACCCTCTGGAGAGCCTTACGGTTGTGGGTGGAGCAGTTGCCGTACCAGGCGGTGATACAGCCCGACAGGATGCTCTCGATTGTGCATCTGTAGAAGTTTGTGAGTGCTTTTGGTGACAAGCCAAATTTCTTCAGCCTCCTGAGGTTGAAGAGGCGCTGCTGCGCCTTCTTCACGATGCTGTCTGTGTGGGTGGACCAATTCAGTTGGTCCGTGATGTGTACGCCGAGGAACTTAAAACTTACTACCCTCTCCACTACTGTTCCATCGATGTGGATAGGGGGGTGTTCCCTCTGCTGTTTCCTGAAGTCCACAATCATCTCCTTAGTTTTTTTGACGTTGAGTGTTAGGTTATTTTCCTGACACCACACTCCGAGGGCCCTCACCTCCTCCTTGTAGGCCGTCTTGTCCCTGTTCGGTAATCCGGCCCTGAGGATACAGGTCAAGGTATTAACTAATGTCTCTTAATTCCATATTACAAAAGTAAAACCAAAGGTTTGTGTAGCTTCTATATTAAATGGTAAATTTGTCAACACCCAAGCTGTGGTGTAAAAACTGTGAATACCATATTATATTTAATTAACAGAGCATTACAACTTTTAATGAACTGCAGTAGTATAGTAATAGCTTATGTAATAAATAATATGTACATGTTTATTCATACCCATCAACTGTTATTAGTAAACTCAGCAAAAAAAGAAACGTCCTCTCACTGTCAACTGCGTTTATTTTCAGCAAACTTAACATGTGTAAATATTTGTACGAACTTAACAAGATTCAACTACTGAGACATCAATAACTGAACAAGTTCCACAGACATATGACTAACAGAAATGGAATAATGTGTCCCTGAACAAAGGGGGGGTCAAAATGAAAAGTAACAGTCAGTATCTGGTCTGGCCACCAGCTGCATTAAGTACTGCAGTGCATCTCCTCCTCATGGACTGCACCAGATTTGACAGTTCTTGCTGTGAGATGTTACCCCACTCTTCCACCAAGGCACCTGCCTTACAACAGGCCTACAAGCCCTCAGTCCAGCCTGTCTCAACCTATTGCGGACAGTCTGAGCACTGAGGCAGAGATTGTGCATTCCTGGTGTGGTTCCTGTGGTTGCCATCCTGTACCTGTCCCGCAGGTGTGATGTTCGGCTGTACCGATCAGGTGCAGGTGTTGTTACACGTGGTCTGCCACTGCGAGGATGATCAGCTGTCCATCCTGTCTTCCTGTAAAGCTGTCTTAGGCATCTCACAGTACGGACATTGCAATGAAATGCCCTGGCCACATCTGCATCTCCTTGCAGCATGCCTAAGGCACGTTCATGCAGATGAGCAGGGGCCCTGGGCATCTTTCATTTGGTGTTCTTCAGAGTCAGCAGAAAGGCCTCTTTAGTGTCCTACGTTTTCATAACTGTGACCTTAATCGCCTACCGTCTGTAAGCTGTTAGTGTCTTAACGACTGTTCCACGGGTGCATGTTCATTAAATGTTTATGGTTCATTGAACAAGCATTGGAAACATTGTTTAAACCCTTTACAATGAAGATCTGTGAAGTTATTTTGATTTTTACAAATTATCTTTGAAAGAAAGAATTCGGAAAAAGGGGCTTTTCTTTTTTTGCTGAGTTTATTAGTGGTGAGTAATTCATACATGTTCTGTGGCAATAATAGCTCATCAGTTTCCTCAGTCTTGATCACACATGTGCATTGTGCACTGACTAGACTATTGACCCTTCAGGGACATTAGACATTAAAGAAATGCAGCATACTGTAAATACTGTATACAACAGCATGGTCAAATCTACTCAAAGACCACTCTGCAATAGAATTTCTAATAAAAATCCAAAGAAAATGCAAATATCATTTATTGATTGTTGACTCAATTGGCCATCCTGATCATTTGTTATCGTTCTGCTTTGGTCATCAATCCCAGAGAGAAGAAAAGTCAGGGGTTCTGCTCTGAGGAGGTGCCTGTCCATCCTGTACCAATATGTCCAGTCCCGCTGTAAATTGAATATAACTTTTAAGGCTTAATGAAGCATTTATAACCCCTATATGGCCTGCTTTAAAAATCATACATAAGGCACCACTCATTATTGCCAGTCACACCACACCTCAAAATAATTATTTTTATATGAGTAAAATAAGATATGCAACATCCATATGCATTTGCTTCACATACAAAAATACACATATTAATTTGAACAAATACAGGGGAAAAAATTCAGGTGCATCAGGACTAGCTTTTACAGTAGTAAGAAAATACAGTAAACTGTCACTTTAAAGTCAAACTGACAACCCTAGTTATGTTATCGTATGAAATTAGGGGGCTTGATTGGTGTCACAGTTTTGCCACAGGTTCAACTAACACACCTGACTCCAATAATCACCTAACCAAGATCTTAAGTTAGAATGCAATTTGATTAATCAGCTGTGTTTGCTAGGGATGGAGAAAAAGTGTGACACCAATCAGGCCCCGAGGACTGGAGTTGTCCACCTCTGCGAGATCAAGTGAAGTCTCACTACAGCAGAGAGGAAGAGGAAGAGAGAGACACAACTCCATCCAGCAGGTGGTGGGTTTTTTTCCGCTCACAAAGCATGTAGTCAAGGTTAATGAAAAAGTGTTGAATTTTGTCAACAAAAAAATTTATGGCTTATTTGCTATGTGAGGTTTATTTGATCAAATACAAGTTTTGTAACGCTTAAGTTGTTATGAGTGTACTGATATAAGTAGGACACGTGACATCCCGGCAACTTTGAGAAAGAACACCTTATATTGGAGTTGTATCGAGATGGCTATGCATATTCATGGCATGAGGCTAGTAGCATAGCATCTCGCTCCATTGAATACAGGCGGTCGACATCTACAACCCTCATCAAATATATATTTTTTTACAATAACTAGATGTATTCAGCCATCCAAAGAAAGAATAGGCGGGAGCTAGACAGCCCGCCGTGCCTCTTTGTGGGTAACGACTCCCATTGTTGGGGCGGAGAGACGTACCTTGTCAGTATATCCATAATCTCTGACTAAAGTGAAAGTGAAGTAAACTGAAAGGACAGGTTTGACAATGTCATTGAATCAAAGACTTGCATTTCACTCGCAGTTGAACAAATGTACTTAAAACGGAGTATTTTGTATTTATTTTATTTTACTTTTATTGTACTAGGTAAGTTGACTGAGAACACATTCTCATTTACAGCAACGGCCTGGGGAATAGTTGCAGGGGAGAGGAGGGGGGGGGGATCAATGAGCCAATTGGAAGAGTATTGGCATACTAGGCGAAAACAAAAATAATACGCAGGGACCAGTGGCGGTCGGTGTTGTTTAATATGAGGGAGGACGATTATATTATTTGTTAGCATGGCCTTGTTTCTACTACAGCATGACTGTCATTCATATTCCATTCACCCAGTTCAATGTAACATCGATAGGTTTAGGCTACTACATGATACTCAAATTATCCCTATACCCATCATGAGGTTGCTACAATCTAGCCTATAAATCAAAGTTTACAACGTAGGTGCACACAGATCGAGATAAATATTTGAAGTGACAGACGTTGACACATGGACAGAAAGTGACACAATACCGCCTTGCACGCTCTTGCCTGCAGCTGATATAAGGTGTAATCATTAGTCCAACAGTTGCAAATGAGAACTTCTATTGGACAAATTCAGGTAGGTTAATCAAGGTTTCGTAACGTTTGCAACAGAATCGGCATAATGAATACACCCCTGATCACACGTAAACACTTTCATAGCCATATACAAACAGCTCGTTGTATTCCTTCTCGCATCTACACTTTGTAATCCTCTCACCTTTTTCCTTCGCTTATGGACTTCAACGCAGAACACATCAGCTGTCTGTGACCAGGCAAAAAAAACTTTCCAAGCCAAACCTTCATATAATAACTGCTACACACAGCCTACATCGTTGTTACCATATTAGATAAAGTAACATTGTCGTCAATAAAGCTAATAGAACTGACGTGTTAGTTAACCCGCTACAATCATGCAGTACAGTGTACAGTCAGTAAGCAATTTAGCAGTTACACCGTCAGGCCCCGGTGGCAATAAATTAGTAGATCCCAAAGCTTACCTTGACTTGGAAGAGTTCCTGTGTTTGATAGTCATAGGCAGGTGTGAGCCGGGTGTTTGAGCCGAGTGTTTGAGTTGGCTATACTAGCTCTATGGATTTGGTAAGTAAGTGAAAGTGAAACTAAATGACGAAATATAGCTAGCCCTCTCTCTCTCTCTCTCCCTCTCGCTCTTGCTCCTCCTTCAAGAATGCACTAATTTGTTCAAAACTGTTAAACTGTTGTCTTTCTATCTCTTTGAGTCAACTACTCACCACATTTTATGCACTGCAGTGCTAGCTAGCTTATGCTTTCAGTACTATATTCATTCCACAGGAGGCTGCTGAGGGGAGAACGGCTTATAATAATGGCCGGAACTGAGCAAATGGAATGGCATCAAACACCTGCAAACTGTGTGATGCATTTGATGCCATTCCACCTATTCCACACCAGTCATTACCACAAGCCCGTCCTCCCCAATTAAGGTGCCACCAACCTCCTGTTATTCATTCTCTGATCCTTTGATTGGGTGGACAACATGTCAGTTCATGCTGCAAGAGCTCTGATAGGTTGGAGGATGTCCTCCGAAAGTTGTCATAATTACTATGTAAGTCTATGGAGGGGGGTGAAAACCATGAGCCTCCTATGTTTGTATTGAAGTTAATGTACCCAGAGGAGGACGGAAGCTAGCTGTCCTCCGTCTAAATCATGGTGCTACCCTACAGAGTGCTGTTGAGGCTACTGTAGACCTTCATTGCAAAACAATGTTTTTAAATCAATTATTTGGTGACGTGAATATATTTTGTATAGTTTTATCTAAAAAAGGATTACTTTATAAATGTTTCACTATTTTTATTTTTATGACATTCACTGAGGAGGATGGTCTTCTCCTTCCTCCTCTGAGGAGCATCCACTGGGGAGGACAGATAAAGTTTCACTACAGTTGTGCTCCAATGCTCCAACCTCCTAACATTTCCTTTCTGAAGATAACTTTGACATTCTGCATCAGCTCATGCTGTCAACAATGTAACACTGATTCTGGCTCTTGCAGTCTTTACAAAAGTGGTATGATCGTCGGTGCCAGGCGGGCCAATTCCAGTATCTCAGAATCGTCTCATCTCCTGGGCTTTTCACGCACGACAGTGTCCAGAGTTTACCCAGAATGCTGCGACAAACATAAAACCTCCAGTCAGTGGCAGTTCTGTGGGTGTAAATAGCTAATTGATGAGAGAGCAAGCTGACAGGCGTGCCTCAAACAGGCAAACAATGGTGCAGAACAACAGTGGTGTGCAGAACTGCATCTCAGAACGCGCAACTCGTTGGTCCTCTCGTTGGTCCTTGTCACGACACCGGCTTCCACTCCTATCAACTAAATCAAGTGGAAGTGGGCATGCTCTCACCAACACTGGACAATTGAGGAGTGGAAAAACATTGCCTGGTCCGGATTTGGCATAAGCAGCATGTATCAATGTCTCCATCCTGCATGGTGTCAGGCTGGTGGCAGTGGTGTAATGGTGTGTGGAATGTTTTCCTGTCACACATTAGGTCCCTTGATACCAATTGAGCAACGTTTGAACGCCACACCTTGTAGAATCCATGCCCCAAATAATTCAGGCTATTCTGGAGGCAAAGGGGGGACCTGGGACTAGATGGGTGTACCTAATAAACTGGCCACTGAGTGTACAGCTGCATGACATGAGCCATCCTACCGCTCTCTTCCAGCTTGGATAGAAAGTTGCTGTGTGTAAAACCAGTCTATTAATACCAAATAATAGAATTAGTCCACCCTCAAAACACTAGCTTACTACAACCACACAACTCACCAGTATGAACGAAAAATAACTGCTTTTTTTGTTCAAGCCCTCAAGAACGTTTGTTTTCTAAATATGATCATCTGTTTGCATCTGCCAATTTATTGGCTGTCCAGTATCCAGACAACCTGTCCCCAGAGCTTCCTATATATTTATCCTCTTTCTGTAACGTGTTGAGACCGGCAATTATGGAGAATGAGAAGCTCAATTAAAGATGTGAAGCACCACATTCTGCCCAGTTTCCCTGATGTTGCTACGGAAATCAAGCTGTTTTTACCATCCCTGAAACTGTCGCTTCTGGGGAAAGATTGTTTTCTAAACTTAAACTAATAAAGAACTACATAAGAAGCATTAGGCTCGGTCTGATATGGGCTTTTGGACACCTGAGTAAGCTCCACTCATTGCACTGCCCGACGTAGCCTTGACCATGGCATTTGTTTGCCGATATCACCCTTTACCTTTCAATCAGTTTAATGTGTTCTTTGTCAAGACCTGGGGCACTTTTTCCAGAAACCCAAGAAACAACCACTTAGCTTTCTAGTATATATGGAAATTAAAGTGATTTATGAATGAATGACTTTCGCCTCTGATAGATTATTTATTTTACTTTTAGAAAGAAGAGAATGAGAAGAGACTTCTGGGAAATCAGACAGAATTTATGGAAATGGTCAGTATACTGTACATCATGATCTAACCATTCCACTTTAGAGCTCTTAAAGTATGCTTCATTCACCATACATGTGTAGCACCCATCTTTTCACTATTTATTTGTTATTTATGTCTTATGATCAGAAACATATATGTGGTTTATGTGACTAATAGCCAAGTCTGCCTATAGAATGCTGAGCAAGATCGTCATTTGAAGTGGCAGGACTGAAAATCATCATTGAATTTCACAAACTTGACACTATGAAATAAATACCTTGCAGAAAAGAAGGCTTTGGCAGTGGGAGGGATATTTTATTTTTTTCAGATAACCACTCCAAATAGCCTACCTGACCACTCAGAGGCTTCCGCATGGTCCTAAAGCACACCTCTGTCTCTTTTTGTATCACAATCCAATGATAAAACTGGAATGCAATTTCACAATGTAGGGGGAATATGTCCCCCCACGTCCCCGGTGAAAGTTGCACCCCTGCATAATTGTATCCATGGATAATTGTCTTTTCTCATTTGCTCAATAAAAATACACATGGAAAGCGCAATAATATAAATTCTGGATAATGATACGGTGGTCCTTGGATATCAGCTGTAACTACCGATATTTCCTCACTCCTACTAATTGTCTAACTCTGATTTTGGTCTACTAAACGTCACTTTTGGCCATAGGCCATAAACAAGTTCTGACCGATGGACTCCCCCACATGTCTTTCAGGTTCAGTCTTCATTTGTTTCACTGTGGTTCATGGATTCTATCGCGTCTGCATGTGACACCTGAATGTCGTGGAAGAGCTGGTCATCTGTACCACTGCAGCTCAAAAAGAACCCATTTGGACAAAGGGTCATGAGTTGACCACCGCCACCATTTTGTGTTTGATAAAAGTCAATCACTATAAGACCAAACAACCACTGACCAATGACATGAAAAGCTGGCAGAGAACATGCTTGGATGTGTATTGACATTGACATTTCTAGTTTGAGGACCAAACCATGAAATGGGGAAAGCTGCACTGTCCAACTATCTCCTGTATTTATAATTTGCCTGGTGTCTTTTCATATTACAGAGTACCCTACAAAATGAATGAAATGTCATTTATAATAGGATGTGACAACAGATATTAACATATTGCAATATATGTTAATGCTTTCCTTTCATTCAGAAAGAAACCTGTGTATTTTGTGTTTGAGTATGCTGTAGAAATCCATTGATATATTTGCAATGCTGTCCAAAGTGTGCATTTACGGCTATGTATTCACAGTAAATAAACTTGATATGATGCAGCTCCATATTCTAACTCAGTTGTTTTAAATACTAGGGGAGTCTGGTGAGTCGTTGAAAACACATTCAATTTCTGTACAGTCCAATGGATGTGTATAATGACAAGATATTGCAAAACTGTTTGAAGGAAAGCATCACTTAAGTATTACTTAAGTATATAAAATATAATTTTGCCCATATCAGATTTGTTAAAAAAAAAAAAAGATTTACTATCCCGAAGGAATAATAATCTTTGCACAGGGGGCCTTTATTGTGAAATGTGACGGAAACAACCCGGAAGTTATTTCCTGTCGTCCTACACGTGTGTTTACACGCGTCTACACCCGTAAGCTTAGCCTGTCAGATATAATTTGTTATCTGAATTATTGACGAATACTTTATTCTGGTGGTCATGTCTTTATGAGAAAACTTGCATCCAGTACTGTCTATGCCTGGGTCACCTCTCTAAAATTTTAATTTGACATCACGTTGGGTCATCATTTACGAGCTAGCTAGCACGCAGCTAGCTAGCTTGATGTACAGTAGCATGTATCGACACATACATTAATAATACACAGGTACCCAGCAGAAATTCCATGTTCTGTTGTAGCAGCATTATTTTCTTGCTACATTTCAACGAAGTGCATCCGGTGATTGTGTGGTCTTTGGGATGATATGTTAATTCCACTAGTTATTTTCTATTCCTAGATGTTACAATGACTGATGCATTCAGCACCAACAGTGAACTGGTTCTTCAGCGCGTGCTGGACGTAACAGCAGAGAAGGATGTTCACTGTAGGAATCTAGATGAGCATTATCAGATCAAGGCGACATGCCATTTCATCAATGATCATCAGTTCAAAAAGGTATGAGGGTTCAACAACGCAGTTGTGTGTGTGTGTCTGTGTGTAAAAATTGTGAATCATTTGTGCTTTAGGTTGCCTTGCAATTTCCAGATGAGGTGCTGGTTGATTCAATAGCAATTGCTGCAGAGATTGAGAAGGGAACCAAAGCAAAACTATTCATCCTTGGAGACACGTCCTATGGCAGGTAGGAAAACATTGTTGTGTTATTATCAAAAACATGAAAGTGATAGAAAATGTCAACTTATTTAATTATTTCTTATTGAATGAGACTAGTGCATTTTGGGGTTTGGGGTCAGCCAGAATGTTCTGGAGTGGGTGTACAGCAGCTTGGTGGAGCGCATCGTCACGTTCAATATGACAGTCTGAATATGACAGTCTGGTATGGTATTCTGAGCGTGAGGAGCAATAGGAAACTGACCAGAATAGTAAACACAGCCATCAAAGTAATTGGTCGACCACAGGCACATTTGAGCATTCTGTTCCACAAGGCAACCAAAAGGAAGACACTGGCTGTCGTTGGCGACCCCTCCCACCCACTACACCCTCAGTTCAAGAGGCTTCCCTCTGGCCGGCGCTTCAGAATGCCCATGGCCAAGAAGAACGTGTTTTAAATTAATTTGTTGGATGCAAAGTAAATTGTATCGGTATATGTACTTGTCTATCTAATGCAGTTGGGACAATGGTCATTTGTGAGTGAATGTATTAATATCCTCTATGTATGCAGCATGATGGACTGACTGGTTTAAATGTGTCTGATATGAGAATGTGTGTGTTTGATTATTTTAATGGAAGGTGATGCCAAAGAAAAATGTCCATCCGGGATGGACAATAGTTTTATTCTGTTCTATTTGCAAGCATTATTTTGGCCATTATTTGTTTTATCATTTGACATTCGTCACCATAACCTTATTGTCAATACTCTTGATATTTCCAGTTGTTGTGTAGATGAAGTTGCAGCAGAGCATGTGGGCGCAGACTGCATCGTACACTACGGGAGGGCTTGTCTCAGCCCATCCAGAAGACTCCCTCTGATGTACGTCTTTGAGAGGAAACCTGTGGTCCTGGAGACGTGTGTCTCCTCCTTCAGAGAGCTATACCCCAACAGACAGAGTCACGTCATCCTCTTGTACGATGTCAACTATGATCACATTAATGGTAAGCCTTTCAGCTTCACACAATGATGTATGTCCTTTTTGTCCCATTGTGTGAATGTTTTTTAAGACGGGTAACTTTTAGTTTGATATCCTTACAAAGGAATGTGAGCGATTTATACTATTTCCTCAGGTTGATTTGCGACATAGTTTTAGAAATATATTAAAACGGAATATGCGTTTCAACGTATTTTAGCAACTTTCACAGTTCCCGCTCAGCCCAGTCAAAACGCTGCTCTTGGTGGAACAAACTCCCTCACGCAGGACAGCGGAGTCAATCACCACCTTCCGGAGACACCTACTTTGGTTTAGGATAAAGTAATCCCTCTCACCCCCTCCCCTGAAAAGATTTAGATGCACTACTGTTCCACTGGAGGTCATAAGGTGAATGCACCCATTTGTAAGTCGCTCTGGATAAGAGCGTCTGCTAAATGACTTAAATGTAATGTAAATGTAACTTACTTAATACTGGTTTATAGCATGATAATGTCTCTCCTCAGACGATCTTCTGGCGCTGCTGTCCTCTGAGTATCCGAACATTTCCGCCTCAACCCTTCACGTGGACGGAGAACTTTGCTACAGTCACGGAGAAACACATGGACAACACAATGTCAGCAGTTCTCAGTGTCAAAACGGTGATCAAGTCGTTCAACAGTTCGGAAGGCAGTTTGTCTTGAAATCTGGACAGACCATTGAGGACTACAGTGTGTTTTTTATCGGCCATGAAGGTGCAACCATGACAAACTTCATGATGACTTGGAACCGCTGCTCTTTCTGCTCTTTTGACCCTGCAACAATGACAGGTCGGACTGAGTCGATCAGTATCAACAAAGCTTTGATGAAGCGATATTACGCAATAGAGAGGGCAAAGGATGCCAGTGTGGTGGGCATTCTTGTGGGTACACTTGGCGTGGCAAACTACCTCACCATCATCGAACAGCTGAAAGAAACCATCCACAGAGCAGGGAAAAAGAGCTACATGTTTGCCATGGGGAAACTGAATGTGGCCAAACTGGCTAACTTTCTTGAGATTGACATTTATGTACTGATCGCATGTCCTGAGAACTCTCTGTTGGACTCCAGTGAGTTCTACAAACCGGTCGTGACCCCCTTTGAAATGGAGGTGGCCTGCAACAAGAAAAGGGAATGGTCAGGAGAGTACGTCACAGACTTCCGCGATCTGCTTCCAGGTAGGATCTGATTGACATTGATTTGTTCCTGAATTAAAGTTTTGTGAGCAAGAATAGACCTGGTGTTTTACCCTGGTCCCAGATCTGTTTATGTCATCACGACAGGAGTTGGCAAGACAGTACAAACAGCTCTGGGACCAGGCCATAGGTATCAAGACTAATAGTAAAACCTGTTGTAGGTGGATCTAAGCATGTGGCCTTGGCGAACCCTGACGATCTCGAGGACGGCGATGAGACTGATGTCTCCCTCATCACCGGAGCTTTACGAATGACCCGCTTCTCGTCCAGCGAGCCAGTGTCTTCCTCACACAACTCCTCACTCGTCCTACGGAACCAGGCGCTCACTGTGGCCAATGCTAACACAGCTGGTACGATATATCGGAAGAACAAACATAAATCTATATCTAAAAACAGGCAAAATTCACAGAATCGTGACAGGCTCCGTTGGGTTGGGGTTTAAACTCTACTCTGGGATTGCAAGACCATTAATAAAGATGCTGTTGAGTGGTAACTTTTCTTGAGTTACAATTTTCATAATTTCCTCATCCGTTTGTTTTAGCCACGTTCCTGGCGGGTCGTAGCTGGCAGGGACTGGAGCAGAAACTGGGAGAAACACCGGTGGTGAAAGCATTAGAGGGAAGGAAAGGCATTGCCATTGCCTACGAAGAGGAGCCGACGATTGACAGGGACCATTGATCATGAAAGCACTCATCACATCCAGATTATTAGTCCATTGCAAATGTTTTACATATATCAATCAATATATTATGTTGCGTCATAGCTCAACAGTTTCCAATTTAAGTTATCAATCTTCTGACAAAAATTAAGGCTTTACCAGCTATATCAGGTGCATTATATTCGCGTGAGTCACAACAACATAGACTTTAAAAAACAGTTTTTTACTTCTACACTGAAGTGTGGACGGAGAACTGAAAATCACATACCTTTTTGTTATATTGATGCTTTTTCTGAAGCATACGTATATAAATGTTTATAGATCAGTTGCGTCTGAAAAAGTAAATGCCTGTCAAGAAATATGCAGCTAGTGTAGCAGTGCTTTGAATGTGATGAATGTCACAGTATAACAGAAGTTGAACTGTTTTTTGAATGTAACAGATAGAATGTTGAAAATGTGAGACCACATGCTTGGACTTAAATGTACTCATCACTGTTGTGAATACGCATAATTATTATTATTTATTCAACAACTTTTTGCTCTGTGTACTGTAAATCACAAATGAGATATACAAAAGAGATATATTCAAGTTGTCTGATTTTTATATTTTCATTCAAATCATTATAGGCTATATATAGGTCATTTATAGGCTATTTAGAACAGTCATAGTTTAAATGAATTGTGCTCTGTACACGTATACCAAAGGTCTTAAAACTGGAGCTCAGAATAGTCTATGGCTATATAACCAATGTTTAATTTGTTTAACAATGACATAAGAAAATAACTTAGCAGAACTACATTTTTCCTGAGGAAACTTCATTTCTGGTGTCCGATACATACAACAAATAATTAAAAACATACTACTGCATTACATTCAAAATACGTAGAAAACCAGGGCATGCTTGATTTGTGCCTGCCAAAACAGTTAAAACTTCATACTTTAACAATAACATCACATAAATCAGTAAATATCAGCCTAGTGAAGAAAAGTCCTTGTTTAGGTAGACTTTTCTGACCTAAATGTCTTCCCTCAATGTAAATGTAGAAATCTGACTTTGTGTCTATGCTTCTGTATGTTTTTCTTTGATGGTTGGTTGACAGTATCCAGAACAAAGACAAAGTAGAAATAACAAATCCCACAATTTCGACAGTCATTGTTCCTTAGACTTTTGTTCTGATCATATTATTTATCTTTCATGGGAACTTCTTCCACAAAGGATGCTGGGAATATGCCAATCTTCCCGTTGCACTGTCCCTCAAACCAGTCTTCATTGACTGAAAAGAAAGTAATGAAAATGGGACTTCTGTATTTTAAGACAACAGTAGGTAATAGCTCTTCCAGGATATCATCTATTAACAGGATAATTAACACTGACAACAGATTTCTGCATTGTTGAAATGGTGCCCTGCATGAGAGAAATTAGCTCACCTTTGGAGAGAAGTAAGATGGTATCTCCTTGATGGAACTCAAGGTCCTCTGGAGTTGAAGACTCGTAGGAATGAAGGGCCATCAGTTGATTCTGGCTTTGCAGCTGCTCACTCATACCCTGTAGTGTAGATTACATGAAATAAGGGAAACAAGTACCCGAACTTGTCAGTCAAGTTTTATATCCCATACACTCATTTTCTAGGAGTTGACTATTACATTTGTAATTTAAAAGTCTTCATATCAAACAACTTATGACATTAAATACTGTATATACTGTTCGACCACATTACCTCTTTGAGATCACACCACAGTGTTAGACGACCATTGTGGACACAGCTCCAAACATCTTCCATCCTCGTGTCCTCATCTATCACTATTTTACCAGAATCTAAGTGGGCATAGCTTGAGAAACAACACGAAATCCCTGAGCTTGGTTTTGTAACAGTAATGAATGTTGAATTAAAGTTTTGAAGCTAATGTTTAAACAGTGCCATACCTCAAGGTGATTGCCATGGCAGGAAGGCCCAGTTTGTTACTGATTTTCTCCAGAGTGGTTGTGTAGGGAAGTCCAGGCACCATGCACATTGTTATGGTGTATGTGAAGTGCACTTTCACTACACACAGTGATGACTCTTCAATCTGGCAAGACTAGGGAATTAAATACATGTACAATTATATTTTAAATGTGTACACGTAGAGTACTGAAAAACAATTGGTATCTACATTGGATATTACATACTGTACATTTTTTAAATGTATTTAAATCTATTTTATATAATTCTCATACCTCCGTTTCTGTGTCCCCAATGCTCTGATTTTCAGCAGCCAAAGCTGTTACAATAATACCCCCCAAAAAGTAAAGTTATTTGTTGCATAGCAAATAATTAAAATCTTAACTATACAACTTCCATTCTGTATTTTTACATAACAGATCTTTACCAGATTTTCTTTGAGGTCTTTTCAGTGGTTCTCCTCTAGGTGGAGCTGGGATGTCATCCTTGTCTGTCCCATCCTACAAGAAAGCAATCAACCCACGTAGGAGAAATCAATTAACATAGCAATTGAAGGGTAGGCTTTATTTACCAGAATTTTGGGGATTGCAACTTAAAGGATTTTCAATTTGTTATAGCTCAGCATTGACACACACAGGTGTTAGTGTCAATGTCATCTTGTGATGAGGAAAAAACACAACATAGATGGTAGAAATGTACCTGATCTTGCTTAGATGATAAGGTTATTTCCAAACGCTCCAGGAAGTTATAAGGAACAAGTCCCCTCTAAAAATGTGAAGGTTAAATGAATTCACTGAACACATAGTATATATATTTTTCAATCAAGTGTCTATCAGCATAATGAGAACAATAGATGCACATTTTTAATTCAAGCATTTTTTCGATGTAATAACTAATCGTACTCTTTCATTGAAGATGACAGATGCCCAGTTGTCTTCTCCGCTGTTCAGCACAAAGACGATATTGCCAGGCACCACAGCTAACTCATCACTTGTCTCAGGGACAAACTCAAAGAGGACAGTGTGAGGCTCACCCTCCTCCAGTGCCCTGTGTGGGGCGACAGAGATATCCTGCATTGATATCCGGCACTGTTTCTTCATGCTAACGTTTTAGCATTTTTGGCACAAATGCCATTCAAGCCATGGGACCAATATAAGCATTTTCCACGCATAATTTAAAAAAAAAATGTATAAGTGACTTTGTTGAGCTTTTCAATCAATTTAAAATAATTTCAGATGATTTGGACATGATGCGCAAAAAAATATTCTATAGCTCCCATGACATGAATGGGATTTGTGCCACAAATGCTAAAATGTTAGCATGTGGAAACAATACTAGGGAAACTAAACCAAAGCATGGATTGCCGTCATACCTCGTCCATAGACTGCTTACAGGGTAAGAAAACCAATTTGTAATTTGGGTGAACTATTGCTTTAAACTCTGGCAATCACAACAAACAAGGGCTCAATTCAATCTGTAGAGCTGCGCTATAGCGCGATAGAAATGTAAAGGCAATGTTCCCGAGTTAACATCGACTGCATTCATGGTATATGTCGTCTCAATCGGAAATTAGCCTAACTTTAAATTTAAATCGCAATATAACACTGAACTTCCGTGATACGGATTGAATCGAGCCCTAAGTGTCAAACCAGCCCAACAGTCTCTGCTAGAACTAACATCAAGAGCACATTAACTTTACCTCAGAACTTCAGGCACCTTTGGTCTGGTAGGAACCTCTTCAACCTATTCTCACCATAAAAAATAGCACATCCCATTACACTGAATATTCCTCAATTAATTTTTCAATTTTAATTGTTGATAGTTTGTATTTTAATTGTTGTTCGTTTAAAAAAAATGGTTTATCATTTTCATTTTATCAAATCATATGTTACTTCACCTGTGGCTGTAACGGAGCAAAGCCAGAGAAATCATCCTGAAAGACGATGGAAGAAACAACCTGAGGATAGAGAATAAAACAGGTTCAACATGAAACAATACTTTATGAAATGCCTACTAATAAAGTGCCAAATAGCTATCCTAAAGAAAAACCCAAGGCTATTCCCAATAAATGTAAATTGCACATTTCAATCCAAGTAATTGACATGCATTTTATATACACATCTACAAAGTTGCAACATTTTGCCTGTTTAAGATAAGGTGCCTATAGAAATTCTACACCCCTTGAACTTTTTTCATATTTTGTTGCATTACAAAGTGGGATTGAAATGTATTTCATTGTACTTTTTGGTCAAAGTGAAAAGGAAATTCTGAAAATTTGTACAAATTAATAAAAATTAAAAAACGAAAATATAGTCAACTATTCACACCCTTTGTTAAGGCAATCATATATTAGTTCAGAACTAAAATTTAGTTTTAAAAAATCACACAAGTACATTTTTTATTTATTTTTATTTCACCTTTATTTAACCAGGTAGGCCAGTTGAGAACAAGTTCTCATTTACAACTGCGACCTGGCCAAGATAAAGCAAAGCAGTGCGACACAAACAACAACACAGAGTTACACATGGAATAAACAAACGTACAGTCAACACAATAGAAAACATCTATATACAGTGTGTGCAAATTAGGTAGGATAAGGGAGGTAAGGCAATAAATAGGCCCTAGTGGTGAGGTAATTACAATTTAGCAATTAACACTGGAGTGATAGATGTACAGAAGATGAATGTGCAAGTAGAGATACTGGGTTGCAAAGAAGCACAAAAAATAAATAACAATATGGGGATGAGGTAGTTGGATGGTCTATTTACAGATGGGCTATGTACAGGTGCAATGATCTGTGAGCTGCTCTGACAGCTGATGCTTAAAGTTAGTGAGGGAGATATGAGTCTCCAGCTTCAGTGATTTTTGCAATTCGTTCCAGTCATTGGCAACAGAGAACTGGAAGGAAAGGTGGCCAAAGGAGGAATTGGCTTTGGGGGTGACCAGTGAGATATACCTGCTGGAGCGCATATTACGGGTGGATGCTGCTATGGTGACCAGTGAGCTGAGATAAGGTGGGGCTTTACCTAGCAAAGACTTGTAGATGACCTAGTTGATACTTATCTAATGAAGTTATGTTAGTGGTTCTAGATTTTTATTAATCTTTATAAACAATATAGAGTTTTTCTTCTACTTTGACATTACAAAGTATTTTGTGTAGATTGTTGATGAAAAATAACAACTAAATCCATTTTAATCCCACTTTGTAATATAATAAAATGTGAAGAAATCCAAGGGGGGTGTTGACTTTCTATAGGCACTGTATGTTTTATTTTGAGAAAGAGATGAAATGGATACCTTGGCCTTGCCCAGGTAGTCCTTCTTCTCCAGTTCAGCCACGTAGTTCTTGTTTGGCTTGAACAGAACTTTCGCTGGGACCTCAACTGGCTCAAACACCTTCTTCTTCTAAAGGAGTAACAGAGGATTTACAAAGGATCACCAACTTTGTTGAACAATCAGACACAGTGAAAATGCATAATAACTGGCTGGCTTGGTTACTCATCCACTATAGTTGCTGAAATGAACAGTGTAAAAAAGAACAATCCAATCCAGCACAGTATGGTTTGGGTCGACATGATAATGTGAAAAAGGCGTAAAGGGCCACTCACCAGGATGCACTCCAGACCTCTGTCAATGTGGCTGAGTTTGGCCTCAGTCCTGAGTTTCAGAGCAGTCAGGATGGTCTCTTTGGCTTTCTCCCACTGACCCAGCTGAGCATGGGCCAGCGCCATGTTGTGCAGTACCTGTGGGAGTGATACCAGTCAGAAAAAGTGTTGTTGTTGTATTAAAACTACAGCTATACAGCACTTCTCCCCCAGGTTTCAAAGTGCTGTATATTGAAACACCCACCTATGCACTGCAGCTATTGTTCTCAGCGTTTACATACTGTGATGTTGGAACAGGTTGCTGTGCAGACACTAAAATACACATAAAGTATTCAACATCCAATTATTGTTACACTGGCAAGAATTCCATCATATCTTTATCTGGACTCACCTCACAAGCATATAATTTGTATCTCAGACCAAGAGGTTTGTAGTCAATCAGCTGGTTCCCCCTCAACTCCCTGAAGGCATGTTGAAAATCAGCTAAAGACTCCTCATACCTGCAGGCAAAATGAAGAGAAATCCATACTTAGAAAAAAGGGTTCCAAAAGGGTTATTTGGCCGTCCCCATAGGATAACCCTTTTTGTTCTAGGTAGAACTATTTTGGGTTTTATGTAGAACCCTTTTTACCTTGAACCAAAAATGGTTCTCCAAAGGGTTCTCTTTTGGGGACAGCCAAATAACCCTTTTAGGTTCTAGATATAACTTGTTTTTTCTAAAAGTGTATGTTTGTGAATTGATTATTCATTTTAACATACCATTTGAAGGTATGGGATTATTTTTTAAATGTGTTATTATAATCACATCCCATCCCTAATATGATAGATTTATCTTGCCTCTCTTTTTTGTAGAATGTCAATGCCCTTTGAAAGAATGCAACAGCCAAGTGTCCATCCTTTCCGATACTGCCATCGAAAGCCTGCGTGATATTCAGAAGAAACTCACTGACTTCCTCCCAATGAAATAGTAGGCTACCACAAGTATTGTGTACTATAACGGCACTTCCCCTTTTTCTGTGACTTGCATTTTTGGGAAAATAACATGTCATTACAATGTGATAGTAACTATTAACCTTAATTGCAGTCTGATTTCTTCAGTAAAACAGGGAAAGAGAGGATTGTCTTTCAAGAATGATGAAAGTTGGTAACAACTGCCATACCTTTTCAGCTGCATCTAGGTTCTTATTAATCAAATGTAGACAGCCAACGTTGAAAAAGATTTTGGAGTTCTTTTCCTGGATGTCCAGAAATGTTCCAAGGGAAGCAGCAGAGTCCCCCCGTTCAAAACAGGCCACTGCCTCATCCCACTGTTTTAGAGTATTCACAAATGACATTGTTCCAAATCAGGGAAATGAGCTACAGTGATCTGGAGAGATGAGAACAGTGGAACCACTCTTCGTAGACTGACACATTTCTCACAAGGAGGTAGGCAGGAAGTGTGATGATGACAAATTGAGTTTTTTTCCACCAGTTCATGGTGTTGGCTACAACATGGCTAAAGATAGTATTTGAAATAAACATGTGTTTGGTGTCTATGTAAAACTGCTCTGGGCTCTAAACACATTTTGAATTACTTAATTTAACCCTATTTAACTAGGCAATTCAGTTAAGTTCAAATTCTTATTTACAATGACGGCCTACCGAAAGGCAAAAGGCCTGCGGAGATGGGGGATGGGAATAAAAATGTAAATATAGGACAAAACATACATCACAACAAGAGAGACACCACAACACTACATTTTATTTTTTATTTTTTATTTTACCTTTATTTAACTAGGCAAGTCAGTTAAGAACAAATTCTTATTTTCAATGACGGCCTAGGAACAGTGGGTTAACTGCCTGTTCAGGGGCAGAACGACAGATTTGTACCTTGTCAGCATAAAGAGAGACCTAAGAAAACAACACAGCATGATTGCAACACCACCTGACAACAACATGGTAGCAACACAACATGGCAGCAGCACAACATGGTGGAAACAGTATTGGGCACAGACAACAGCACAAAGGCAAAAAGGTAGAGACAACAATACAGCACGTGAAGCAGCCACAACTGTCTGTAAGAGAGTCCATGATTGTGTCTTTGAATGAAGAGATGGAGATAAAACTGTTCAGTTTGAGTGTTTTTTTGTAGCTTGTTCCAGTCACTAGCCACTTCTAACTGAAAAGAGGAGCGACCCAGGGATATGTGTGCTTTGGAGACCATTAACAGAAGGTGACTGGCAGAACGGGTGTTGTATGCGGAGGATGAGGGCTGCAGTAGGCATCTCAGATAGGGGGAGTAAGGCCTAAGAGGGTTTTATAAATAAGCATCAACCAGTGGGTTGCGACGAGTATACAGAGCTGACCAGTTTACAGAGGAGTATAGAGTGCAGTGATGTGTCCTATAAGGAGCATTGGTGGCAAATCTGATGGCTAAATGGTAAAGAACATCTAGCTGCTCGAGAGCACCCTTACCTGCCAATCTATAAATTACATCTCCGTAATCTAGCATGGGTTAGTTTGGCAGCTGGGGTGAAAGAGGAGCGATTACGGTAGAGGAAACCAAGTCTAGATTTAACCTTAGCCAGCAGCTTTGATATGTGCTGAGAGAAGGACAGTGTACCATCTAGCCATACTCCCAAGTACTTGTATGAGGTGACTACCTCAAGCTCTAAACCCTCAGAGGTAGTAATCACACCAGTGGGGAGAGGGGCATTCTTCTTACCAAACCACATGACCTTTGTTTAAGAGGTGTTCAGAACAAGGTTAAAGGCAGAGAAAGCTTGTTGAACACTAAGAAAGCTTTGTTGTAGAGCATTTAACACAAAAATCCAGGGAGGGGCCAGCTGAGTATAAGACTGTGTCATCTGCATATAAATGGATGAGAGAGCTTCCTACTGCCTGAGCTATGATGTTGATGTAAATTGAGAAGAGCGTGGTGCCTAGGATCGAGCCTTGGTGTACTCCCTTGGTGACAGGCAGAGGCTGAGACAGCAGATGTTCTGACTTTATACACTGCACTCTTTGAGAGAGTTAGTTAGCAAACCAGGACAAAGACCCCTCAGAGACACCAATACTCCCTGCCGGCCGACAAGAATGGAATTGTCTACTGTATCAAAAGCTTTGTCCAAGTCAATAAAAATAGCAGTACAACATTGCTTAGAATCAAGGGCTTTGGTGACATCATTTAGGACCTTTAAGGTTGCAGTGACACATCCATAACCTGAGCGGAAATCAGATTGCATACCAGAGAGAATAGTATGAACATCAAGAAAGCCAGACAGTTTTTCCAACACTTTTGATTAACAGTGCAAAATAGAAATTGGCCTATTGGTCTATAACAGTTAGGATCAGTCGCACCGTGGCTACCTTCCAAGCAATGGGAACCTCCCTCAGAGAGGAGAGGCAGGTTAAAAAGGTCAGAGATAGGCTTGGCAATGATAGGGGCTGCAATCTTAAAGAAGAAAGGATCTAAACCATCTGACCCATAAAACGTTTTAAGTCAATAGGCACTGTAGTAGTATGGAGTTAGATATCTGCTGTGGTATATTGGCCATATACCCCCGAGGTGCCTTATTGCTATTATAAACTGGTTACCAATTTAATTACAAGAGTAAAAATACATGTTTTGTCATACCTGTGGTATATGGTATGATATACCAGCGCTTTCTGCCAATCAGTATTCAGGGCTCCAACCACCCAGTTGATAATAATGTTTAGACAGAGCGTTGGGGCTGTTTACACATTTCTTGTGAGCGTGAGACAGGTATGAAAACAGATGTTGCTGCATACAGTAGAAGGCATTGAAAGTTCTGACATGGGCTAGGCATCCTACAGCCAGCTACTGTACCAAGAACAGAGATATCACTCGGCTTTCTTCTTGTAGTAACCTAGGCCATGTGATCTTCAACTGGTGTTGGAGTAGCCTAGGCCCAGTGATCTTCTGCTGGTGTTAAAGTAAAGGTTGCAGTTGCAAATGAGAACTTGTTCTCAACTAGCCTACCTGGTTAAATAAAGGTGAAATAAAAAAATTAAAAAGTAGCCTAGGCCCAGTGATCTTCAAGATGGATATTGGTGGCCTATGCATGTGGCATGGGGTGGAAAAACAAAACAAATACCTGTGTTTTGTTTTCCTATGTATTTGATCCCCACCCTACAGGCCTCACTTCCCCAGCTCGGCTAATAAATCATTTAGTGTCTCAGTTCAGTGGGCATAATATGCATAACATATTAAAATCATAATATATGCATTTATATATACATTCACCTGACAGTTAATTAGGAAGGTTACACCCATCTTGTTAGGAAGGCTACACCCACTGGGTCGGACCCCCCTTTGCCTCCAGAACAGCCTGAATTATTTTGGGCATGGATTCTACAAGGTACCGGAAACGTTCATTGCTCAATTGGTATCAAGGGACCTAACGTGCCAGGAAAACATTCCCCACACCAGTACACTACCGCCAACAACCTCTACTGTTGACACCAGGCAGGATGGGTCCATGGACACATGCTGCTTACGCCAAATTCTGATTGCCATCAGCATGACGCAACAGCATTTGTCAGACCAGGTGATATTTTTCCACACCTCAATTGCCAATGTTGGTGATTGCATGCCCACTGGAGCTGGTTCTTCTTATTTTTAGCTGATAGGTGTGGAACCCGATGTGGTCGTCTGCTGCAATAGCCCATCTATGACAAGGATCGTCAAGTTTTGCGTTCCGAGATGCCATTCTGCACACTGCTGTTGTACTGCACCTTTATTTGTCTGTTTGTGTCCCACCTGGTAGCTTGCACGATTCTTGCCATTCTCCTTCGACCTCTCTCATCAACTAGCTATTTTCGGCTACGGGACTGCCTCTGACTGGAGGTTTTTTGTTTGTCGCAACATTCTCGGTAAACCCTAGACACTGTCATGCGTGAAAAACCCTGGAGGGCGTCCATTTCTGAGATACTGGCAACTACGATCATACCACACTCAAAGTCGATTAGGTCACTTGTCTTTATCCCATTATAAAGTTTATTTGAACAGTAACTGAATGCCTCAATGCCTGTTTGCCTGCTTTTTATAGCATGCCATGGCCACTTGACTCACTGTCTGTAGGAGTGATACATTTTTGTGAATGTGGTGGTGTACCTAATAAACTGTCTGGTGAATGTATGTTATATGCATAACATATTGTGTTTGTCAGACTGATAGTTGTTTGAGTAGGACACAAAGTATTCTCTCTTGGGTTCAGATATAGTACCGTATGCTCCCCTGTTTGTGTTGAGGCTTGTGTGTGACCCTGCGGTAATTGCAACGGCTGACTGGCAGACAAGGGAATCGTTTTGGAAGTAGACGTCTGGCATGTGCAGATATCTATGGTTTCAATACATGGCATTTCCTGTCAACTTAGGGGTAACTAGCATACTAGCTAGCAAGGAGCTAACATGGCTGCGCGACTGTTCATGGTAGCTAGTTAACCTCAAAGTAAACTAAACAGAGCCATAAGAAAAGTATAGGTTACATGACAGAACAATGCATAGCTAGCAGCAACGGGTGCGTTCATGCTAATGTGTCGTGAGTTTATAAGCTAACATGGACCTTGGATCAATGCTGTACAACAATTTGAAAGATGTATCATGGAGCACGACGTCTTTACCCTTAGATCGACTTGTCAGTGTTTACAGACTGCCGCAAATTGTCAAATTGGACAGTGGTAAGGCTATTTTTTGGAGCAATTTAATGTTTTTAGGAGGGGCTAACCAGTTGATTTGCTGCATAAAATGCCAGTTAACTAGCCTCCAACCTAGCTAAGTTGACTGGCTAGTTAATTAGCTAGTTGCATAGCCATAGCGTCTCTGTAACGTTACTCTGTCAATGTTGACATCAACTAGCTACGTTACTGTAGTAAAAGCTTAGCTAGCCTTTAACTAATTAAAGTTTCCAAAATACAATAAATGTATAAAAGCTTGTAGCTAGCTAGCTATCTAGATGCACTCCTTGCTATCTTGTTAAGTATTTATTGTTATCCAGCTTAAACACAACAAGTTAGAAAGTTGGAATGCATCGCAGGAGCCTTTAATGTAATGGCATAGCTAACTACCTACCGTACTTGGTACAATGCATGCATACATAAAAAAAGAACGTTACACTCACTGTAAAATGCAGTCCACCAAGAGTGGGCTGCCTACTAAACTATTGAGCATATGCAGACATTTTCACATTCAAATGGAATTTGGTTTAGGCCTTAATGATATCCATATTTATAGTGCAAGGAATGACATTCCATGAGAGCAATATTTGTTATTATTTTTAGCTAGCTACATAGGTAGCTAGGTACACTGCATGACCAAAGGTATGTGGACACCTGCTCGTCGAAAATCTCATTCCAAAATTATGGGAATTTAATAAAGAGTTTTTTACTAGATGTTGGGACATTGCTCCAGGGACTTGCTTCAATTCAGCCATAAGAGTATTAGTGAGGTCAGGCACTGATGTTGGGCAATTAGGCCTGGCTCACAGTTGGCGTTCCAATTCATCCTAAAGGTGTTGATGGGGTTCAGGTCAGGGCTCTGTGCTAGTAAGTTCTTCCACACCGATCTCAACAAACCATTTATGTATGGACCTCGCTTTGTGCATGAGGGCATTGTCATGCTGTAGCATTAGGATTTCCATTCACTGGAACTAAGGGACCTGAACCATGAAAAACAGCCCCAGACCATTATTCCTCCTGCACCAAACTTTACAGTTGGCGCTATGCATCGGGGCAGGTAGCGTTGTCCTGGCATCCCTCAAACCCAGATTCGTCTGTCAGACTGCCAGATGATGAAGCGTGATTCATCACTCCAGAGAATGCGTTTCTACTGCTCCGGAGTCCAATGGCGGTGAGCTTTACATCACTCCAGCTGACGCTTTGCATTGCACATGGTGTTCTTAGGCTTGTGTGTGGCTGCTCAGCCATGGAAACCCATTTCATGAAGCTCCCGAAGAAACAGTTCTTGTGCAAAGGCGGTTTGGAACTCTGTAGTGAGTATTGCAACCGAGGACAGATTAATTTTACGCACTCGGCGGTCCCTTTCTGTGAGCTTGTGGCCTACAACTTCGTGGCTGAGCCTTTGTTGCCCCATAGACGTTTCCACTGCACAATACCAGCACTTACAGTTGACTGGGGCAGCTCTAGCAGGGCATACATTTTATTAACTGACTTGTTGGAAAGATGTCGTCCTTTGACTTGGTTTCTCAAATGACTGCCTCACCTGGTTCACCAACTACTTCTAGGAGTTCAGTGTGTCAAATCGGAGGGCCTGTTGTCCGGACCTCTGGCAGTCTCTCGGGCCGATTATTTTCTCTGTACATATCAATGATGTCGCTCTTGCTGCTGGTGATTCTCTGATCCACCTCTATGCAGACAACACCATTCTGTATACATATGTCCCTTTGGACACTGTTAACAAACCTCCAAACGAGCTTCAATGCCTTACAACACTTCTTCCGTGGCCTCAAACTGGTCTTAAACGCTAGTAAAACTAAATGCATGCTCTCCAAACGATCACTGCCGCACCCGCCCGCCCGACTAGCATCACTACTCTGGACGGTTCTGACTTAGAATATGTGGACAATTACAAATACCTAGGTGTCTGGGTAGACTGTAAACTCTCCTTCCAGACTCACATTAAGCATCTCCAATCCAAAAGTTAATCTAGAATCAGCTTCCTATTTCGCATCAAAGCCTCCTTCACTCGTGCTGCCAAACATACCGTCGTAAAACTGACTATCCTACCGATCCTTGACTTCGGCGATGTCATTTACAAAATAGCCCCCAACACTCTACTCAGCAAATTGTATGCCGTCTATAACAGCGTCATCCGTTTTGTCACCAAAGCCCCATATACTACCCACCACTGCGACCTGTATGCTCTCGTTGGCTGGCCCTTGCTAGATATTCGTCGCCAAACCCACTAGTTCCAGGTCATCTATAAGTCTTTGCTAGGTAAAGCCCTGCCATATCTCAACTCACTGGTCACCATAGCAGCACCCACCCGTAGCATGTGCTCCAGCAGGTATATTTCACTGGTCATCCCCAAAGCCAACACCTCCTTTGGCCTTCTTTCCTTCTAGTTCTCTGCTGCCAATGACTGGAACAAATTGCAAAAATCACTGAAGCTGGAGACTCATATCTCCCTCACTAACTTTAAGCATCAGCTGTCAGAGCAGCTTACCGATCACTGCACCTGTACACAGCCCATCTGTAAATAGCCCACCCAACTACCTCATCCCCATATTGTTATTTTGGTTGTTGCTCTTTTGCACCCCAGTATTTCTACTTGCACATGTATCACTCCAGTGTTAATGCTCAATTTTAATTATTTTGCCACTATGGCCTATTTATTGCCCTAATCTTACTACATTTGCTCACACAGTATATAGTTTTTTCTATTGTGTTATTGACTGTATGTTTGTTTATCCCATGTGTAACTCTGTTGTTGTTTTATCTTGGCCAGGTCACAGTTGTAAATGATAACTTGTTCTCAACTGGCCTACCTGGTTCAATGAAGTTGAAATTAAAAATAAAATGACGGTACTATATTGAAAGTCACTGAGCTCTTCGGTATGGCCAATGTTTGTCTATGGAGTTGGCATGTCTGTGTGAGCGATTTTATACACCTGTCAGCAACGGATGTGGCTGAAATAGCAGTCCACTCATTTGAAGGGGTGTCCACATACTTTTGTATATACAGTGTACATAGTTATTTTTTACGTCTCCATAAAAATAATAGTGATATGCAAATCATGTAAAATATAATATTAATGGTGGACTGATAACTAAAGTTCTACATTTCAATGATTGTGATATTACTGTAGTCAAACATTTTGTAAAAATGTATTTAAAAAAATAAAAATGATGGAAGTGATATCATTTGAATCAGTGTCTCTCTTCTCCAGGTGAGTTGGTGGACGGCTTACGAGACCATGACTACCTCTTGATTCATTCCTGTCGGCAATGGACAACAATCACTGCACACAGTCTGGAGGAGGGCCATTATGTCATTGGGCCCAAAATAGAGATCCCAGTGCATTATGAAGGTTAGTCAAATCGCTGTTCCATTATGAAATCTACTCTGTCAGAGGTTCACATGGCAATGTTTATTCAGATGTATGTGAATGCCTTACAGAGTAATATTAATCAGTACGCTGCTACCCACTCAACCTAACATCAACTATGACTCCTTTGCCACATTCTATATCATTTAACCAACCTATTTTATATCACACAAATAATCCATTATGAACTTTCTAGAGGCTATTCATTTTGGAGTAGTACTCACTTTATGTGGACTGATTACAGACAGATCTTTTCTTATAGTTTATTTTCTTGTTAACAAGCCTTACAATGCCGTTCTAAAGCCATTTCAGTTAATCAAGAAAAAGACATCTGTACAATCATGCTTATAAATCCTGTGCTAGTATAAAATTTGCAACATGCAAACATGCGCATAGTACTGTTTGCTCAGGGAAATAGGTTTAGAACAGGCACAGGCCTGTTTCACTGATCTTAAAAGCCTCTCAGGCTCAAATCAATGATTACACAGATGGGTCCATTTTACATCAATGACTCGCTGCTGCGCCTGCACCAATCCAACTGTTCTGGCTGATGAATACTCACACACTGACATATGATCAATGCTCTCGCCTCACTTACAGCATAGGGGAAGTGTACTTAGTCAGTGCACCAAACTGTAAAACTGATTCACGGAAACACTGTACGTAACACTGGAACAGTGGGGTTGCAATGAAAACTTGGCCTGGTGCAGACTCAGACTTCTGTTGGGAACCAGGGGTATTCGGATAGTAATGTTCAGTGAGAGATTTCAGAAAATGTTTCCTTTCAAGCACAGACTAAACTAAAACAAGGGCCTATCCTTTCCAGGAACAGAAACAAGGTTACATGCAAGCAAGTTCTGCCATCTTATTCTTTCCACCCCCTCCTGTAGGTCAGTTTAAGCTTCTGGAGCAGGACAGAGATGTCAAGGAGCCGGTGCAGTACTTCAACAGCGTGGAGGAGGTGGCCAAAGCATTTCCCGAACGGGTTTATGTCATGGAGGAAATTACGTTCAATGTGAAGGTCAGTTGCTATTGGTTGATAGTTAATCAAAATATGATTAGTGTTATAAAGTGACTTGCAAATTATGTACGTTTCCCTAATTCTACAGATGTGACATTGTCATAGTAGGAGTTCAATTGGAGTTTTTTTAAGGGGTTACAGATGTGATTTTTAGGCAATGAGACTACAATCTAACACATTCTTCTCACAGATGGCTTCAGGCGAATGCAACGAGGACACGGAGGTGTACAACATCACACTAAGCACCGGTGATGAGCTCACCCTCATGGGCCAGGCAGAGATCCTCTACGCCAAGGCGTCCAAAGAGAAGTCGCGCTTCAACACAATCTTCAAGAAGATCAGCAAACTCAACTCCATCAGCAAGATGGCGAACCGTGGCAAGATGCCCTGCCTCATCTGCATGAACCACCGGACCAACGAGAGTGTCAGCCTGCCCTTCCAGTGTAAGGGCCGCTTCAGCACCTGCAGCCCGCTAGAGCTCCAGATGCAGGAGGGCGAGCACACCATCCGTGACATCGTGGAGAAGACCCGTCTGCCCGTCAACGTCACTGTGCCTGGCAGCCCGCCGCGCAACCAGCACGACCTGCACCTGATCCGCGAGGGCCACCGCTACAAGTTTGTCAACATCCAGACCAAAACGGTGGTGGTGGGCTGCGTACTGCGCAGTAACAAGATCCTCCCTGTCCACTTCCCGCTCCACATGGCCTCCATGCCCAAGTTCATCATCCCTGAAGGACTGCTGCAAAGTGAGCTGTGGCTGGACACCATGGTGCACCGCTGGTTCACCTTCTGCCAGGAGCAGTTTGACATTGACGACTATTCCCGTGCTGTGCGCGATGTCAGGACCGACTGGAACGACGTCGACGGGAAGAGCCCCAAGAAGAGCAGTGGGAGCAGTAGTAGCAACAGCAATGGCTGCCCCTCCCACATGCACGTGCCCAGCTCTCTCACATACGCTCGCGACGAGCTTACCCAGTCATTCCACCGACTGTCTGTGTGCGTCTACGGCAACAATCTACACAGCAACAGCGAGGTCAACCTGCAGGGCTTCATGACGCTGTGTGGGGACTGGGCGCTCCTGCCGCCCGAGGGCGTGCCGGTCGACTCGGTCGACACAGAGTACCTCTTACCTGAGCTGCTGGAGAACATGAGCCAGTCCGTCCTTAAGTCGGATGTGCCCTACGAGGAGCTGTGGCTGGACCACTTGAGATCAAGTCGGGGAGGAGGGCACAGTGTTGGCGGAGAGGACCCGAGAAGCACCAGCAACACGATCTGCACCTCCATGGCGGTCCTATCGTACCCCGTCTCCTCCAGTCATGTGGGCCCAATGATCAGCTCTGAAATCTGTCTACCTCCGCCCCCAGTCCCTCCAAAGTCCGAAGCTGTGAGTACACATGAATTCCATCACCATGGCTACATTTACCAACTAATATCAAATTATTATTATTATTGCCAAGCAAATTGAGGAAAATATTTTAATATACTGATATAATTTTCTTATGATCATCAGATGTAGTGTTTGAGACATTACATTGTAACAACAATTTTAATATTCTTTCTGGTGTAAACAGCCTCTCACAGCTAAAAACAAGAAAATGATGAACGCTGTAATCATTTGTAAAGTTAGTTGATTTTCCTTCAACTTCCTCTCCAGGTGAAGGAAGAATGTCGTCTATTGAACGCCCCTCCCATTCCCCCCCGAAGTTCCAAGCAGATGATGTCCACCCCAACGATGTCCACCACAACGCCGGCTGGAGCTAAGGCGCGGCAGACCGAAACACGCTCTCCAAGCCCTACTCTCTCCTACTACGCCTCAGGCCTACACAGCATGTAAGGACTGGGGGGCAAATCCCAATATGTAGCCTCCTCCTTTGCACACACCTCCCATTGAGTTCAATGCATGATATAAACCAAGGTTCCATGTCTCACATACGCCGCTTAAGGATTTGGCCCTGCACAGTCTATAGTTTTTATTCTGGTCCTATAGTATACATTGAAATGCCAATAAATAGTACTTATGTACACACTTCCTTACATATTGCTGACTAGTCAATAGCTTTTGTTTCCCTCCCAATGGTCTGGAGTGTTGGGCTTTGTAACATTATTTCAGAATACTTTAGTAGTGTTTCATCTCAACTTGTACCTAGTTCTTTTCACTAACTTTGGTATTTTTCTTTTGCTACCAGCAGTGGAGGAGAGAATGAAGTGACTGAAGCAGAGGAGCAGAACCACGTGTGTTACCCCTGTAACTGGGTCAAGACCAACGAGGACAGCCCGACAACGTCTCACGTGAGCCCACCGTTCGACAGCGTCCCTTCTCGACTATCGTGGCCCAACGACTTCTGTGGAGGGGCTTCTCAAGGCATGGAGGAGTTCCTGCCCATCCACTGTCAAAGTTACTACAGCTATCCCCGAAAAAGACCCCTGGGCACGCCTAAGTCGCCATGCACTTCCAGCCTTTTTGACTTTGACGGAAGAGAGCAGAGCAGTAACGCCGTCCCCTTCAAAGCCTCGTACACTAATCAGTTTTGCACCAAGTCATCGAGCTACACCCTGGAAATGTACAGAGATAATACTATTGAAGAATGTAACACTAAACAAAGCCTGTCGTGCCCCATCTTGCCACCGAGGACCCCCAAATCAAACGAGACAAGTAAAGATACAGATGCAGTCAAAGGTACGGAGCAGGACACTCTAAAATGCCTGGTCAGCCAACAACACGATCAGGTCACAACGACAGACATATTCTCTATTTCCTATCCGCCCCTCCCCCCACCGTCACTATCCTCCCTCTCTGCACCAGCCCCCGGAGGACCTTGGCAACCACCCACCAACCTATCTGGACTCTCCATTGAAGAGGTGTCCAAATCGCTACGGTTCATTGGCCTCTCCGACGACATTGTGTCTTTGTTCGTCACGGAGAAAATCGATGGAAATCTTCTGCTGCAGCTTACAGAAGAGATTCTGTCGGAGGACTTCAAGTTAAGCAAACTCCAAGTGAAGAAACTTATGCAGTTTATTAACGGTTGGAGGCCTAAAATATAACCTAACCCTTTAACAAAAGTACTAGTCTAGGAAGAAAAGAAACCATGCAACGTGCTGTGAATGCCGGCGTAAACTTTTGCCTTCAGTTTTGTACTCTGGGGGTTGTTTCATAGCATGAGTTGGCCAGACGATTTTCCTCAACATTCTGAAACAACTCTGCACATTCTAGTTCTTCGAGAAAGATACCACTTGAATTGGGCATGGTATATAACTGACTATATAATCTCTCTCAATAACCCATAGTCCACTTTAAGCTTTCTTGTGGAACCAGAAAACCAAGAGTAATCTCAGTGTATCTGGAAGTTGGCTGCTTAACTTGTTGATCCAGCTCTCCGAAGTCCAACCCTGGTAACCATTACAGTTGTCTAACTATGTCACAGGGATGTGTTGTGTATTAACTCTTGTCATGTTCTATTCTGTTTGATTTCCTCTTTGTCCTCTTTAGGGACATTTTCCCTCAACTCTGTTACTACCTGCTTTAACCCAAAGCCCTTCCACAGAAGTAAGGAGGTTATTAATGAAAGTTTGCGATAGCAGGCACAGCTGCTAAATCCAAGCGATGGCATTTAACTCATTTATAACAGTGTGCACTTGTTGCCTTATTATAATACTGACTTAATATGCAAGTAACAACAACCAATACAATGTAACTTCACATTCTGCATCATGCAAGATGCACTTGTCAAAAACAAAAAAGAGACTTTGCCAGGTCAAATGGACTGTACAATCAACTCATGATATTGTGAAAAACCACAAAGTCTTTTAGCAACGTTGACTTTACGTGTAATAGCTAAAGAAGGGGAAGCTTTGGAGATCAAGAAGGAACTATGTACCATTACAGAAGGAACATGTATTTGACTAAATGAAATGGAGAAATTGTTATATAGGATATGTTACATTGAAAATATTGAATTTCTGAAATAGCTATTGATTAATTTGATATAAACTGAACTAACAATATTTTCCCTTTTTATTGTGCACATTCACAAATACAGACTTTCTCAAACTTGAAACAGACCAGACTAATCTGCCTTAATTTAACCCACCACAGAACTTTAACTAAACTAAATTTAGCTTGGGGCCGTTCAAGAGGGTGCTGCATTATGGAACGTTCAGATAGATAGATATGTATTCTATAGCACAGATGATTGTCATGTATAGAAAAGAGAATCATGTTGCCTCTATTCATTACATGTATATCTGCTATGTTCTGAATGTTTCACCTCACTGAATACACCTCAGCTGTAATTTTTTCTTTGTGTTTTTGTGTCATGAATTAGTGTAATGTTATGCAAGTGATAAAAGGGTGGTATGTAATTGTAACTGTAAAATGACCAGTAGCACAGTACTAAACTGTAAAATGCTCATCGACAAACTCTGTTGTCATGGAAAAACTGACATTGTTTATGAACAACCCCTATTATATTTTGACTTAACTTTCTATGGTTATGTATGATCAATAAAAATGGACACATTGTCTTGTCTTTTGGCTGAGTTACAATGATGACAACCTTTACGCCTGGAAAGATTGTTGGAAGGAATGCTGTTAAGTGATAAGGCTGTGTAGTAATGAAGGGCCAATGTAGTGCATCCCAAACAAATTGAAAAGCTTGTTAAACAATATAGAAGTGTAATTTGAGTGTGTGTTTGGACATTAACTGAATTTTTTCAAGCATAACAAATTACTGACAAGAGACTAAGGCAATAAGGTGGTCCTGTGTGGCTCAGTAGGATAGAGCATGGCGCTTTCAGTGTGTGGGTTCGATTCCCACGGGGGCCAGTACTAAGAAGAGAAAAAAAGTCTGAAAATCTATGCACTCAGGTCGCTCTGAGCGTCTGCTAAATGACAAACAAAATAAGGCTTCATGTAGCAACTTCATAATCTGTAAGAAACAACATTGGCACAATAACATGAGCAACAGTCATTGACCCTGTGAATACTATAGGAATGCATGCTTTGTTTCTCCCTTGAAGAAATCCCTGGTCCAGAATAATTTCTTGTACCTTTTAATGTTTTGTTGGGTCAGTGATTACTTCAAGGAAGGAAGAGCGTGTTTTTGAAGTATTAGAACACGGTTAAGTTTTGTCTCGGAGGAGCATCTCATTAGTAGGTGTGTGTGTGTGTGTTTCAGATCATGGGTTCCCAGCCTACCAGAATGTTGGGGTCCATGGCCTGGTCCAGCAGACAGTCCACCTGGCTCTATACCGACAGGCCCTAGGGCCCCAGCTCACCCAGAACATTGGGGTCAATGGCCTGGTCCAGCAGACAGTCCACCTGGCTCTATACCGACAGGCCCTAGGGCCCCGGCCCACCCAGAACATTGGGGTCCATGGCCTGGTCCAGCAGACAGTCCACCTGGCTCTATACCGACAGGCCCTAGAGCCCCGGCCCACCCAGAACGTTGGGGTCCATGGCCTGGTCCAGCAGACAGTCCACCTGGCTCTATACCGACAGGCCCTAGGGCCCCAGCCCACCCAGAACGTTGGGGTCCATGGCCTGGTCCAGCAGACAGTCCACCTGGCTCTATACCGACAGGCCCTAGGGCCCCGGCCCACCCAGAACGTTGGGGTCCATGGCCTGGTCCAGCAGACAGTCCACTAAGGGCTCTATACTGACAGGCCCTAGGGCCCCAGCTCACCCAGAACGTTGGAGTCCATGGCCTGGTCCAGCAGACAGTCCACTAAGGGCTCTATACCGACAGGCCCTAGGGCCCCAGCCCACCCAGAACGTTGGGGTCCATGGCCTGGTCCAGCAGACAGTCCACTAAGGGCTCCATACCGACAGGCCCTAGGGCCCCAGCTCACCCAGAACGTTGGGGTCCATGGCCTGGTCCAGCAGACAGTCCACCTGGCTCTATACCGACAGGCCCTAGGGCCCCAGCTCACCCAGAACGTTGGGGTCCATGGCCTGGTCCAGCAGACAGTCCACTAAGGGCTCCATACCGACAGGCCCTAGGGCCCCAGCTCACCCAGAACGTTGGGGTCCATGGCTTGGTCCGGCAGACAGTCCACTAAGGGCTCCATACCGACAGGCCCTAGGGCCCCAGCTCACCCAGAACGTTGGGGTCCATGGCTTGGTCCGGCAAACAGTCCACTAAGGGCTCTATTCAATCTGTATGGCTGAAGGGTTACAGATTTCACAATAGAAATGTAAAGGTAATTTCCGATTGAGCCGACATGAGCAGCGTTTTCCGTGAACGCCTTCGGTCTCCGCTAAAGCCTTTAAATTTCAATTGCGCTGTATTGCAGGACTTCAGCGATACAGATTGAATAGAGTCCTAAATGTCCGGTTCAGCCATCCTGCCATAGAAATGTTTAAGGCCGGAACGCAAACAAACGCAGATAAATTACTTGTGCACTGCGATTAATTGATAGGTGATTTCTGCTTTAGCCGACATCCGTGGAGTTCACGGCAAATGGATCTCAGCAAATGTCTGGAAAACTGCCTTTAAAAGGAAATTGTTGTGCACAGGTCGTTAATCTGCATTAGATTGAATCCTGGTCAAAGTGTTTTCATTTTCTTTACTCTGATACTGCCCATGCAAAGCTGACAGTCTGCACTTTAACCTCAGTCATTGTATCATTCCAAATCTAAAGTGCTGGAGTACAGAGCCAAAACAACAACAGCAAAAATGTGTCACTGTCCCACTCCTTTTGTTCTTCTAATACACTATGGGGTGATAGGCGTACATTAGTTAATGAGTAACATCTACTCCAGGACCAGTAAACTTAAAAACATTGAAGCACTGTGACTTGTTGGATAGTAGTCCTGGTGTTGTGTTTATTTAGTATTATTTGTTTTATTAATCAGCTGGATTTTATCAACATTCTTCTCAATGCATGACCTTGTTGTAAAGCTTCACTATCTTAACATAGTCTACAACAATTTTATTGTATTATCATACCGTATGCAATACTGGTTAGTTATATCCAACCCAAAATATAGTAGAGATAGCAAAAATGCAAGTGTTACAAATGCAGATATCAGTATTTCAGGAACATTCCACGATACTACCAGTGGAAAAAAATGTCAAAGGCTCCAACTCGCAAGATGGAGGTAAAGGGTGCTCTTGTCTGGGTAGTAGCCTAGCGGTTAAGAGGTTTGGCCAGTAACTGAAAAGTTGCTGGTTTGAATCCCAGAGCTGACTAGGTGAAATCTGTCGATGTGCCCTTGAGCAAAGCACTTAACCCTAATTGCTCCTGTAAGTCGCTCTGCTAAAGTGTCTGCTAAAGTGACTAAAATATTAATCTCATGAACCTGCACATCCCTCAGTAGCTCCTCATGGATCCTCTTCTTCTCCCTGATAGACTTGTGGCCTTCATTTCTTACAGGACACCAGCAACCCAAAAATAAAATAGAGTAGAATACAACTTTATTAGTCCAGCTCCGATTAGATGGAACTGTGCCTTCTGCTCTCCTACAACAGAACACACACCTTGGGAAGACCACAGGGTCAGCTGCAGTGCAGTGCCCCATGGAGCTATTTTAGGTATTAAGTATCTTGCATCTACAGTACAGTAGATGAAACCAGCAGCCTTTCGGTTGCCCCCCTCCCCATTGGATTTGAACCAGCAACCTTCTGGCTAATGGTACTTCTCGCTAATCTCTAGGCTACGTCCCCCAATACATATATCCAATTAGCAGAAACTATTTTCCAAAGTGAAAGGTTAAATAACTAACAGTGAGGTAACGCCATCCAAAGGTGGGACACAAAAAAACGACTAAAGCGCAGATAACTAAAAATACAGAACTAAAAATACAGAAATTAAAGATATTCTCCGGTACTTTTGTATATGTTTTTGCCCGTAGTTCTGAAAGTAGCTTTCACTAGCCAAAAGGTCCTCAAAAATTGCATACTATGCCACATATGTGCTGATATGTGCACCAGTTCATTGCCCTCTCTCGCTCTGCTGTGTCCACTGAGCCGTTGGGCCCACCCTGCAACCTCATTGGATAACGCTGGGCAGGCCTCCTGCTTAAGGTCAGTCAAATATGAGGGGCTGAAGCACATTGGCTAGAACTCGAATTGCTAGGGGGCTGGCCCATGTAGGGGGAAATTGAGGTAAAACAGTAATGCTGCTCATAGATTATGCATGTATGAACTACACATTGACACATCCAGCCCAAAGTGGGAGGTTTAAAAATGTGTTTCTTCGTCACCAAAGTACCGGAGCATGTCTTCAATAAAATCAATAACACAAAAACTATACCAGTTTCATTTGAGGACCAGGATGTTGACAGCTGTGCCATACAAATAGTTGGGAAGATATTTTTGATGTACCGATTCCATGGTATGAGATTCAAGACTTCGTGCTTTTCAGCTAAAATTGTTATATAGAATTCTTGCCACCAACATAATGTTGAATATTTAAGGCATAATCATATTTTTTAAATTTTGATGTGAGGATACAGAATCAATAGACCATTTATTTTGGTATTGCCCTCAGGTAGCATGCTTTTGGTCTCAGGTTCAGGAATGGCTGAAAATGCATAACATTGAGGATATGATGCCAAATCTTTTCAGTCTCCTGATGCGAAATAGGTTTTGTTGTGCCCTCTTCACTACTGTCTTGGTGTGCTTGGACCATGTTAGTTTGTTGGTGATGTGGATGCCAAGGAACTTGAAGCTCTCAACCTGCTCCTCTACAGCCCCGTCGATGAGAAGGGGGTTGTTCTCGGTCCTCCTTTTCCTGTAGTCCACAATTATCTCCTTTGTCTTGACCACGTTGAGGGAGAGGTTGTTGTCATTGTACCACACAGTCAGGTCTCTGACCTCCTCCCCATAGGTTGTCTCGTCGTTGTCGGTGATTATCAGCAAACTTAATGATGGTGTTGGAGTCGTGCCTAGCCGTGCAGTCATGAGGGAACAGGCAGTACAGGAGGGGACTGAGCATGTTGGATGTGTTGTTACCTACCCTTACCACCTGGGGGCGGCCTGTCAGGAAGTCCAGAATCCAGTTACAGAGGGAGGAATTTAGTCTCAGGGTCCGTAGCTTAGTGATGAGCTTTGAGGGCACTATGATGTAGAACGCTGAGCTGTAGTCAATGAATAGCATTCTCACATAGGTGTTCCTTTTGTCCAGGTGTAAAAGGGCAGTGTGGAGTGCAATAGAGATTGCATCATCTGTGGATCTGTTGGGGCGGTATGCAAATTGGAGTGGGTCTAGTGTTTCTGGGATAATGGTGTTGATGTGAGCCATGACCAGCTTTTCAAAGCACTTCATGGCTGCAGACGTGAGCGCTACGGGTCGGTAGTCATTTAGGCAGGTTACCTTAGTGTTCTTGAGCACAGGGACTATGGTGGTCTGCTTGAAACATGCTGGTATTACAGACTCAGACATGGAGAGGTTGAAAATGTCAGTGAAGACACTTTCCAGTTGGTCAGCGCATGCTCGGAGTACACATCCTGGTAATCCGTCTGGCCCTGCAGCCTTGTGAATGTTGACCTGTTTAAAGGTCTTTCTCACATCGGCTGCGGAGAGCGTGATCACACAGTCATCCAGAACAGCTGATGCTCTCATGCATGTTTCAGTGTTACTTGCCTCGAAGCTAGCATAGAAATTATTTAGCTCATCTGGTAGGCTTGTGTCACTAGGCAGCTCTCGGCTGTGCTTCCCTTTGTAGTCTGTAATAGTTTGCAATCCCTGCCACATCCGACAAGCGTCGGAGCCGGTGTAGTACGATTCGATCTTAGTCCTGTATTGATGCTTTGCCTGTTTGATGGTTCGTCGGAGGGCATAGCAGGATTTCTTATAAGCTTCCGGGTTAGAGTCCCGCTCCTTGAAAGCGGCAGCTCTACCCTTTAGCTCAGTGTGAATGTTGCCTGTACTCCATGGCTTCTGGTTGGGGTATGTACGTACACTCACTGTGGGGACGATGTCATCGATGCACTTATTGATGAAGCCAGTGACTGATGTAGTGTACTCCTCAATGCCAGAATCCCGGAACATATTCCAGCCTGTGCTAGAAAAACGGTGCTGTAGTTTAGCATCAGCATCAGCTTCATATGACCATTTTTTATAGACCAAGTCACTAGTGCTTCCTGCTTAAATTTTTAATGTAAGCAGGAATCAAGAGGATAGAATTATGGTCAGACTTGCCAAATGGAGGGCGAGGGAGAGCTTTGTACGTGTCTCTGTGTGTGGAGTAAAGGTGGTCTAGAGTTTTTCCCCCTCTGGTTGCACATTTAACATGCTGACAGAAATTAGGTAAAAACTGATTTAAGTTTCCCTGCATTAAAGTCCCCGGCCACTAGGAGTGCCGCCTCTGGATAAGTGTCTTCCTGTTTGCTTATGGTGGTATACAGCTCATTGAGTGCGGTCTGTGGTGGTATGTAGACAGCTACGAATAATACAGATGAAAACACTCTAGGTAGATAGTGTGGTCTACAGCTTATCATGAGCTACTCTACCTCAGGCGAGCAAAACCTTGAGACTTCCTTAGATATCGTGCAACAGCTGTTCTATCCTAGAGGCAGCTGCAGTTCTATCCTGCCGATAGAGTGTATAACCCGCCAGCTGTATGTTATTAATGTCGTCCTTCAGCCACAACTCTGTGAAACATAAGATATTTTACAATCATTCCATCCATATTTTCCAAAGCATCAAAATTAAAGCAATTATGAACGCATAGTGGTGACTAGGTCAAAATGTCCAGGTTAGGACAACAGGATTCTAATATCCCACAACTCTTTCCATAATTGCGGAAGAATTCTAAATAAAGGGACCAGTAATGCAAGCGAAAATGACTGGAAGGTTCGCAATCAAAGTGGAAAATAAACACAATCCTAGTGAATTTCTGCTACCTACTCAGCAAATACATAGTGTAACTGCTTTACAGTCATTCTATTATTATTATTTTTTTACAATAATCTACAGTCACTTTATTACTTAATTTCCTGACCGCTGGTGTCACGCTTGTGATTAAAGACGGACCAAGACGCAGCGTGTGTAGAGTACCACATGTTTAACTTCAAAACAAAACAATAAACCACACGTGCACAAACACAAACACAAAACAATATCCCACAAACACAGGAGGGAAAAATGGCTACCTAAATATGATCCCCAATTAGAGGCAACGATTACCAGCTGCCTCTAATTGGGAACCATACAAAACACCAACATAGAAATATTGAGCTAGAACACCCCCTAGTCACGACTTACTACCCCCCCCCCCCCCAAAGGTGCGGACTCCGGCCGCAAAACCTAAAACCAAATAGGGGGATTAGGGGGGGGGGTGACTAGTGGCGGTGGCGGCTCCAGTGCAGGTCGTAGCCCCCCCCAGACCCGGATCCGACCATGGCCAGAGGAAGGCTCCGGCCCTGGAGCTGGGCTGGACGCTGTGCCTGGACTGGGCATTGGGAACTGGCGCAGAGGGCTCTGGTCATGGAGCTGGATTGGACGCTGTGCCTGGACTGGGCACTGGCGCAGAGGGCTCCGGCCCTGGAGCTGGGCTGGCCGCCGTGCCTGGACTGGGCACTGGCGCAGAGGGCTCTGGTCATGGAGCTGGATTGGACGCTGTGCCTGGACTGGGCACCGGCGCAGAGGAAGGTTCTGGTCATGGAGCTGGGCTGGCCGCCGTGTCTGGACTGGGCACCGGCGCAGAGGGCTCCGGCCCTGGAGCTGGATACCAGTGTGCATCCTTGTTGATATACCATACACACACGCACATGCACACACACTTTGGTTGAAGCAAGTTGCCAGACCACTAAGTGCCTTAGCCCATCCGTACTACATACACTGTGCGTTGCTGTTCTGTGCCTGTGCATCTTCAGCATTATTAAACCATCTCAACTGGAATCCTACCTGTCTGTCATCTGTACCCTTACCAGCACATGGGAGTGAACACATGAAATAAAACCCAACCTAAAGAATATACAGTCCACCAAAACAATATTTTGTATGCTATAGAAATGTATTCATGAATGTCTACATTTGTTTTTACCACATTTATTGAATTACAGACACCTGCATGCATACTTTTAAATTATATTATGTGCGGTAAACATACAAATAAAATGTATATAAAAACAAGATCCTTAAAGTACACTGAGCAAAAATATAAACGCAACATGTAGAGCGTTGGTCCCATGTTCCATTATCTGAAATAAAAAATCTCAGAAAGGTTCCATACGCACAAAAAGCTTATTTCTCTCAAATTTTGTGCACAAATGTGTTCACATCCCTGTAGGTGAGCATTTCTCATTTTCCAAAACAATCCATCCACCTGACAGGTGTGGCATATCAATAAGCTGCTTAAACAGCATGATCATTTCACAGGTACACCTTGTGCTGGGGACAATAAAAGGACACTTTAAAATGTGCAGTTTTGTCACACAACGCCACAGATGTCTCAAGTTGAGGGAGCGTGCAATTGGCATGCTGACTGCAGGAATGTCCACCAGAGCTGTTGCCAGATAATTGAATGTTCATTTATCTACCATAAACTGCCTCCAATGTCGTTTTAGAGAATTTGGCAGTACATCCAAACAGCCTCACAACCCAGCCCAGGACCTCCACATCCGGCGTAAGGAGTATTGCTGAATGTCCCTCCAAGGACCACCAATAGTTACACCTCTGCCCAGTCCTGTGAAGTCCATTGATTAGGACGTAATAAATGTTTTTCAATTGACTGATTTTCTTATATGAACTGTAACTCCGAAAAATCTTATACATTTTTGCATGTTGCATTTATATTTTTGTTCAGTATACATATATATTTTTAATTAGTAATGTTATTGTCCCTACTACAACAATAAAAATACTTAAATACATGTAATATAGAATGTAACAATGTAATATATAATTCTATTCATTCCTGGATCCATATGCTTGCAACCAGAAATAACTCTCAACAGTGATGTTCTTGACACTCCCACCAAAGCTATATTCACAACCGTTGCATGATGTTCAAAAACTTTACAAACCCGGGATGTTCAGATCAACTGTTTAAAATGTAGCAATCTCAATCAAACTCAAATGTAAATTTTTTCTTCCTAGCATGGACCTAGCCTTTCAATAGACAGTATTAAAAGCAACCTTACATTTATCGTTGTTTTCAAATGCTCAAGCAACCCTGAAAGCATCCTGAGTAGTCAACGAGTTTGATCCATGGGTCGCCACCCTTTTGTAGGCCCGCGGATCAATTTCCCCCCCAAAAACAAACAAAAATATGTCTAGGAACTCAGTCAGGCTCTCAACTTAATGTTCAGAGTTAGAATACACACGGTGCAACTTCAAAATGTGGTTATGCATCAGCAGTTTTCCTCATTATGTCAGTCACTCAATTAGCCCATGTTACCTAGAAAATGTTTGATTGCTAAATTAGTCTAGCCAGCTAACTAAATGGGTAGTAATCATGGTAAAATGACCAACCGGGGGGGCACATTTAGTTTGTTAGTCACTCTCACTCATATATTTAAAACTGCAAACATTTCTCTCCCCCCTATGGCAACATGAACAGAATTACAGGAAATGTACTCTCCGCTGTCAAGGGGACAGCGCTAAAATGTTTTGCTAGCTACAAATGTTCACTTAGGGCCCCCAAAAGCCTAGGGCCGGCTCTGACTGGTATGGATGTGGGTACACAGACCAGTGAGCCACTGCGGCCCCTCATGATGAGATTATTTTTTGTGGCCCCCACCCCCATCAAAGATGCCCATCCCTGATCAAAGCGGCATGGAGTGTTGACTCTATTCCTATGGGGAAAAAACCCAAAACCATCATACATAAAGTTGAGAGTTAGTGTGGACTCAGTCTGTAGAGGTCAATGTGTAGGTCGGCAGCAGTCAGAACTCCAACAAAAGAAAGCACTATGTCCATCTTTTCATGGGTTTTAATAATGACAGTTCAGCCATTCACATTCATCATCAGACTAAAACGGACTTACTTTGTTCACACACAAATCATGAAACCTTGTACAAGAAAACATATTATAAAACTAACAGTAGTGAAATAGTAAAGAAGAAAAAAAGAGAAAGGCAGAAGGAAACTTTTTTTTTTTTTTTTTACAAATAAAAACAATCTTCCCTCATCATTCTGGCAAACCAGAATTCCTCCAACCTCTTACATCATCAACATGTGACAATCTCCCTAATACATGAAGACATTACGGGCCAATTTCCCAGACACAGATTAAGACTAGTCCTGGACTCAGAAGCATGTTTAATGGAGATTCTCTTGATGTACTTTTTAGTTCAGGACTAGGCTTAATCTGTGTCTGTGAAACCGTCCCTGAAGTTCTCTTCTCACATTGTACATCATCAGTGCCCAAAAGTCTTGATCTCAGTTTAAAGGCTTTCATCTCCCACATCCATTAAGACATGAGTAGGTCTGCTCTCTTAGTACGTGCCCACTTCCTCTACTGTATCTCCCCTATAGGTCAGCAGTTGGCGTGACAGCCCTGTTGCCACGGCAATAAATGATGGCCGCACATCACGTTGTGCTCTGTCGGTAAGCAGCAGGGCGCTGGGCATGGGGTCGCCAGCCCATGGGGATCCCTTTCGGGGGTCTGTGCTGCAGCGTCCTCTCACACGCAGCAGTGCTCTGGAACGCTGGCGTCCAGTAGAGTCTCCTCACACCTGGGCTATAGGGTCATCTCTGACCTCCTATACGGTTGGTCCTCAGTCGCAGCGTGGTGTTGTTACCTCTTGTTGGAGGTGCGCACCTGGTGTCGGACCCAGCCTGTAGGAGCTACAAGGACAGAATGATTACCATCAGGGCCGTAACCAGGGTTTGAGTTTTAATGAGGTCCAGAAGGATTAGATTATTATTATTTTTAAAATTAAAGCAAATTTACTGAATTTCTATACAATTAAAATACTTAAAATGCTATTTGGAGAACAGCAAAAACCAGCTAAATTGACCCCAGCCATTATCACCTTGGCTGATATAGGTTCATTACCCTCATTCAACCTACAAACACATAGCCTACTAGCTATACAGTTGTAATCTTATACCCCTGAAAAGGGGTGGAATATGACACATTTTTCACACTGACACATATCATCAGTCAGTTGTAATGACGATTTGCATAAAATCATAAACTCTTGAAATTACATAGCGTTCACATTTGTATTCCTAGGCATTACTGATCCTGCTCTGCACAAACAACCATCAATGGAGCACAGATGATTGTATTATCACATTCACATGAATTATTCGAATATTACTATCGATTCTGTATTAATATCAGGTGATGTATTGGTCCAACAAAAAATAATGTGTGAAACGGACAAGATGAACAACCACCGATATAAAATGAAAACGTGACAGTTTTAGAATTGCATAGTTTACATTTAAATGATTTTATTTAACTGGGTAAGTTCACTGAGAACACATTCTTATTTACAGCAATGACCCAGGGATTTTTTATTTTTTGTACTTGTACCCCTTATTTTGTGATATTCAAATTGGTAGTTACGGTCTTGTCTCATTGCTGCAGCTCCCCTACGGACTCGGGAGAGGCGAAGGTCAAGAGCCATGCGTCCTCCGAAACACGACCCTGCCAAGCCGCACTACTTCTTGACACACTTGCTCGCTTAACCCGGAAGCCAGCCGCACCAATGTGTCGGCGGAAACACCGTCCAACTCGAAAACCATGTCAGCATGCAAGCACCCGACCCACCATAAGGGCTATGTCCTAAAGCACAATAGGACATAGCCCTTAACCCGGACAATGCTGGGCCAATTATGTGCCGCCTCAAAGGTCTCCCGTACACAGCCGGTTGTGAAACAGCCTGGGATCGAACCCAGGGCTCTAATGACGCCTCAAGCACTGAGATCCACTCGGGAGGCCTGGGAATAGTTAAAGGGGAGAGGAATACGCCAATTGGAAGCTGGAGATGATTAGGTGGCCACAATGGTATGAGGGCCAGATTGGGATTTTAGCCAGGGCACCGGGGTTAACACCCCTACTTTTACCATGTGTCCTTTTACCAAGTGCCATGTGATCTTTCGTGACCACAGGCACCCGTTTAACGTCCCATCTGAAAGATGACACCCTACACAGGGCAATGTCCCCAATCACTGCCCTGGGGCATTGGGGGGAAAAAACAAAAAAGATTTGACCAAAAGAAAGAGTGCCTCCTACTGGCCCTCCAACCACTTCCAGCAGCATTTGGTCTTCCATCCAGGACCAACCCTGCTTAGCTTCAGATGCAAGGCAGCAGTGGGATGCAGGGTAGCATATTGCTGGTTGTAGGCCTATAGGGAAGATAGACCATGTCGAGATGCTCATTTAGAAACATATCATTTTTTAAGTTCCTAACTTGTTTGATAAGATTTTCTAAGAGGACCTCACATAGGGCCCCAACTCTAAGATTAGGAACCACTATACGAACCTCTCTGCTTGTTTCCCCTCTTTCTACGTCTTCTCTCCTTCCTCCTGCATGCATTGCAGCCTGCCTCAGCCTCACCACTGAGCGCCACATCACTGTCTCAGTAGCCTACTTTCAGTAAAGCAAAGTTATTATGAGAACGTAGTAGCGTATTTATTCTCCTGCCGAGGTAGACGCCGTGTAAAGTTAGGTTCTTACTTCATCCTTCTAGCTGGCTAAGAAATACTAGCCAGAGCCCTTCAATATTACTGTAATAGAAGTCCCTGACATATCTATAAGCGACTACCAATTGTGCACTCATTCTCCGAGTCGGTCTTTATTTAGCCGACTCGGAGCCAGGGTGGTTCGTCTCACGTGTCAGGCCCTCGACATGTGCCACAAGAGGGCGGAGTTAGCCGTTTGAGGGAGTGGTGAATGTGCTGCTAAAAAGGCAAATCCATCCAATGCAGGCGAACATACCACTCTTCATGATTCCACTCGTTCACAAAGAGGCAGGCGCGATTAGAACTCAGTCAGATCGGAACTCAGTCAGATCAAGAATATAAGCGTTCTGAGCTTTGATCAATGCTGGGAGCAATATTTAGATGTTGAGTCATAATACATTTTCTGTATTGTGTACATTATGTACATTATTATTTTTATTTGAAAACAGAGGTCCGGACCTCTGTGTACTCATATGTAGTTACGGCCATAATTACCATGTAGGCCAACTAATTACAGTCAGTCTAAGTGTTGGAGACATTGCTTTATAGATGGGTTGTTAACTTGTAATATTGGATTTGGACGCCATGTGTCCTGCATCTTGATTAGGGGCGTGTGACGCCATAACACTCACAGCGTGGCTGTCCTGGCGGTCTGGGGTTGCTGGCACTGCTGCCAAAGGAGGACTGGAAGTTGTGGATGGTCTCCTGCAAAATCTGCCTCTCTCTCCCCTGCAGCAACAATTCAGATGAATAATAATAATACATTGTATGTATACATTTTAATTGGATGTATCAACCTGTGATCCCTCTTTGGTAACTAAAATAAATAGAGAGGCACGGAACACAGAGGGGGGTTGGTAAATATTGAACACACCTTCCCAGCATTGAGTTCAGAAATAGCTGCCAGTATTTGTTGTCTAGGCCCGTCTGTCTTAATCCCCAGTTCCTTTAAATCTCCATCTGTTAGAGTAAGGAAAGCCTCCATATCCACCTGTATTGGATGCACATTGACTGAGTGAGTAGATGACATGAGATTTAAACCACAGCTATGAACATTTTAGGATAAGTAGCAAATACACATAGGCTAAAGCTACAGTGAGGATAACGCATACCTCTTGCTCTTCGAATATGGGCTGGTATTTCTCCAACGAAAGTTTCTTCAGGATACTGGACAGCTCATCTGAGTGGAGTGAGAGATCAGCAAAGATAAGCAGAGGAAGGGATTGTTTTTAAAGTATTTACATCAACCAGAGATGCACTGTCTCACCCTCGTCGGTGATGGTGCCACTGCTGGAGCCGCCGCTGCTCTTGGAGCGCGGGTGGGAGGAGGCAGAGGACAGGGAGTCCCCTGGGGGAGGTTTGGGGGTGGGGGATGGAGACGGGGTCAGGGTGGGAGAGGTGCTCTTAGAGGTAGAGGAGTTCCCAGACTGGGGTCTCTTCTTTAGGTCAGCTTTCTGTAAAGAAAATAGATGGGTGTGAATCACTTAGTTCACTAGTTAAACACTGACATGTTGTAAGCGTGTATGAGCCTTTATAATGTCTTATTACAAGGTTTGTAATAGGTTGTCCTTCTACGTATCAATATTATATCTGACCCGTCTGGAGTGGACGTCGCTGGACACCAGGCTGGGGGTGCTGTGGATGTCTGGGAGACTGATGTCAGGCACGGTGTGGGCAGGAGCAGGCACAGGGGTGGGGCTTGGCACCTCTGCTGCCTGGGCCTTTGGATCTAACAGGCCTGCAGCTCTCTTCCTCTGGGCAGCAATTTGTGACAGGACGCTGTCTGAACTGCCCCCTTTGGGGAAGAGAAGAATCACAGCCCGTGAGTAGCACTACCACTGAGTAGTACTAGCACTAGCCATCTGCTCAAATCTCACAGATAAAATCAAATCAAATAACATTTTATTGGTCACATACACATGGTTAGCATATGTTAATGTGAGTGTAGCGAAATGCTTGTGCTTCTAGTTCTGACCGTGCAGTAATATCTAACAAGTAATCTAACAATTTCACAACAACTACCTTATACACACAAGTGTAAAGGAATCAATAGGAATATGTACATATAAATATATGGATGAGCGACGGCCGAACGGCATAGGCAAGATGCAGTAGATGGTATTGAGTACAGTATATACAGATATATACAGATAAGATGAGTAATGTAGGGTATGTAAACATTATATAAAGTGGCATTGTTTAAAGTGACTAGTGATACATTAATTACTACCAATTTTTTATCATTAAAGTGGCTAGAGATTTGAGTCAGTATGTTGGAAGCAGCCACTCAATGTTAGTGGTGGCTGTTTAACAGTCTGATGGCCTTGAGATAGAAGCTGTTTTTCAGTCTCTCGGTCCCCGCTTTGATGCACCTGTACTGACCTCGCCTTCTGGATGATGGCGGGGTGAACAGGCAGTGGCTCGGGTGGTTGTTGTCCTTGATGATCTTTTTGGCCTTCCTGTGACATTGGGTGCTGTCGGTGTCCTGAAGGGCAGGTTGTTTGCCCCCGGTGATGTGTTGTGCAGACCTCACTACCCTCTGGAGAGCCTTACGGTTGTGGGCGGAGCAGTTGTCGTACCAGGCGGTGATACAGCCCGACAGGATGCTCTCGATTGTGCATCTGTAAAAGTTAGTGAGTGTTTTTGGTGACAAGCCAAATTTCTTCAGCCTCCTGAGGTTGAAGAGAAGCTGCTGCGCCTTCTTCACCACGCTGTCTGTGTGGGTGGACCATTTCAGTTTGTCCGTGATGTGTACGCCGAGGAACTTAAAACTTTCCACCTTCTCCACTACTGTCCCATAGATGTGGATAGGGGATGCTCCCTCTGCTCTTTCCTGAAGTCCACAATCATCTCCTTTGTTTTGTTTACTGTACCTGAGCGGTTGTGTGAGTCTGGCCCGTGGCGGTTGAGCCCTGCCACCCCGTTGGAGCCACCTGAGGAGTGGGGGAGTGGTAGTTGGATGAGGGGAGGTGGATGAGGGGCCCTTGGTGAGGCTGGGGAACTTAATGGACCTGCTCACCACACAACTGAGTGTGACACCACACTCCGAGGGCCCTCACCTCCTCCCTGTAGGCCGTCTCGTCGTTGTTGGTAATCAAGTCTGCCACTGTTGTGTCGTCTGCAAACTTGATGATTGATTTGGAGGCGTGCATGGCCACGCAGTCATGGGTGAACAGGGAGTACAGAAGAGGGCTCAGAACGCACCCTTTTGGGGCCCCAGTGTTGAGGATCAGTGGAGTGGAGGAGATGTTGTTTTCTACCCTCACCACCTGGGGGTGGCCGGTCTGAAAGTCCAGGACCCAGTTGCACAGGGCTGGGTATCACCGCCTGGTACGACAACTGCTCCGCCCACAACCGTAATGCTCTCCAGAGGGTAGTGAGGTCTGCACAACACATCACCGGGGGCAAACAACCTGCCCTTCAGGACACCGACAGCACCCGATGTCACAGGAAGGCCAAAAAGATCATCAAGGACAACAACCACCCGAGCCACTGCCTGTTCACCCCGCTATCATCCAGTTGCACAGGGCGGGGTCGAGACCCAGGATCTTGAGCTTAATAACGAGTTTGGAGGGTACTATGGTGTTAAATGTTGAGCTGTAATCGATGAACAGCATTCTTACATAGGTATTCCTCTTGTCCAGATGAGTTAGGGCATTGTGCAGTGTGATTGCGTCGTCTGTGGACCAATTGGGGCGGTAAGCAAATTGGAGTGGGTCTACGGTGTCAGGTAGGGTGGAGGTGATATGGTCCTTGACTAGTCTCTCAATGCACTTCATGATGACAGAAGTGAGTGCTACGGGGCGATAGTCGCTCAGCTCAGTTACCTTAGCTTTCTTGGGAACAGGAACAATGGTGGCCCTCTTGAAGCATGTGGGAACAGCAGACTGGGATAAGGATAGATTGAATATGTCCGTAAACACACCAGCCAGCAGGTCTGTGCATGCTCTGAGGACGCGGCTAGGGATGCCGTTTGGGCCGGCAGTCTTGCGAGGGTTAACACGTTTAAATGTTTTACTCACGTTGGCTGTGGTGAAGGAGAGCCCGCAGGTTTTGGTAGCGGGCCGTGTCAGTGGCACTGTATTGTACTCAAAGCGAGCAAAGAAGTTGTTTAGTTTATCTGGGAGCAAGACATCGGTGTCCGTGACGGGGCTGGTTTTCTTTTAGTAATCCATGATTGACTGTAGACCCTGCCGTCATGCCCTGGCCATAGAGAGGGTTTTATTCTCTATTTTGGTTAGGCCAGGGTGTGACTAGGGTGGGCATTCTAGTTTCTTTATTTCTATTTCTTTGTGTTTGGCCGGGTGTGGTTCTCAATCAGAGGCAGCTGTCTACCGTGGTCTCTGATTGAGAATCATAATTAGGCAGCTTTTTCCCACCTGTGTTTTGTGGGTAGTTGTTTTCTGTTTGCATCAGGCAGAACTGTTTAGTTTTGTTCCACTTTGTTATTTTTGTTTCAGTGTTCAGTTTGAATAAATAATCATGAACACGTACCACGCTGCGCTTTGGTCCTCTTCTTCAGACGAGCGTTACAGAACTACCCACCACCAAAGGACCAAGCAGCATGGTAAGGAGGACTGGACATGGGAGGACATCCTGGACAGCAAAGGATCCTACACGTGGGAGGAGATCCTGGCTGGATAAGATCGCCTGCCATGGGAGCAGGTCGAAGCAGCAAGGAAGGCAGAGGCAGCTAGTAAAAGGGCCAAGGATTACACAGGGACAAGGCTGGCACTAAAGACCGGGAGGCCACTCCCAATTTTATTTTGGGGGGTGCACACGGGGAGATTGGCTGAGCCAGGTTGGAGACCTGAGCCAACTCCCCATGCTTACCGGAGGGAGCGTCGTACTGGTCAGGCACCGTGTTATGCGGTGGAGCGCACAGGGTCTCCAGTACTTTTTCTTAGCCCGGTGCGCTACATCCCAGCTCCCCGCATCTGCCGGGCTAAGGTGAGCATCCAGCCAGGAAGGATTGTGGCAGCTCTGCTCTCCAGACCTCCAGTACGTCTCTACGGCCCAGGATATCCTGCACCGGCTCTGCACACTGTGTCCAGTGCGTCTGCACAGCCCAGTGTGTCCTGTGCCTGCGCCCCGCACGTGCCGGGCCAAAGTCACCATCCAGCCAGCATGGGTTGTGCAGGCTCTAAACTCGAGACCTCCAGTGCGCCTCCACGGCCAATTGTATCTGGTGCCTGTCCCCAGAAGGACAGGGCCTCCTGGATGTCTCCCCAGCCTGGTGAGTCCTGTGCCTGCGCCTAGAACTAAGCTTCTTGTATGTCTCCCCAGCCTGGTGAGTCCTGTGAATGCTCCCAGAGCCAGGCCTCCTGTGTGTCTCCTCCCTCCAGTGATGATCCATGGCAAGAAGCCTCCAGTGATGATCCATGGCACGAAGCCTCCAGTGATGATCCATGGCACGAAGCCTCCAGTGATGATCCATGGCACGAAGCCTCCAGTGATGATCCATGGCACGAAGCCTCCAGTGAGGAGTCACGGCACGAAGCCTCCAACGACGGCCACCAATCCAGAGCCTCCAGCGACGGCGATGCCCAGTCCGGAGCCTCCAGCGACGACGGTGCCCAGTCCGGAGCCTCCAGCGACGACGGTGCCCAGTCCGGAGCCTCCAGCAACGACGGTGCCCAGTCCGAAGCCTCCAGCAACGATGGTGCCCAGTCCGGAGCCTCCAGCAGTGTTCAGTTTGAATAAATAATCATGAACACGTACCACGCTGTGCTTTAGTCCTCTTCTTCAGACGAGCGTTACACCTGCTACATAAGTCGTGTCTGAGCCGTTGAATTGCGACTCTACTTTGTCTCTATACTGACGCTTAGCTTGTTTGATTGCCTTGCGGAGAGAATAGCTACACTGTTTGCATTCGGTCATGTTTCCGGTCGCCTCGCCATGATTAAAAGCAGTGGTACGCTCTTTCAGTTTTGCGCGAATGCTGCCATCAATCCATGGTTTCTGGTTGGAGAAGGTTTTAATAGTCACCATGGGTACAACATCACCGATGCGCTTGCTAATAAACTCACTCACCGAATCAGCGTATACATCAATGTTGTTGTTCGACGCTATCCGGAACATATCCCAGTCCACATGATTGAAGCAATCTTGAAGCGTGGAATCAGCTTGGTCGGATCAGCGTTGAACAGACCTGAGCATGGACATTTCCTGATTTAGTTTCTGTCTATAGGCTGGGAGCAACAAAATGGAGTCGTGGTCAGATTTGACGAAAGGAGGGCGAGGAAGGCTTTGTATGCGTCGCGGAAGTTAGAGTAGCAATGATCCAGAATTTTTCCAGCCCGGGTCACACATTCGATATGCTGATAAAATCTAGGGAGCCTTGTTTTCAGATTAGCCTTGTTAAAATCCCCAGCTATAATTAATGCAGCCACAGGATATGTGGTTTCCAGTTTACATAGAGTCCAATGAAGTTCTTTCAGGGCCATCGAGGTGTCTGCTTGGGGGGGATATACACGGCTGTGATTATAATCGAAGAGAAATCTCTTGGCATTTGATTGTAAGGAATTCTAGGTCAGGTGAACAAAAGGACTTAAGTTCCTGTATGTTGTTAGGATCACACCACAACTCGTTAATCATAAGGCATACACCCCCGCCCTTCTTCTTACCAGAGGGATGTTTGTTTATGTTGGCGTGATGCGTGAAGAAGCCAGGTGGCTGTACCGACTCTGATAACGTATCCCGAGTGAGCCATGTTTCCGTGAAACAGAGAACGTTACAATCTCAGATGTCTTTCTGGAAAGCAACCCTTGCTCGAATTTCGTCTACATGGTTGTCAAGAGACTGGACATTGGCGAGTAGTATACTCGGGAGCGGTGGGCGATGTGCCCGTCTACGGAGCCTGACCAGAAGACCATTCCGTCTGCCCCTTCTGCGGCGCCGTTGTTTTGGGTCGCCTACTGGGATCCGAACCATTGTCTTGGGTGGTGGTCCAAACAGAGGATCCGATTTCGGGAAAGTTATATTCCTGGTCAAAATGTTGGTAAGTTGACGTTGCTCTTCTATCCAATAGTTCCTCCCGGCTGTATGTAATAAGACTTAAGATTTCCTGGGGTAACAGTGTAAGAAATAATACATTAAAAAAACAAATACTGCATAGTTTCTTAAGAACGCGAAGCGAGGCGACCATCTCTGTCGGTGCCAGTTCAGTAATCATCTGATCTCTGCTCAGGCAGTAGGAATAGTCTGAAGGTGTGTGTGGTGTGTGTGTGTATGACACCTAGCCAAGTGTGTTTTCATGTGCCTGTACCTGAGCGGTTGTGTGAGTCTGGCCCGTGGCGGTTGAGCCCTGCCACCCCGTTGGAGCCACCTGAGGAGTGGGGGGAGTGGTAGTTGCCTGAGTTGGAGGGGGAGGTGGATGAGGGGCCCTTGGTGAGGCTGGGGAACTTAATGGACCTGCTCACCACACGACTGATAGAGGTCTGTGACACAGCATGGAAGGAAAGAATACTTTTTCTTCACTTCAAAATCACAATTTATCATTGAGTTTCAAAATACAGTAAAAAAAAATATATATAAAAAAATTGGCAGCAACGTGTGACTCACAATGTCAGAGTTGCCGCTGCTGTTGAAGTTGGCTTTGCCTGGTCTCTGTGGCATGGGCAGCCGTGAGGCTTCGCTCTTGCCCTCTTTGATGACCCTGGAGCGGTCTGAGTTCCACGGCTCAAAGTTCGATGGGGGCAGAAAGGGTGGGATCACTGCCTTCAGCTTGTCGTTGGGCAGACGGGTCAGCGGCGCCCCATTTCTCAGCTGAAAGTTTAGTAGAAGTTTCAATCAGTTCAATCACGCCAGCATTGCATTATCTATGCCGTAGCATACACAGTAAATAGTCTATGGTCCCCAGTCCGGACAGAGCATCTCCATTTTCACAGTTTTCTGTCAATAATATACACAATTTGTAGCAGTTTGCCACAGGACTCCATTGTTCACTTCAACTGAAGTTTCAATGAAATGTAGTCACAGGGCTTATCATGGTTAATTCACTTAAATTCAAAACCTTTTCAAATGTAAAGACTCCTACCATTGTGGTTATTAGAAAGTCATCCTTCTCTGTGCCCGTTCTGCCAAGACCTATGAAACAGATACAAATACATCAATAAGTAGTGTAGTAGAACCATTCATGACATTCTCTCATGTTCCTGTATTCAAGGCCCAACTGTTTCAGCCACTGACCACAAAATAAAATGGTTCAACTAAATCTCTCAGGAAGAATATGGCCATTGTGAAAAATGAACCGTTTCAAAACATCAGGGAAACAAGATGGTTTCAAGGAAATGCCACTTACAGACATTTACCATACTTTTGTTTAATTCCCATTTCTCACAAACAATCCATGCACAATCAGTAGGACAGCTTATACAATACTTGCTCATTCTAAACTGACTATACTGTAAAAATAAGTACTGCAAAAATTCTGTTTACAAAACTGGAACATTGCTAATGGGAAAGGTCTTATTTCCCCCGTGTCTCACCACTGTCTTTGCTCTTGGCTGTCCAGGCCGTGCTGCTGTCAGTACTCCCCATGGCTGCAGGGGGCGACACCGCCCCGCACGGGGTGGCACTCTTCCTCTCAGCCTTCATGGTGGCGTCTAGAGGCGCCTCGGGTTCATCAGGGAAGGGGGCCAGCCGGTTGGAGGATAGCCCGTGTCTTAGAGTGTGGGTCAGCTTAAGCCTCCTGAACCTGTTAGACATCCTGTTCCACCACGACTGGACAGGAAGGAGACAGTAGTCATATGCCATATGATAATAAACAGAGTGCACAACATACAGTCCCTGGGCGAAACGCATCCCAAAATCTGATTTAATTTGGCCCTGATCTAAACAGTGCCTGACCTTTAATCCTCCTCTGTCATCGGGTGGTACGGGGACATTATTGAGAGACTGCCTGCTCTTGGAGCCAGTGAGGGGAGTCCTGCCCCTGTGTTTTCCCTTGTCTTTGTCCACCTGCATGCAGACGGACGCCAACAACCTCACCAGCTCAGTGTCTGTAGAGAAGAGAATGGCAGAGTGTGACTTGGGTGCATTGGGTTTACCAGGTGTACTAAGCACTAACAATGATAACACATATCACAGTGCAAATGCATTATAACACTTCACACTATCTGCACCAGTAAACTCAGAAGCAGCGGCAGATTGTGTTGTGGTTTTACCTGGGTCATTCAGCAGCATGACCAGGTCAAAAGCAGTGTAGCCATTCTTGGCTCGCAGGTTGACATCTGCACCCTGACTAAGCAGATACTTCACCACATCTTTATTCCTATGAGCACAGGTACGAAAGAAGAAAAGCTTAGATTAGAAGACAACTTTTAAAAATCACCTTGACTGTATACACTACCGGTCAATGTTTTAAAACACCTACTCATTCAAGGGCTTTTATTTATTTGTACTATTCTACATTGTAGAATAATAGTGAAGACATCAAAACTATGAAATAGCACATGGAATCATGCATTTACCAAAAAAAAAGTGTTAAATTATATTTGAGATTCTTGAAATAGCCACACTTTGCCTTGATGATAGCTTTGCACACGCTTGGCATTCTCTCAACCCTCTTCATGAGGTAGTCACCTGGAATGCATTTCAATTAACAGGTGTGCCTTCTTAAAAGTAAATTTGTGGAATTTCTGTCCTTCTTAATGTGTTTGAGCCCATCAGTTGTGTTGTGACAAGGTAGGGGTGTATACAGAAGACAGCCCTATTTGGTAAAAGTCCATATTATGGCAAGAACAGCTCAAATAAGCAAAGAGAAACGACAGTCCATCATTACTTTAAGACATGAAGGTCAGTCAATATGGACACTTTCAAGAACTTTGAACGTTTCTTCAAGTGCATCAGATGACCTGGCCTCCACAATCCCCCGACCTCAAACAAATTGAGATGGTTTGGGATGAGTCGAACCGCAGAGTGAAGGAAAAGCAGCCAACAAGTGTTCAGCATATGTGGGAACTCCTTCAAGACTGTCGGAAAAGCATTTCAGGTGAAGCTGGTTGAGAGAATGCCAAGAGTGTGTAAAGCCTTCATCAAGGCAAAGGGTGGCTATTTGAAGAATCTCAAATATAAAATATATTGTTTAACACTTTTTTGGTTACTACATGATTCCATGTGTTATTTTCTAGTTTTGATGTCTTCACTATTATTCTACAATGTGGAAAATAGTAAAAATAAAGAAAAACCCTTGAATGAGTAGGTGTTCTAAAACTTTTGACCGGTAGTGTATGTGTTTTAGCCATTGCGTGTTTGTGAAGGTGTCTGTGTAGAATAAGAAAGTGTAATCAAAATTGCGGTCATGCGTCACATATTTACCCATGGTACGTGGCCTGCATGAGGGCCGTCCAGCCGTGTACTCCATCTTGTTTGTCCACGTCGGCACTCTTCTCCAGCAGGAGCTGCACCACCTCCAGCTGCCCACTGACGGCTGCTATCATCAGGGGAGACGCCCCGTCCGGGTTGGCCATGTTCACCTGGGATGGATCTTCCTCCAAGATCTCCTTCACCAGCTGGGAGTTTCCTGGGATGCACACACACACACAAACCCACATGCATAAACACACATGCACAAACACATGCACAAACAAACACACATGCACACGTGCAAACACACACACTCACACAGATATGAGTATGAACGCACGCACGCACAAGATTACCACAGACTACTCAATTCCAGCTACATACATTCTTATTGAAACAAAGGTCTCTGTCCTCCACCCAAAAGTCTCAAATATTTTCAGCCCTCTCAGACCCCACACATTCTTCCCTCCCAGGGTTTTACCCCAGACTGCATTGAGCAAGCATGCAAGACTGCCCAGTGCACATACCATGTTAGATTCTCTCAAACTCACATAGTACTTCAGGAATGTTTAGGTATGACTTTTTGGTTGAACTACATGCATGGTTAGATTACTTACTGTAAATGCATGGTAGTGTTATGCCCACTCTTGCAGACATAACTCAATATGACAGCTTTCCCCTTACAATGCAAACCTCTGTTTAGTATGTGCCTGTGTCTGCTAAACTCACCTAACTTCAAGGCACTGAAAACATCTGGTCTCCTCTTCTCGTCATCTATGCGAGTGGTAAAAGAACAGAAGATGAATGTACCAAGGACTGAAAAAGCAACAATCCTACATTGCCACCACCACCATACAATACCCCTACTGCTGAACCCAGTCACATTGGGTACCAGAAGAGGACAGGGAACACTTGAGTGGAGAAATACTGGAGAGTTGTACAGGCTAGAGACAACAAAGCTCAGTCCAAAACCACCAAGAGAGTGGACCACAATCACATGACTGCTAGCCAGGCAGACGGATAAGGGAACTCAAACATGTGACTGGTCCTTTTAGTCCTGAACTGTAAGGTTAATGTGCTTAACATAGCGTACAATAACAATATATGCATTGTAAGAATTCAGTAGTGATATGGAGAACATTTTAGCGGTGACTTTGAGATCTCTGATATATCAATTGAACAGCAAAACAATAGGGAAAATGCAAGCAGAAAATATGTTCTATATGGTTTTTAGAACTGTTTGGCTATAATGACCATCGTTATGTTTGGAGGAAAAGGGGGAGGCTTGCAAGCCGAAGAACACCATCCCAACCATGAAGCACGGTGGTAGCATCATGTTGTGGGGGTGCTTTGCTGCAGGAGGGCCTGGTGCACTTAACAAAATAGATGGCATGAAGAGGGAGGAAAATTATGTGAATATACTGAAGCAACAGCTCAAGACATCAGTCAGGAAGTTAAAGCTTGGTCGCAAATGGGTCTTCCAAATGGACAATGACCTCAAGCATACTCCCAAAGTTGTGGCAAAATGGCTTAAGGACAACAAAGTCAAGGTATTGGAGTGGCCATCACAAAGCCCTGACCTCAATCCTTTAGAAAATGTATGGGCAGGACTGAAAAAGTGTGTGCGAGCAAGGAGGCCTACAAACCTGACTCAGTTACACTAGCTCTGTCAGGAGGAATGGGCCAAAATTCACCCAACTTATTGTGGGAAGCTTGTGGAAGGCTATCCGAAACAGTTGACCCAAGTTAAACAATTTAAAGGCAATGCTACCAAATACTAACCAAGTGTGTGCAAACTTCTGACCCACTGGGAATGTGATGAAAGAAATAAAAGCTGAAATAAATCATTCTCTCTACTATTATTCTGACATTTCACACTCTTAAAATAAAGTGGTGATCCTAACTGACCTTAGACAGGGCATTTTTACTAGTATTAAATGTCTGGAACTGTGAAAAACGGAGTTTAAATGCATTTGGCTAAAGTGTATATAAAGTTCCAACTTCAACTGTGCGTTGTCTTTCCAGTTATACAGGATGATGTAGTTCATTGGCATTACTGAGTCATGTTGATCATTAGAATGGGTAACTGGCTGAAGAAATTCTAGGAAGATTCAGATGTTTAAAGGGATAGCCCACCCCAAAATCAAAGTCTGTTTTCATTATAGCTCAAAAGGTGATCTTGCATCTGCTTAGAATGGGAATTACTGGCACTAACCATCTAAATACTAGGCTTAAATGGTGCCAATCTTTCCCATTCACTTGGAATTGAGGCCTGCAGATTTTCCTAATATCGCAGGATCTACACAGGAATTTGGGGGCGAAAACGTTCAAATAAAAATTGTTTTATTTTGGGGTAAACTGTCCCTTTAAGGTGGTACTTCTCTACCTACGTTCAGAGGGCCACAACATCGCGGGACGTTCAGATAGAAATATATTATGGACAACAGACTTGCCTCTCTGACATGTAGAGTGAGGAATCGTGTCAGCTCTATTCGTGAAATTTCTATCTGCAGCGTTCGGTTTGTTGCCCGCTGCTGAACAAAGCCCTGCTATAATAACAATTTGTCAAAGAAATGCAGAGCTCAGACGTTTTCAAGGATAGGTTTCAAATTCGGGTTCCCTCCTGTGTACTTCTTGGCCAAAGACAAGAGGCACATCAAAGAGAACCGGTGTCTAAGGGGGGAACTCTGTAACAATGTCTCTTTCTTTTAGACACCCAAGGTGTGACCACTGCTTTACTTTCACTTGAGTGTCAATTGTAGTGTTACAATAAAGCTTTGAGATAATTAGAAAACGTTCACAACAATCGAGACTACTACCTATGACTACTACCTATCCGCTGAAGACTTCCGTTTAGTCTCAAAGATGAACTTGTTGCGATCTTATCTGTGTATTGACTAACGACCATCATATCAGAAATAGAAAAACTGCTTTGTGCCTTGTTGGCCTAATTTGACTGCATATCAGATTAGTGTTTCTCCTGAATGCTTCTTCAGTGGGACAGAGATCCCTGAATCAGCATCAAGGCCTGCCAACAATAACATTTCCTCAACCAATTGAAACCTAGCCTAAATGTTTTGAGGCTGGGTGTAACAGAGTTAAATGGGGGTCTGTTCCAGTCCACCTAAATAGGCTTAATGAAAATACTGGAAAACTGATTTCCAACAGCGTGCAACCAACCAGGGTTCAAATCCAGGTCTCATACATGTCACAAGACTGTGTTAGCCCGCCGAGCTAAGGCCTAGACGTTGCTAGGGTTACTCATCACATTAGTGTGGTTCGTCGAACCACCTTCATTACACATGGAGAGAGTAGTGAACTCGTGGCTGTTCTATACCTGGCTGTGGGCGCACGGTGGTAATGGAGTCCAGGTAGGCCTTGACATCCCTCTGATTGAGCTGCAGCGATAGCTCGAAGGCAGTCTTGGCCAGCACGTTGACCTGGTCCGGGTCCGCACCCCGCTCCACCAGCTGCTGGGCCACGACCACCTTCCCGCTCAGCGTGGCCAGCATGAGGGCACCCCAGCCTGTGGTCTTCTGGGAAAAGTTCACCTCCGCCCCCCACTCCAGGAGCAGGCGAACGGATGCCTCGTGGCCATGCTGTGAGGCAGCAAGGAGCGCCGTGATATCCATGAACTCCCTTCCACCCTCGTCTCCGACGCTGTTGTTGCTGTTGGTGACACCCTCAGCGAGCGCCAGATGGTCATAGTCGTCGACGTAGGCGCCGCTCTCCAGGAGAAGCTTGGCCACATGGGTGTGGCCCCCTCTGGCCGCCATAGTCAACACGCTGGCTCCCATCCGGTTCCTGCCGTTCATCTCCGCCCCATTCTCCAGCAGGATGTGGGCCACATTTAGATGGCCAAACCTAGTGGACGACAATACAAAGTCATGGAACTGTCCAAATATTTCCAAAAATGTACTAAGATCATCTTAAGTCCATTGGTAAGCAATGAATGAACAATGATGTTAATGCTTATTGTTTTGAAGACTAGGAGAACCTTCATATGGGGTCATAGGTCACATGGTACACAGGTGACCAGGAAGTGTTAGGAGAGAGGAGAGCAGTCATGTCTAGACGGGATACAGCCTATGTCAAATTGACATCAAAAGTTTAAACAAATTGCCTTTTTGGTAACGCTAACCATTTTCCTAACCTTAACCTAATTCTCCTAACATGCCATGTTAATTTACCTTACCTGCTACGAAAAGTCAATTCTGAGAGACTTTATACCATCTAGTCAAAACCGAGGAGAGCATATGTTTCTAATCATTAAGATGATCTATCTATTTAAAGGTACACTCAGAAATATGACATAGATGCAGTTCTAAGTAAACAGCATTTTGGGTGAATTTACGCAACAACTAAGACCGTTGAAGCACGAGCGTACTTTCAGCACCAAGAGTTGTCCATTTCCGATTGATTGTGAATTCTGCTGCTTAAAGTTTCAGTACCACAATGTAAGTTACTCAAATCTGGCTTATTGTGAGATCAATAACTATGATAAACAGACCTACATCATCAGCAAGAAACATAATACAAATCAATTATAGTAGTAGCAAGCTATCAAATTTAACCTCCGGTCCTCCTCATCTTCTCTCTCTCCTTGTAAAACTGAACAGAACATTGGCTATAGGCTAGTCCACACACATTTTTTTGGACTAGACCATTCAAAGATGATTTTCGGAAGAAGGATTTGACTCGCCTCCTGAACTGACACCATAGGCCTACATAGCACAGCCATTGATTAGGCAGCACACAAAAAAGTTTTGGATTAGCAAGAGCAGAGCAGGCCCGGGGCTCAGGGTTGAAATATCCATTGCAGTGTAATGCAGCCTAGTTTTATTTACACCATCCCAGCTGCTATCTTAGAAATATAACATTGCTCTGTGCTTCTCTGAGCATGGTCTTGGTAGCCTATAGGCCAAGCCTGGACAATTCAAGTCCTCAGGGGCCTGATTGGTGTCACACTTTTCCCCGATCCCTAGCAAACACACCTGATTTAAACTAATTGCGTTTAACTGAAGATCATGATTAGGTGATTATTGGAGTCAGGTGTGTTAGCTGGGGCTGGGGCAAAAGTGTGACACCAATCAGGCCCCTGAGGACTGGAGTTGAGGTAGGAACAAGGTATGTGGACGAGGGGAAAATGGAGTCCCTAGAGAAAGCAAGTACAAGATGGGTGTCAGGGATGGAGCGGCAGTATTATCATAAGGAGACGTGTACTTGGAAAACAGAGAAGGAATTGAGGGAAAAAGAGAGGGAGAAGAGGTCTAAGAGAGTGAGGGAAGAAGGTGAACTTGAGTCGGATAAAAATGGTGGAAAAAAAGGGAGATGTTTTGTCAAAGAAGGATAGTAGAAAGTGCAAGCAGAGGGAGCTGAAGACAGGAGGAGAAATGGAAGTGAATGAGGGTGAAGTATCAAAGGTGGTAGGTGTGGTGAAGTTATCGGAGACTGAGGTATGCACCGAGGATCAGGATGAAGAAGAGTCTGACGGTAGGAGTGAAGTTCCTGGAAAAAGTGGACTCTTGCCTTTTGGCTGATCCATTTGTGGTTTCACGGTGGGTGAAAAAAAGAGTTGGGTCAAGTGGTATCGGTGAGGGTATCTAGAAGTCGTCTAGTTTCTGTTTCTGTTGGGCAGAGGAAGAAAGTGCTCGAAGTAAAAAGAGTTGGGTCAAGTGGTATCGGTGAGGGTATCTAGAAGTGGTCTAGTTTCTGTTTCTGTTGGGCAGAGGAAGAAAGCGCTCGAAGTAAAAAGAGTTGGGTCAAGAAAAGTGAGTTGTTTAATTCTCAAGAAAAGGGCACCAATGAAAGGAGTGATAACTGGAGTAGCAGTAGATATAAAGGCTGACCAGCTCAGGGCAAAGATTCCTGGTGTATGTGATGCTCATCGTTTGATGCGACGCAGACAGGGTGGCGAGAGTGGGGAAACAGAAGAGTCGTTGTCTGTTCTTTTGAGTTTTGAAGTAGAGTCTTTGCCTGACAAAGTGAAGTTAGGATATATAAGTTATCCTGTATGAGTGTATGTGCCGAACACATTAAGATGATACAGGTGTCAAGCTATTGGGCATGTGGCAGCAGTGTGTAGGAGGGAGGGTCCAAGGTGTGAGACATGTGCAGAAGGGTATGAGACAAAGGAATGTGTAGTACTGGGGAAAGTAGTGGAATGTGTTAATTGTAGGGGTGCCCATGGAGCTGGGGATCAAAAATGTTGTGTGCGAGAGAGGCAGGTTGAGGGTTCCAGGGTTAGAGTAGAGCAGAAGTTGTCATATGCTGAGGCTGTTTAGAAAGTAGAGGAAGATGGGGTAAGGGGGAGGAGTGGGGAGAGTAGCAGAGATATACCAGTACAGAGGGAGGAGTGGGGAGAGTAGTAGAGATATACCAGTACAGAGGGAGGAGTGGGGAGAGTAGTAGAGATATACCAGTACAGAGGGAGGAGTGGGGAGAGTAGTAGAGATATACCAGTACAGAGGGAGGAGTGGGGAGAGTAGTAGAGATATACCAGTACAGAGGGAGGAGTGGGGAGAGTAGTAGAGATATACCAGTACAGAGGGAGAGGCCAAAAAGTCAAATAAGTTCCTGGACTGAGGGCTTGTAGGCCTGTTGTAAGGCAGGTCCTCACCAGACAACCCCGGCAACAACGTCGACTATGGGCACAAACCTACCGTTGCTGGACCAGACAAGACTGGCAAAAAGTGCTCTTCACTGACGAGTCACGGTTTTGTCTCACCAGGGGTGATGGTCGGATTCGTGTTTATCGTCGAAGGATTGAGCGTTACACCGAGGCCTGTACTCTGTGGAGTGGGATCGATTTGGAGGTGGAGGGTCTGTCATTGTCTGGGGCGGTGTGACACAGAGTCATCGAACTGAGTTTGTTGTTATTGCAGGCAATCTCAACGCTGTGCGTTACAGGGAAGACATCCTCCTCCCTCATGTGGTACCCTTCCTGCAGGCTCATCCTGACATGACCCTCCAGCATGACAATGCCACCAGCCATACTGCTCGTTCTGTGCGTGATTTCCTGCAATACAGGAATGTCCGTGTTCTGCCATGGCCAGTGAAGAGCCCAGATCTCAATCCCATTGAGCACGTCTGGCACCTTTTGGATCAGAGGGTGAGGGCTAGGACCATTTCCCCCAGAAATGTCCGGGAACTTGCAAGTGCCTTGGTGGAAGAGTGGGGTAACATCTCACAGCAAGAACTGGCAAATCTGGTGCAGTCCATGAGGAGGAGATGCACTGCACAGTACTTAATGCAGCTGATGGCCACACCAGATACTGACTGTTACTTTTGATTTTGACTCCCCATTTGTTCAGGGACACATTATTCCATTTCTGTTAGTCACATGTCTGTGGAACTTGTTCAGTTTATGTCTCAGTTGTAGAATCTTGTTATATTCATACAAATATTTACACAATTTAAGTTTGCTGAAAATAAACGCAGTTGACAGTGAGAGGACATTACTTTTTTTGCTGAGTTTACATTCCTACACAGGCTCAGGGGCCTGTGATGGCATAACATTCACCGACAGGATTTCTTGCATAGCCTCGGCTGTGAAACCACAAATACCCAGAAAATGTTCAGCAGCATTCACAATGATTCCAATTTCCTTACACTTCTTCTCCGCTCGTGCTGTAAAGTTTATGACCATTGCAATAAATAATACACCTAAGTCCACCTTTTTAGCATTTCACTATCCCTCAGTTGATGAGAAACCTTCACTAGTCGTGGTGGCTCTTCTACCATAGACAAATGGTATAGAGAGAAATAGTCCTATAATTCCTATAATAACTACAACCTAAAACTTCTTACCTGGGAATATTGAAGACTCATGTTAAAAGGAACCACCAGCTTTCATATGTTCTCATGTTCTGAGCAAGGAACTGAAACGTTATCTTTCTTACATGGCACATATTGCACTTTTACTTTCTTCTCCAACATTTTGTTTTTGCATTATTTAAACCAAATTGGACATGTTTCATTATTTATTTGAGGCTAAATTGATTTTATTGATGTATTATATTAAGTTAAAATTAGTGTTCAATCAGTATTGTTGTAATTGTCATTATTACAAAAAAAAAAAAACGGCTGATTAATCGGTATCAACTTTCTTTTGGTCCTACAATAATCGGTATCGGCTTTGAAACATTTATGACACTGAAGGGGCTTGTGCACAAAAGCTCATGAATCCTAACTTTATATGAGAAGGGAGAAACTATTAATCAAAAAACAGTAGCATGGATAAAGTTCATTACGTTTCTCCATCCACCATACAGGTCAGTCAGCGTGCACCAACCACTCCATCGATGTCTTCAGTTATATCCTCTGCCTTTATTTCTTGAGCCACCCCAAAAATGACCCCCTTGAAAGGCCCCCTGCTACGAAAATCTATACAGGAAACAGTCCACTCCGATATCTTTTTGAGTCTTAAAATTATTCTGCTTCGCAGACACAAAAAATCTAAATAAAACCACTTCTTGTGACTCACTTTCCTTCAACACATTCCAGATTGTCCTCGAGACGTTAAACATATTTCCCAAGAAGCATTGATCCAAAACCCTCACTCCGAATAAAAACGAGTGTGGTGGTTTCCTATTTTCTACCACAGCTTTTACTTCTCTCATTTCCCGTTTTCCTTGCCACTGAACCCACTACTCTCACTTTCTGTACTATTATATTACTAGCAGTTTCAAACAAAGCCTCAGTTTCCACCATCTTCCCGACCAGATATGGATAATTTGATTGAGACCACACTAAATAGCCTGTAGGCACACTCGAAATTGCACAGTGGAGAATCAGAGATGAGACACGGCATCGGCCACACGTTGATATGTAGCCTAATAAGCAACTCATTTTAAAACCCGGAGAAATATTGAAATGTCATCAATTACAAATTGCATGACCATGAACTGGATTAGATTTTAAAAAAAATACTAAACCCTCCCATTGACTGAAATTGAACAAGTTTGACCCTCCCCCTTTCCCCTCCAGGTACATTTTGCACATTATAATCCATCCCTTACTGCTCGAACACCCACGTCATTTCGCTGAGTCTACATTTAAGATTATCTTTATGGAAACTCACCCCTGGCTAGTATAGATTGTTTCATTTTGATTTATTCATCATACACAATCTGTGTTGTGCATATATTATAATACAATTATAACATTTTAATCGGGGACACACCCATTTAACATCTGTATACATTATTGACCAATATCATGAGCACAAACTGGTAGCAACCACACCTTGTAGCCTGCATGAGAGGCGTCCAGCCATAGTTGTTACGGCTGTCCACCGAAGCCCCCTTTCGCAGTAGAAATCGGACCAGATTCTCATGTCCACTCGCAGAGGCAAACTGCAACGCGGTGTTGCCCTCTTCATCTGTGCAGTCCACTGGCACTAGCGAAAGTCCCCGTGAGATGTCCACAACATTGCATTCCGATCCCGCTTCTGACCGCAGTCTGCTTTGCCTCCCGGAATCTTTCGCCCCGGGATCAAGAATCCCTCGAGCAGTTTCGTAGTCTCCTTCATCACAAGCACGAAACAACAACAGTGCGTTTGCTGGAACACCTAAATTCATCTCCGAGGTTAGTTTGAGTTCCAGTTGTGGTGTTCTAAAACTTTTCTTCTCCTTAATCCAATGTCTATCGGCGGCCCATCTTTGAAAAGCATGACGCACTAACAAGAGTAAAGTTCTCTCCTCGAGTAATACGGCGTTTTGGTTTGTACTATGACCAATATTATCACACAAATTGAAAGCATAAAGCTTTTTATTTTCTAATGTAAATCATATTCGCAGCCAGTTACTCTCTCGTCTCAACCTCTGGAAATGTTGCCATTCTACGCGTGCGCAAAATGAAGACAAATGTAAGAGCAGTCTTTTTCGGACCACCTCCCTTTTATTGAAAAAAAGAAAAAAAACGTCTTATTGGACGAAAGGAGTCCTTTGGAACATTAGACTAAATAGTTGAGGGCTACAGACCGTGATGCATGGTTAAAATAAAATCGATCACATTAATGTATAGTATAGTAGCCTAGTATGAATATTTAATGGTCAACTTTAATATTCATTTAGGCATGATAAAGGACATGGGATTTTGGATATAGGCTTACTGTTCGCTAGGCTTAAATGAGAGAACACGACACTTTTTTAGTATCTGAAACAATGTGTAGACTATGACGTTTCTCTTTACGCCACTACTATTGTTTTATATAAGCTGTTTATTCATTTGGAGTTGTGGTTGGTGATTTAATTGGCAGTTGTCTTACGTGAATGCATTATAAACATGCATATGCTCACTATGGAACGGTGTGGTTTTAAGAATACAATCAAGATAGTTTAAGGATACTTTGCAGAGCAAAATCCATAATATACACAGACACTTGCTGCAGTCAGAATCTCTACTCTTCTCCTGGGTGTGTTCGTTCACTCCCCCTCATAGAGTACAATGGGTATACGTGTGGGCTAGAGGTAGTCTCCACTTTATTAATCTTACACCAATCCATTCCTTTTAAATCTATGGGGGAAATGGAGGGAAATGAAAGAGTGTACACTACCCTTTGGGGAGACTTATTGAGGACCCTAATGGTTTGATCAGTTTTCAATACTTCAATGTGTCACCACAGATAGACAACAGAGGGAGCCATTCTCCTGTGAAATGCATTGTGTGTAGTGGAGTCGACTACCATTTTTTAAGGTCAATTCATTTGAGGGTCACTTTCTCCTCTCATAACTCTACTCCACACACAGTTTATAAGCCTAACTGTAAGGATCCTTCTAAATGAGTAATGTTCTTTCCAATTTGTGGCAATCGGCCAAGTACAACAGCCATGGCCCGCGCATCAACTTTTCCAATTACCCTGTCAAACATTGATATATAGCTCAATATCATCAGCACCGAATCAAGGAGCTGGAGGTCCACTCCACAAGTGCATACTGGGACACTTTTTATAATAGAAACAATGGCTATGAAATGAAAATATCTGACAAGTCCGTAGTAGTTTGTCTGCCGTTACTGCTAGGAGGCCTACATTGGCCGGTAGGACGTTTAAAGCACTAAGCTGTTTGTTACTGTAAAGTCATATAAAATCTCACTGATCCATAGACAGGTTCCACACAACGCTTTTTGGATATAATGATATGAATATTCAGCAGTGCAATTCATGCTCTTCACATCAAATCAACATTTATTGGTCACATACATGTGGTTAGCAGATCTTAATGCGAGTGTAGCGAAATGCTTGTGATTCAAGTTGCGACAATGCAGTAATATCTAACAAGTAATCTAACAAATTCACAACTTTCTTATGCACACAAATGTAAGGGGCGAATAAGAATATGTACATATGGATGAGCGATGCCCGTGCGGCATAGGCAAGATGGTATAGAACAGTATATACATATGAGATGAGTAATATGTAAACATTATTAAGATGGTGTTATTTAAAGTGACTAGTGATACCTTTATTAAGTCCATTTATTAAAGTGGCCAGAGACTGAGTCTGAGCTGTCGTCAATGAAAAGCATTCTTACATAGGTATTCCTCTTGTTCAGAAGGGATTGTGCAGTGTGATGGAGATTGTTTCGTCAGTGGACCTTTTGGGGCGGTAAGCAAATTGGAGTGGGTCTAGGGTATCAGGTAGGGTGGAGGTGATATGATCCTTGACTAGTCTCTCAAAGCACTTCATGATGACATAATCAAATCAAAGTTTATTTGTCACATACACATACGCCTTCTTCACCACGCTGTCTGTGTGGGTGGACCAATTCAGTTTGTCCGTGATGTGTACGCCGAGGAACTTCAAATTTACTATCCTCTCCACTACTGTCCCGTCGATGTGGATAGGGGGGTGCTTCCTCTGCTGTTTCCTGAAGTTCACGATCATCTCCTTTGTTTTGTTGACGTTGAGTGTGAGGTTATTTTCCTGACACCACACTCCAAGGGCCCTCACCTCCTCCCTGTAGCCCGTCTCGTCGTTGTTGGTAATCAAGCCTACCACTGTAGTGTTGTCCGCAAACTTGATGATTGAGTTGGAGGCGTGCATGGCCACGCAGTCGTGGGTGAATAGGGAGTACAGGAGAGGGCTCAGAACGCATCCTTGTGGGGCCCCAGTGTTGAGGATCAGTGGGGTGGAGATGTTGTTACCTACCCTCACCACCTGGGGGCGGCCCATCAGGAAGTCCAGTACCCAGTTGCACAGGGCGGGGTCGAGACCCAGGGTCTCGAGCTTGATGACGAGTTTGGAGGGTACTATGGTGTTAAATGCTGAGCTGTAGTCAATGAACAGCATTCTCACATAGATATTCCTCTTGTCCAAATGGGTTAGGGCAGTGTGCAGTGTGGTTGCGATTGCGTCGTTTGTGGACCTATTTGGGCGGTAAGCAAATTGGAGTGGGTCTGGGGTGTCAGGTAGGGTGGAGGTGATATGGTCCTTGACTAGTCTCTAAAAGCACTTCATGATGACGGAAGTGAGTGCTACTGGGCGGTAGTCATTTAGCTCAGTTAACTTAGCTTTCTTGGGAACAGGAACAATGGTGGTCCTCTTGAAGCATGTGGGAACAGCAGACTGGGATAAGGATTGATTGAATATGTCCGTAAACACACCAGCCAGCTGGTCTGCGCATGCTCTGAGGATGTGGCTGGGGATGCCGCCTGGGCCTGCAGCCCTGCGAGGGTTAACACGTTAAATGTTTTACTCAAGTAGGCTGCAGTGAAGGAGAGTCTGCAGGTTTTGGTAGCTGGCCTTGTCAGTGGCACTGTATTGTCTTCAAATCGAGCAAAGAAGTTGTTTAGTCTGTCTGGGAGCAAGACGCCCTGGTCTGCGACGGGGCTGGTTTTCTTTTTGTAATCCGTGATTGACTGTAGACCCTGCCACATACCTCTTGTTTCTGAGCCATTGAATTGCGACTCTACTTTGTCTCTATACTGACGCTTAGCTTGTTTGATTGCCTTGCGGAGGGAATAGCTACACTGTTTGTATTCGGTCATGTTTCCGGTCACCTTTCCCTGGTTAAAAGCAGTGGTTCTCGCTTTCAGTTTCGCGCGAATGCTGCCATCAATCCACGGTTTCTGGTTTGGGAATGTTTTAATAGTTGCTGTTGGTACGACATCGCAGATGCACTTGCTAATAAACTCACTCACCGAATCAGCATATTCGGCAATGTTGTTGTTTGACGCAATGTGGAACATATCCCAATCCACGTGATCGAAGCAATCTTGAAGCGTGGAATCAGATTGGTCGGACCAGCGTAGAACAGACCTGAGCGCGGGAGCTTCCTGTGTTAGTCTCTGTCTAAATGGAGTCGTGGTCAGCCTTTCCGAAAGGAGGGCGGGAGAGGGCCTTATATGTGTCGCGGAAGTTAGACTAACAATGATCCCGGGTTTTACCAGCCCTGGTAGCACAATCGATATGCTGATAGAATTTAGGGAGTCTTGTGTTCAGATTAGCCTTGTTAAATTTAAGTAAGTGTAACAGGGCGATAGTCATTTAGTTCAGTTACCTTAGCTTTCTTGGGAACAGGAACAATGGTGGCCATCTTGAAGCATGTGGGGACTACAGACCGGGATAGCGATTGATTGAATATGTCCTGAAACACTCCGTGATTGACTGTAGGCCCTTCCAGTACATTTAGATGAGCAATTGGGCAACACTTTACTTAAAGCCTGCAGGTATGAGCCTTTGTAATGTCTTATTACAAGGCTTATAATAGGTTATGTCCCTATGTATCAATATTTCAACTGATTGAGAATTGCTGGTATTTTGTCAAAATCATTCTGAGATGAAAATAATAAGAATTTATAAGGGGTCATACATGCTCACAACAAGACAAAATGCATTATACCTGCATGTTTTAAAGAAAGAGTTACCAACATTCTGCCTATAGATATGCCTTTTTGCTATGTTTAAGAGTTACGTGTTTGTTTGTCCCGTAAGGCAGGTACGTAAATTGCTGATAAGAGTTGTTATAGCTCATTATGTAAATGTCAATACAGGCACAGTCACTGAGATTAAATCATGAGTGGCTATTTCAGTAAAACTGGTTTAATTCCTCTGGTTCATATTTAATTATAATGGTAATTAAACTTCCTGCAGACTACTAATGTATGGAGGGGATGCATAATCGGAATTAATCAAGAGGATTTTTTCCAAAACTGAAGGGTCAGTCAATTAATTCCACCCCTATTCCCACGCCTTTAAACACATGGGGTATTAGACTGTCGGAGTCATGGGCTGTTTTAATGGAATCCAGGAACTGAAGGAAACAGGGTTTGAAGCCTCCAAATGTCAAACTACCTCATACATTGAAACAGTCCCAAATATGAAACATCTGCATATGTTTTCACAGTGCAGCGAGCTTAGGGCTAAAGCAACAATAACTTTTGAAAACACACAGATGTCCCCAAATTATTGGCCAGAACTGATGTATTCAGTTGAAAAGGTTTGAATGTCATTTCCCTCACAGAAATGCCACCAAAAAGAGGCTCTCTAAAGTGATATACTTTTAGTCTCACTGTCCTGTCGTTCTCTGTATCCAAAGCCCATCTGAAGTTCTGTAGGGGGTTCAGTACATTTTTTAAGTGATTCATTCTCAACAACACCCACAACAAGGGAAATGTGTTCCAGCCAAATCTAATCTGCAAAACAGAATAAAAAACCTTCCAATTTATTTCGGAGAAAAGGGTAATTGACAACTAATTTGGAGTATCAACTATTTCTCTCACTCGCAGGCTCTCTCTATCTCCCTCTCTTTCTATGTTTTGTTTTTTTAATGATCTAGTCATGACAACTGAAGTTATGTTGTGACTCCCGTCCCGAAGTACAACTATAATAACTCAAAACATTATTCTGATAAACTAACTGTCTAGGTCAGACATGGGCAAACTACGGCCCGCGGGCCACATACGGCCCGTTAGGCTTTTTAATCCGGCCCGCCGAACTTGTCCAAATTATAGTAAAAACCTCCTTTTTTCCCCTTTCCCTGCAATGCCCACGTTTCCCCAATAGATGGCACACTCAAAACACATTGACCGTTGTTGGAGTGGCGCGTATTTCTCTTTATTTCACTTTAATTTTCACTTCGTTTCACGTCACCATTAAGCCCTTCTGTGAAAATGAGCGGACCAAAGAGAAGGAAAGTGGACAGCGAATGCCGAGTGTTTAATAAGGAGTGGAAAACAAAATACTTCTTCACTGAAGTCCGATCAACGGCTGTATGTCTGATATGCCAAGAAGCTGTTGCGGTTTTCAAAGAGTACAATATCAGCCGTCACTTTGCCACGAAGCATGCAAACTATGCTAGCAAGCAGTCAACACAAGAACGGGCGGCTACTGCTCAGAGGTTGGCAGCTAATTTACAGAGTCAACAGAACTTTTTTCACCGACAAACTGCAATTCAAGAGTCAAGTACCAAGGCAAGTTATTTGCTGGCATTCAAATTAGCAAAGGCTAGCAAGCCTTTCTCCGAAGGCGAGTTTTTGAAAGAGTGCATGGTAGAGACAGCAGGTCTCTTGTGTCCGGAGAGCAAAGCCAAGTTTGAAAAAATCAGTTTAGCACGCAGGACAGTGACTCGCCGCGTGGAACTGATTGACGAAGATATAGTCAGCGAGTTAAACAAAAAGGCGGTTGTTGTTGAAAGTGATTCCATTTTTCAATAAATGTTGATTTCTTTAACTTTGCACCTTCGATTGAAACTTATTAAAAACAGACGCAATCTTGATAAATCACAGTGCGTATGTTATTTTAATCTATTTACATTTCCTCCTCCCAGTATCTGCGAAATAGTATGTAAATGCCATATCTTGCATATTCCTTGAGACAAATGTATTAACTGATAAGGGCTATTTTTCACATTTGAAAGACAGTTAATAAATTGGGTTGTAGTGTTCTTACTGTGCTATGAGGTTTGCACACACTACATTTAATGCTTTAGTATATCCGGCCCAAACACTCCCTCCAAATGCTCCTGGCCCGGCCCCTCTGTCAAATTTTAGAACCCATTGTGGCCCGCGAGTCAAAAAGTTTGCCCACCCCTGGTCTAGGTGTATCATGACATAAACAATGCTGTGTGGCGTTGCAATACAATCTCACACTCATATTGTGCAAATACGTAGAAAAAGTATTTCAGGCAGATTGTGTTTTTTGTGTGGCTTAATTCGTCTGAAAATACACACATTTTTGCGTGACTTAATTAGTAGGAAAAGAGACACATTTTTGTGCGACCTCATTCATAGGAAAATACATGTTGTGGGCAAACTTTTGAAAGTTATTGGAGCAATGCATTTTGGGCAGTGGTGTTCTACACTGCCTTTTTTTAGTCCCACATTTATTTATGTAAAAAAAAAAAAACGTTAACAACCCAATGAGTGAGCAAGCCATGGAGTAGGTCACGTATTTACGACATCATGCTGAAATTTAATTTATTTTATACTTTCTTTGCACTTTGACCCAAAAAGAACTAGGAAACACAGCCTTTGAATGACGTGCTTTACTTTTTAAACTTTTATTTTCATTTTAATGCGTAAATGGCACATAACCTGCAAAAGTTTATATTCAGATGAGTCACTGACAAAAGAGAACACTAGGCCTAAGACTCAGGAGCTGGAGTACTTCAACAAATGGGAGCAGCGGCTCCTTTCCTCGGCTCGGTGAAAAAAATTGAAGGCCGAAATTATTGGTACCCTCAGAGCGGACATTTCATCTGTACTCAAATCGGAAATCAAGGAGTCGCTCAGTGAGGACTTTAATTGTATTAAGTCAGCGTTTCAAGCAGTCAAGAATGAACTTGCAAAGCAAACAACAAGGGTTCGTACTGAACTGGATACAGTTTAGAAAACGGTCTCGTCAACATGCTCCGGACGACACGACTAACACAGTTAAGAAGCTTGAACCTGATGTGACTAGCCTTAAGGAACAATGCATACCATTTACAAGGTTGTTTGCGAAGATCCAATGTCAGGATCATGGGGGTAGTAGAGGACTTTATCCGTCTCAAGTTATTGAAGGAAGCCATCCAAATGGATAAAGATGTCCTTGTAGACCGCACACATCGGGGCTCTCAAGCAAGAAAGCCTTGTGTAACTGAGGTTAAACTACACTACTTCAGGATTGTATTAATGTTCTTCGGCATGCCAGATAATTTGGCCCACTTCGATGCAACGGAGCACCCATCTCTATCTTCCAAGACTATGCCCCCAGCGTTGCTTGTGACCATGACGCTTTCAACGATGTTAAGAGTCAGCTCCGTACCAAACCGACTGTCACGACTTCCGCCAAAGTCGGTCCCTCTCCTTGTTCAGGCGGCGTTCGACATCACCGGCTTTCTAGCCACCGCCGATCCACTTTTCATTTTCCATTTGTTCTGTCTTTGTCTTATCACACCTGGCTTCACTCAACTAATTACTTGTTTATTATATAACCCTCTATTCCCCATGTTGTGTTTGTGAGTGATTGTTTGTTGATTGTAATTCGGTCCATCTTTGTGGGCTCGTGATGTTACTTTGTAAATTTGTATTTTTTGAGTAAAGTACGTTGATTACTCATATCTGCTGTCCTGCGCCTGACTCTACACCAGCTACACACAGGACCTTTACACCGACTTTCGGTATGGTGTGGCTTTTCCTGCCCAGCTCCATATAACATACAACGGCACCAAGAAAGAGTTCCAAGACCCCCATAAGGCGATGGCCTTCGTAAAGGCGAACATTTTACCGAGGTCGGACTAAGCAAATAGCTGAATGTTCACCTATTTGGCGATTAGGGTAATGGACAAATGTGTCTACCACTGCTGACTCAGTGTATAGCGTTGCCAGTGGTATCAGTTGATATTGTTATTATTAGGTAATGTTAGTGCTGTATAATCATAAAACATGGCAAATTTAAAAAAAAAATTGTGCGTATATATATATATATATATATATATATATATATATATATATATATATATATACTGTATATATATATATATAACTGTATATATACAGTTGAAGTCTGAAGTTTACATACACCTTAGCCAAATACATTTAAACTCTTTATTTAAACTCTTTTCTTAAACTTTTCCACAATTCCTGACATTTAATCCTAGTAAAAATTCCCTATCTTGGTCATTATGGCCAAACAGTTCTATTTTGTTTCATCAGACCAGAGGACATTTCTCTCAAAATTACGATATTTTTTCCACATGTGCAGTCGCAAACCATAGTCTGGCTTTTCTATGGTGGTTTTGGAGCTGTGGTTTCTTCCTTGCTGAGCGGCCTTTCAGGTTATGTCGATATAGGACTCGTTTTACTGTGGATATAACTTTTGTACATGTTTCCTCCAGAATCTTCACAAGGTCCTTTGCTGTTGTTCTGGGATTGATTTGTACTTTTAGCATCAAAGTATGTTCATCTCTAGGAGACAGAATGCGTCTCCTTCCTGAGCGGTATGACGGCTGCGTGGTTCCATGGTGTTTATACTTGCGTACTATTGTTTGTACAGATGAACGTGGTACCTTCAGGTGTTTGGAAATTGGTCCCAAGGATGAACCAGACTTGTGGAGGTCTACATTTTTCGGAAGTATTGGCTAATTTCTAGTAGAAAAAGGAGGGAGGGAAGCGCTACTAAGGTACACAATAGTACATTTTGGTAGATAGAAGGTGCTCTTTGGAAGAAGGAGTGGTTACACAATTGATTGGACACACCTAGTAAGCAATACTATACACATTAAAAGGTGAAATACTGTAGCAATGTTATCATAAAAATACAACTCCAAACTAGAAGTATCAGAACACTAAAAGGTAGTTCTAACCTTTAAATATGACTGGGAGAAGTGTCAAGAATAAGAAAGCTATATATTCCATAGTACACTAGAACACAGCAAAACATGAACTGTTTAACCATAGCTGAGGGAAATAGAGCAAAATGTCCACTAGATGACAGCAAATGGACCCATCACAACCCCACAGGAAGGGTGAGAAATCCATATCTTCATTTAAATCAGGGTATTTAGTGGCCAGGGTATTTAGTAGTTTGTAAATCCAAAAACTTTCCCTTTGGTTTAACTGTTTAAGACGGTCCCCTTTTCTAATAGAGGCCGGAATATGATCAATACCCATCGCTTGTAGGGAGGCACGGTTGCCATGGTGTAGGGACTTGTAGTGCCTTGCCATGGGGTAGTCTTCATTGCCTACCCGTATGGCGTACTTGTGTTCCGCTAAACGGTCTTGAAGGCGTCTCTTTGTCCGTCCAATGTAGAACACCTTGCACTGTGGACATTCCAATCTATTAATGACATGAGTGGTTTTGCAGTTAATGAAATGCTTGACGTAATACTCCATTTTGGAAGCTGTGTCAACAAAATACTTCTTCTGTGCAATATTACTGCAATGGTTGCAATGGTTGCATTTAAAGGAGCCCTTGGGTTTGTGGTCAAGACAAGTTTTTTGAGAGTCACCCGGAAGATAACTGTGGACTAATTTGTCATTTCTTAAAGCTTATGACTGGTGGCTCAGGAAAGACTTGGTGTATAGCGTATCACTTTGGATGATTCCCCAATTATTTTTAATGATTATTTTAATGCTCTCTGCTTCAGTGCTGTATTTTGTAACAAAATATACTCTCTCCGATGTATCACGAGGCACTCCCCTTCACAACAGACTAGACTGTAAACTTCCAGACTCACATTAAGCATCCAAAATTAACCAATCCAAAATTAAGTCTAGAATCGGCTTCATCGCAACAAAGCCTCCTTCACTCATGCTGCTAAACATACCCTCGTAAAACTGACTATCCTACCGATCCTTGACTTACGATCCTTCATTTACAAAATAGCCCCCAACACTCTACTCAGCAAATTGGATGTAGTCTATCACAGTGCCATTGGTTTTGTCACCAAAGCCCCATATACTACCCACCACTGCGACCTGTATGCTCTCGATGGCTGGCCCTCGCTTCATATTCGTCGCCAAACCCACTGGCTCCAGGTCATCTATAAGTCTCTGCTAGGTAAAGCCCTGCCTTATCTCAGCTCACTGGTCACCATAGCAACACCCACCTGTAGCACGCGCTCCAGAATGTATATTTCACTGGTCATCCCCAAAGCCAACTCCTTTTTTGGCCGCCTTTCCTTCCACTTCTCTGCTGCCAATGATTGGAACGAATTGCAAAAATCCCTGAAGCTGGAGACTTATAGCTTCCTTACTAACTTTAAGCATCAGCTGTCAGAGCAGCTTACCGATCACTGCACCTGTACACAGCAAATCTGTAAATAGCCCATCCAACTACCTCATCCCCATATTGTTATTTATTTTTGCTCTTTTGCACCCCAGTATCTTTACTTGCACATCATCATCTGCACATCTATCACTCCAGTGTTAATGCTAAATTGTAATTATTTTGCCACTATGGCCTATTTATTGCCTTTCCTCCCTAATCTTACTGTATTTGCATACACTGTATATAGATTTTTCTATTGTGTTATTGACTGTACATTTGTCTATCCCATGTGTAACTCTGTGTTGTTGTTTTTGTCGCACTGCTTGGCTTTATCTTGGCCGGGTTGCCGTTGTAAATGTGAACTTGTTCTCCACTGGCCTACCTGGTTAAATCAAGTTGGAAAAATAATAGAAAAAAATCGCACTATGAACAGCAGAGGGCAGTATAGTACTTACATTTTCACAGTGTTGTAGGCTCTAAGTTGTTGGGTTCCAAACACAATATATTGGTTATGTGAAAGTTCCCAATGTTTTTATAAAACGTTCGTCTGATGTTGCAAAAACGTTCCCAGAACGTTGGTCTCACATTTAATTGTGGCAGTATGTTCTAAAAACATTACTGGTACATTGTGTTATTACATTACCTGGAAAACTAAAGAGAACACTTGGGGAATGTTCTGTGGTGGTTGTTACAGATGTTGTGCACAACATTACAGTAAATGTTAGAAGATTCCAAGGATATTTCATTTAAAACATTTTCTGAAATATTTCTGAATAATTAATTGAATGTTTTTGGGATGTTATCATTCCAATGTTAGATTAAACCCTTAATGGGAATCTTAGCTAATTTTCTGTGGATGTTCCCGGTTTGCTGGGTCGTCACTGATGTCCAAGACTCAGGAATGACAAACTGTACACACAGAATTTACTAAACTGCCCCTCGTCTTTTTGACTATAGACTGCATGTATTATCAGTGAAGGCATACAGGCATACCAGCATACAAGCACTAACCTACAATGTAATTTCACCTTTCATATAATTTGAGGCAAAGGTATCTGTTGACTATCACATATACACTATTGTAAACACTATTGTGAAGCTATTTCTTACCCTCTCCATACAGTCTAGACAGGCTGAAATGAATAATCCAAGTTTCAAGTTGTATTAGTTATATATACAGGATACACATGGTATACACAGTCCAACGAAGTGCTTTACTTGCAGATTCCTTCTTGATAACAACAATAAGAAATAAGAAAATATTAGAATACAAACATAAAGTAAATGGCTCAGTAGAATAGAATAAACATTTTAGCAAAAGTATAATACAGGAAGGCACAATTTATAGTCCCAATATTTACATGTGTTTTGGGGAAGGGGGTGGGGGGATTGGGGGGCAAGTGTTTATATTGTGCTTGTCAAGAAACCTCTCAGAGTAAAATGTGTATGCTCTCTTTTATTACTAGAGCTTGTTTACATCATTATTATAGTAGCACACACCACTCTTGCACAATGTGAATGTGGCTCATGTAAACTATTCCAACAGCTCACATCTGAGATCCCTAGAGACCAGTTAAAAAAAGCTCAGAGGTTCATTCATCTTTAATTAGCTTCTGTCCTGAGACCTTATTCAAGATCAGCTCTGAATTTTAAGAACCCTCGAGAACTCACTCACTCACCATCCTACTGAACTTTAAAGTAAGTTATGTAAATTATCATGAAGCAAAACCTTTTTATTCATAGCCATGGGAAGATGTGTGGGTTTGCTGCAATTATTATTTTTATTTATATATATTTTTTAAATTCAGATTTTTCAAGGGGTACCCTCAGTACCCCTACTTCCCACAGCTATGCAGTTATTAGTGTTGATGCAAAATGTTACTCCTAAATTCAATGAGCGTGGAGATGTGAAAATAATTGTGTTTTTTTTACAGGTTATCCCATGAACTTCTCTGGGATATGTGGGACGGTAGCGTTCCACCTAACCAACTGCCAGTGAAATTGCAGGGCGCCAAATTCAAAACGACAAATCCCATAATTAAAATTCCTCAAACATACAAGTATTTTACACCATTTTAAAGATACACTTCCAGCCACAGTGTCTGATTTCAAATAGGCTTTACGACGAAAGCACACCAAACGATTATGTTAGGTCAGCACCTAGTCACAGAAAACCATTCAGCCATTTTCCAGCCAACGAGAGGGCTCACAAAAATCAGAAATAGCGATTTAAATTAATCACTAACCTTTGATGATCTTCATCAGATGGCACTCATAGGACTTCATGTTACACAATAAATGTGTGTTTTGTTCGATAAAGTGAATCTTTATGTCCAAAAACCTAATTTGAAATTGATGTGTTATGATCAGAAATGCATTGTCTCAAACAAACATCCGGTGAAAGTGCAGAGAGCCACATCAAATTACAGAAATACTCGTAATAAACATTGATAAAAGATACAAGGGTTATGCATGGAAATATAGATCTTGGGGATACGATACACGTTCCCAAACAGGAACCCCCCCCACCCCCTCAGCTGTAATGTGGCGCAGGGAACGCAAGAAATAATCCTAAAAATATTTAACCTCCACACATTAACCTCTTGCTTCTACTCGGGACGCTTGCGTCCCAACTAGAGCTCTGGAAATGCAAATGCGCTACGCTAAATGCTAATAGTATTAGTTAAAACTCAAACGTTCATTAAAATACACATGCAGGGTATTGAATTAAAGCTACACTCGTTGTGAATCCAGGCAACAAGTCAGATTTTTAAAATGCTTTTCGGCGAAAGCATGAGAAGCTATTATCTGATAGCATGTAACACCACAAAAGACCCGCAGGGGACGTAAACAAAATAATTAGCATATTCGGCGCTACACAAAAACCGCACAATAAAATAGAAAACATTCATTACCTTTGACCATCTTCTTTGTTGGCACTCCTAGATGTCCCATAAACACTATTGGGTCTTTTTTTCGATTAAATCGGTCCATATATAGCCTAGATATCGTTATATGTAGACTGTGTGATCAACGAAAAAAAACAGCGTTTCATAACGTAACGTAATTTTTTAAAATTCAAAAAGTCGACGATAAACTTTCACAAAACACTTCGAAATACTTTTGTAATGCAACTTTAGGTATTAGTAAACGTTAATAAGCGATCAAATTCATCACAAGACGAAGTATCTTCTATAGCTGTCCGTCTGGAAAAATGTCCGGCTAGAAACTCAACCAAAATATCCGGTCCTAGACCTGAAGAAATGCGCTGCCTTGCATGTGTTTGACCAAGAAACAACTCGTAGGCAAATGACAAGACTCTAGACACCGTGTGGAAGCTGTAGGTACTGCAACCTCAGCTCATTAATTGTGGTTCACCTTTATCAATGGGTTCAAGTAGCGCAGCAATATATTTTTCCATTTTCAGTGATCAGTTTTTCCTGCGCTTTCCGATGAAACGCACGTTATGTTATAGCCACAGCCGTGATTTAACCAGTTTTATAAACGTCTTGAGTGTTTTCTATCCACACATACTAATCATATGCAAATACTATATTCCTGGCATGAGTAGCAGGGCGCTGAAATGTTGCGCGATTTTTAACAGAATGTTCAAAAAAGTAGAGGGTAGAAGCAAGAGGTTAACAAGAAAAATAGCTCAAATGAAAGATAAACAAGTTGTTTATCTACCCAGCAAGTCAGATTTCTAAAATGTTTTACGGCGAAAACATAGCACATATTTATGTCCAACCACCACCGCAGACATACCTCATTAGCATAGCCAAGTAGGAAAAAATATGCAATCAACAAACGCAGGATTAAAACCAGTTGCTCCTACCCTCTACTTTTTTGAACATTTTGTTAAAAATCGCGCAACATTTCAGCGCCCTGCTACTCATGCCAGGAATATAGTACGTTCATATGGTTAGAATGTGTGGATAGGAAACCCTCGGACGTTTTTAAAACTGGTTAAATCACGACTGTGGCTATAACATAACGTGCGTTACATCGGAAAGCGCAGGAAAACCTGATCACAGAAAATGGAAATAAATATCCTTGCGCCACTTCCAGCAATTGTTAACAGTGAGCCGAATTAGATAAGACCGGGCATTCAACTCCCACAGCATCCCCATGTTGTCTAGAGTCTTGTGAATTGAATCATCTTTGATTCTTGGTTGAACCGAAACAGGGGCACCACTTACCTCCAGTCTCCGCCCAGATCATTCTGGAAGAGCTCTCTCGTGAAATTTTTTCCAAGACGACATCTAATGATTTTTACATCGCCTACGGATGATTTTTATCGCTTATTAACGTTTACTAATACCTAAAGTAGCATTACAAACGTATTTCGAAGTGTTTTGTGAAAGTTTATCGTCTACTTTTTGAATTTTAAAAAATGACGTTACGTTGTGAAATCGCTGTTTTTTCGTTTATCACACAGTCTACATATAACGATATCTTGGCTTTATATGGCCCGATTTAATCGAAATAAAGACCCAATAGTGTTTATGGGACATCTAGGAGTGCCAACAAAGAAGATGGTGAAAGGTAATGACTGTTTTCTATTTTATTGTGCGGTTTGTGTAACGCCGAAATGCTAATTATTTTGTTTACGTCCCCTGCTGTGCTTTTGTGTTGTAGTGTATTGGTGCATGCTATCAGATAATAGCTTCTCATGCTGTCGCCGAAAAGCATTTTAAAAATCTGACTTGTTGCCTGGATTCACAACGAGTGTAGCTTTAATTTGATACCCTGCATGTGTATTTTAATGAACTTTTGAGTTTTAACTAATACTATTAGCATTTAGCGTAGCGCATTTGCATTTCCAGAGCTCTAGTTGGGACGCAAGCGTCCCAAGTAGAAGCAAGAGGTTAAAAGAAAAATCATTTCACTAACCTTTTGAAATCTTCATCAGATGACAGTAATATAACATGTTACACAGTACATTCATTTTTTTTTCAATAATCTGCAATATATATCCATAAATCTCTGTTTACAATGACGCATCGTTCAAAAAATGCTACTGCAATGTCAGGAGAAATGAAATAGCTCCGGCAGATAACGTCAGCTAACAAGGAATACACATCATAAACTTTGACTAAATATGCATGTTTTACATATGTATAGCAAGATACACTTCTTCTAAATGCAATCGCTGTGTTACATTTATTTTTAACGTTACAGGTTGCGTTCACTAGGCTATACTAGGAGACGGCGCTCCTACATTAGCAGTATCCCTCCTCTATCTTGGAGTCGACAGAAACCCAAAATTAACACATAAATATTCCCTTACCTTTGCTGTTCTTCCAACAGAAGACCTGGAAGGGATTATACTTACCAAATCAGCGTTCAGTTTTCAAGTCTGTGTCTTTCGGTTCTCAAAAACGGCACATTTCGGTCTAAATGTAGGCAAATTTCAAGTGGATGCGCACCAAAACGTCGAAAGTACATATTATATGTCGAGTAAACTTGTCAAACTGTGTTCATAATTAAGCTTTAACATGTTATAAAGGTAAACAGAAATCGTGAGGGCGAACAGAAACACACACGTCGTTTAATCGATCCTGAGGAAAAGAGAGCACCCGAGCAGAGCGCGCATAGGCGTACACTTTTTTTTCGCGTGACCAAGACCTTTCGGCACGCTCAAAGTCTCGTGAGCGCGCGATTCTCACAATGGCACGCCTCATTGAAAGCAGGCTTCGCGCTGAACACATACAGACTGTTCCCAGAGTTGTAACTGCTTGGGGAGTGCGTATACGATGACGTCAAAGTGGTGCCAACTTTTTCCATTACAAGAGAGACTTTGGGAGAATGCATGCCCTGAGACTTCTGCTTTACATAGAGACTAAATTTAAACGGTTTTAGAAGCTTTAGAGTGTTTTCTATTCGATAATATTTTTTATATGCATATATTAGCAACTTTTGACAAAAATGTATCATGTTTTATATGGGTACCCAATTCCTCCAGAAGGGGCAGTAATCAGCCCTAGCCCTAACAGGTTAATGCAACCGCTGTGTCAGATTTCAAAATGGCTTTACTGCGAAAGCACACCTTGCGATTATGTTAGGTCAGCGCTAGTCACAGAAAAACATCCAGCCATTTTCCAAAGAAGGAGAGGTGTCAGAAAAGTCAGAAATAGCGTTTTAAATATTCACTTACCTTTGATGATCTTGATCGGAATGCACTCCCAGGAATCCCAGTTCCACAATAAATGTTTGTTTTGTTCGATAAAGTCCATCATTTGTCCAAATACCTCCTTTTTGTTCGCGCGTTTAGCCCAGTAATCCAAATGCATAATGCGCAATCACTTGTTCAATAAAAATCTTCAATAATGTTCCAACCGGAGAATTCCTTTGTCTTTAGAAACACAATGGAACGCAGCTCACGGGCGCACGCGTGATCAGCTCATGGCACTCTGCCAGACCTCTGGCTCAAACAGCTCTCATTCTGTCCTCCTTCACAGTAGAAGCCTAAAACAAGGTTCTAAAGACTGTTGACATCTAGTGGAAGCCTTAGGAAGTGCAATATGACCCCATAGACACGGTATATTCGATAGGCAATGACTTGAAAAACTACAAATTTCAGATTTCCCACTTCCTGGTTGGATTTTTTCTCAGGTTTTTGCCTGCCATATGAGTTCTGTTATACTCACAGACATCATTCAAACAGTTTTATAAACTTCAGAGTGTTTTCTATCCGAATCAATTATATGCATATTCTAGCTTTTGGGCCTGAGTAGCAGGCAGTTTACTCTGGGCACCTTTTTATCCAAGCTACTCAATACTGCCCCCCAGTCCCAAATAAGTTTTAAACACGACATTGTTTTATGATCATGAGCAAGCATGATTGCTTTCCGTTTTAGTCAGTTATGAATTGAGCAATGCAATCTTCACATTTCACCTCAAAGTTAGCTTGTCAAATTTAGCTTGTCAAAGAGAATAAGTAGTTCTACTAATAAATGAAAAGGGTAGTTATTTAATGCAAGGGACTTAATCATTAAATAAAATGGCTATGGCTCGTATCTTGAATTAAGGCTGACATTTGTAGCATTTGTCACAAAATCAAGTAAATGTACCTGGCAAGCTTTCGCCAGTTGATGTACCGTTAGAGAGAGAGCTGGCCAAAAGTTGGCTTACATTAGCTATCATTTTTGCCTCAATCAAACTAGACCTGAATCTGACACAGCAATAAACCACTCTAATATTACAGGCTTCACTGTCATGATGCGCAGCACCGATTTCTTCATCTCGCTCCCGCATGCACCTGCTGGCTTCCTGTCCAACTCCCACCCACTTCCGCAGGAACTGGTCCCGAAACCCAACCGGGGTCCCGCAATGTTATTGTAGACTATGTGATGCAACTCACTTGCCAGCCTTGGTCCCAGCAATTTTGTGCCCTATAGGCAATATCAAAAGCGCAAACATAACTTAAGAAATAGGTTAAATTACCAGAGATTCTCACATTGTATTGCTGGGCTACATCAGCCAATGTGCTAGATGTAGTTTGAAGAGAGCAGAGTTGGAGAGACTTGCACTTTTTCTTTAGCTATTTTTATAGCCTACCTTTCTGGAGTGGGAAGGTCTTCAGACTGAGAAATATGGGTGATCAAAATTTTGGGCTTATTTCTAGGCAATGTAGTAAACTATAGTCTAATCATAGGCTATTTAGGAAGTACATTTCCTTGGAAAGATGACTGTCCCATGCTTCTCTGCCCATGTATACATAGGCTATAGCCTACTCTATTTAATGGAGACCACAATCACACCTGATCTTGCAGGTAAGGATACTGAACTGGAAGCAGCAAGAATGATGACCGAGACACTTGCTACGTTTTGCACACTCCTATAGGATATAGCCTACATTTTAGAAGGACAATTTATGGGTAATGAGACAAATAAATGGGTAATGCATACTTATTGAAAAGTAAAAGGCTCGCTCACCATAGTAGCCTGAGACTGCTCTTCTCTGTATCACGGAGGCGCTCCGCACTGCTAAAGCTAACTCTCTCTCCTCTGCTCTCATCCTTCTAGACCTATCGGCTGCCTTCGATACTGTGAACCATCAGATCCTCCTCTCCACCCTCTCCGAGTTGGGCATCTCCGGCGCGGCCCACGCTTGGATTGCGTCCTACCTGACAGGTCGCTCCTACCAGGTGGCGTGGCGAGAATCCGTCTCCTCACCACGTGCTCTCACCACTGGTGTCCCCCAGGGCTCTGTTCTAGGCCCTCTCCTATTCTCGCTATACACCAAGTCACTTGGCTCTGTCATAACCTCACATGGTCTCTCCTATCATTGCTATGCAGACGACACACAATTAATCTTCTCCTTTCCCCCTTCTGACGACCAGGTGGCGAATCGCATCTCTGCATGTCTGGCAGACATATCAGTGTGGATGACGGATCATCACCTCAAGCTGAACCTCGGCAAGACGGAGCTGCTCTTCCTCCCGGGGAAGGACTGCCCGTTCCATGATCTCGCCATCACGGTTGACAACTCCATTGTGTCCTCGTCCCAGAGCGCTAAGAACCTTGGCGTGATCCTGGACAACACCCTGTCGTTCTCAAATAACATCAAGGCGGTTTCCCGTTCCTGTAGGTTCATGCTCTACAACATCCGCAGAGTACGACCCTGCCTCACACAGGAAGCGGCGCAGGTCCTAATCCAGGCACTTGTCATCTCCCGTCTGGATTACTGCAACTCGCTGTTGGCTGGGCTCCCTGCCTGTGCCATTAAACCCCTACAACTCATCCAGAACGCCGCAGCCCGTCTGGTGTTCAACCTTCCCAAGTTCTCTCACGTCACCCCGCTCCTCCGCTCTCTCCACTGGCTTCCAGTTGAAGCTCGCATCCGCTACAAGACCATGGTGCTTGCCTACGGAGCTGTGAGGGGAACGGCACCTCAGTACCTCCAGGCTCTGATCAGGCCCTACACCCAAACAAGGGCACTGCGTTCATCCACCTCTGGCCTGCTCGCCTCCCTACCACTGAGGAAGTACAGTTCCCGCTCAGCCCAGTCAAAACTGTTCGCTGCTCTGGCCCCCCAATGGTGGAACAAACTCCCTCACGACGCCAGGACAGCGGAGTCAATCACCACCTTCCGGAGACACCTGAAACCCCACCTCTTTAAGGAATACCTAGGATAGGATAAAGTAATCCTTCTCACCCCCCCCCTTAAAAGACCTAGATGCACTATTGTAAAGTGGCTGTTCCACTGGATGTCATAAGGTGAAAGCACCAATTTGTAAGTCGCTCTGGATAAGAGCGTCTGCTAAATGACTTAAATGTAAATGTAAATGTAGCCTAACCTATGTGCTCACCATAGTAGCCTAACCTATGTGTTCACCATAGTAGCCTAACCTATGTGTTCACCATAGTAGCCTAACCTATGTGTTCACCATAATCAAATCAAATCAAATTTTATTTGTCACATACACATGGTTAGCAGATGTTAAATGCGAGTGTAGCGAAATGCTTGTGCTTCTAGTTCCGACAATGCAGTAATAACCAACAAGTAATCTAACTAACAATTCCAAAACTACTGTCTTATACACAGTGTAAGGGGATAAAGAATATGTACATAAGGATATATGAATGAGTGATGGTACAGAGCAGCAGAGGCAAGATACAGTAGATGGTATCGAGTACAGTATATACATATGAGATGAGTATGTAAACAAAGTGGCATAGTTAAAGTGGCTAGTGATACATGTATTACATAAGGATGCAGTCGATGATATAGAGTACAGTATATACGTATGCATGTGAGATGAATAATGTAGGGTAAGTAACATTATATAAGGTAGCATTGTTTAAAGTGGCTAGTGATATATTTACATAATTTCCCATCAATTCCCATTATTAAAGTGGCTGGAGTTGAGTCAGTGTCAGTGTCAGTGTGTTGGCAGCAGCCACTCAATGTTAGTGGTGGCTGTTTAACAGTCTGATGGCCTTGAGATAGAAGCTGTTTTTCAGTCTCTCGGTCCCAGCTTTGATGCACCTGTACTGACCTCGCCTTCTGGATGATAGCGGGGTGAACAGGCAGTGGCTCGGGTGGTTGATGTCCTTGATGATCTTTATGGCCTTCCTGTAACATCGGGTGGTGTAGGTGTCCTGGAGGGCAGGTAGTTTGCCCCCGGTGATGCGTTGTGCAGACCTCACTACCCTCTGGAGAGCCTTACGGTTGAGGGCGGAGCAGTTGTCATACCAGGCGGTGATACAGCCCGCCAGGATGCTCTCGATTGTGCATCTGTAGAAGTTTGTGAGTGCTTTTGGTGACAAGCCGAATTTCTTCAGCCTCCTGAGGTTGAAGAGGCGCTGCTGCGCCTTCTTCACGATGCTGTCTGTGTGAGTGGACCAATTCAGTTTGTCTGTGATGTGTATGCCGAGGAACTTAAAACTTGCTACCCTCTCCACTACTGTTCCATCGATGTGGATAGGGGGGTGTTCCCTCTGCTGTTTCCTGAAGTCCACAATCATCTCCTTAGATTTGTTGACGTTGAGTGTGAGGTTATTTTCCTGACACCACACTCCGAGGGCCCTCACCTCCTCCCTGTAGGCCGTCTCGTCGTTGTTGGTATTCAAGCCTACCACTGTTGTGTCGTCCGCAAACTTGATGATTGAGTTGGAGGCGTGCGTGGCCACGCAGTCGTGGGTGAACAGGGAGTACAGGAGAGGGCTCAGAACGCACCCTTGTGGGGCCCCAGTGTTGAGGATCAGCGGGGAGGAGATGTTGTTGCCTACCCTCACCACCTGGGGGCGGCCCGTCAGGAAGTCCAGTACCCAGTTGCACAGGGCGGGGTCAAGACCCGGGGTCTCGAGCTTGATGACGAGCTTGGAGGGTACTATGGTATTGAATGCCGAGCTGTAGTCGATGAACAGCATTCTCACATAGGTATTCCTCTTGTCCAGATGGGTTAGGGCAGTGTGCAGTGTGGTTGAGATTGCATCGTCTGTGGATTTCTTCTTGTAGTCCGTGATTGACTGTAGACCCTGCCACATGCCTCTTGTGTCTGAGCCGTTGAATTGAGATTCTACTTTGTCTCTGTACTGACGCTTAGCTTGTTTGATAGCCTTGCGGAGGGAGTAGCTGCACTGTTTGTATTCGGTCATGTTACCAGTCACCTTGTCCTGATTAAAAGCAGTGGTTCGCGCTTTCAGTTTCACGCGAATGCTGCCATCAATCCACGGTTTCTGGTTAGGGAATGTTTTAATCGTTGCTATGGGAACGACATCTTCAACGCACGTTCTAATGAACTCGCACACCGAATCAGCGTATTCGTCAATATTGTTATCTGACGCAAAACTAAACATATCCCAGTCCACGTGATGGAAGCAGTCTTGGAGTGTGGAGTCAGCTTGGTCGGACCAGCGTTGGACAGACCTCAGCGTGGGAGCCTCTTGTTTTAGTTTCTGTCTGTAGGCAGGGATCAACAAAATGGAGTCGTGGTCAGCTTTTCCGAAAGGGGGGCGGGGCAGGGCCTTATATGCGTCGCGGAAGTTAGAGTAACAATGATCCAAGGTTTTTCCACCCCTGGTTGCGCAATCGATATGCTGATAAAATTTAGGGAGTCTTGTTTTCAGATTAGCCTTGTTAAAATCCCCAGCTACAATGAATGCAGCCTCCGGATAAATGGTTTCCAGTTCCCAAAGAGTCAAATAAAGTTCGTTCAGAGCCATCGATGTGTCTGCTTGGGGGGGATATATACGGCTGTGATTATAATCGAAGAGAATTCTCTTGGTAGATAATGCGGTCTACATTTGATTGTGAGGAATTCTAAATCAGGTGAACAGAAGGATTTGAGTTCCTGTATGTTTCTTTCATCACACCATGTCTCGTTAGCCATAAGGCATACGCTCCCGCCCCTCTTCTTACCAGAAAGATGTTTGTTTCTGTCGGCGCGATGCGTGGAGAAACCCGCTGGCTGCACCGCCTTGGATAGCGTCTCTCCAGTGAGCCATGTTTCCGTGAAGCAAAGAACGTTACAGTCTCTGATGTCCCTCTGGAATGCTACCCTTGCTCGGATTTCATCAACCTTGTTGTCAAGAGACTGGACATTGGCGAGAAGAATGCTAGGGAGTGGTGCACGGTGTGCCCATCTCCGGAGTCTGACCAGAAGACCCCCTCGTTTCCCTCTTTTTCGGAGTCGTTTTTTTGGGTCGCTGCATGGGATCCATTCCGTTGTCCTGGTTGAAAGGCAGAACACAGGATCCGCGTCGCGAAAAACATATTCTTGGTCGTACTGATGGTGAGTTGACGCTGATCTTATATTCAGTAGTTTTCTCGACTGTATGTAATGAAACCTAAGATGACCTGGGGTACTAATGTAAGAAATAACACGTAAAAAAAACAAAAAACTGCATAGTTTCCTAGGAACACGAAGCGAGGCGGCCATGTCTGTCGGCGCCGGAAGTGAGCATAGTAGCCTAACCTATGTGTTCACCATAGTAGCCTAACCTATGTCTTCACCATAGTAGTCTAACCTATGGTCACCATAGTAACCTAACCTATGTACTCACCATAGTAGCCTAACCTAAGTGTTCACCATAGTAGCCTAACCTATGTCTTCACCATAGTAGCCTAACCTATGTGTTCACCATAGTAGCCTAACCTATGGTCACCATAGTAACCTAACCTAAGTGTTCACCATAGTAGCCTAACCTATGTCTTCACCATAGTAGCCTAACCTATGGTCACCATAGTAACCTAACCTATGTCTTCACCATAGTAGCCTAACCTATGGTCACCATAGTAACCTAACCTATGTACTCACCATAGTAGCCTAACCTAAGTGTTCACCATAGTAGCCTAACCTATGTGTTCACCATAGTAGCCTAACCTATGTGTTCACCATAGTAGCCTAACCTATGTGTTCACCATAGTAGCCTAACCTATGGTCACCATAGTAACCTAACCTATGTGCACGTTGTGCCTTGTCCTTTTTAATCATGATTGGATTTTTTGATTGCACTTCGACTCACATTGGTTGAGCGCCCTCAACTTCTTTTCATTATCAGTATTTATTTACAGATACTGTAGTAAACTACAGTCTAATCATATTGAAGTTAACTGCCACGTGATTCTCCGCCCATGTAGGCAGCCTACTCTATATATATATATATATATATATATATATATATATATATATATATATATTGGTACTTTTTACCCCTTTTCATGATATCCAATAGGTAGTTACAGTCTTGTCCCATCACTGCAACTCTTGTACTGACTCGGTAGAGGCAAAGGTCGAGAGCCATGCGTCCTCCAAAGCGCGACCGCTCCAAGCTGCACTGCTTCTTGACACACTGCTTGCTTAACTTGGAAGCCAGCCATACCAATGTGTCAGAGGAAACACCGTACAGCTGGCTACCAGAGTCAGGGGTCATGCGCCAGGCCGATAACAAGGAGTTGCTAGAGCTCGATGGGACAAGGACACCCCTACTCTATTTCAATAAGATCACACATACTAGGCGCACTTGACCTCTCTCGCCCAACTAGGAGAGGTAGGCTACAGAAGTTGAAGCAGCGAATGCTGAGTGTGTGAGTAATGCAAAAAAAATGTGTTTTTAATACAATAGGTAGGCTAACGCATACAAAGCAGAAACAGGACTGTTATATTTGCATCCCAAATGTGTCTGTCTGACCGCCCGCTCCCGCCTGCAGCATGAAAAATGCTCCTTACAGAGTTATATCCTGGATCTACCAATTGTGTTCCCATTTACAATGCATTGAAATTATATTGCATCATTTGTTTCAATCTGTGTAACATCTCATGTTTCTTAGCTGTATTATACCTCGTCCATGGAACCCTTTGCCTGTATTAATCAGCTGAATGGCCCTGAGCATTGCAGATGGTTTGATGCATCCTGTCAAGTGAGGTTTCACCTTGGAAATGAGGACCACTAGAAACGTACTGCTCTGAAGTATGGTGTCCATTGTATGTCACTTTAGGCTGAGGGTGTTAAATAATGTGCCACTTATTACACTACCGGCAAGAGCAGTTAGAAAGCAGTTCCCTCGTGCTGTTCATAAAATGTCATCATTCTCTGAGGCCAAGGCTCCTAGACCCCAGCATTCTAGTTGTGACTAGTGGGACTGTCCTGCTATGAAAAAATAACTTCCAATCATAGCTGTACTCCCTCTAGTCAGGACCCAGCATTCTGTCATCATGTCATGCTCTAGCCACTGTTTCAGTCTCGTTAGTATGACAGGAATGACTAAGACTTGTCTATGCTGGTAAGAAGAATCGTCATGCTTTTTACCTAGTTCTTCTGATTCCATTGGAAGTGTAAGCATGTTGAGGAACCATTGTTCCAGTTCTTAGTTATCTTTCGTCCTAGTTCCTCTTGGTTCTTCTAACAGAGAAACAGCGTCTCAATATCCTTAAGTGTTCCTGGCCTGCTCCTTTCCATCATCTGCAATGATCTAAAGCTTATGAGTGGGATAAATATGGCTGAATATGCTAGCCTTCAATGGAAATGATCTTTTTCGCTCAACTCCTTGTTTAGTCTTCTTGTACTTCAATGGGAAAAAACCTTGCTGTCATTGAAAAAAAAACTTTATTTGTATTAATTTATGTAACAGACAAAACCACCTTTTGGTAATAATAATTTGATTGAGTTTGAGGGAGAGCAGAACAAAGCAACTCCGCCAATAGACCTACATTAATGATTGACCTTGGTACCTTACAGAAAATGACTATTCTGTACCACACAAAAGACTGCATGAACTTAAATGCTCCTGCAACAAGGTAGGCAAAACAGAGGCACAATGAAGTTCTGTCTCACTCTGTGATCATTTCTGTGCTCTGTACGCTTTCATTTGCATGCATAAAAGCCAGGCTGAAAAATATAACTTCCCCTCTTGAGACACATTACTTTGAAAGTAATGTGAGAACAATTGCTGAGTAATGGTGGCTACACTTGCCTATTTTAATTGTATATTCAGTCAGGTCCAAAATGATTGGCACCCTTGATAAAGATGAGCAAAAAATACTATAAAATAAATAATACAAATACTGAGCTATATTATAGGCTCCCAATTTAATTTTTTTTTTTTTTAATTCAAAAGAGCTCTATTTTTTTGCATCTGACCATAGCACCGGTTCCAATCCAAGTGAAAATGGCATTTAGCAAACTTCAGGAATTTACATTTGTTGGATGACATGGAAACATAGCTTTTTGGCCACACACACCAGTGGTGGGTTTGGCGTAGAAATAAGGATGCCTAAGTTGAAAATAACCCCATACCTACTGTAAAATATATATTTTGATATTATGGGGCTATTTTTCTTCCACTGGTCCTGGGGCTCTTGTTAGGGTCAACGGCATCATCAGCTTTACACAGTACCAGAACATTTTACCCCAAAACTTGGTTGCATCTGCAAGGAGGCTGAAACTTAGCTGCAAGTGGATCCAGCAAGACCATGACCCCAAACACACATCAGAATCCACAAGGAAATTGTTAATTTATCATAAAATCAACATTTTGCTATGGCATCTCAGTCTCCATCTCAGAACCGGAGGACAGCTAGCTTCCGTCCTCCTCTGGTTGCCTCTGCAAGGTAGCTGAAACTTGTCCACAAATGGATCTTCCAGCAAGACCATGACCCCAAGCACACATCAAAATCCACAAAAAAATTGTTAATTTACCACAAAATCAACATTCAGTCTCCGGACTTGAACCCCATTGAAAACCTGTGGTTTGAATTGAAGAGGGCAGTCCATAAGCACAGCCCAAAGGATACAAAGGATCTGGAAAGAGATTATGTATGGAAGAATGGTTTAAGATCTCTCCCAGTGTGTTCTCCAAACTCATAAAACATTTTTAGAAAAAGGCTCAGTGCCGGGGTATTGCAAAGTATTGAAAACTGGATGCCAATAATTTATTCAATCGTATTATTTATTTTATACAGTCTTTTTTGCTCATCGTTATCAAGGGAACAAATGATTCTGGACAATATAGATATCTTACTTTAAATCTCTTGTGATGTCAAAGTCAGAGACATTCCTAATTGTCCAACCCTCTGGTAAAAGAACAGGCGGAAAACAACTAATTTCAGACGTGTTTTCATCGCAGTTGTGCTTACTCAAACAGACACAGACACACACACACACACACCATCTCCACAGGACGTTGAGTTGAAAAATTCTAAAACCACTTTCAGAAAACTAAACTGAACTGATTGACATTTATTGATTGGTCAGATACTTTATCTCTACACCTTCACTAAAAGCACGGAGGTCTCCTGTTTTTTTCCAAATGTGGCTCTAGTGTAGACTTTTACTTGTATCAGTAAGAACTCTAATGCGTTGGCAAACATCATCACTCCTATATTATGTTTGTCACGGCATGGTCCCTGACTTCCTTCTTAAATCGATCACAAACTTGTTAATTCATCAGCGTCTATCTTACTTTCATCTGTGATTTATAAACGAGCTCACAAACTTTGTGTGGTGGGGTCCAGTAAAGGGTCATGTTCATTAGGCAGTTGGCACAAAACAGAAGACAATTGACGGAAACATGGAGGCACTACCTGGATTTGCCCAATAAGAAACACCCATTTTAGTTTCCCGTTGCAAAATGTTTCCAAACATTTTTGGTTACGTGTCCTAATGAACATGCCCCACCTGTGCTGCCAGAATGAAGGAGGAGCTGTTAAGCAGTGGTGAAGCTCGCCTAGAGGTCGCTGTAGGCTGTCAGGTGTGACCAGGGGAGAGGTGCAAGTCAATTGGACAGATCTGTCACTACCAAGGCCCTCGGGATGCGGGTGACATGACATGAGAGTCTCCGTGATCACTCTAGTAGAGCCTGACAATCGGGTCCAAGGAGACTGCAAGGTCTTACAAAGGGGATGTAGGTAAATACCAGACCTGGGTTCAAATGGTTTTATTTATATTTTTATAATTAAGCTGCGGTTGATTGAGCTTGTCTGGCGCATTGGAGCCAATAGACAGACTGGTCCTAAAAGTGCAATGCAGGCCCATCTGGCGCTCTAGGCAGGCTCAGTCAAATGCTTAAGAGAAAACAAATACTATTTGAACTCAGACAGGTCTGATTTAAAACCAACCTGAAAACAAACATGTAGTGGAATTACCTAAATTAATCTTTAAAGTGCAACCTAGTGCAACCTCCACAACAATCGCAATATTACCAGCAGCATAGCCTCAGCAGCTATATATCACAATGACAGTTCTGATACAACATTATGGTACTCTTGTCACCTCTAGTGGTTAGATTTTTCTTTTTGGTTGGCACACAGGCCAAAAAAAAGAGTGATGCAAACTAGTTCACAAGCTCAAGGACAGAGTTAGGTACAAAGAGTAATACTTAGCACAATAAACATACCTCACGCTAATAAAAGTGTCGGTGCTGGCTGAAAGGTAGTAACATAAATAGTAAGTTCATAAAAAAGGGCCCGTCTTCACTCAGCTCAAACTTCTCAAGCATCTGAAAGTCATGGTGGGGTGGGCGGTGGTTCTGCTGGGAATGGGGCGATCACTCACATTCCGGGGACGTAGGTTTCCGGTAATGAAACTGTCACAACGAATGGGATATAGTGCTTTATCTTTTTTTAATGTGTACTTTTTACAACCCCAATCTATGCTAGTCTGTGCCCTACTTTTGCTCCATTCCTGAACATTCTCTGGCGGTCCCCTCAATGTCAAAGACAGAAGTTCTGTATTCTTAAAAAGACATTACAAACCTCGAGTAGTCTTCTGTTGAGATAAGTCAAAGTCCCAGGCCATCTGTTTTGTGGATCCAGCTATAATCAACAATAGAAAATGTGTGGATTTTTTTTTTGCACAATATAATTTCCAGATTTGTGGTGCTTTATCTTTGACATTAATTTGGGGTTGAGCGATAAAGCAGAATGAGATCCCAACGCACGTTTATTAATGTGTTTAAGTGACAGGAAGCGGATTCATTTGCTTTGGTTAAAGAGACTCTGATGGAGGAAATAGAAGTACATGTTGAATGTGTCTCCTTCTTCTGGTGTAGCACTTTACGAAGTGCAGTTCAAGATCTAGCACTCTGGTTCATAAAATCTAAATGAACACATGGACATGAACAATAGACAGTGCAGCACACAATTTTCACTGGCATCCAGTCAGAACAGTAGTACGTGACAGATTTGATTATTTTTATGCATTTTTCTTGCAAAACAGAAAAGTGATTGTGAATCAGCATGCTGTCTTAGATACTGTACATTAGTTTTAATATAATGAAAATCAATATAAAATGACTTTTCATTCAGTAGTCACTGGACCAAATGTAATGTAACCAATGGAGCACAGCAGATAAGAGGTTTTTGACAGTAGTCTTAGATTAGATCTTTTTTTATTGTCTGATTTTCACAGATATTTGCTTTACGCACAAGAAAATACACTGTGATATGGTGAGGGACATTGGATAGGCCAGACATAACATGACATATACACATTCATGAAAAAACAAAAGAATGACAGCTTAAGGACTCTTACCCCTCCCTTCCACATTACATAGCTGTCCCTCCTATATTCAATGTTACACATCCCTTTAATGTCCAAGGTCCCTGAGCGTTTCACACAATGTTATTGCACAACTCTATAGTTTCAACACTTGCAAGAGTTTAGTGTCCTACATTGAACCTTTGCTGATGATTCAGAGTACAGCTGGGTTGCGATGCCTGGGGGATTCAAGGCCTGAATCCTTAAAGTCCACTGAGGCCCCAATGATCTTTGGCCTATCTATGACTAAGAAATATGAACTTACAATTGCGGAAACATAAATCTAAGTTCTTCGCGGAGGAACAGAAATTCTCCAAAGGTTTGTGTTGAGTTTATTGGTGTTCATGAGGAACACACACGTGCACACGCACAGCGGTCAACACGGATGTGTCATTAACCCCCAGCATCTGCAACTTGGATGATATGTTTTTTTTTTCATTTCCTGTCCCCCCCCCTTGTTTCCCTCAACCCGTCACAACATTCAGGAGAAACCATGCCCAGGATATGGATGCAGTATTATAGTCAATGCGTTGGCTCTAACAGCTTATTATAACACCCATTGCAGCATAATTATGTCCTGCTCTACTTATGTCATCCAACACTGGCATACTTATAGTATGGAATCTGTATTAAACTTATACAAACATCTGTGAGTAGCTAGCTAACAATATACTAATATCTCAATATTATGGCCAAGCACACTATGCCTTGAATTAGGCCATCCTCTGATTTGGTTGAAGGTGATCCAATTGCTGACATTAATTTGCTAACCAATTAAAACAGTTTCAATGAGGAAGAATACCAGACTGATATGTGAAGTGAAACAGGTATAGTAAACAGAGGTGTCATGCCCATAGGGGGCACAGGGGCACAGATTTGTCCTGTTAACCTTTTCACGTGTGAGTTCCAAATATCTGTAACCATTGCCCCTGTGTGAGTTTTTTCATGCCTGTGATGTCAGAATGCTCTCATTGTTCCATAAGGCACGCTGCCTGCTATGTTTCAACTTCAACTTGTCAATTTCAAATAATTTTCTAACAAATTTTATTTTCTAACAACAGTTTGAATTGAGGTGTGTTCCGCCTCCTCATTAATTGGCTCCCGAGTGGTGCAGTGGTCTAAGGCACCGCAGTGCAAGAGGTCCCTGGTTTGAATCCAGGCTGTCTCACATCCAGTCGTGATTGGGTTTCCCATAGTGCGGCGCACAATTGGCCCAGCTTTGTCCAGGGTAGGCTGTCATTGTAAATAATAATTTGTTGTACCTCTACAGGATTGGTGTCCCCCCCGTGGGATGGTTGAGCTAATGTGATTGGAATGAAGTAACAGGAACATTTTTCACTGTAAACCTACTGTCCAATTTACAGTAGGTTTACAGTGAAAGAATACCATGCTATTGTTTGAGGAAAGTGCACAGTTATGAACTTGAAAATGTATTAATAAACCAATTAGGCACATTTGGACAGACTTTATACAACATTTTGAACAGAAATGCAATGGTTCATTGGATCTGTATAAACTTTGCACGTACACTGCTGCCATCTAGTGACCAAAATGTAAATTGTGCCTAAACTGGAATAATACATTGTGGCCTTGCTCTTGCATTTCAAAGATGATGAAAAAAAAATGCATGTTTTTTCTTTGTATTGTCTTTTACCAGATCTAATGTGTTATATTCTCCTACATCAATTTCACATTTCCACAAACTTCAAAGTGCTTCAGGTCCTGAGCTACAGGCAGTAAGATTTGGGTATGTCATTTTAGGCGAACATTTTAAAAAAGGAGGTTGTTTTTAACTGACTTGCCTAGTTAAATAAAAAAACAATAACAAATTCACATAACAAGTAGCCCATTTCACTATTGTGGACAATTTATGTTTGAGGCTTTACTGAGCTGGACAAACGTCTCTCTTCCCTAGTGTTTCCCCAGATCAAGTATGAAGATATTGCGCATCTCTAGTCAAAACAGGCCTTGCAGATTTTCTGGCTGGCGCCCGCATGGTTATTTTCCTTTCAAATTGGACTTTGACATTTGTACATTCCTATCAAAGTAAGTGGCTTATTTTCTGTATATCGTGTTGTTGTTTATGCTGTAGCACACCGTATGTATGGATCATAATGTATTTACTGTTTTAGTCACATGTTTTCAAGTACTGGTGACAAATCATGCATTCCAATTCTTGCAGAGTTTGTAATGGACACATATGATGTGTGTAAAATACTTTTTTGAATATTTTACTGATTATGATGAGCTAATTCTAATTCTATTATATCATGTTTTTGTTTTTTTTAATGGACGGAATGACGGTATTTGGCGGTATTTAAAAAAAAATTATAATAAAAGTTTTACATTTGCTTTAGGAGTAGTACGTGACCCTAGGGTGGCAGCACATACATTCTAAGTAATTTCAATGGGTCTTTCTCAATTCTGATTGTTTCATACTGTTCAATTCAACTTCAACCCCCCAAAAATCATAATTTTCATCAATTTCCGCATATGTGATCATTTCCACACTGTCACGTAGCTCTGCACGATATGGGCAAGTAATCTGGGCCTTATTTGTAACCAAATGTTGCAATTTGACTTGCGATTTAGAGTTGTTGGAATCATGGGAATAGAATGTCTATTCTGATTATATAGTTAGAATATAATAGTGGGCACTTTTAATACAGTGTTGTCTGACATGACAGCGAATGAAAATGCCAGAGAGGAGTTATTGTGACAGGGTAGGAACTCATGTGTTGATAGGTGTTTCCTAGGGGACCCTATAATATTTGGCTACATTGAATGTTTTCTCTTAGGTACTTCATGTAGTTAACATATTCTTGCTTTGCATTTACCTCTTTAATTTAGAAGACTGTTGCACAAACAATGCTGATTTAGGTCTACACAATCACTGGTATTACCCGGCTGTATAGCTAATTATGCTTGCTCTTACTCAGTACATTTATTAGCTAGCTAGCTAGCGATTAGCATGAGCGGCAAACATATTTAGGAACAACTTGCTAAGAATAGACAAACTAGCTGTTTGCAGATGAAAGAAACACAAGCTAATAGTATAATTATAGAATGCTAGTAGATTTATATTAAGAAGCAAAGTGACAACTGCATCGTTGTCATCAACAGTGTTGCATATGCTGCATTGACCATGCAGACTGAACGCAAGTGTCTCGTGATTGAGGCCTTTAATGGTGGAGTGGAAAGACAGAAGCCACACCTCAGTAAAAGGAACATGGCAGCCTGCTTGGAGTTTGCCAAAAGGCAACAAGATTCTTTGGTCTGATGAAACCAAGATTGAACTCGTAGTCCTGAATGCCAAGCGTCACACCTGGAGGAAACCTGGCACCATCCCTACCGTGAAGCATAGTGGTGGCAGCATCATGCTGCCGGGATGTTTTTCAGTGGCAGGGACTGGGAGACTAGTCAGGATCGAAGCAAAGATGAACTGAACATATTACATAGAAATCCTTAATGAAACCTGCTCTAGAGCGCCCAGGACTTCAGACTGGGTTGAAGGTTCACCTTCCAACAAGACAACAACCGTAAGCACACAGCCAAGACAACGCAGGACTGACTTTGGGACAAGTCTCTGAATGTCCTTGAGTGGCCCAACTAGAGCCCAGACTTGAACCCTATCGAACATCTCTAGAGAGACATGAAAATAGCTTTGCAGCGATGCTCCCCATCCAACCTGACAGAGCTTGAGAGGATCTGCCGAGAAGAATGGGAGAAAGTCCCCAAATACAGTTGTGCCAAGCTTGTAGCGTCATACCCAAGAAGACTCGAGGCTGTAATCGCTGCCAAAGGCGCTTCAACAAAGTACAGAGTAAAGGGTCTAAATTCTTATGTAAATGTTATTCTAATGTTCAGTTTAAAAATATATATAAAAACTAGTAAAAATGTGAAACTGTTTTTGTTTTGTCATTATGGGGTATTGTGTGTAGATTGATGAGAATAAAATTAAAATAAATCAATTTTAGAATGGGCTGTAACCTACCAAAATGCAGAAAATGTCAAGTGGTCTGAATACTTTCACAATTTTTCAAGTCTCATAGCAAAGGGTCTTGAATACTTATGTAAATGTGATATTTTCGTTTTTTTTTAAAAATATTAAATTAGCTAACAATTCTATACTGTTTTTGCTTTGTCATTATGGGGTATTGAGTGTAGATCAAAAATACATATTTAATCAATTTTAGAATAAGGAAACGGTCTGAATATTTTCCAAATGCACTGTATGCAGCACTCTAATTCGTAATGAAAATTTAGATTTAAAAATAATTTTAAATGCATTTTTTTTTGGCACATTTGTGCTTTTATGGTGGTTAAGACAGGACCCACGAGTGCACTTTGATAGCCTATGCAATAACTTGATAGCCTATGACCTGCATTTTCAGATGACAAGATAAGTATTATGATGTTTGTTTTAGAAATTTTTCATATATAAACACATTTTGCACATCGTCACATCCATAACGGTACACTTTCCTCTCTAAATATGTATATGACCATTTTTATGTTTTCATTGTGTAGCGAAGCCTTAATTTCAAAATGGCTATGAATATTTTACCCTTTAAGATAATGCCGCAATCAGTTGGTTGTAATTTTGGATAGAGCAGACATTTCCATATATTTTTGTTAACTGCATGTGACAACTCTACCAGTCCTATTTATGATATAATTTACAAAGATTATACCAAATTTAAACATTGTTTTTTGAAAGATTAGTATAATTGAGTTAAGCCGTATTTTCTGATGAATTAAACAGAAATTGCAACCAGATTTCTATTGCTTGTTTTAAAAATGGCAATGTTTTGGAGATGAAACACATTTTGTTGATACCAGTTTAATCTGTCAGCTCCACTGACTGGCTAGCGCTTAGCTAGCAAACGTTATCTATGATATTTTTTCACAATTCATGCGATAGCTAGCTAACTAATGATTTGCCTAAACACTTATTTTTAGGTGAATACATTGCTGTCTTTTAATACCAATGTGCACATCAATATGCTATTGTCACTGTTCAGTAGCATGTTAGCTAGCACAACTAAGGTAGCAACAATATGCACTGACATGATTTAGGCATATCTCAATTTTAAGTTGCTTTTCATCCCCCCAAGCCTTATACACCTGAGTCAGGAAGAGTAGACAACTGCCTCTTAATGATGACGTCCGCAGTCTAGATTGGATATCGTTAGTTAGTTTGAATCAATTTTGTTGAGGCTTGGCTGGAAAAACATACAGTGTAATGTGGCACTCTAGGAATAGTTGGTCACACATTTAAAGGTACATTTATTAAGCCTAAGTCACAGTTTATGCTAGCTACATTGTTTGTTTATATATCATTCATACAAGGCAGAAACATCGTTTGCTTGCTGAAAAATGTTGAATGCCAGTTTCAGTGAAAAGCATAGCAACATTAAGGAATCTTTGTAACAGCTGACCCCGTTTTTTCCCATGCCAAACCCATCCATTAGCCACTGAGTCTACCTTTTTAAGATGCCAAAATATATACTTTTTTCAGCAATTGTTTTCAGCAATTGTTTTCAGTATCTTAATTTTGTTTGTGTTTTCTGATTGTTTCAGTGCATGCATTCAAAAAGCTTTGGACGAAGGACTTCCACAAGTCCACCATCTCCAAAGTTCACTCAAAAAGGCAATAGTTCTGAACTGGGTTTGATTTACACTGAACACAAATATAAATGCAACAATTTCAATGATTTTTACTGAGTTACTGTTCATATAAGGAAATCAGTCTATTGAAATAAATCTATTAGGCCCTAATCTACAGATTTCACATGATTGGGAAGGAGTGCATCCATGGGAGGGCATAGGCCCACCCACTGGGGAGCCAGGCCCAGCCAATCAGACAACCGCATCTAAAGAATCCAGATGTGGAGGTCCTGGGCTGGCACTTGTGGTCTGCGGTTGTGAGGCCGGTTTGACGGACTGCTAAATTCTCTCAAATGTAATTGAAGGCGGCTTATGGTAGAGAAATTAACATTACATTCTCTGGCAACAGTTCTGGTAGACATTCCTGAGATCTGTGGCATTGTGTTTTGTGACACAACTGCACATTTCAGAGTGGCCTTTTATTGTCCCCAGCATAAGGTGCACCTGTGTAATCATGCTGTTTAATCAGCTTCTTGATATTCCACACCTGTCAGGTGTATGGATTATCTTGGCAAAGGAGAAATACTAACAGGTATGTAAATAAATATGTGCACAAAATGTGAGAGAAATACCCTTTTTGTGCGTATGGACCATTTTTGTTATCTTTCATTTCAACTTATGAAACATGGGTCCAACTCTTTACATAATGTGTTTATATTTTTGTTCAGCTTCCTCTCTTTTCAATAACCTGTATGGAACACAATATGGTCTACTTGGCATGTAGGTTTCTCACTTGTGGCACACATTTAGATTTGCGGGAGCGGAATGGGTAGGGTACATGCAAATTAATCTGTTCCACTGTCAGTTGCAAACACTCAGGCTACTCTCTTGGATAAGTGCCAATAATTACAAAAGTGAAAAATGTTCTCCGGTCTGTAATTTGATTTAGTTTCCCCAATGGCAAATATAAATCTGGCAAAGACTTCCATAATTCTCATTGATTTAGTTGAATACCCGTCTCAGAAATTATGCAAAATGTCAGAGGTATGCTGTCAACTTAGCAACACCGTAAGATCCTCTGTCTCTTGTTGCTCTGTCTGGAAGATAATAATAAACGTGGATATTTTAAGTGTCTACAATGTTTGTCATTCTGTGCGGACTTATGTGCAGCTTGGTGGGGAAACTTGGCAGCCTTAATTGTACAGTATTGCAGAGCTCTTTGTCATAGAAAGGTCAGTAGGAGGGACAGGAGAGAAGGGTGCAGACTTGTAAAAATATATATTATTTGAAATATAACTCGATTTTAAGAAGCCCATTTACCAGCAGTTGAAGTGAAGCCTTTGTTTGCAGCAATTTCTCAAATGTTGATTTAATTGCATATTTACCCAATGTGTCAATACATGAGAAATAGACTGGGCAATAACATCATTGAATCAAAATGTATTGTTTGTAAACTGGATAGTAAGAATGTCCCCTCTATACAGATATAATTTACTGTACCATATTGAAAATATGTAATTTACTCAACAAAACACTGAAATAAGATGACATTTCAGGATGCTTCAGAGCTGTGTGAAAGAGCAGGGCTCCTGAGTGGTGCAGCGGTATAATGCACTGAATCTCAGTGCAAGAGGCATCACTACAGTCCCTGGTTCGATTCCAGGCTGTATCACATCCGGCAGTGATTGGGAGTCCCAAACTCGCACAATTGTCCGAGTTTGGACGGGGTAGGCCATCATTGTAAATAAGAATATGTTCTTAACTGACTAACCTGGTAAAATAAATAATGTTTTCATTAGAGGTACCAGCCTCAGAAATTGCAGCCCAAATAAATGCTTCACAGAGTTCAAGTAAGAGACACATCTTAAAATAAACTTTTCAGAGAAGACTGCGTGAATCAGGCCCTCGTGGTCAAATTGCTGCAAAGAAACCACTATTTGTATTTATTATGGATCCCCATTAGCTGCAGCTACTCTTCCGGGGGTCCAGCAAAATTAAGGCAGTTTATATAATTTTAAAACATTACAATACATTCACAGATTTCACAACCCACTGTGTGGCCTCAGGCCCCTACTCCACCACTACCACATATCTACAGTACTAAATCCATGTGTATGTATAGTGAGTATGTTATTGTGTGTCTGTGCCAATGTTTGTGTTGCTTCACAGTCCCCGCTATTCCAAAACGTATTTTTTAGTCTGTTTTTTAAAATCTAATTTTACTGCTTGCATCAAGTTACTTGATGTGGAATAGAGTCCCATGTAGTCATGGCTCTATTTAGTACTGTGTGCCTCCCATAGTCTGTTCTGGATTTGGACTGTGAAGAGACCTCTTGTGGGGTATGCATAGATGTCAGAGCTGTGTGCCAGTAGTTTAGACAGACAGCTCGGTGCATTCAACATGTCAATAAAAGTAGTGAAGTCAATCTCTCCTCCACTTTCAGCCAGGAGAGATTGACATGCATATTATTAAAATTAGCTCTCTGTGTACATCCAAGGGCCAGCCGTGTTGCCCTGTTCTGAGCCAATTGCAATTTTCCTAAGTCCTTTTTTGTGGCACCTGACCACACGACTGAACAGTAGTCAAGGTGCGACAACTAGGGCCCGCAGGACCTGCCTTGTTGATAGTGTTAAGAAGGCAGAGCATTGCTTTATTATAGACAGACTTCTCCCCATCTTAGTTACTACTGCATAAATATGTTTTGACAATGGCAGTTTACAATCTAGTGTTACTCCAAGCAGTCTAGTCATCTTAACTTGTTCAATTTCCACATTTATTTATAAGATTTAGTTGAGGTTTAGGGTTTATTGAGTGTTTTGTTCCAAATAGAGTGCTTTTAGTTTTAGAAATATTTAGGGCTAACTTACTTGCCAACCACTCTGAAAATAACTGCAGCTCTTTGAGTGTTGCAGTCATTTCAGTTGCTGTAGTAGATGACGTGTATAGCGTTGAGTCATCCGCATACATAGAAACTCTGGTTTTACTCAGTCAGTGGCATGTCATTAGTAAAAATTGAAAAAGCAAGGGGCCTGTCATATATTCATACACATAGCTCATATATTATAGAGCGCCAAGCTAATCCGCCTGACTCAAGTCATTGCACGTACCCATAAACTGCCCCTCTCAGTTCCCCTTATCTCACGACCCCAGGAAACACAGACATTTCATCGCACGAACACACACACTTCACTCCCCCCTCTACTGGTCGGGTGCCCAGAGCAGAGGACTCTGCTGTGCACCAATGGGGCTCCTGCTCTGGCTAGAGCAGGTCCGCCTCCAACCCTTCGGGACCATTCAGAAGGCGACACGACAAGACTCTACCTACATTATTCAATGTATAAAAACTACTGTAACCTCTGTTTAGGCCCATTTTCAGCTGACTCCTTCCGAGGCATATGAATAGGTCAGTGCACGCTAAAACTGCAGGACAAGATATCTTTTGACTCAATAAACTGCCTTTTGTTACAACTGAAATCCACTCTGTCCAGCGTCCATGATTTGGTCTCTCTCTCTCGTAGTTATTCATCAACAGGCCTAAACGGCTATGCTGGAGAATTCCTGATTTTAGCTGAATTATACTTGATAGGCTTCCATTAAAGAACACCATCCCCCTGTGTTCTGTTAGACAAGTAACTCTTTATCCACATTATATCAGGTGGTTGTAAAGCCATAACACATGCTTTTCCATTAGCAGACTATAATCAATAATGTCAATTGCTGCACAGACGTCTTAACAAGACAACCCCCACAATCCTTTTATCATCAATTTCTACTTAAGGACACCAATAAGAAGATACTTGCTTGGGCCAAGAAACACGAGCAATGGACATTAGACCGGTGGAAATCTGTCCTTTGGTCTGATGAGTCCAAATTTGAGATTTTTGATAACTGCCGTGTCTTTGTGAGACACAGAGTAGGTGAACGGATGATCTCTGCATGTGTGGTCCCCACCGTGAAGCATGGAGGAGGATGTGTGAGGGTGCTTTGCTGGTGACACTGTCAGTAATTTATTTAGAATTCAAGGCACACTTAACCAGCATGGCTACCACAGTTTTTTGCAGCGATACGCCATCCCATCTGGTTTGGGCTTATCATTTGTTTTTCAACAGGACAATGACCCAACATACCTCCAGGCTGTGTAAGGGCTATTTTACCGAGAAGGAGAGTGATTGAGTGCTGCATCAGATGACCTGGCCTCCAATCACCAGACCTCAATCCAATTTCGATGGTTTGGGATGAGTTGGACCACAGAGTGAAGGAAAATCAGCCCAAAAGTGCTCAGCATATTATGTGGGAACTCCTTCAAGACTGTTGGGAAAAGCATTCCAGGTGAAGTTGGTTGAGAGAATGCCAAGAGTGTGCAAAGCTGTCAAGGCAAAGGGTGGCTACTTATATATACATAACCTCTTTGGTTTCTACATGATTCCATATGTGTTATTTCATAGTTTTGATGTCTTCACTATTATTCTACAATGTAGAAAATAGTAAAAATAAACTCATGACTGGTACTGTACCTAAATGGGTCAATTAAAACAAAAATCAAATAGCTAAATGATCCATGGTAGGACCATCTTAAAAAATTCCAAATGTTAGCTTAGTATACACTATCTACATTGATTGAATACTGGCCATGGTCATCAAACTCATCCTCAACTTCCATGTTGTAGCAATTACAGTTTGTCACCTTCACAATCCATCAATTTGCACAATCCATCCATTTGTTGCCAACATACAGGAGTTGAAGGGCTATTCAAGGGCAATGTTAACAAAGTCACCATTTTTGTTTTCTTGAACAGTTTGAATAAAAGGAGCGCTTATGTCTCCTCTGATACATGCACAAAACAATGATGGAAGATATTTGTTTCTCTGGCAACACAGGAATGAGCTTGATAAGTACGCTGCAGCTGAGGAAGTAAAGACAAAGGTATTGTTATGGCAACACGATGAGTTGATTAACTGGCAGTATAAGGCAGTACATTGTGTTTAATCCTCTGATAGTTAAATTATATATATTTGTTCACCTAAGATCAATTGCAAGGAATTGTTTTCTTTTTGAAAAATCTTTTCAATTATCCTACCATTTTTCTCTCAGGGCACAGAAAGATATTGAAAATGAACACAAACAATGCATTTGGTACTCATTAGCACATGAATGAAATCATGTTTTTGAATATTTTACCAGCCATGTTAGAAATTTCCTTTGGGGGACATTATACATTAACTTTGCAAACAAATTCCCCAAGTAATTACACAACCCAGTGAGCACCGTCTGACGCGGACGTCTATAAGACTCACTGCGGATGCACCAGTCTTATAGCATGTATTTCCGCAATTACAAGGTAACGGAATTACACCTTGACTCAGCTTTTTCACTTTAAAATGTATGTGTAACGCTCCGGGTGTCGTGGGTGTGGAGTCAGACGCAGGAAACAGAGAGTGCAATACTGTGCTCTTTAATGTACTCACGCAACACTGGGTGCTCAAAACCAAATGCCCCAAACACGGGGGACGAAAACAGTACAGCAGAATACACGACCAGGAACAAACATGTTCCTTTACTACATAACCGAAGGTCACAATCATTAATCCCGCACAAAGAAATAGGCGGGCCGGCTGTCTAATAAAGCCCAACTAATGACTCACTAACCGGTGCTAACAATAAACATACAAGGAGGGGGAGGAAAGATCAGTGGCAGCTAATAGGCCGGCGACGACGACCGCCGAGCGCCACCCGACTGGGAAGGGGAGCTACCCTCGGTCGGACTCGTGACAGTATGCCAAATAAAAACGACTGATTTCATAGTTTTACAAAACATACAACTCTATGCACAATGACTATTTGTAACAATGTCCACTGAAAAAGGTACAAAAACTAATTTAGTGGAAGAACTGTGCAAATGGAAACATTAACAGAATTATGGTAAAATCTCCCTCAGGTTATTATGCAACCACGTTTTCCAAACACTCTTAAATATATATATATATATATATACTCCCAATTAATATTCAAAGATGTCTGCAGAAAGACTGGGGTGTCAGCTATGATATGGCACCTTAAGTGAAGTGGATTTACACCCAGTAACGGAATTACGGTAGCAGTTACATCATGGGGCCCAGAAATGCATAATTATGGATTCTCATGTTTCACAAGTTTGGGAAACACAGCAGAGCACAGTAATGTAGGATAGAGCAGAGTTCAGTAGAGTGCAGTACAGTAGAGTACATTACAATATACTACTTTTCTTTACTGTATTGTACTGTACTTCATTGGACTGTACTCTTCTGTGCTATCCAAACTTGTGAAAAATAAGTCTGACGGGTTCAGATTTGGTCCAGTCCACTAACATCAAGGCCAGGACGGACTGACCAAATTTCAACTACTTTACAACGTCCATGGATGTTCGATGCCAGTCGGTGCTCAGTGTGTGAGGATGCTGGTTACAGTAAATGGACAGAGAGGGGGCTCATGGGTAGGTGTCAGTTAACTTAACTTGAGTGAGAAAGGCAGAAAGAGAGGGAGATAGGAAGGGGTTGTCCAGACTCAGACTGTTTTAACACTTGCTTTGACCACCAGACAAAAAGAAAGACAAAGAAAACAGTTATGAGCTGAACACAATGGTATGCCAGTGGAAGGGAGGACACTAGCAGGTGACCCAACTGTTTGTGACTATTAGGATTCAGCTGTGGTAATTCCGTTACTGAGATTTGGGTTATTCCGTTACCAATTTGTTAACGGAATTAAGAGTTTTAGCCACTTAATAATTCATAAACAAATTTCACATCAGTGAAATCATTATAACTAATTGATAGGTCTACCTTTACTTGTTACTTCTGTGAATTTTCATTATCCTCCCTCATGAGGGAGAGAAATTAGAAAATATCTTAAAGATATATGGGTTTTTTGGAAATGATATAACTAAGGCAATATTTTTTAAACTTACAGAAGGTAAACAATTTCTCAAATAAAATATAGGTGTTGATATTTGTTGGCAGGGGTCTTTACAGCAACATTGTGTTTATGTATTTCTGATACATTTGAATAATTTTTCTGGTAGATGTTTTCTAAGAACCCTTTTCCATCTGTTTATCCAGAAATCAAAGCCTTTACTTATGCCTAATTTTAAAGATGGAAAATAGTTGAATAATTAATTTTAGCCTTCATTTCCCCAAATTATAGACTCTTAGTTTTCATTTGACACCCAATTTGACATGAACGTCACATGTTGGTGCTCATGGGTCCTTTTACATGAAAATGTCCATATCCAATACCAGTCAAAGGTTTGGACACACCTATTCATTCAAAGTTGTTTTTGTTGTTGTTGTTTTTTGGCTTGATGACAGCTTTGCACACTCTTGGCATTCTCTCAACCAGCTTCACCTGGAATTATTTTCCAACAGTCTTGAACGAGTTCCCACATATTCTGAGCAGTGACGATTCGTCATTCAGGGCAGGCGGGACAGAGTCCCACCTGTTTTGAGCACCACACTTTTAGGAAAATAAATCATTTTTTTAAAGTATTATTTTTTTGGGTGGAGGGGCTTGCCTGTTTTGCTTGTTATTTTGGCATTAATAAGTGTCACATATCAGTTTGCAAACAATGTCAAATATAATTGAATTAATAAAGCTGCATACAAACATGGTCTCTTTTTTGCTTTCTTGAGCCAACCATAAAGCCAGAGAATGCCAAACTTAGACAAAGTTTGCCAACAAATGACCGCTGCTCCACCTTCACAAGTTCAGTCCAAAAATTGTTTGCTGCTGTATAAATGGTGTAATATGCAAAGGAGAAATGTATAATGTAGCTAAGAAAGTAATACTAAGTGTATGTTGTGTAGTAAGCTGTTAGTAGCCCATGTGCCTCATCCTAACAATTTGGTTTATTTTCACCAACGCGGTATTGTAAACACATCGTTCGTGGCAGTGTGTGCTTGTTTGGCTATTTTTTTGTACAGCTTTGAGAGTGCTACTGATAGTAGCTGTGGTGCTTGGCTTGCGTGTGCAAATTCGGGCACACATAATATTCTATAATATAATTGTGTTTTTTGAATTAAAAGCTTATTTAAAGTGTCAAATAGTGTTACGACGTATCTTTTTTGACACGCAAAGACCCAAACTGTGTTCAATGTGCCTCACGCTAATAATTTGGTATTTTTTCACCTCTTAATTTTGCCTACTGTTCTAACTTGGTGGTGCACAAATAGCTAGGGATGCACTGTTATGACATTTTTGGCCGATACCGATATCCAATATTTTCCTTGCCAAAAAAAACGATACCGATACCCAATATTTAAAATGTGAGCTAACACACACACTGACGCAGTGGTCTAATGTACTGCATCTCAGTGCAAGAGGTGTCACTACAGTCCCTGGTTCGAATCCAGGCTGTATCACATCCAGTTGTGATTGGGAGTCCCACAGGGCGGCGCACAATTGGCCCAGCATCGTCCGGGTTTGGCCGTCATTGTAAGTAAGAATTTGTTCTTAACTGACTTGCCTAGTTAAATAAAGGCTACACACACACACACAGACCACACCACACTGATCAAAAATGTATTTTGTTTGCATTTATATATGTCCCCAAGACCAGTAAAACATAATCAAAACCTATTTATTTAACTTATTTGCTGTGCTGTTTCGTTAATTTATTCAGTCTCAACCAGGATTTCATCATACATGTCAAGCAGTGGAGTTTCAGCTCTGTCTGACCGTTGCCTCTCTGTTTCCAAGTTTCAAACATGTTCTCAAATGCCATTGAAATGAAGCCATCATCATCCACGACAGAGAACAGTTGATTGTCAAGGGCAATGAATTCCATTATCTTGCCGTTAATTAATGGATTTTGCCTTTTGGGTTGTCTCATTGAAATTTCTTACTCTTTCAAATGACTGCTCGACTTGAACTTGTTTAGTTGTTGGGAGTGTGCGCTTACTATGTTTTTGATTTTGTTCTGTGTAGCGCTGTATGTTTTGTGGTGTCATTACGTCATCTACCTACGTTATATAGGTATGCACGTCAGCTTTGACATCGGTTTTGCACATCGGTCGTTCAACTAGACACCGGGCAAATGTTGGGATTTTTAGCTAATATTGTCCGATTCCGATATGCTCACCGATATATCGTGCATCCTTACAAATAGCCTAGAACCTTAGAACCTGTTTTAGAAAAATGCAATCATTGAATATTGTAAGAGCTAACAAGTTCGGCCGGCCAGACAAGTGGGCCAGAGAACATGTCGGACAGTTTGGCCGACCGGCCAGATAGAATGTCTGCCAGATAGGATAAGTCAGTGAGAAAGGACAAGTTCGACTGGCAGACAGTTAGGACAAGTTCAGCCAGCTAAGTAAGATAGGACTGACTTATCCTATCTGGCCGACTTGTCCTGTCTGTCCGAGCTTGTCCTATTTCAAACGCCGGCCGAACCCATCCTATCTGTGGATGTCTGCCAGATAAGATAGGTCGGTTACACAGGAAAAGTTCAGTCGGTCGGACATATAGGACAAGTTCGGCCGGGCCAGATGGATAGAGTAAATTCAGCTGGCTATCCAGATAGAATTAATTCGGCCAGACAGATAAGACATTTTTGCAAATGTATTAAAATGAAATACCCCATTTACTCGTACACAAAATGATAGACTCTCTACATTAAGGATAGAGTAATAACTTGAGATCTGCTTGTTAATCTCCCCTTGACTACAAAACACCATTTCCATGAAAGTTTGCATATCCCAAAGTTTGAAGGTTTTAGCCTTTGTGTATTTTGCAATGACTTTCTCTTTTTCAATATGTAGACATATAATCAACTTCAATCATAACTAAATAAAAATGTTCCCTTACGGGCCCTTCCCAACAATGTAGAGAAAAAAATAGGAAGATAATAACACGAAGAATAAAATACACCATAACTTGGCTATATACATGGGGTACCAGTATATGACTTGTTCCCTCAGAATATTTATCATGTATCCTGAATAATAAAGATGTCATGTGCACTTTCCTCATGTTATGTAAAGATATCAACAAACTCCCTCACGACGCCAGGACAGCGGAGTCAATCACCACCTTCCGGAGACACCTGAAACCCCACCTCTTTAAGGAATACCTAGGATAGGATAAAGTAATCCTTCTCACCCCCCCCCTTAAAAGACCTAGATGCACTATTGTAAAGTGGCTGTTCCACTGGATGTCATAAGGTGAAAGCACCAATTTGTAAGTCGCTCTGGATAAGAGCGTCTGCTAAATGACTTAAATGTAAATGTAAAATGTCTAATTGGCTCCCATTCTTATGTTTCGAACATGAGTAACGGAGGCACCATCAATGTGGACATTTTTCAGCCTATATTTGAATCCACATTTGCTCTTGAGGGAACACACTGAGATTATGTTTTCTGTTGACAGAGTACTCCTGATGCAATTTATTCTGCATTGTGCCTGTATTATCTACCGAGAACCCAGGAGCATTCACTTCATTCATGAATGTATGTTCTGATCTATTGGCTCAACGATTCATGTGTCCCTTTGAGTTTGTGCAATGCTGCTGTTCTCACCTCTATCTCCTGTTCACATCATAATGTTTTCCTTTAGTACATTTATAAAGTACATTTTCAATCCAAAGATCATGTTAACAGCACACTATAATTTAATCAGAAGAAGTGCTGGATGTTTTTTGGCCATTATGGGGCGTGTTTTATGAAGGTGTGAACTCCATCTTCTCTTCTAGGATTCTTGAGATTATTCAGGGATATATGGACTCATTGAAGATGTTCTATACCAGATTGATGTTACACGAACTGTGAATTCAATTTCATTTAAGTCTCTGGTATACCTGGGGAGATTCCATTTTTCAACATAATGCCTGGATGAAATATACAATGCATTCAATCTCGTGTAAAAAGTCTGGCTGTGCTGTTTACAAAGAAGTGATTCATGTGCATCAGTAGATGGATGAAGCGGAAGGGTAGACATTCAGCTTACCATACTTATCCTCTATTGACCTGCCGTTATGGAGAGATGTTAGCGGAATACTAAATATATTCCATATAGGCTACAGTACATACTGTTGAAATTCAGGATTTAAATTATTCGATTTTTCAGATATTTTCATTGATCCATTTTCAAATTATTTTAAAGGACATTCTCAGTTAGGCAGAAGAAGCAATTGCCTCAGGCCTCACATCATCAAGGGGCCTTGTGAGCTGGGGATAATTTTAAAAAAGAATACTAGTAATCATTTGAAAAATATATATACTTATCTGCTTGAGGCCCCCCCATTGTGCCCTTATTTTGGATAAACGTAACTTACTTTTGGAAGTGATTTGTTTGACAATTAGATGACAACATCATGACTGGTTGTGTTCATGGCACATTAAAAGGTAATGCATTTTTACAGTTAAATGTATTCACTACAAAACCCATTGAACCCTGGCCCTGTGTGTCAATATTCAGGATGTGTACAGAAGATGATTGAACTCAAAGGCCCTGTCACACTGCCCTCTACAAATTCAGCTCTTATTTCCTATCTTAAGGTGGATCTACACCCACCCCAACCTCGAGATCTAATCAAGTAACCAAGCACTGACTCACCTGGTGGTTATAAAATATTTGTAGCTTCAGCCTTGACTTTCATGAAATGTCGATAGCTGTAGCTCAATGAATTTGGCAGCTCCACAATCCAGCTCCAATCTTCACAATGGACATTATAAACTCAGCCACGGAACATTTCCAATGAGTGGCTTTTTGGCACAGCGTTTTAGGCCTATTCATTTAACTGGTGCACACTTTTCATTTCCTATTTGGATGTGGGCTCCATGAAGCTTTCAGCATCAAGTAAATCCTCTGAAACTGGAAGCCCCTAATTCCAGCAATGAATTCAAAGCCGGGCTCCTCTAATGTGAGAGAAAATAAGTGCCGTTGTGAAAAGACGATTGCTGGGCCTCTGTGGACATCTTGTTTCACCAACAGAAACAAGAGGATGCAGAGTTGATTTCCAATTAGGGGCCATTTAATATCTATTCTAATAAGCTCTCAGGTAGTCAATGAGGACGATCGGGGAGATGTCTGACATACTTCAGAATTTTCATTGGGGACTTTTCCTTCACATTAATTGTGCAGGAAACCTTATCGCAGACCGTGTCATCAGGCAATGTCATCAGCCCTGTGTTTCTTTTTGTTTTTTTACTGCTCAATGTCCATTCACATTGATGTTTTGTACTGGTCTGAGAATTGGATTTGAGATTACAGAGGTAGATTGTTTAATATACCTACTAGAATTGTTTTCCAAAGTAATTATTCAGAAAACGATTAAGTATTCTCAATATACGATTGTACAACAAACCTATATCAAATTTCACAGCCACAGGAGGCACATGCACATTCTGATAGGATGCTTGGAGAAGAGTAGCTTCGGTTTATACAGACAAAACTGTGGTCAGAGTCAGGTACCATTTGTATGTCTCTGCGTCCAGTATGAAGGCAGTTAGTTCGCACAGACTTCCAGTCATTGCGCTAACGCTAGCTAGCAACTTCTTTCAAACTGCACACAGAGATACAAATGGTACCTACAAGTTCATCTGACTCTGGGGAAGTAGATAAAGGGCTTCATTGCCAGAATCCCGAAGTATCCCTTTAAGATGTGGTAGCCCCTTTTTTAGGGAATATTATTCATCAAATTATTAGACTTCTCTTATACACAGTTGATCTTGTTTATCAGATACAACATGGGCATTCTCTTCATTTTGTATCTTGACCCAAGATCTCATAGATCATTGGATGACACATTTTAACTTTAGAGACTATACAGAACTTCTACCTCTGGGGGCAGGCCTAACCTTGATCCAAAAGTGGTCCCCTATATGGACATTGTGTGACTTCAAACGTTAAGAAATCGATTCATCATTATGTGTATTATCCATACAGGCAGCACTCAAAACAGAATTTGACGTAAACAATTAGCAACTAAACTTCCATACAACCTTTTTAATATCATTGAAAATACCCTGCACATATTTGGGACAACAGTCAAAATCACGGCGAAGGAACAGGAGGCTACACACAGCAGATGGGAGCACTATTTCATTGTCTTGTTCTGTTGCTGGCCTCTGGCTCTCCAAAGCTGTCGTGTCTAAATAAAGGGGCTGCTCAGTGATGAGAACAGTGGTGGGAAGCAGGGAGGTAAAGGGGGAGTCGGTGCTCCAGCAACCCCAAGAACAGGTGCTTCCTCTTTCCACTCCAGCTGGGTCTTTCGTACGGTGTCCATATGAGGACAGTCACACATGCATGGCAGTTGTCTCCAACTGAGTCTGACAACTTCCATGGATGTGTGACTCCTAGTATGATGTCTTATTATGGACACCGTACTTGAGTGGCTTTGTCCTGGAGCGCGCCACCTCAGTCACGGAACACATATCAAAGGTCTTGTCATTGTTCCCGTAACAAGTACACTTAGCGCATGTGGTTTCTATATATTCATTAACAGTTTGATTAATAACCCCCCATTGTTTGGATTTTGCATGCTCATTCAATGTGGTGTTATTATTAATGCGATACCGGTAGTCGTAACAGAAATAGTCCATATGAATTCAAGCTATTTTAGGGGTCTTTTTTATTTTTTTATTTAACCTTTATTCAACTAGGCAAGTCAGTTAAGAACAAATTCTTATTCACAATGACGGCCTAGGAACAGTAGATAAACTGCCTTGTTCAGGGGCAGAATGACACATGTTTACCTCGTCAGCTCAGGGATTCAATCTAGCAACCTTTCGGTTATTGGCCCAACGCTCTAACCACTAGACTACCTGCCGCCCCATCATTATTCTTCTGCATTATGGCCTGACCTTGGATAATCTAATGACTAGTATTTTTACTATTTTGGCCTGTAAGTTTTTGATAGGTAGATCAGGGTTGATGGTTATGATAAGTTTATTTTTTGCCATGTACTCTAGGCCTACTTAATAATGCATTTATTTTGGTTTTAAAGAAATACCTATACTACATTTTCCTTACTTGGCATATCTCACTATTTTATTAATTCTGAAAGGGAGAAAGAGGTTACTTTATTGTACTGCATACCCTCCTTAATAGCTCAAGGTTGAATGAAGACTTTTTAACGTAGGGCACCACTCAAGTAAAGTAAGAGCCATAGCTGTGAAATCTGCATATCTTTGATGCAGCAACAGACAATTTACAAGCTTACAATCTTGATGTCCAATGACTTGGATGGTGCTTCAAATGTAAATTGCCTCGGCAGTGCACTTAAACTCATGCAATAATAATAATATGAAGCTACCATCCGATACAAGGTGACTGCAGTCTGTGCATCCAGGAGATGACCTGTTCACCTACTCTACCTTCACGTGTGTCATTCATGATTCAAAAAAACTAGAATCCTTCACTTTTCTAGGTATAACGGTTTTCTTCTGGTGAAAGAGAGGCGGACCAAAATGCAGCGTGGTGGTTATTCATGTTTAATTTATAAAGACACTATACATGAATAAACTAACAAAAACAATAAACGTGCAAAAACCTAAACAGCCCTATCTGGTGCAAACACAAACACACAGTGAAACCCAGGCTACCTAAATATGGTTCCCAATCAGTGACAATGACTAACACCTGCCTCTGATTGAGAACCATATCAGACCAGACATAGAAATAGACAAACAAGACATCCAACATAGAATGCCCACTCAGATCACACCCTGACCAACCAAAACATAGAAACATACAAAGCAAACTATGGTCAGGGTGTGACACTAGGCACACTGGTGCTCGTAAATAAACTTCCAGGTCGCACAGCAAAATATTTAGGGGCATATACGAGTAAAATGGTTGCACTGTAGATAAATGTTCCTGCAAATATTTTACGGCACTGAGCAAAAAAACAGGTCTGCTGAATGCAAACTTGAACATTGTGAAAATTCTGTGCAACTACTGGCGTGCATTTACTGTGAACACTGAGGCTGTACCCATTTTAAGTTACAGTTATAACCTTGGACAAGTAGGCTACTGTCGCTACTTGATCATAATGTAGGTCTACCAGACCTACCATCAAAAACAATAGAGAAAAAGCATCCCAAAACATTTTAACATGTAAATAGCTGTTCTATCATTCAGCCTACAGTAGCAGCCAATGTGTGGTGCTCAATGTAAGCTTACATTCCATGAGACTTAGGCCTTGTAGGACTTGACATTAACCTGTTTATCCACTTGTCCTTTAGACAAGGAGGTGACAGAAAATGTGTTTGATGCAAGAAACAACAAAATAAAATTCATTATTATTCCCATACCATTATTACAGAGAATCAGACAACTTATGTTACCCTCTACCTATTGGCTACTTAGGATATTCAAGTCTCAAAATACAACACTGCTCCTTTATGACAGAAAAAAATATCTTTACCAGACTTGCTTTTCAAAGATGGCTAGAAATTCACATTTTGTGCTTTTGTAGGAAGCAACCACTCCCCCACTGTTGACTAGAAATGAGCTATAACTGGGCTAATAACTCACTTACTAGCAAAGAATATGAACAAATGTGCACGTGGCTACATGCAGCTCTCCCTTTAATCTCAAAACAAGCCGTCTACTTGCGACCACTCATGCTGTAAACACAGTCCAGTTCAAAGTAAATGGCGCAATTCCATATATGGCAATGGTCTATTTGCATATAGGGATACTGCAGCCGGTGCATTCTGCCTACAATAAAATCTCTTGCATTTTGTTTCGGTATGTTGCATTGAAAGTGGCTAATATTGGCAATTCCCACAGTAGAGGTAAACATGGATCATGTTCAATCTCGTGCTTCTCTGCGCAGGCTGATACAGTATTTTTCTGCATGGCAGTCCAGTGGGAGCAGCATGCCCGAGCACATGCGCAGTTTAGAGGGAACATTGCCCACGGGTCACTTTGCTTTCTGCTGCATCGCTGTCTGGTCGTAATTGTGCTAATGGTTATCATAAGAGTAGGCTACATTTGCATTTTAGGGTGTGTTTGATTTCCTGTAAAAACATACAGTCAGAGATCATGGAAGTTATAGTTGCAAAATTTAAATGTTTAGAAGTTCATGATATGTTGAGAACTGGAGCAGTTTTATACACAGTAGTCTGAACAAATGTGCATATATTGTATGTGGCCTCTTGATACTGTATAATACAATGCAGTTCATATACTGTAATCAGTGTTCAGACACTGTAGAGGTGGTCACTTCTCATTGGTCATGCTCATGTCACTCAGAACCAGGTTGACCAATCCATTCTCTCTGCTAGGCCATTGCCACAGGTGCACTGTGGGACCAGGGAGGAACATAACAGTGTCTGTTCCCCCAGGAAAGATGGAAGTTCCCCCAGGAAAGGTGAATCAACTCAGACAAGTGCACTGCAGCCCGGGAAAGTCTAAATGGGATACTTGGGACATCCCAACTTTGACCTTACCCCATTGAAGTTTAAATGTAAAACGATTTATGCAAGGGTCATGGTTAGGCAGAGTTGTGGACGCGAGTTACATGACTTGGTGTGATGACTTGAGACTCGACTTGATATAAAATAAAATAACTTGAGACTTGACTTGTACTTTGAGGCTCAAGACTCGGGACTTTTGTAATGTTTTGCAATGTTTTGTCACTAATTTTGTGTCACAGGGTCTACGTGGATTGTCAGGATCCGGAGACGGGCACATTGTGCATACTACTCACCAATGGCCAGTCTCTTGACAACAAGGTAGATTAAATCGGAGCAAGGGTAGCATTCCAGAGAGACATAAGAAACTGTAACATTCTTTGCTTCACGGAAACATGGCTCACTCGAGACTCGCTATCGGAGTCGGTACGGCCAGCTCGTTTCTTCACGCATCGCCCCCGACAGAAACAAGCATCTTTCTGGTAAGAAGAGGGGCGGGGGGGTATGCCTTATGATTAACGAGACGTGGTGTGATCATAACAACATAGGGGAACTTAAGTCCTTCTGTTCACCTGACTTAGAATTCCTCACAATCAAATGTCGACCACATTATCTACCAAGAGAATGCTCTTCGATTATAATCACAGCCGCATATATTCCCCCCCAAGCAGACACATTGATGGCCCTGAACGAACTTTATTTGACACTATGTAAACTGGAAACCACATATCCTGAGGCTGCATTCATTGTAGCTGGGGATTTTAACAAGGCTAATCTGAAAACAAGACTCCCTAAATTCTATCAGCATATCGATTGTGCTACCAGGGCTGGTAAAAGCCTGGATCTTTGTTATTCTAAATTCCGCGACGCATATAAGGCCCTCTCCCGCCCTCCTTTTGGAAAAGCTGACCACGAATCCATTTTGTTGCTCCCTGCCTATAGACAGAGACTAAAACAGGAAGCTCCCGCGATCAGGTCTGTTCAACGCTGGTCCGACCAATCTGATTCCACGCTTCAAGATTGCTTCGATCACGTGGATTGGGATATGTTCCGCATTGCGTCAAACAACAACATTGACGAATACGCTGATTCGGTGAGCGAGTTTATTAGCAAGTGCATCGGCGATGTCGTACCCACAGCAACTATTAAAACATTCCCAAACCAGAAACCGTAGATTGATGGCAGCATTTGCGCGAAACTGAAAGCTCGAACCACTGCTTTTAACCAGGGCAAGGAGACCGGAAACATGACCGAATACAAACAGTGTAGCTATTCTCTCCGCAAGGCAATCAAACTAGCTAAGCGTCAGTATAGAGACAAAGTAGAGCCGCAATTCAATGGCTCAGACACGAGGTATGTGGCAGGGTCTACAGTCAATCACGGATTACATAAAGAAAACCAGCCCCGTCGCGGACCAGGACGTCTTGCTCCCAGACAGACTAAACAACTTCTTTGCTCACTTTGAAGACAATGCAATGCTACTGACACGGCCAGCTACCAAAACCTGCTGACTCTCCTTCACTGCAGCCTACTTGAGTAAAACATTTAACGTGTTAACCCTCGCAGGGCTGCAGGCCCAGGCGGCATCCCCAGCCACATCCTCAGAGCATGCGCAGACCAGCTGGCTGGTGTGTTTACGGACACATTCAATCAACCCTTATCCCAGTCTGCTCTTCCCACATGCTTCAAGAGGGCCACCATTGTTCCTGTTCACAAGAAAGCTAAGGTAACTGAGCTAAACGACTACCGCCGCGTAGCACTCACTTCCGTCATCATGAAATGCTTTGAGAGACTAGTCAAGGACCATATCACCTCCACCCTACCTGGCACCCCAGACCCACTCCAATTTGCTTACCGCCCCAATAGGTCCACAGACGACGCAATCGCAACCACACTGCACACTGCCCTAACCCATATGGACAAGAGGAATACCTATGTGAGAATGCTGTTCATCGACTACAGCTCAGCATTTAACACCATAGTACCCTCCAAACTCGTCATCAAGCTCGACCCTGCCCTGTGCAACTGGGTAAAAAATGTAATGAACAGATTGATGATGTAGGTAGAGAGGATTGCCATAATAAATAAATATGCAGCTACAAAATGTGTTTGGTGAAAAATAATATTAGCTGTCTACTTTGCAAGCTTACCAGCAATAGGGCCACAATTAATAGCATAGGCCTACTGGTCTTTTTATATGTAACAATTACTTGAAATTGATAATTTACTTGTGAAGCTTGCATTTGGAATTTGTTGTTAAAATGAATTATTACTGTGCGAAGACGCACCATAGGTGCAGCTCTTTACACGCACACTCCAAACTCCCGCCAGTGGAGACTTGACTTGAGACTTGACTTGAAAACTTGTGACTCGACTTGACTTGCTGTTAGAATGCATGACTTGGACTTGACTCACCGCTTGACCCGTTCTTCTTGGGAATTGACTTGAGACTCAGATCTTGTGACTTGCTTGTGACTCGAATAATAGTGACTTGGTCCCACCTCTGGGTTTAGGTATGGGTTATGGTTAGGGTTAGAGTGAGGGTTTTGGGTAGGGATGTCCAAAGGATCCCGGATAGCACTAATCCTGTAGCTCCGATCCAGTGGAGGCTCCTCAGAGGAGGAAGGGGAGGACCATCCTCCTCAGTGAATTTCATAAAAATAAAAATAGTAAAACATTGAGAAAGTTATTATTTTTAGACAAAACTATACTAAATATGTTTAGGTCACCAAATAATTGATTAAAACACACTGACTATACACCATAACGTTTCTGCATGATTGTAGCGGGTTTACAAACTTATTAGTTCTATTAGCTATGTTGACTAGGACATTACTTTAGCTAGTATGGGGACAACGATGTAGGCTGTGTGTAGTGGTTATGACATGGTTTGACTTGGAAAGTTTTTTTGCCTGATCACATACAGCTGATGTGTTGTTCATTTGGCTGATGTGTTGTCCACAAATGAAGGGAAAGGGTGAGAGGAGGAGACTGCATAGAGGCGAGAAGGACTACAAAGTGGCTGCTATGAACTGTGTTTATGCATGATCAGGGGTGTACTAATTCTGCCGATTCTGTTGAAAAAAAATCATAATTAAACGGAAGCAAACGAGACAGATAAAAATACCTGAATTTGTCCAATAGAAACTCTTGTTTGCTGTTTGACTGTTTGAATAATGATTACACCCTAGATAAGCTAGATGCAGGCAAGAGTGTGCAAGGCGGTATTGAATGTGTCACTGTCTGTCCATGTTTTACTGTCTGTCATCTAAAAATGTTCTCTCGACCTGTGTGCCCCTACGTTGTAAACTTTCATTCATAGGCTAGGTTGTAGCAAGCTCATGATGGGTACAGGGAAAATTTGAGTAGCATATAGTAGCCTAAACCTATTGATGTTACATTGAATTGGGTGAATGGACTATGAATGACAGTGATCCAACATGCTGTAATAGAAATAAGGCCATGCTCATGAAAAAAAATGGTTCTCCTTCATCATAAATGGCACTGACCGGCACTGCTCCGATCCCATCCTATTGACTGTACAGTATGCAGCTCCTGCCGTGGTCAGAACCAAGCAAGTACACATTGTTACATGTTGCTGTTCCTATTCTTTAGGATTCTTCATTGTTGGCGCTATTCTGACTTGAAATCCGCTCACTTGAAACCCTAACTGTAGTAACAGTGGTTGACATGGGGCAGATCAGACAGAGTTTATACAAATTCACCTTAAACAAACTTCTTAAAGGACTTTGTTTTGGCAATGTTGTGTATTTAACATATTCTTGGCTTGGTCTCAAATGACCACTTGCATATAAACTGGATCTTTTCTGATATCGATTCTTGAATTGCCTGTCCACTCAGCCGTCCTCTGGCATCTTGCTGAAGGCCAAGTCATTTCCTTGAAATAGCTACTACCTTCTATATTCTCAATAAGTGTCTGGCCACATTAGCTTTGGACCAGAGATGGACTAATAAGAAAATTACTCCTATTGAGAGATGAGACAGACCTCTCCACTCCTCCTAATAAAGAACAAAACATGAACAACTGACATATTGAGGCAGCTAATATGTGCATTACCAGTCATCATTACTGTGTTATCAAATTGACTAAGGCTTTTTACTGCTCCGACTGAGTTAGCTACTGAAAACAGCCGAGAATCTTTAATACACAGAAGTTCAATGGCACTCAAATAGGAAGTCAGTCCCCTCTGGTGACTGTAGTGTATACTATTGAGGTGACAGAGAAATCTGGATTCGCTGACAGAGGTGAGAGGCAGAGAGGATTAACCTGCTATGGTTGAGGACTCATAGGGAGAATCTCAATTGCATTTCCTTGATTCCTTTCGTCCTCTCACCTTACCTCTTTCCCAAAACCCATTGGATGAGTAGGACAGAGGGGAAGGACCTTCTCTGACCTGCTCATCAAATGGGTTTTGAGAACAATAAAAACAAACAATAAAATGCAATTGAGATTCTCCCTTTAAACTCCATGCATTTGTAAAAAAAAAAAATATATATATATATATATAATCATTAAAAGAGCAAGTACTGAGTGTGGGATGTTCTAATCAAATCACGACCCATTTTCATGTTATTGCTATTCTCAACGTAGTTGAATGCTCCACGGGATTAGCCCATTACTGACAATGCTGTTGTCTGAAAATGTTTGATTGTATATTATCATACAAAGAGATATTCTGTGACTGCAGTGTTGTGGAAACAACTCATTGCAACCAGAGAAATAATTAATATTCGATATGTAGACTGTAGACTAGCCAGTATACAGTACGTGAGGGATTTGCAAATATGCACAGCAGACTTTCAGTCCAATGAAAATAAATCTGTTTGCCGTAGGACTTTAGGAACAACAGTAACAGTAGTGCCCTGTGGAATAGATCAAAGATATTATCTTATCTACTCTACAGGAGAGAGATCCCACCTTGACAGTCTTCCATTATCAGAGCCCACCCACTGGGAATCCACTGGGCACAGACGTCAGTTCAACATATAGGTTTCTGGTTGAGTTGTCGACTAATATGAATTTAACGTGAAATAAAAAAAATCACTGTCATTGGATTTAGGTTAAAAGTTGGGTGAAAAAGTAAAAATTCCCTTATGTTATTGACTTTTTTGAAATCCCATCAGTTTTCCACTGTCACGCCTGCTCCCACTCTTCCCCCTCGAGTGCCAGGCTCCCCAGCATTGCGCACTCCTGCCAACATCATTACGCACACCTGCCTTCCCCCGTCACACGCATCAGCGATTATTGGACTCACCTGGACTCAATCACCTCTGTTATTACCTTCCCTGTATCTGTCTGTTCCCCCGCTTCAGCATTGATTGTCATATGTCCTTGTATACCCATGTGCTGACGCTGTTCCTGTTTTGTTCCAATTAAAGGTTTGACTCCCCGCACCTGCTTCTCTACTCCAGCGTTGGTCCTTACAGAATGCTGGGGGGGGGGGGTACAGTCACACCTGCTCCCGCTCTTCGTCCCTGGTGCTCAAGGGCGCCAGGCTCCCCAACATTACGCACACCTGCCTTCCCCCGTCAGGCGCATCAGCGATTATTGGACTCACCTGGACTCAATCACCTCTGTCATTACCTCCCCTATATTTGTCTGTTCCCCCGCTCTGTTCCCTGCTTCAGCATTGACTATCATATGTCCTTGTATACCCATGTGCTGACGCTGTTCCTGGTTTGTTCCATGTCTGTTCCAATTAAATGTTTGACTCCCCGAACCTGCTTGTCATCACATTATTTTACATTTTTTTATGACATGAAGACAACGTCGATTCAACCAGTTTTTTTCAGAGTGGGCAGCTACCAATCACTGTGTTTGGGATTTGTTTTCCTGGCACAGCTTATCCACAACGGGAAACCTTTTTCAGGTCAGGTCACAGGTCAGGTCACAAAAATGTAATTGTACTGTACATGGATTTCATTATATTGTTTTGTTTGGATTTTGACATTGACTACCATACCAAATGTTCTCACATTCAATGTCTGTAGGAGGACTGTTCATAACAATAGTTTGAGGCAAAATAACTCATTAGAGCACTTATTAAAAACTTAATTAGAACTAATTAGTCATTGGTGGATTTTTAGTGGCCTCCACTATTCGATGCGGATAACCGGTAATTGCTACAGTGTCAAATGAGCTACGGGCAAAGCTTAAACCAACTAACGAACCATTAGTCCCTTTCATCTTCTAAAACTTATGGAGAGTGTTCTACAATATGGTATGCTTTGTTTTTAAATGTATCTTTCTGCCAGTACAACATTCAATGAGACACCAATGTTGTGTTATGTCGCATTTGGCACAAAAAAAAGTACAATGAAACACGCAGGTAGCCTACTACGTGAACTTCCAATAAACTACGCTTGTTTTTTTCCCTCCATTGTTCTCTCTTGTTCTCCACAACAAACTATTTATTAGTTACTTTGAACATATAAGATCTTAATTTGATCACTCTTTTGTTACTTTTGAAGTGCATTTTAGTTTTTAAAAAAGCTTTTAAAGTCAGTGATTTACACGTTTACATTTCAGACTTTATTTGCCCTAATGAAAAATGTATCAACCCATTAAAAAATGTCCATTAATTATAATCCACATAATTCACATTTCCTATTGCTGCAGCATTATTTTCCTGCTGTAGCAAACTGTCTCAAATTAAGATCCTACTGGTCTGTTTTACAGTAACTAAGTCTCAGGGTTTTGAAATCTGTGTTCTTCAGTCAGCCAGACAGGCCAGACATGCCAGGGACATCAGTCTCTCCACTTACATGGCACTTACATGGCAGCTATGCTTTCTGGGAGAAAGCACAGAGCTCTCGCCATCTTTAAACGCCTGACAGATGTGTTAATGATGGTCCTCTTTTCCCGTCAGTGCACAGTGAGTCTGTGAAGGGCTTCAAAGAGCAGGCCAACTTTCATGTCTGAGTTATTCGCCGTCATAGCTAATGTAGACATATTCTAACTCAAGCCCAAAGAGGTCTGTTGATGTCATTATTTCTGGGCAGAAGCCGACCAATGAGGCAATTTTTTTCTTTTTTTTTCTTCCCTCAACAGTTGTCACTCAAATTGTAATTTGGTTTAAAAGCATGCCACTTTCCCTCTGTTATCATGGCTAAATAGTTAATTGACTTCATCCCTACAAATTGTATACTATACAGTATATCTTCTTTTTCATGTCACATTGGTGTCCATGGCTTTGTAGGAGTTGATTGGAATTATCATGTCATCGCATCATGGGATGAAATAACACAAATGAACAACATCGAACATCAAAACGTCATGTGTCAATTCAACAGAAGCCTTTGAAGTACATGATCAAGGATCTGTCAGAATCTTCTGTACATCATATTTGACACACAATGTGGGGATAATAAACTGGCACAAAGTTATACTGTTGAAATATAGTTTTTCAAAATAAAAGGCCATAGAATGACATCTCTGTGAATTATAGGATCTCTGTGTTAGAAGCCTATGTAATTATTCCAAGTTTAATGGGCACTGCGCTGCCAATGTCAGCAGGGTTGTTTATCGGTCATTTGGAAAAGCAACCAGACGGGTAGTTGACGAATGGGTAAGAGTCCATTTATACCCAACGTATATGCAGTAATTGTACCTTTTGCCTTCTGCTACTCAATACCTCTGGTAGATTTAATGAGAGGCTATGTCTTTTGTAGGCAACCGCATAAGAGCACAATAAATTCAAGAACTAGTTCTCCAGTGACCATGGTTATAGTATGATTATTTATTCCATATGATGGTCAAGATAATACTCTGTCTGGTAGAAATTGCTGTAAAGCCACGTAGCCTCCTGTACTGATTTTATTAGTTATTTTAATGTTAAAATTCAGTTCTACAAGTGAATGGAAGAAATCATACATGAAACAATGAAAATATTGTTTTCATTTATTTTATTCAACCTTTATTTAACCAGGCAAGTCAATTAAGAACTCATTCGCATTTACGGTGATGACCTGGCAAGTAGTGAGGGGAAGTGTGGCGCTGAATAAATGAAAGTAAATTGTAATGAAAGAAATGTGCCTAATCTTGTTCTACTGTATATTAGTCATCAGTTTTCAATGTTTACATACAAGTGAAACCAAAAAGTCTAACCTAAAGCTTAAAATATATTGTATAAAAAAATAAACCCAGTATAAGATATGTAAAATATGTTCTACAGCTCACATCCCCTCGCTAATGAATAGAGCTCTAATGAATTGAGATGTCACATAATAAATGAGCCAGTTAAAATGAACCATTGACATTGCACTGAAGAACTATATAGGACTCATTTAGGATGGTCCCATGACTGATCTCTTATAAAATAAACCTTAATGTGTCCCCAACTTGTACTGGGTTGCCAGATAACCTTGGGCACAATCTTTAATGACAATACAGCATCATCAATAGACTTCTCAGTCTTAACTATCTTTACAAACACAACAGCCAGCATCTTTAGAAACACAATAACCAGCATCTTTAGAAACACAACAACCAGCATCTTTAGAAACACAACAACCAGCATCTTTAGAAACACAATAACCAGCATCTTTAGAAACACAACAACCAGCATCTTTAGAAAACACAATAACCAGCATCTTTAGAAACACAACAACCAGCATCTTTAGAAACACAACAACCAGCATCTTTAGAAACACAATAACCAGCATCTTTAGAAAACACAATAACCCGTGTGTACTCTAGAGCGATGAAACCTTCTTTCTGTTTTGTTTTGAGCTGATGATAACTAACCCAGGATGATGTAACTTCAAGACTACAAAGGACTATACAGAGTGTCCGTCATACTGTATATTAAGCAATGTTACTTACTTAGCTATTTACTCCTCTTTGTAAGATGTGGAGCACACAGCTGCTACAATCCCACACTATGCTAGATGCCACAGGTCCTTTGGAGTATTTTTCAGCTTCACCCCATGGCCTCCTGGTCGTCTCCTCTTGTATTGTTCACGGGTAGTGACGGGTAGTCTTTGCTATGACTTCTAATTCCATCCTGAGTTCAACTAGCCTTCTTATTTTTTATATACTGTATTGGTTCTTGTGCTTTTTGATCTGACCCTGGTGTAGATATCCTGGGCCTGTATTCATAATGCATCTCAAAGTAGGAGTCAGTGTTGATCTAGGATCAGTTTAGCCTTTTACATCATAATGAATATGATTATATGAACAGGAGGGACCTAATCCTAGAGAGGACAGTGATTCAGAGCTTCACGGTAAAACATATAGTTAGTAAGCAAGAGGAAATTGTTAGTAAAATGCTTGAGCAATGAGGGTAAAAGTTTAAGGTGCACTTACTGTGTAGCAACCTTTTTGATCAGATGTCAACCAAATCAGATTTAAAATGGAAAGGCTTTTTTCTATCGTCAAATGAAACCACTGAACTAAAATGGACATTATTGTGTACAAGGAGTACAACTTGACCAATCAGTAAAAGTAAATTCTGCATGATTTGGGATGTCTGATGTCTACTATTCCTCAAGTAGGGAGAATTGCACTAGAGTCAGTGTCAACAAGATAGGCAATCAAGGCTTACAGTGGAAACAATGATTTACTGAAAATGACTTGGAAAAGGCAATTGAATTACCTGTCAAATACAACATCTGTCCTAGTGTTAGACTTTATTGGCCATGTCAGGTATTCCTTACAGGATTACGAGTTTTCCAGTTGCTTGTCCATAGAATCAGCTGTAGTTATGCTGGAGATTGTCCATCAAAGTCATCCTGTCCATTATAATTTTTACAGGCTCCTGAAATGTCCAATGTCTGCTAAATGTACTGACCTCCTGTTATGCACTATTTACTGCAAGATGCAGTACGTGCGTTCATGTGTGCGTGCATTTGAGGGAAAGAGAGTGAGATTGATTGAACATTCCTGTACTCGCTCTCTGAGGAAAACCTTGTGTAAAGCCAGTTAACAGAAACACCCCATGAATGCATTGTTAGCGTGTCTGGGCAGAGGTTATGACATGGAGAGTGGCTGTAGACAAACCAACATTAGACTAATTCTCATCCAGACGGCTTTGGAGCTTCCCTCTGCCAAGTGGGCGAGTGCAGGCGTCCCCATGAATTTAGCCTTAGAGGACATGAAGAGAAATGCAGTCCAAGGCCCATTCCTTGGGATGGATAGCTCCAGGTGTTCATGCCCAGCCTTGACCATGTACGCCCCTCTAGGTGAAGTGAGGCTAAGGGGCTGGAGCAGTCATCTAAAATCCTCTAACATGAGGGAACAAAGAAAGGATATCCTGTACCCTGTGCACGCATTCAGTAATGTTATAACTGAATGAAGAGGCTTTGTGGATTACATTTGTACGAGAGATGACAGAAATTAATTTTGGGATGGGTTTAAAGAAAGGGACGCTCAATGAAAAGGGTAGTGCATCCTGAAATGACTTTCTCTACCAAGAGGGAGAGTAAAAAGCTTTAATGCACTGCTTGAAAGGAAGACCAAAATATGCCAGAGCTGAAGTTGTGGTCGATGAAGCATTTCACTCTGCCCCTTGCAATCATATTCATACCCTGCTTGTACAATCAATCCTCTCTCCGGATGGTATGTCAGCTAAATCCATCTTGCCCTCCTGGCTGCCCCCCCAAAACACCCCTCGGGTCGTTATCCCAGAATGGAGCAGCGAACGGTGATAAAGGTGACCTTCAATAACCTTTACAAATCAAACCCTGATAGGCCATCAGTCTTATTGTGTCGAACCAGAACATCCCAGTGATGCAAGATAAAAAATATGTATCTGTAGCATCTTCCTGGGTGTGGCAGCTAGTTGCAGACAGATGCTGTGTATGTATTTTAATGTCTTAAGTCCCAAACACTGAAAATCATGTTTTTCATCAAATTGGATGATATTTGGATGAAACCAGTTCATAGTAAGTTGTAACCTAGTATAAAAAAGTACTGTAGCTGGACAAAGTTCATCATAAAGTTACTGGTCCCCTCTCCTCATGTCAAATGAATTACTTCCGGCACTATGCAACGTCATGTAATAGCGGACATTTTACACACCAATGGTAGCGTTGTATAATCTTAACTAATTATAATATGGAATGCCTTAAAACCATTATGACATGTGCACATCATATGACTTTGCTTACAAACCGTAAAATAGCTCAAGCAGAACAATACTGGTAACTAACCCATTTTCTATATTTTTATTATCATTATTTGTAATTTTCACACCAATTTCGTGATTATGATCTTGTCTCAGTGCTGCAACTCCTCAACAGGCTCGGAGGAGGCGAAGGTCGAGTCATGCGAAACATGACCCACAATGCAGCATTCTTAACATCTGCTCGCTTAACCCGGAAGTCAATCTCACCAATGAGTCGGAGGAAACACAGTTCAACTGACAACCGAAGTCAGCCTGCAGGCACCCGGACCGCCACAAGGAGTCACTTGAGCGTGATCAACCAAGTAAAGCCCCACATTCCAAATACAAACAATGAAAAGTTTCACCAAAAAGTGCACGAACAAATAGTGCATATTTCAAATGGAGTACTTCAAAAATACCAGAAAACACATTTTAGAATGAGTAGATCACTACATAAACTAATTGATAGCATCATAACTCAGAATTAAATGAACTACCCATTTAACAAACATTTCCCTTTTCAAAAACATTACAGGCTACGTAGGCAGGCCCCTGGATCTCCTCTTTTTATTTTTATTTTTTATTTTATTTCACCTTTATTTAACCAGGTAGGCAAGTTGAGAACAAGTTCTCATTTACAATTGCGACCTGGCCAAGATAAAGCAAAGCAGTTCGACACATACTACGACACAGAGTTACACATGGAATAAACAAACATACAGTCAATAATACAGTATAAATAAGTCTATATACGATGTGAGCAAATGAGGTGAGATAAGGGAGTTAAAGGCAAAAAAAAGGCCATGGTGGCAAAGTAAATACAATATAGCAAGTAAAACACTGGAATGGTAAATTTGCAGTGGAAGAATGTGCAAAGTAGAAATAAAAATAATGGGGTGCCAAGGAGCAAAATAAATAAATAAAAATGTAAAAAATACAGTAGGGAAAGAGGTAGTTGTTTGGGTTAAATTATAGGTGGGCTATGTACAGGTGCAGTAATCTGTGAGCTGCTCTGACAGCTGGTGCTTAAACCTAGTGAGGGAGATAAGTGTTTCCAGTTTCAGAGATTTTTGTAGTTCGTTCCAGTCATTGGCAGCAGAGAACTGGAAGGAGAGGCGGCCAAAGAAAGAATTGGTTTTGGGGGTGACCAGAGAGATATACCTGCTGGAGCGCGTGCTACAGGTGGGTGATGCTATGGTGACCAGCGAGCTGAGATAAGGGGGGACTTTACCTAGCAGGGTCTTGTAGATGACATGGAGCCAGTGGGTTTGGCGACGAGTATGAAGCGAGGGCCAGCCAACGAGAGCGTACAGGTCTCAATGGTGGGTAATATATGAGGCTTTGGTGACAAAACGGATGGCACTGTGATAGACTGCATCCAATTTGTTGAGTAGGGTATTGGAGGCTATCTTGTAAATGACATTGCCGAAGTCGAGGAGTGGTAGGATGGTCAGTTTTAAAAGGGTATGTTTGGCAGCATGAGTGAAGGATGCTTTGTTGCGAAATAGGAAGCCAATTTTAGATTTAACTTTGGATTGGAGATGTTTGATGTGGGTCTGGAAGAAGAGTTTACAGTCTAACCAGACACCTAGGTATTTGTAGTTGTCCACGTATTCTAAGTCAGAACCGTCCAGAGTAGTGATGTTGGACAGGCGGGCAGGTGCAGGCAGCGATCGGTTGAAGAGCATGCATTTAGTTTTACTTGTATTTAAGAGCAATTGGAGGCCACGGAAGGAGAGTTGAATGGCATTGAAGCTTGCCTGGAGGGTTGTTAACACAGTGTCCAAAGAAGGGCCAGAAGTATACAGAATGGTGTCGTCTGCGTAGAGGTGGATCAGAGACTCACCAGCAGCAAGAGCGACATCATTGATGTATACAGAGAAGAGAGTCGGTCCAAGAATTGAACCCTGTGGCACCCCCATAGAGACTGCCAGAGGTCCGGACAGCAGACCCTCCGATTTGACACACTGAACTCTATCAGAGAAGTAGTTGGTGAACCAGGCGAGGCAATCATTTGAGAAACCAAGGCTGTCGAGTCTGCCGATGAGGATGTGGTGATTGACAGAGTCGAAAGCCTTGGCCAGATCAATGAATATGGCTGCACAGTAATGTTTCTTATTGATGGCGGTTAAGATATCGTTTAGAACCTTGAGCGTGGCTGAGGTGCACCCATGACCAGCTCTGAAACCAGATTGCATAGCAGAGAGGGTATGGTGAGATTCTAAATGGTCGGTAATCTGTTTGTTGACTTGGCTTCCGAAGAACTTAGAAAGGCAGGGTAGGATAGATATAGGTCTGTAGCAGTTTGGGTCAAGAGTGTCCACCCTTTGAAGAGGGGGATGACCGCAGCTCCTTTCCAATTTTTGGGAATCTCAGATGACACGAAAGAGAGGTTGAACAGGCTAGTAATAGGGGTGGCAACAATTTCGGCAGATAATTTTAGAAAGAAAGGGTCCAGATTGTCTAGCCCGGCTGATTTGTAGGGGTCCAGATTTTGCAGCTCTTTCAGAACATCAGCTGACTGGATTTGGGAGAAGGAGAAATGGGGAAGGCTTGGGCGAGTTGCTGTGGGGGGTGCAGTGCTGTTGACTTTGGTAGGGGTAGCCAGGTGGAAAGCATGGCCAGCCGTAGAAAAATGATTCTTGAAATTCTCAATTATAGTGGATTTATCAGTGGTGACAGTGTTTCCTATCTTCAGTGCAGTGGGCAGCTGAGGGGAGGTGTTCTTATTCTCCATGGACTTTACAGTGTCCCAGAACTTTTTTGAGTTAGTGTTGCAGGAAGCAAATTTCTGCTTGAAAAAGCTAGCCTTGGCTTTTCTAACTGCCTGTGTATAATGGTTTCTAGCTTCCCTGAAAAGTTGCATATTACGGGGGCTGTTCGATGCGAATGCAGAACACCATAGGATGTTTTGTGTTGGTTAAGGGCAGTCAGGTCTGGAGAGAACCAAGGGCTATATCTGTTCCTGGTTCTAAATTTCTTGAATCGGGCATGCTTAGTTAAGATGGTTAGGAAGGCATTTAAAAAAAATAACCAGGCATCTTCTACTGACGGGATGAGTTCAATATCCTTCCAGGATACCCTGGCCAGGTCGATTAGAAAGGCCTGCTCGCTGAAGTGTTTCAGGGAGCGTTTGACAGTGATGAGTGGAGCTCGTTTGACCGCTGACCCATTACAGATGCAGGCAATGAGGCAGTGATCGCTGAGATCTTGGTTGAAGACAGAGGTGTATTTAGAGGGCAAGTTGGTTAGGATGATATCTATGAGGGTGCCCGTGTTTCCGGCTTTGGGGAGGTACCTGGTAGGTTCATTGATAATTTGTGTGAGATTGAGGGCATCAAGCTTAGATTGTACGATGGCTGGGGTGTTAAGCATGTTCCAGTTTAGGTCGCCTAGCAGCATGATCTCTGAAGATAGATGGGGGGCAATCAGTTCACATATGGTGTCCAGAGCACAGCTGGGGGCAGAGGGTGTTCTATAGCAGGCGGCAACGGTGAGAGACTTGTTTTTAGAGAGTTGGATTTTTAAAAGTAGAAGTTCAAATTGTTTGGGTACAGACCTGGATAGTAGGACAGAACTCTGCAGGCTTTCTTTGCAGTAGATTGCAACACCGCCCCCTTTGGCAGTTCTATCTTGTCTGAAAATGTTGTAGTTAGGGATAAAATGTCACAAATTTTGGTGGTCTTCCTAAGCCAGGATTTAGACACGGCTAGGACATCCGGGTTGGCAGAGTGTGCTAAAGCAGTGAATAAAACAAACTTAGGGAGGAGGCTTCTAATGTTAACATGCATGAAACCAAGGCTATTTCTTTAACGAGGTCACCCTTGATCCAGCGCCGTAGGTGGGGAAGCTGTGCGAGCTGTCCATCCCAGGACCCCTGTCTGCCAAGTGTGAGAGATCTGACAAGGAGGCCATAGCTGGATTTGTATCCCGCTTCAATTTTGGGGATGACTGAAGCCAAGTGGATGACTGAAGCCTGCTTGATTGAAGCGGGGTACGTGAGTCCCCCTCTCCTGCTCCCCTCCCCATCAATCTCTGTAGTTGGTTGCCTAGGTAATTCACTTTTATGTGATATGATATAACATTTTGTGACTTTGTATATATTTTTTCAAGCATTCGGACGGGAGATGAGTGTTACAAATTGTACAAACCAATTGATCTTGCACACTGTAGGGGGGCTTATATATACAGTGGGGAGAACAAGTATTTGATACACTGCCGATTTTGCAGGTTTTCCTACTTACAAAGCATGTATAGGTCTGTATTTTTTTAATCATAGTTACACTTCAACTGTGAGAGACTGAATCTAAAACAAAAATCCTGAAAATCATATTGTATGATTTTTAAGTAATTCATTTGCATTTTATTGCATGACATAAGTATTTGATCACCTACCAAACAGTAAGAATTCCAGCTCTCACAGACCTGTTAGTTCTTCTTTAAGAATTCCTCCTGTTCTCTAAGAAGCCCTCCTGTTTTCCACTCATTACCTGTATTAACTGCACCTGTTTGAACTCGTTACCTGTATAAAAGACACCTGTCCACACACTTAATCAAACAGACTCCAACCTCTCCACAATGGCCAAGACCAGAGAGCTGTGTAAGGACATCAGGGATAAAATTGTAGACCTGCACAAAGCAGCTTGGTGAGAAGGCAACAACTGTTGGCGCAATTATTAGAAAATGGAAGAAGTTCAAGATGACGGTCAATCACCCTCAGTCTGGGGCTCCATGCAAGATCTCACCTCGTGGGGCATCAATGATCATGAGGAAGGTGAGGGATCAGCCCAGAACTACACGGCAGGACCTGGTCAATGACCTGAAGAGAGCTGGGACCACAGTCTCAAATAAAACCATTAGTAACACACTACGCCATCATGGATTAAAATCCTGCAGCGCACGCAAGGTCCCCCTGCTTAAGCCAGCGCATGTCCAGGCCCGTCTGAAGTTTGCCAATGACCATCTGAATGATCCAGAGGAGGAATGGGAGAAGGTCATGTGGTCTGATGAGACAAAAACAGAGCTTTTTGGTCTAATCTCCACTCGCCGTGTTTGGAGGAAGAAGAAGGATGAGTACAATCCCAAGAACACCATCCCAACCGTGAAGCATGGGGGTGGAAACATCATTCTTTGGGGATGCTTTTCTGCAAAGGGGACAGGATGACTGCACCGTATTGAGGGGAGGACAACCTCCTTCCCTCAGTAAGAGCATTGAAGATGGGTCGTGGCTGGGTCTTCCAGCATGACAACGACACAAAACACACAGCCAGGGCAACTAAGGAGTGGCTCCGTAAGAAGCATCTCAAGGTCCTGGAGTGGCCTAGCCAGTCTCCAGACCTGAACCCAATAGAAAATCTTTGGAGGGAGCTGAAAGTCCGTATTGCCCAGCGACAGCCCCGAAATGTGAAGGATCTGGAGAAGGTCTGTATGGAGGAGTGGGCCAAAATCCCTGCTGCAATGTGTGCAAACCTGGTCAAGAACTACAGGAAACGTATGATCTCTGTAATTGCAAACAAATGTTTCTGTACCAAATATTAAGTTCTGCTTTTCTGATGTATCAAATACTTATGTCATGCAATGAAATGCAAATTAATTACTTAAAAATCATACAATGTGATTTTCTGGATTTTTAGATTCCGTCTCTCATAGTTGAAGTGTACCTATGATAAAAATGACAGACCTCTACATGCTTTGTAAGTAGGAAAACCTGCAAAATCGGCAGTGTATTAAATACTTGTTCTCCCCACTGTATATATATATTTTAAGTTTATGGCTCTTAATATTTTTCTGTTCTTCTAAGGTGACTCAGGCTTTACTAATTCTTGTGAAGAAGTGTATCAGTAAACTGTATTCTGTAATTAGTTACAAAACAAAGGAAATGCAGTTGTGTATTGCTGCTGTTTGTCTGATATTCAACAGTCCATTGTCAGCTCTGTTGACAATGTGAGAATTTTGTAGAGAAAATGTGGTGAGGTATACTATTTAGGGTCGGAATTACATGTGGCCCATTGTTTACCTTGTTATCTGGCAAACGACTACAAGGGTGTTTCAAAGACCTGTCAGTCAAGGTGAGCTCACGGATATAAGCTCCCCGCCAACTCAGCCTGTTCTTTCAGCCTTCCTGATAGTTAGAGTTGAGAAAAAAAGGTACAATTCCTTAAATATTATGGGGGATGTTTTGGTCTTTCAAACTAAATTTTTACTTGGAAATAGGATGACTGTGCAGGACCATAAAATCGAATGAAAAACTATGTGAAAACATCACAGCTCCCCTGTTGTGACTTTACTTTCATTAATATGATGACTGTTATTTATCGAATCAACTAACTATGTTCAACGTATTAATCATAACCTCTTTTCATATCATCATTCTGAACAGTCATAACCTCCTGCATCTGCAAAACCCCCAGCCTTACTTATGATTCAGTACTACTCAAATTGGTTTAATTATTTATTTACTAGCTAACTAAACGATAACACAGGATAACATACACACTTAAAACATTAGGAAAAGGGACCCTAGCAGACTAACACAATATGGTGGCTTTTTACACAACGACAGGGAGAGGTAGAGAGAGCGAAAGAGACAGTTATCGTTGATACATTTCAGACATTCTTCTCACAGTTATCATATACTTTGCACACGAACCGTCGCCCGTTTGGAGAAAGAAATCATTCATGTATTTATATGTGAATGCCTTCGTTCGCCGTTTATCTCTGTCAGAGATCGGCCTTTCAAATCACTACAGTGATTTGAGAAGAGTAGTACAATGGTCCCACTTAAATGAGCTTTTCTAGATACTTTTCTTAGGACAACTAATCAGCTGTACCAGTGATTGTCTGAGAGGTGACCTGAGAGGTCTCTTCTTCAAATTGTGTTGGTATTCAGGGTTTAAACCACTTTGGGTGTGAGCTGCAGCTCGACGCCTTTCTGGTCTAAATGTTCATTTCTTTATCAATCTTTTATGGACTCTGGTCGACAGGAACGGTTCCGCCAGGCTGTGACACGCTCTCTGACCTCACTCGGGTCATGACTACTTACTATGCAACGTTTATATGAGACAATTATCTCTTATGGCTCCTAAAATCACATTCTTAACTAAAATACTTTCATAATTTTTCATATTTCATATACAACGTTAAGGATGGAGACTTTGTACATGTAGTGTATATACTTTTCAAGTTCCAGTATTTCCTTTATAACCTTTTTAATGACATCACAAAATAACAACCCATATGACATGATTATTCTTTAGATCCCCTCTGACCATTTCCCACATTCTTATGTTAGAAATATTGTTCCAGTATTCACTTTTTGAACGTGTTACAATTTCGGCGGGAAAAGTCTGTTGACAAAGTACATTCCTTTGGTTAATACTGGAGGGGGAGAGAGAGTCTCCTTCTTTAATTTACAACTGGGTGTGAGCTGTTAACCTGGCCCAGTTCCCTCCTCCCCCTCTCTGTGGGTGAATGGGGGTCTGGTTGAGTTATTCATTGCAAACCTGAATCTGACCCATTCGGATCCTCACAGGACAGACATGACATCCCTTTAATGAGTCGTGGTGGGCCTTTTTTATATAACTGAAGACTGCCTTGCATTAATAGGAGCTCAGGAGAGCATGATTAAGAGACAACCAAAGTCGACAGTTTAGCTCCGAGAATTTTCTCTTTTGACCGGGTTTTTCAGAATGGCTCAATGAAGGATCGCTCACACAAGGTCACAGATGCTCCCACTGCACCCTACTTTGAAACCAAGTCAGAGAGAATGATGAGGGGCATGTAGATTCCCCATGCTGGCTGGCTGGTTGTGAGTGTGTTTGAGAGAGAGAGAGAGAGAGACTTAAATTGACTCAATGAGTGAAGACGTGTTCTTTGAATATCACTTTTGTGCTTTTGAATCAAGTTATCAATCCCACTGTAGCATGTTTGTGTTGTATTCCTTATAGTACACACTGCTTTTGACAAATTAAGCACAGCAGATTCAGACAGGGAACCCGAGTGTTGGATTCATCTATGCATCATCCCTACGTCGCACCAATCATATTCTACAAACCACAGGAGGTTGGTGGCACCTTAATCGGGGAGGACGGGCTCATGGTAATGGCTGGAGTTGAATCGGTGGAGTGGTATCAAACACATGGTTTCCATTAACTCCATTACGGGCATTATTATGAGCCGTCCTCCCCTCAGCGATCTCCTGTGCTACAAAAACTCCCTACCTTAATATGGCGGTCTATTTAGCTGATCAGTTGACTCATTTATTCTCTGCTGCCTCTACTGCTGTTGGTCGCTCAATAGCATGTTGTTGCTATAGGATGCAGAACCCAGCATCCATGTTTGGATCTGTGTTTCCTTCCTGCCGGTGGGATTGGTATCTTACTCACTGCCTGTAGTTAGTATTATCTTAATAACATGATGCCTAACGCCAAGACAACCTATTGCATGTATTGTAATCTTTCTAATAAATGGTTAAATGAATACATGGCGTTTTCTGTCTGAATCACTGATACTTGGTCAAAAACAGTGGTACGGAAACATTCTTATACAGTACATACAATCAGTGGTTACTTTATATTGTACTGAATACTTCATTAAATTAACTTGTATGAAAAGGATATGATTGTTTTAGCTGGGCACTATACAGTATACACTAATTAACTGCTCAATTCATACCCGTTCCTTAAGTTCTGTCACGTCTCCTAAGCAATTACTTTTTGTTGTTTTGTCTGTCTTCTATGCCCTTCCCTGTCAATTAAACAACTACTGTAACTGCAAAGATTAAATTAAAACTTTCCCCCAACACTGATAACACTGTCACTATGCAATATTCAAAAACGCATCTTAAGACCAATGGGTAAAATAATATGTTAATGTAAGGATTTGTTTTTATTATTGTTACTTTTACTTTTACATTTGATACTTAAGTATATTTTAGCAATTAAAAGTACTTTTGATACTTAAGTATATTTAAACCAAATACTTTTAGACTTTTACTCAAGTAGTATTTTACTGGAGGACTTTTACTTGAGTCATTTTCTATTAAGGTAACTTTACTGTTACTCAAGTATGACAATTGGTTACTTTTCCACCACTGGCCTCCTATTTGTACAGGTATCCAACAGCTGTCAGGGGGTTGGGGGGGGGGGGTGATGGGGGGGCTGGCTGGACACTATTCACCAGTGGTAGTCTCTCTGTGGGTGGGTTTTTGGTGTGGAGCCCAGTCTTTCCCCTACTGCACTGGGCCCATCCCGTTTCCTGAACGTTGTGGATCTGGAGTGGCTCTAGATTCCACGAGGATGCAATATCTGATCTGGTAGTCTTTCTGGCTACAGTGGCAGCAGAATTGGCATGACACATTCGTTGATCCACCATCAGGTTGGGGTACTTCCGGCGCCGACTGAGATGGCCGCCTCGCTTCGCGTTCCTAGGAAACTATGCAGTTTTTTGTTTTTTTACGTGTTATTTCTTACATTAGTACCCCAGGTCATCTTAGGTTTCATTACATACAGTCGAGAAGAACTACTGAATATAAGATCAGCGCCAACTCACCATCAGTACGACCAAGAATATGTTTTCCGCGACGCGGATCCGGTGTTCTGCCTTACAAACAGGACAACGGAATGGATCGCATGCAGCGACTCCGAAACGACTCCGAAAAAGAGGGAAACGAGGCGGTGTTCTTGTCAGACTCCGAAAAAGGGCACATCGCGCACCACTCCCCAGCATTCTTCTTGCCAATGTCCAGTCTCTTGACAACAAGGTTGACGAAATCCGAGCAAGGGTAGCATTCCAGAGGGACATCAGAGACTGCAACGTTCTCTGCTTCACAGAAACATGGCTTACTGGGAAGACGCTATCCGACGCGGTGCAGCCAACGGGTTTCTCCACGCATCGCGCCGACAGAAACAAACATCTTTCTGGTAAGAAGAGTGGCGGGGGCGTATGCCTCATGACTAACGAGACATGGTGTGATGAAGGAAACATACAGGAACTCAAATCCTTCTGTTCACCTGATTTAGAATTCCTCACAATCAAATGTAGACCGCATTATCTTCCAAGAGAATTCTCCTCGATTATAATCACAGCCGTATATATCCCCCCAAGCAGACACATCGATGGCTCTGAACGAACTTTATTTAACTCTTTGCAAACTGGAAACCATTTATCCGGAGGCTGCATTCATTGTAGCTGGGGATTTTAACAAAGCTAATCTGAAAACAAGACTCCCTAAATTTTACCAGCATATCGATTGCGCAACCAGGGGTGGTAAAACCTTGGATCATTGTTACTCTAACTTCCGCGACGCATATAAGGCCCTGCCCCCCCCCTTTCGGAAAAGCTGACCACGACTCCATTTTGCTGATCCCTGCCTACAGGCAGAAACTAAAACAAGAGGCTCCCACGCTGAGGTCTGTCCAACGCTGGTCAGACCAAGCTGACTCCACACTCCAAGACTGCTTCCATCACGTGGACTGGGACATGTTTCGTATTGCGTCAGATGGAAATATTGACGAATACGCTGATTCGGTGTGCGAGTTCATTAGAACGTGTGTCGAAGATGTCGTTCCCATAGCAACGATAAAAACATTCCCAAACCAGAAACCGTGGATTGATGGCAGCATTCGCGTGAAACTGAAAGCGCGAACCACTGCTTTTAATCAGGGCAAGGTGTCTGGTAATATGTCCGAATATAAACAATGCAGCTATTCCCTCCGCAAGGCTATTAAACAAGCTAAGCGTCAGTACAGAGACAAAGTGGAATCTCAATTCAATGGCTCAGACACAAGAGGCATGTGGCAGGGTCTACAGTCAATCACGGACTACAAGAAGAAACCCAGCCCAGTCACGGACCAGGATGTCTTGCTCCCAGGCAGACTAAATAACTTTTTGCCCGCTTTGAGGACAATACATTGCCACTGACACGGCCTGCAACGAAAACATGCGGTCTCTCCTTCACTGCAGCCGAGGTGAGTAAGACATTTAAACGTGTTAACCCTCGCAAGGCTGCAGGCCCAGACGGCATCCCCAGCCGCGCCCTCAGAGCATGCGCAGACCAGCTGGCCGGTGTGTTTACGGACATATTCAATCAATCCCTATACCAGTCTGCTGTTCCCACATGCTTCAAGAGGGCCACCATTGTTCCTGTTCCCAAGAAAGCTAAGGTAACTGAGCTAAACGACTACCGCCCGTAGCACTCACTTCCGTCATCATGAAGTGCTTTGAGAGACTAGTCAAGGACCATATCACCTCCACCCTACCTGACACCCTAGACCCACTCCAATTTGCTTACCGCCCAAATAGGTCCACAGACGATGCAATCTCAACCACACTGCACACTGCCCTAACCCACCTGGACAAGAGGAATACCTATGTGAGAATGCTGTTCATCGACTACAGCTCGGCATTCAACACCATAGTACCCTCCAAGCTCGTCATCAAGCTCGAGACCCTGGGTCTCGACCCCGCCCTGTGCAACTGGGTTCTGGACTTCCTGACGGGCCGCCCCCAGGTGGTGAGGGTAGGCAACAACATCTCCTCCCCGCTGATCCTCAACACGGGGCCCCACAAGGGTGCGTTCTGAGCCCTCTCCTGTACTCCCTGTTCACCCACGACTGCGTGGCCATGCACGCTCCAACTCAATCATCAAGTTTGCGGACGACACAACAGTGGTAGGCTTGATTACCAACAACGACGAGACGGCCTACAGGGAGGAGGTGAGGGCCCTCGGAGTGTGGTGTCAGGAAAATAACCTCACACTCAACGTCAACAAAACTAAGGAGATGATTGTGGACTTCAGGAAACAGCAGAGGGAACACCCCTATCCACATCGATGGATCAGTAGTGGAGAGGGTAGCAAGTTTTAAGTTCCTCGGCATACACATCACAGACAAACTGAATTGGTCCACTCACACTGACAGCGTTGTGAAGAAGGCGCAGCAGCGCCTCTTCAACCTCAGGAGGCTGAAGAAATTCGGCTTGTCACCAAAAGCACTCACAAACTTCTACAGATGCACAATCGAGAGCATCCTGGCGGGCTGTATCACCGCCTGGTACGGCAACTGCTCCGCCCTCAACCGTAAGGCTCTCCAGAGGGTAGTGAGGTCTGCACAACGCATCACCGGGGCAAACTACCTGCCCTCCAGGACACCTACACCACCCGATGTTACAGGAAGGCCATAAAGATCATCAAGGACATCAACCACCCGAACCACTGCCTGTTCACCCCGCTATCATCCAGAAGGCGAGGTCAGTACAGGTGCATCAAAGCTGGGACCGAGAGACTGAAAAACAGCTTCTATCTCAAGGCCATCAGACTGTTAAACAGCCACCACTAACATTGAGTGGCTGCTGCCAACACACTGTCATTGACACTGACCCAACACCAGCCACTTTAATAATGGGAAATGATGTAAATATATCACTAGCCACTTTAAACAATGCTACCTTATATAATGTTACTTACCCTACATTATTCATCTCATATGCATATGTATATACTGTACTCTAGATCATCGACTGCATTCTTATGTCACTAGCCACTTTAACTATGCCACTTTGTTTACTTTGTCTACATACTCATCTCATATGTATATACTGTACTCGATACCATCTACTGTATGCTGCTCTGTACCATCACTCATTCATATATCCTTATGTACATATTCCTTATCCCCTTACACTGTGTATAAGACAGTAGTTTTGGAATTGTTAGTTAGATTACTTGTTGGTTATCACTGCATTGTCGGAACTAGAAGCACAAGCATTTCGCTACACTCGCATTAACATCTGCTAACCATGTGTATGTGACAAATAAAATTTGATTTGATTTGATTTGGGTAGGCGTCGTGTTGAGGTTCTGTCTGCCACTAGTCGAGGTGGGGTGCTTGGAAGTGTCACCTGGTACGTTTGGGAGTGGGGTCTCCCAGCTGAGGTGGCCTGCACTTCTCTGAGGACTTCCTGGACGGTCAGAGCCTTCATTAGCATCTCTGGTCCTCTGAGGTGTTAGCTGATGAAAGCCTTTGTAGCAATGGTCATGACAATGCTGTCTGAGAAGTGGGGATATCCTTTCCGCACCAAATAGCAAACCTCAGTGACATAAACACCCAGTGTCTCCACGGGCTTACACCTCACCACAGTTGGCACCGGCTGACCAAAGCCTGGGGATTCTGCATCTCCTGTTCAGGCAGGTCCAGTAGTACTCACTGGGCTTCCCCTTCCAGTGACATAGCCAACTCTAATGCTCTCTCTGTAGTGGAACCTGTTAGCTGCAGCCACAAACTAGGCTTTGAAGGCTTCCCATGATGCTTTTCCATTAAACTAGCTATTGTCAAGGAAAATAGAGACCACCATAGAAAATATAATCTGTCTATTTAGACAACTGCCTCAAACTGAGCTATCTAATAATAAGTTGGTGGGTGCTTATATTTGTCCTATTTCACACATGTATTATATGCATGTGTAAATGTGTTTTTTATATCCCAACTCTCCCTGAGACACACTCAGAGAGTGGGGTCCCAGCCAGGGTCTGCCATTATCAACAGCAACTAGGGTTAAGCACCTTGCTCAAGGGCACATTGGCAGATTTGTTCACCTTGCCAGCTCAGGGATTTAAACTGGCAACCTTTTTATTGCTGGCCCTAATGCTCTAACCGATAGACTACTTGCCAATGAATTAACCTCTAGTTGCACACTGTGTTGACTAGTGAGATTCTGTGCTATATGTCTCTCTGTCAACTCATAAATGCAATAGCATTGTGTCAGGGTGAGCTGATGAATCTTTCATCTGTAATTAACTCGTCTGCCCATAGGCAGTAGGTACCAACCTCATTCTCTAATGTCTAAATTACTCACCTCTCTTATTCACAGTATTCTTCTTAGGCTATCATCTTATCCAGTATGTAGGGTATACTTTAATCTAACAAGCGCATGTAGCTAATAGTCAATTAAAAAATATCAAATTTGCTTGGGTAATATGGAATTGGGCAAATATGTTGAAAGGATTGTAAATAAACATAAACTGAACATTGCTTATGTTATTGTATGCAGTGGCTAGTTTAACAAAACCACAGTGTGGATTACAACCGCTCCTTGTCAATAGACTGCTTTCAAGGCAAGTAAACAATATCTTTCTATGTAAAATCGTTGATCTATCGCTTTAAATGCAGTGGTGGAAAAAAACGTTTTGTTATACTTGAGTAAAACTAAAGATACCTTAATAGAAAATGACTCAAATAAAAGTGAAAGTCACCCAGTAAAATATTACTTGAGTAAAAGTCTAAAAGTATCTAGCTTTAAATGTACTTAAGTACATTGGTAGAAAAATTACTTAATTGTCATACTTGAGTAAAATTAAAAAGTAAATACTATACATTAAATTCCTTATATTAAGCAAACCAGAAACTATTCAACAGAAACACAGGATTGCCTCCCACTCTGTAACACAACACTAATATCCTATCCATGATTCAAATAGGATCAACAGTAATACATTCCTATGGCAGGCATTTCAATCTTGCTCCAGGCTCTTTTCGCCTCTCCTCCATTCGTCTCCCTGTGAAGACTACACACAAACATTGCATGTTTGGCCTGAACGCATGTTGTTATCATAAAGCTGCATCGTTCTTTGGATTCCATGTTTAAAACTACAGTTCACTGCATTGTGTTTCACATCAGCACCTTCGCATCTGGCCTCCATCCCCAATGATTTGACCTGAAAAACTCCTGTGGGCGACAGCTTACATGCAACTCGAATAAGAAAATACTTCACAAGCAATCAAACATCCACTGACCAAAACATAGCAGAAAGTGATTGAATCAATGTAAATTCCATATTCCTACCTGGTGTTTAGGAGTTGTACATTTCAGTCGATTAGCAGACACTCCTATCCAGAGCGACTTACAAGAGCAATTAAGTTTAAGTGCCTTGCTCAAGGGCACAATGGCAGATGTTTTCACTTGGTTAGGTCGGGGATTTCGAACCAGAAACCTTTTAGTTACTGGCCCAACTCACTTAACCACTAGGCTGCCTTTGCACTTGCAATAGAAACACAAATAACACAAATACCTTTTTTCTCATTTATCTCTCCAAGTGTTTTTTCTATAGTAACTTTCAGCCTCCAAGGACATTAACATATGGAGTTGGATAATTTAATTAAAGGATACAAATCTGACTGGGTCCTAGGGACTTCTGTGTGGAAGGAAAAGAAAGAGAAAAAGCATCCACACTTCATTTGCATGACTAGGTGAGGCCTGTTTCATGTTATGGGAGTGAGAGTTTGGCTCAGCAGTTCAGCAGTATTTTTAATTGATATGCTGTACCATCACACTAGGAATAGTACATTATTTTGGGTGGAATTATGTATTTGGCGTATCCCGTGAACATCTAACATACAATAGGCCTGCTGAATTCCCCCCACAATTTCATAATTTGTGGTGACGTGAATCACACCGATCATTTTAAAAAACAAAAACATTATTCCTTATCCACAGTTAGCACTCATTTATAAATGGCAGAGTGATACCTATCTTCCCATGCATGTAAGAATAACTTATAACTCCCATGCTGTTTGAAGGAGGGAACACCATCCAAGGTTGTGCAAGAAGACACCCCTCTACATTGTGTAGGGTGTCCAACCATTCTACTTAGAGTGGGTGAAAACGCACTTTGGTGACTCAATTTCACTTCCTTCTGTTATAAAATGCATTTTACCAAGATAAATATGATTCTTCATGTTCTGAATTATTCAGTGGGGTCTTTCTCTAACACAGGGATTCCCAAGCTAGGTCCTGGGGCCCCTCCTGGTTTTTGCCCAAGCACTACACAGCTGATTCCAGTAATCAAAGCTTGATGATGAGTTGGTTATTTGAATCAGCTATGTAGTGCTAGAGCAAAAACCAAAACATGCACCCAGATCCAAGTTTGGGAATTCCTGCTCTAACATATATATATTTTATTTTATTTAACTAGGCAAATCAGTTAAGAACACATTCTTATTTACAACGACAGATTAGGAACAGTGGGTTAACTGCCTTGTTCAGGGCCAGAACAACCGATTTTTACCTTGTCAGCTCAGGGATTTGCTTTATCAACCTTTTAGTTACTGGCCCAATGCTCTAACCACTAGGCTACCTGCCGCCCCATGCTCTAACCACTAGGCTACCTGCCGCCCCATGCTCTAACCACTAGGCTACCTGCCGCCCCATGCTCTAACCACTAGGCTACCTGCCGCCCCATGCTCTAACCACTAGGCTACCTGCAGCCCCATGCTCTAACCACTAGGCTACCTGCCGCCCCATGCTCTAACCACTAGGCTACCTGCCGCCCCCATGCTCTAACCACTAGGCTACCTGCCGCCCCATGCTCTAACCACTAGGCTACCTGCCGCCCCCATGCTCTAACCACTAGGCTACCTGCCGCCCCATGCTCTAACCACTAGGCTACCTGCCGCCCCATGCTCTAACCACTAGGCTACCTGCCGCCCCATGCTCTAACCACTAGGCTACCTGCCGCCCCATGCTCTAACCACTAGGCTACCTGCCGCCCCATGCTTTAACCACTAGGCTACCTGCCGCCCCATGCTCTAACCACTAGGCTACCTGCAGCCCCATGCTCTAACCACTAGGCTACCTGCCGCCCCATGCTCTAACCACTAGGCTACCTGCCGCCCCATGCTTTAACCACTAGGCTACCTGCCGCCCCATGCTTTAACCACTAGGCTACCTGCAGCCCCATGCTCTAACCACTAGGCTACCTGCCGCCCCATGCTCTAACCACTAGGCTACCTGCCGCCCCCATGCTCTAACCACTAGGCTACCTGCCGCCCCATGCTTTAACCACTAGGCTACCTGCCGCCCCATGCTTTAACCACTAGGCTACCTGCCGCCCCATGCTTTAACCACTAGGCTACCTGCCGCCCCATGCTCTAACCACTAGGCTACCTGCCGCCCCCATGCTCTAACCACTAGGCTACCTGCCGCCCCATGCTCTAACCACTAGGCTACCTGCCGCCCCATGCTTTAACCACTAGGCTACCTGCCGCCCCATGCTCTAACCACTAGGCTACCTGCCGCCCCATGCTCTAACCACTAGGCTACCTGCCGCCCCCATGCTCTAACCACTAGGCTACCTGCCGCCCCATGCTTTAACCACTAGGCTACCTGCCGCCCCATGCTCTAACCACTAGGCTACCTGCCGCCCCATGCTCTAACCACTAGGCTACCTGCCGCCCCATGCTCTAACCACTAGGCTACCTGCCGCCCCATGCTCTAACCACTAGGCTACCTGCCGCCCCATGCTCTAACCACTAGGCTACCTGCCGCCCCATGCTCTAACCACTAGGCTACCTGCCGCCCCATGCTTTAACCACTAGGCTACCTGCCGCCCCATGCTCTAACCACTAGGCTACCTGCCGCCCCATGCTCTAACCACTAGGCTACCTGCCGCCCCCATGCTCTAACCACTAGGCTACCTGCCGCCCCATGCTCTAACCACTAGGCTACCTGCCGCCCCATGCTCTAACCACTAGGCTACCTGCCGCCCCATGCTCTAACCACTAGGCTACCTGCCGCCCCATGCTCTAACCACTAGGCTACCTGCCGCCCCATGCTCTAACCACTAGGCTACCTGCCGCCCCATGCTCTAACCACTAGGCTACCTGCCGCCCCATGCTCTAACCACTAGGCTACCTGCCGCCCCCATGCTCTAACCACTAGGCTACCTGCCGCCCCATGCTCTAACCACTAGGCTACCTGCCGCCCCATGCTCTAACCACTAGGCTACCTGCCGCCCCATGCTCTAACCACTAGGCTACCTGCCGCCCCATGCTCTAACCACTAGGCTACCTGCCGCCCCATGCTCTAACCACTAGGCTACCTGCCGCCCCATGCTCTAACCACTAGGCTACCTGCCGCCCCATGCTCTAACCACTAGGCTACCTGCCGCCCCATGCTCTAACCACTAGGCTACCTGCCGCCCCATGCTCTAACCACTAGGCTACCTGCCGCCCCATGCTTTAACCACTAGGCTACCTGCCGCCCCATGCTCTAACCACTAGGCTACCTGCCGCCCCATGCTCTAACCACTAGGCTACCTGCCGCCCCATGCTCTAACCACTAGGCTACCTGCCGCCCCATGCTCTAACCACTAGGCTACCTGCCGCCCCATGCTCTAACCACTAGGCTACCTGCCGCCCCATGCTCTAACCACTAGGCTACCTGCCGCCCCATGCTCTAACCACTAGGCTACCTGCCGCCCCATGCTCTAACCACTAGGCTACCTGCCGCCCCATGCTTTAACCACTAGGCTACCTGCCGCCCCATGCTCTAACCACTAGGCTACCTGCCGCCCCATGCTCTAACCACTAGGCTACCTGCCGCCCCATGCTCTAACCACTAGGCTACCTGCCGCCCCATGCTCTAACCACTAGGCTACCTGCCGCCCCATGCTCTAACCACTAGGCTACCTGCCGCCCCATGCTCTAACCACTAGGCTACCTGCCGCCCCATGCTCTAACCACTAGGCTACCTGCCGCCCCATGCTCTAACCACTAGGCTACCTGCCGCCCCCATGCTCTAACCACTAGGCTACCTGCCGCCCCATGCTCTAACCACTAGGCTACCTGCCGCCCCATGCTCTAACCACTAGGCTACCTGCCGCCCCATGCTCTAACCACTAGGCTACCTGCCGCCCCATGCTCTAACCACTAGGCTACCTGCCGCCCCATGCTCTAACCACTAGGCTACCTGCCGCCCCATGCTCTAACCACTAGGCTACCTGCCGCCCCATGCTCTAACCACTAGGCTACCTGCCGCCCCATGCTCTAACCACTAGGCTACCTGCCGCCCCATGCTCTAACCACTAGGCTACCTGCCGCCCCATGCTCTAACCACTAGGCTACCTGCCGCCCCATGCTCTAACCACTAGGCTACCTGCCGCCCCATGCTCTAACCACTAGGCTACCTGCCGCCCCATGCTCTAACCACTAGGCTACCTGCCGCCCCATGCTCTAACCACTAGGCTACCTGCAGCCCCATGCTCTAACCACTAGGCTACCTGCCGCCCCATGCTCTAACCACTAGGCTACCTGCCGCCCCATGCTCTAACCACTAGGCTACCTGCCGCCCCATGCTCTAACCACTAGGCTACCTGCCGCCCCATGCTCTAACCACTAGGCTACCTGCCGCCCCATGCTCTAACCACTAGGCTACCTGCCGCCCCATGCTCTAACCACTAGGCTACCTGCCGCCCCATGCTCTAACCACTAGGCTACCTGCCGCCCCATGCTCTAACCACTAGGCTACCTGCCGCCCCATGCTCTAACCACTAGGCTACCTGCCGCCCCATGCTCTAACCACTAGGCTACCTGCCGCCCCATGCTCTAACCACTAGGCTACCTGCCGCCCCATGCTCTAACCACTAGGCTACCTGCCGCCCCATGCTCTAACCACTAGGCTACCTGCCGCCCCATGCTCTAACCACTAGGCTACCTGCCGCCCCATGCTCTAACCACTAGGCTACCTGCCGCCCCATGCTCTAACCACTAGGCTACCTGCCGCCCCATGCTCTAACCACTAGGCTACCTGCCGCCCCATGCTCTAACCACTAGGCTACCTGCCGCCCCATGCTCTAACCACTAGGCTACCTGCCGCCCCATGCTCTAACCACTAGGCTACCTGCCGCCCCATGCTCTAACCACTAGGCTACCTGCCGCCCCATGCTCTAACCACTAGGCTACCTGCCGCCCCATGCTCTAACCACTAGGCTACCTGCCGCCCCATGCTCTAACCACTAGGCTACCTGCCGCCCCATGCTCTAACCACTAGGCTACCTGCCGCCCCATGCTCTAACCACTAGGCTACCTGCCGCCCCATGCTCTAACCACTAGGCTACCTGCCGCCCCATGCTCTAACCACTAGGCTACCTGCCGCCCCATGCTCTAACCACTAGGCTACCTGCCGCCCCATGCTCTAACCACTAGGCTACCTGCCGCCCCATGCTCTAACCACTAGGCTACCTGCCGCCCCATGCTCTAACCACTAGGCTACCTGCCGCCCCATGCTCTAACCACTAGGCTACCTGCCGCCCCATGCTCTAACCACTAGGCTACCTGCCGCCCCATGCTCTAACCACTAGGCTACCTGCCGCCCCATGCTCTAACCACTAGGCTACCTGCCGCCCCATGCTCTAACCACTAGGCTACCTGCCGCCCCATGCTCTAACCACTAGGCTACCTGCCGCCCCATGCTCTAACCACTAGGCTACCTGCCGCCCCATGCTCTAACCACTAGGCTACCTGCCGCCCCATGCTCTAACCACTAGGCTACCTGCTACCAGCCCCATGCTCTAACCACTAGGCTACCTGCCGCCCCATGCTCTAACCACTAGGCTACCTGCCGCCCCATGCTCTAACCACTAGGCTACCTGCCGCCCCATGCTCTAACCACTAGGCTACCTGCCGCCCCATGCTCTAACCACTAGGCTACCTGCCGCCCCATGCTCTAACCACTAGGCTACCTGCCGCCCCATGCTCTAACCACTAGGCTACCTGCCGCCCCATGCTCTAACCACTAGGCTACCTGCCGCCCCATGCTCTAACCACTAGGCTACCTGCCGCCCCCATGCTCTAACCACTAGGCTACCTGCCGCCCCATGCTCTAACCACTAGGCTACCTGCCGCCCCATGCTCTAACCACTAGGCTACCTGCCGCCCCATGCTCTAACCACTAGGCTACCTGCCGCCCCATGCTCTAACCACTAGGCTACCTGCCGCCCCATGCTCTAACCACTAGGCTACCTGCCGCCCCATGCTCTAACCACTAGGCTACCTGCCGCCCCATGCTCTAACCACTAGGCTACCTGCCGCCCCATGCTCTAACCACTAGGCTACCTGCCGCCCCATGCTCTAACCACTAGGCTACCTGCCGCCCCATGCTCTAACCACTAGGCTACCTGCCGCCCCATGCTCTAACCACTAGGCTACCTGCCGCCCCATGCTTTAACCACTAGGCTACCTGCCGCCCCATGCTCTAACCACTAGGCTACCTGCCGCCCCATGCTCTAACCACTAGGCTACCTGCCGCCCCATGCTCTAACCACTAGGCTACCTGCCGCCCCATGCTCTAACCACTAGGCTACCTGCCGCCCCATGCTCTAACCACTAGGCTACCTGCCGCCCCATGCTCTAACCACTAGGCTACCTGCCGCCCCATGCTCTAACCACTAGGCTACCTGCCGCCCCATGCTCTAACCACTAGGCTACCTGCCGCCCCATGCTCTAACCACTAGGCTACCTGCCGCCCCATGCTCTAACCACTAGGCTACCTGCCGCCCCATGCTCTAACCACTAGGCTACCTGCCGCCCCATGCTCTAACCACTAGGCTACCTGCCGCCCCCATGCTCTAACCACTAGGCTACCTGCCGCCCCATGCTCTAACCACTAGGCTACCTGCCGCCCCATGCTCTAACCACTAGGCTACCTGCCGCCCCATGCTCTAACCACTAGGCTACCTGCCGCCCCATGCTCTAACCACTAGGCTACCTGCCGCCCCATGCTCTAACCACTAGGCTACCTGCCGCCCCATGCTCTAACCACTAGGCTACCTGCCGCCCCATGCTCTAACCACTAGGCTACCTGCCGCCCCATGCTCTAACCACTAGGCTACCTGCCGCCCCATGCTTTAACCACTAGGCTACCTGCCGCCCCATGCTCTAACCACTAGGCTACCTGCCGCCCCATGCTTTAACCACTAGGCTACCTGCCGCCCCATGCTCTAACCACTAGGCTACCTGCCGCCCCATGCTCTAACCACTAGGCTACCTGCCGCCCCATGCTCTAACCACTAGGCTACCTGCCGCCCCATGCTCTAACCACTAGGCTACCTGCCGCCCCATGCTCTAACCACTAGGCTACCTGCCGCCCCATGCTCTAACCACTAGGCTACCTGCCGCCCCATGCTCTAACCACTAGGCTACCTGCCGCCCCATGCTCTAACCACTAGGCTACCTGCCGCCCCATGCTCTAACCACTAGGCTACCTGCCGCCCCATGCTCTAACCACTAGGCTACCTGCCGCCCCATGCTCTAACCACTAGGCTACCTGCCGCCCCATGCTTTAACCACTAGGCTACCTGCCGCCCCCATGCTCTAACCACTAGGCTACCTGCCGCCCCATGCTCTAACCACTAGGCTACCTGCCGCCCCATGCTCTAACCACTAGGCTACCTGCCGCCCCCATGCTCTAACCACTAGGCTACCTGCCGCCCCATGCTCTAACCACTAGGCTACCTGCCGCCCCATGCTCTAACCACTAGGCTACCTGCCGCCCCATGCTCTAACCACTAGGCTACCTGCCGCTCTAACCCCCATGCTCTAACCACTAGGCTACCTGCCGCCCCATGCTCTAACCACTAGGCTACCTGCCGCCCCATGCTCTAACCACTAGGCTACCTGCCGCCCCATGCTCTAACCACTAGGCTACCTGCCGCCCCATGCTCTAACCACTAGGCTACCTGCCGCCCCATGCTCTAACCACTAGGCTACCTGCCTCCCCATGCTCTAACCACTAGGCTACCTGCCGCCCCATGCTCTAACCACTAGGCTACCTGCCGCCCCATGCTCTAACCACTAGCATTATATCCAAAAGGTCAGATGTCGTAATCTAATACATTCGATAATAAGCACCAAGCTCTGTTGACAGAGCTGTGCCGCTTTCTCGCAGAAATTTGAAGACTTTACATGTTGTGGTGGTAATCTGCAAAGTTGTTTCCGCGCATGACAAAAATCTAAATCAGTGCCTTGAGCTGAATTACATAAAAAAATATGTATATAATAAAAAGCTTGCACTACACTCAGCGCTCCTTTGACATTTCACAGATATAGACTTGTTTGTGTGAGAAATCTTAGAAACATTTACAGGAATTTCATATTAATATGAAACATGTATACTAAAATATGAAAATGCTACATGTCATGTCTTAAAATCGATATCTATCTTACCCTATATTGTTGTATGTCCTCTGGGTTCTAGAAGAAAGATGACGAGTTCAACGGTGAGCCTGTCAGTTCGCATTAATTCTCACACAGCATTTTTGACCATTTTTTTCCTCTGGCCTCCATTGATTTATTCACCTTTATTCTGGCCATCCTACAAGGGTAAAAACTCTAATAACTTTTGAACGGATTATGATGGCGACATGAAGTTTGGACCATTGGTTTTCTTAGGAGTATCTATACAATTAAGCAAACCAGACGGTTTGTTTTTTAAATGTATGGATAGCCAGGGGCACACTCCAACACTCAGACATGATTTATAAACAAAGCATTTGTGTTTAGTGAATCCGCCAGATCAGAGGCATGGGATGACCAGGGATGTTCTCTTGATAAGTGTGTGAACTGGACCATTTTCTGTCCTGCTAAGCATTTAAAATGTAACAAGTACTTTTAGGTGTCAGGAAAATGTATGGAGTAAAAAGTACATTCTTTTCTTTAGGAATGTAGTGAAGTAAAAGTAACATTTGTAAAAATGTATATAAATTGTAAAGTACAGTACAGTAGTTCTTCAAAGTATTTTTACTAAAGTACTTTACACCACTGCCAGAGCGTGGAGGCCCTCATTGATACAGGCTTCATTACACTGATCCACCCTAACCTATTGACCCCCCCACACCTACGTCTGGGCTGTCGGTGTCCAATTGGTCACTGTCACGAGTGACTTCCTGCACAGGGCGGGTGGACAGCTGGATCTTCGAGCTGAGGTGATAACCTTTTATGGCTGTCCTATCATGAGTCTTGGGCCTTCCCCTGCTCCTTCTACTGCTGCTGTGGTGCAACAGGTCGAGAGCCAACCCCACCGGTCCAACATAGCATCCCCAAGACACAATCGTTCCCACTGGAGCTCTCACAGAGACCCTCCAGACGCTAGTCCTATTGAAACCTTGACCTTTGGAAGCAGGAATCTCACCCCCATTAGCAGGCACTGAACCTGTGCCACCCCCCCAGTGTACAGCACCCTGTGGATGTGTTTACACCAGCCTACCCCATGCCCAGCCTGACTCAACTCCTTTTCCCACAGCCATCCAAACTGTGACCCCCCCAGGGGTCCTACATGGACTCATAAGCCACCTGACCATGTGCTATGCCTTGCAGTGCTCACCCAGTCGGCCTCTATCCCCCCTGGTCACAGACTGCAGAGCTCGTCGCTGGTGAAGTGATTCAGTCAATTTGGGAGGCATGGAGCCAGAACAACAACTTTGCCTTTGGGATCTGCTGTTTGAGTTCCGCCACAGCTTCACCACCACCCCTGGAGATGTTGGGTGTACTCATCTGGTGCAGCACCGAATCAATACAGGCGACGCCAGCCCCATCCGTCAGCGCCACTGTCGCCCCCCAACTAGATAGCAGGCCATTGCAGATCAGAATCTGCAAGACATGCTCGCAACTGATATTATTGAACCCTCAGACAGACCCTGGGTCTTCCCAGTGGTGTTGGTCCAAAAGAAGGAAGGGGCATGGAGGAACTGTGCAGCCTCAAGCTGCACCCTGCAAAGAGAGGTCACGTTCCTCGACCACAGAGTGAGCATTGAGGGCTTCAAAACAATAGAGGACAAAGACGCTACAGTACAGGACTGGCCTACCCCCTGCGACATTCACTAAGTATGGGCATTCTTGGGCCTAGCCCATACAAACCCACAACAACACAGAAACTGGGGAACGTAACACACACACGACTGTGCCCGAACCAAAAGGGAATAAATCCAGTTAGTGGGATGATACTGCTTAAGCTCCAGATCCTTCCTCACATGGATACACATAACTCCACGGGTGAGGGATGATGTTTGAATAATATGAGTTGTTTTCGGAAACCTTTATGAGGTGTCAAAAAGATAAATTGTCAGAAACAAAGAGTCACCGCCTTTTTCGAAATCACGACATCTCTCGCCCACTGTCCCGCCATTTTAGGCAAATATTGAAGTCTTCATCCCCTGAGAGCCCTCCCTCCTTCGTGGGTAGTTCTGTGAAATGTGCTATTGTTCAGAGGGGAAATAACATTGGATAAATGGAAGCTTGAGGAAAATTGTATTCACAGGGAGCTCAGATTACAATTACAGTGTTAGACCTCCCCCATATTCAAATCGAATGACACCTCCTCACTCATCACGTACTGCCTTGGGCTACCCAATGCATCATAATGATTGTGTCAAGAGGCCTCGAGTTGATGATCCAAGAAAAGTTTGATACATTTGCTGATGTATTCCATTTCCCCTCAACTGTGCTGTATCAGCAGAAAAAAGTTTCCTTTTGGAAAAACAGTTTGCCAAAGAAGCAGTAGGCCATGCATAGCTTTATAGGGTTTTTAGGCTGGGGGGGTTGAATTACATTAGGTAAGAAGGATGAATACAAAATGTCTTCCTCTCTTTGAATCCAGTTGCATGCAGTATTATACTGTTGTATGAGTCTATGTATGATAATTGTATTGTCCATAAATGATCATGTCCACAAATTATAACATTTAATCCAGGTTCATCTCACTGTCAAGTAACGAGAAGGGGAACCGCCATCACATGCATGCACGTGTGTAGACACACACACACACACACACACAGTAGGTAGGAAGGGGCAATTAAAGCCAGAGTAGACTCAGACTCATTACTGTGCATTCACAATACACACCGGATGCACGGCACTGGATGGCACCACAGAGCTAATCTTTGGCTATGTGGGGGGAAAAGTATTCATTTGTCATACTTGAGTGAAAGTAAAAGATACCTTAATAGAAAATGACTCAAGTAAAAGTCAGTCACCCAGTAAAATTCTACTTGAGTAAAAGTCAAAGTATTTGGCTTTAAATAAACTTAAGTATCAAAAGTATACGTAATTTCTAAAATATACTTAAGTATCCAAAGTACAAGTATAACTAATTGGTATTTTGATCAATCAGATCAGCTCTCTAAAAGATCTGATGAGAAAATGGTCAGAAGTCCAATTAGTGGAAAAAAATATCAGCATTAGGCTGCCTGTCTAAACACAGCTTTTACAGTTACGGTGCCTTCGGAAAGTATTCAGACCCCTGGACTTTTTACACATTTTGTTACATCACAGCCTTATTCTAAAATGTATTAAATAAATACAAATTACTCAGCAGTCTACTGTACACACACGACCCCATAATGACAACACAAAAAGATTTTTAGAAAATTGTGCAAATTTTTTTGGCAGACCCTTTGCTATGATACTTGAAATTGAACTCAGGTGCATCCTGTTTGCATTTATCATCCTTGAGATGTTTCTACAACTTGTTTGGGGGTCCACCTGTGGTAAATGTGGAAAATTCAATTAATTGGACATGATTTGGACAGACATACACCTGTCTATATGAGGTCCCTCAGTGACAGAATCCCTTCGAGACAGAATTGTGTCGAGGCACAGATCTGGGGAAGGGTACCAAAACATTTCTGCAACATTGAAGGTCCCCAAGAACACAGCGGCCTCCATCATTCTTAAATGGAAGAAGTTTGGAACTTCTTGGAAGGTGACCAAGAACCCGATGGTCACTCTGACAGAGCTCTAGAGCTCCTCTGTGTAGATGGGAGAACCTTCCAGAAGGACAACCATCTCTGCAGCTCCACCAATCAGGCATTTATGGTAGACTGGCCAGACGGAGGCCACTCCTCAGTAAAAAGGCACATGACAGCCAGCTTGGAGTTTGCCAAAAGGCACCTAAAGACTCTCAGATCATGAGGAACAAGATTCTCTGGTCTGATGAAACCAAGATTGAGCTCTTTGGCCTGAATGCCAAACGCCACGTCTGGAGGAAACCTGGCACCATCCCTGCCGTGAAGCATGGTGATGGTAGCATTGTGCTGTGGGGATGTTTTCAGTGGCAGGGACTGGGAGACTAGTCAGGATCGAGGCAAAGATGAACGCAACAAAGTACAGAGAAATCCTCAGGACCACTCAGGACCTCAGACTGGGGCAAGGTTCACCTTCCAACAGGACAACGACCCTAAGCACATAGCCAAGATAAAGCAGGAGTGGCTTCGGGACAAGTCTCTGAATGTCCTTGAAAGGCCCAGCCAGAGCCCGGACTTGAACCCGATCGAACATCTCTGGAGAGACCTGAAAATAGCTATGGAACAACACTCCCCTCCAACCTGACAGAGCTTGAGAGGATCTGCAGATTGGATTGGGAGAAACTCCCTAAATACAGGTGTGCCAAACTTGTAGCGTCAATCCCAAGAAGACTCAATGTTGTAATTGCTGCCAAAGGTGCTTCAACAATGTACAGAGTAAAGGGTCTGAATACTTATTTAAAGTAGATATTTAAGTTTTTTTATATGTAATAAATTTGCAAACATTTCTAAAAAAACTGTTTTTGTATTGTCATAATGGGGTATTGTGTGTAGATTGATGAGGAAAAATAATAAGGCTGTAAAGTAACAAAATGTGGAAAAAGTTAAGGGGTCTGAATACTTTCCGAAGGCACTGTACACTGAAGGAGAAGGGATCCTGACCTGTAGGCCAATGTGATCAGCCATGTGCATCATCCTGCTCCACATCGCTCCTCATTGCTTGTTAGCTTGGCACTTATTCCATTTAGCGAATTACTCCATTGTTCTAATCATGTAGTTGTTCCAGTGAACTTGACATTCAGGGTCGTGTCAGATGGGGATTCATGAAATGGTGGGCTGATAGTTTGCTTTTCCCTAATGCATGAAACCTAGACATATGAGGATGTTTTAAATAGACCAACTTCAGATAAAATGTATCTATTTTCTCCGAACACATTCTTCTCTTGACAAAGAAGCCTTACATTAGGGGTTGTAAAGAGTTCAAGGACACACTAAAAGTATTAAGCATCCAAAAAGCGGGATGCCATATGAGATGACGAGTCCCTCTTCACTTCCTCTTCAACTTTTTACATTAGTAAAATGAGCCTGAATAGGAAAGAGCACATTATCCTCTACCTGGTTTAATGAAACGGAAGCTGCGACTTGTAGATGGAGAGTTAGTGAAGCGTTAAACTCTACTGTGACCCTCCACTCCCCTGTTCTGAGCAGGTGACATGCTGATGACTCATCTTTGTGCTGCCGCTGTGGTGCACCATACCTTCCCTTCCACTGGGACATGCCATCTGGAACATGCCATCTGGAACATGCCATCTCCAAGGTGGCCAGGAGACCTCCAGGCGAATCAAATTGAAAACACTGCACTCAAACTTAGTGACAATTTTTTTTCTTCTTTTAAACATGAACTTGCAATGGAAATATTGCTATTATGTTAATATGTTTTAGACAAATTAGTAATTCCCAATAGAAATAATTTGATACTTTTGTTTGACTGGATGCCCATGTTAAACATTTCTGACCATTTTGTTGCAAAGAGATGTGGCTTGGAGCTCCCTCGCAGCCCTAAGAAAATTGCATTCCGCCTCCGGTGTGTAAAAGCCTACAGTAATATTGAAATGTAAGAATAGAATGAATTTGCCTCAGCACAGATGGCTAACTATTCGGCATCAGCATCCAATCAAACATGCCCATTTTTTAAAATAAAATAATGATTACTGCATCAACCAGCTCAAATATAGCCTGTTCATTGTGGATAAGGGATGCCAATGTCCCTCTAACATTTATACTTACAACACATACTCTCTGTGAAATTGAGAATGTTTCGTAGCGTTTCTGCTTACCTCTGGTATTCCATTTGCTGTAGACTAGCCTCCATGACCAAATCAGTGGTTTATTGTCAATTAAAAGTCCAATGCAGCCATTTTTATCTCAATATTAAATACTTTATGGGTGAGAATTAAGTACCATAATGTGGTTGTTTTCACAAATAGCTTCTTAGCAGAGAGCAATTTCTGAAGCAAATATTTTGCTAGGACTGTCTGGGAGTGGTCTGAGTGGGGAGGGAAAACTAAAAACTAGCTTTTGTTGCCAGAGAGGTTTGGAACTCTATAACTAATTTACTGCCTGGTGATGTCACCAGGCCAAAACTCCATCCATCTAAAACAGGCTGAAATTGCAGGCGTTCTTTTCAAACAGCTCTTACACTAAAAGGGCATTCTCAACCTTATCACAATTTCACATTACTATTCCAAACTCATAGTGAGGAAATATATAGAAAACTCAGGCAAATCATGTTTTTCGACTGCACAGGGCCTTTAAAGAAAGCGATCTGGGTTACAAAATGGCTAAGGGAGAGCAAGGTGTTCTTGGGGATAGCGTCTGGCCATTACACAACGGACACGGTTGCCTGGAGTCAGGATAAATCATAGTGAGATATGATACGCCAGAAAGACGCTTACGTAATGCTGAGCCATGGCCCTTGTGAACCCAGCTCACTCTGCTTTGCTAAACCAGAGCAGGAAGCTATGCCATGCTGTCAATGAGATTTATATATTAATGCCATAGCAAATTCAACAGATTACCTAAAGGGGGAAGCCATTTTCAAAGGCCCATTAGAAGAGATAATTATCTGAAGGGTTTTAGTGCCCTCAACATTTGATGAGCTGCAAGCGGAGTTAGTGTGATTGGTGGCCAGTGCCACCGTAAAAGCTTACAAATAGTGTTATATGAATAAATTAGGCTTGAGGGGGCCTAATAAACATTTTTTAATGATTGCATGTACTGTAAATTGGGTTGTCATTCAATTATTGCAGGGAGTAGAGAGGACATGTCATCATAGACACTGTTTAGTCAATTAAAAGTTGTTATTTTTGTTTATCAACTATCAGACTCCTTGCACATGTAGTTTTTCAAATTAATTTTTAAACTGATCAGTGCTAATCAGCGATACTGGTGCTTTGTGTCCGTTACCATGTACAGGAGTGCCTGTAGCCAACTAGCAGCCACAGCGCAATGATTTATATCTGAATCATTCTTAATACTTATTACAACTGACAAGCTTCACACAATAATTATTTTACATAATGTGACAGTACATATACATGACCAAAAGTATGTGGACACCTGCTCAAACATCTCAATCCAACATCATGTGCATTAATATGGAGTTGGTCCCCCCTTTGCTGCTATAACAGCCTCCACTCTTCTGGGAAGGCTTTCCGCTAGATGTTGGATCATTGCTGCAGGGACTTGCTTCCATTCAGCCACAAAAGCATTAGTGATGTTGGGCGATTAGTTCTGCCTTGCAGTCAGCGTTCCGATTCACCCAAAAGTGCTTGAGGGAGTCAGGGCACTATGCAGGCCAATCAAGTTCTTCCTCACGGATTTCGACAAACCATTTCTGTATCGACCTCGCTTTATGCAAGGGTCATTGTAGTGCTGAAACAAGAAATGGCCCCCCCAAGCTCCCAACGAACAGTTATTGTGCTGACGTTGTTTCCAGAGGCAGCTTGGAACTCAGTAGTGAGTGTTGCAACCGAGGACAGACTAATTTTACGCGCTACGTGCTTCAGCACTCAGTAGTCCTGTTCGGTGAGGTTGTGTGGCCCACCACTTCGAGGCCAAGCCATTATTGCTCCTAGGCGTTTCCACTTCACAATAACAGCACTTACAGTTGACCAGGGCAGCTGTAGCAGGGCAGAAATGTGACTAACTGAATTGTTGGAAAGGTGCATCCTATGACGGTGCCACGTTGAAAGTCACTGAGCTTTTCATTAAGGCCATTCTGCTGCCAATGTTTGTCTATGGAGCTTACATGGCTGTGTGCTAAATTTAATACACCAAACTTAAAGACAGGAAGCAAACCTAAATCAGAAAGCATTGTTTGTCCAGAAATCAAAATAGGGCGAGTCAACTAAAGTGTTGACCCTCCACATCTCTCAAGAACACTGGGCCAGCCACTCTTAAATAACACCTGAACCTGCACAGGTGAAACACCTTGCCACTAACGAGATGGCAACCAGCACAGGTGTAACACAATACTGACTAACGAGGTGACACCAATCAGTGCGCTAATGAGCTATATGTGCTAAAGTCCAACCTCAAAACAAAAATGGAAAAACTAAAACCTGCAGCATTACAAACTAATATGATCCCACTGTGAAAAGGGGAGACTCTCACAAACAAGATGGTGTTCTCCGACCCCCACAAGTGTCACGGGACTCATCTGATGGTAACCCATACAAACAAATGGAATTATGGAGGTAGTTTTGTGTCCAAAAAACTAAAATATTTCCTGAGATTTCTTATATCTCCTAGATATAGGACAGACACGTCAAACTTATGGGCTATAGTAGTAAAAGCCAAATGTAATATTTAATTAAATAATTGTTTAATATATTTTTCTGATTTCCTAAAGGGGTCCTAACATTCAACATCAAATAGTTAAGTGATTCATAGTATAACCATCTTAAAATTCCATATGTTAGCTGAGTACCACTCTCCATATTGTCAAGCATATTTCTGGCTGCATCATGTTATGGGTATGCTTGTAATCGTTAAGAACTGAGGAGTTTTTCAGGATAAAAAAGAAACAGAATAGAGCAAATCACAGGCAAAATTCTACAGAAAAACCTGGTTCAGTCTACTTACCTCCACACACGGAGAGATTAATTCAGAACGGTTACCTAAAGCACAAGGTCAAATCTACGTACACTGGAGTTGCTTACCAAGAAGACAGTGAATATTCTTGAGTGGTTGAGTTACAGTTTTGACTTAAATCTACTTGAAAATCTATGGCCAGACCTGAAAATGGTTGTCTAGCAATGGTCAACAACCAATGTGACAGAGCTTTAATAATTTTGCAAAGAATAATGGGCAAATGTTGCACAATCCATGTGTGGAAAGCTCTTAGAGACTTGGGTGCGAATACTTATGTAAATTAGATATTTATGTATTTAATTTTCAATACATTTCCAAACATTTCCAAAAACATGTTTTAACTTTGTCATTATGGGGTATTGTGTGTAGGTAGGTGAGAAAAACATCTCCTTAATCCATTTTGAATTAAGGCCATTACACAACAAAATGTGGAATAAGTTAAGGTGTATGAATACTTTCTGAAGGCAGTATATGTATGAAGGTGTCCAACTTCAGTTGCTTGGTATGAGGCTTATGGATATATCTAGCGATGCGCATGATTTGATTTCATACACAAACTTCTTATAGGAACAAGACACAGAACCAAGTCCTGACCTCTGTGGACGCAGTTTGGCCGGGCCCCCTCCGACTCTTCCCATAACAATACTGACCACTCAAGCGCAACAAAAAAAGGATATACAAAGAGTTGATCAAATGAGTCCCCCCCCCGGGGAGCCTATTGAACATTAAGTCATTTAAACTGTGGAAAGAAATGACAGGAAACAGCACAAAGTTTTCCCTGTAGGGGAGCTGCCATGCAGTGGTGTGGGCGTTTTCATCCATGTTGTGTTACTGGAATGGATTGGATTATCTCCTCTCTTCTCTCCCCGCTGCACTGTCTAGTGGTTTGTTCTGTTTGTTGTTGTCCCCATGGTGACGACCGGTGTCATGGTTGAATAGAATCCACAATGAATGTCCGCTTTGACATTTTTTGATCTCAACTTCAGAGTTAAAGATCGATAGATATTGTCCACTATAAGCTAACAAATTTATTTGACAGTGAAGTAGATGCTCTGACAGCTCCTCTTACGACCATATACAGTCATGACCGAAAATTGCTGGCACCCTTGAATAAATAAATAATACAAATACTGAGCTAGTTGTATTATTGTTTTGTTTTAAAAAAATAGGGCAAATTCTCTCATTTTAAACTAATACAATTACTCCAAGATTTTGATGAGGATGAGGAGAAAATAACCCCACACCAACTGTAAAATATGGTGGTGGATCTTTGATGTTATGGGGCTATTTTCCTTCCACTGGTCCTGGGGCCCTTGTTAAGGTCAACCGCATCATGAACTTTACTCAGTACCAGGACATTTTTGCCAAAAACCTGGTTGCCTCTGCTAGGAGGCTAAAACTTGGTCGCAAGTGGATCTGCCAGCAATAAAATCAACCCACGCACACATCGTAGTCCACAAAGAAATGGTTAATTGACCACAAAATCAACATTTTGCAATGGCCATCTTAGTCTCCAGACTTGAACCCCATTTTAAACCTGTGATTTGAATTGAAGAGGGCAGTCCATAAGTGCAGGGGAAAGATATCAAGGATCTGGAAAATTCTGTATGGAGGAATAGTCTAAGATCCCAGCTAAATAATCTGTTCTCCAATCTGATAAAACATTTTAGATAAAGGCTCAGTGCTGTTATCCCCGCAAGGGGAGGGTGTCATATTGAAAACAGGGTTGCCAATAGGGGTTAAGTGCTTTGCTCAAGGGCACATCAACAGATGTTTCACCTAGTCGGCTCAGGGATTCAAACAAGTGACCTTTCAATTACTTGCCCAACTCTCTCTACCTGCTGCCTGGCATCATTTAACAATGTCTAGCATACTATGTACTATAACCTTGATTCTGACCCTAAACCTAACCCTAGCTCCTAACCCTAAACCTAATTCTAATTCTAACCCTAACACTAATTCTAACCTTAACCCTAAATAGCATTTGACCTTGTGGGGACCAACAAAATGTCCCCAGTTGGTCAAATTTTGTTTGTTTACTATTTTTGTGAGGACTTCTGGTCCCCACAATAATAGTTAAACACACACACACACACACACACACACACACACACACACACACACACACACACACACACACACACACACACACACACACACACACACACACAGCAAGACTGGCTTCCTGCTTCCCAAGAGATTGAGTAGCTTAATCATATACAGGACAGTGTGATTTTCCTCTCATAGCACTGGAGGTTACAGGGGTCCTATTTACTTTACAAGCTGAGTAGAAATTATGATTTGTCATGTGGGTTCGAGGCCAGGGATGAGGCCCAGAGTTGAGGGGAGTATGAGTATCGTGATGGAGCTGATATGACAGTAGAAACTCCATTATGTTTTACAAATCAAACAGAGAGAGAGAGAGAGGCCAGTGAGAATGATGGAGACTGTAGAAACCCCACTATGTTTTACAAATCAGTCAGAGAGGGAGAGAGAGACCAGTGAGAATGATGGAGACTGTAGAAACCCCACTATGTTTTACAAATCAAACAGAGAGAGAGAGAGAGGCCAGTGAGAATGATGGAGACTGTAGAAACCCCACTATGTTTTACAAATCAAACAGAGAGAGAGAGAGAGGCCAGTGAGAATGATGGAGACTGTAGAAACTCCACTATGTTTTACAAATCAGTCAGAGAGGGAGAGAGAGACCAGTGAGAATGATGGAGACTGTAAACCATTATATTTTACAAATCAAACAGAGAGAGGCCAGTGGGGACGATGGAGACTGTAGAAACACCACTATGTTTTACAGGCCAGTGACAGTGCCCTGTTAAATAAGCACCAGATGGTGGACGATGAACCTCTTTTCTAAGAATATGTTTGTAGCCATGGCCCTTGGGATCAACACATAGTAGAGCTGTCATAATGTTACATACTCTTCTCACGCTTCAAAGTAGTAATGTAGTGGGCCTATTCTTAACACTATTCTTGAACAAATGGTCAATAACTCAACAGTCAGGGGCAGTAGGTAGCCCAGCGGCTAAAGAATCTGACCTGTAGCCGAAAGGTGGCTAGTTGAGAATGGAGCGGGGGGTTGAGAATGGAGCGAAAGACACATTTCTGTTGTTTACAATAACATATGGACAATAAAGTTGTACACTCATTCAATAGGCAATGCACTCAGAATTAACATACATTTCAGGGTATGAACCAGGGAATGTCTTATATGACACTCTGACCTGCATTGGAAGATCAAAGACGTGCTACAATTACACAGAACCACAGCCATAGAAATAGAAATATTGGTTGTCCTCCCATCACCACAACATTTTTCAATGACCACATCATTCCCTGAGACAGTGTTGGAGGAAGATAAAAAAATACCAACTGGACATTTTCTGTCACCTGGTTTTTCCTGATAATAAAGAATTACTACTTTTGAGCTACTTTGTACCTACTTAACATGTTAGCTAACCCTTCCCCTAATCCTAACCTTAACCTTTTAACCTAACCTTAAACCTAACCCTAACCTTAACTCCTAACCCTAACCGCTAGCTTAGCTAACGTTAGGGTTAGCCACCTAGCCCCCTAGCTAATGTTAATGTTAGTCACAACAAATTGGAATTCATAACATATCATACATTTTTCAAATTCGTAACATATTCGTAACATATTGAAGATCTCAGCTGGTTGTTGCATGGAGCAGCTTACAGAATTTAATGACACTGGTAGCTGGTAGGGTAGGAAAGACGTTTTCATTCATGATATCTACCAGTAAATGCTAGCTAAGGCAACAATGGGTAAGCAAACCAGGTAGTGAAAAACTTTGGTCTGAAGTCTTGGTTGAATCTTTGCAATGTTCAATTCAGTCATCATGCACTGTTTAAATTAACATTTCTAAAGGCTTTCCCAATGAAATGTTGACTGTGAAGAAGGCCTACCTGGCAGAATTAAATCATGATGATTTGTATCAATCGGGATGGCATTTGTTTATAAAACTCTCCCATCACATGTAGCCTACACTGTAGTCCTACGCTGTACAGTCGGCTACAGAAACACTGCTAGCCAAACATTGTCTTGCTAGATGCAATATTTAATTAAAAGGCAAATACACCCTCCAAAAATGTGTTTTTTAGATTTTTCCCAGACCTCGTCTCCTGATGTGGTTTTAAGCATTGTGGTGGACTTAAAACATAAAATATTTGTAGTTTTTCTATAAAAAGTCTGATTTTGAGAGTGAAAACCTGAAAAAAATATAGAAAAACACATTTTAAAGGAACAACAGGAAAGCAGAATTTTTCACAAAGGGCGCCTTTCCTTCGCCAGGCTGGCCGTTTGTGATTTAAAAAATGTTTTTATTAGAGTACACCCACTTCTCCAGTCACCACTATACCACTGGATGGATAGATATTTATCTAGATGTCCTCTGTTTGCTAATTAAGTTTTGAATTCCTTTAGATGTAAAAGCTCAACAACGATAGTGTCCGTGTCTCTTCTCTCCATGTCTCTTCTCTCCCCTCGAGCAAGATTGGCCCAATAACGTAACAAAGGCTTCTCATTGGCTAAACCAAATCAGGCCATTCTAGTTCACATTAAACTTAAAGGTAGACTCAGCTAAATAATGTTTCCAAGAGCAAGACTGGACATTTTGAGATGAGCGAGATGCAACACTTCGCTCTCACACAGTATCTGCGCATGTGCACGGGTTCGCGTCACGCTATTCGCAGCATGATAGCCAGGGCACCATAACAGTGGAGAAGTTGAGCCTTGCACTGAAACTTGAACACAAGTGGATCTTCCAGCAAGGCAATGACCCCAAGCACACATCAAAATCCACAAGAAATTATTAATTGACCCCAAAATCAAAATTTTGCAAAGACCATCTCATTCTCCAGACTTGAACCTCATTGAAAACCTGTGGTTTGAATTGAAGAGGGTGGTGCATAAGCACAGACGGAACGATATCAAGGAAATGGAAAGATTCTGTATGGAGGAATGGTGAATGGTCTAAGAGCCATCCCAATGTGTTCTCCAATCTTATAAAACATTGTAGAAAAAGGCTCAGTGCCATTATCCTTGCAAGGGGATGGTGCACAAAAGTTTTTTTTTAAATGGTGCCAATAATTCTGACACATCTTTTTGAAAACAAAAAAGTAATACTTGTTAAACAAAATCTCTTTCTCTGAGCAATTGTATTAGTATACAATAATTTTCATTTTTTTGGAGCGTACAATTTAGCTCAGTATATGTTTAAATTATTTTATACAGTCTTTTTTGTTCATCTTTATCAAGGGTGCCAACAATTTCGGGGGTGACTGTACAAATGATAGATATAGTGCCTTCGGAAAGTATTCAGACCCCTTGACTTTTTCCACATTTTGTTACATTACAGCCTTGTTCTAAAATTGAATAAATAGGTTTTCTCCTCATCAATCTACAGACAATACCCCATAATGACAAAGTGAAGACAGGTCTTTAGACATTTCTGCAAATCTCTGAAAAATAAAAAACACACATACCTTATTTACATTAGTATTCATACCCTTTGCTATGAGACTCGAAATTGAGCTCAGGTGCATCCTATTTCCATTGATCATCATTGAGATGTTTATGAAACTTGGAGTCCACCAGTGGTAAATTCAATTGATTGGACATGATTTGGAAAGGCACACACCTGTCTGTATAAGGTACCACAGTAGACAGTGCATGTCAGAGCAAAAACCAAACCATGAGGTCGAAGGATTTGTCCGTAGAGCTCCAAGACAGGATTGTGTCGAGGCACAGATCTGGGGAAGGGTACCAAAAAATGTCTGCAGAATTGAAGGTCTTCAAGAACACAGTGGCCTCCATCATTCTTAAATGCAAGAAGTTTGGAACAACCGCGGTCTTCCTAGAGCTGGCCACCCGGCCAAACTGAGCAATCGGGGGAGAAGGGCCTTGGTCAGGGAAGTGACCAAGAACCTGATGGTCACTCTGACAGAGCTCTAGAGTTCCTCTGTGGACATGGGAGAACCTTCCAGAAGGACAACCATCTCTGTAGCACTCCACCAATCATTCCTTTATGGTATAGTGGCCAGACGGAAGCCACTCCTCAGTAAAAGGCACATGACAGCCTGCTTGGGGTTTGCCAAAAGGCACCTAAAGACTCTCAGACCATGAGAAACAAGATTGTCTGGACCGATGAATGCCAAGCGTCACTTCTGGAGGAAACCTGGGACCATCCCTACGGTGAAGCATGGTGGTGGCAGCATCATGCCGTGGGGGATGTTTTTCAGCGGCAGGGACTGGGAGACTAGTCAAGATCAAGGCAAAGATGAACGGAGCAAAGTATAGAGAGATCCTTGATGAAAACCTGCTCCAGGACCTCAGACTGGAGCGAAGGTTCACCTTCCAACAGGACCCTAAGCACACAGCCAAGACAATGCAAGAGTGGCTTTGGGACAAGTCTCTGCATTTTCTTGAGTGGCCCAGCCAGAGCCCGGACTTGAACACGATCAAACATCTCTGGAGAGACCTGAAAATAGCTGTGCAGCGACGCTCCCCATCCAACCTGACAGGGGATCTGCAGAGAAGAATGTGAGAAACTCCCCAAATACAGGTCTGCCAAGCTTGTAGCATCATACCCAAGAAGATTCAAAGCTGTAGGACATGCAGGTTTTGTACAGCACTTTGAGATATCAGCTGATGTAAAGGGCTATATTTGATTTGATTTGATTAATTGCTGCTACCGTTTTTCTTATTTTTAATACATTTTTGCTTTGTCATTATGGGGTATTTTGTGTAGCTTGATGAGAAAAAAATCAAATGTAATCAATTTCAGAATAATCTGTAACTTAACAAATTGTGGAAAAAGTCAAGCTGTCTGTATACTTTCAGAAGGCACTGTATACTGTGTGTTCTGAATGCGTTGTGTAACTCAGTGAACATAAGATGCCATTTTTTATGTAATATATTGGCTGACATATAGATTTAGAACCCTCCATCTTACATAACTTTCCTTAAGACCTTTAACAATCATGAAGTTAACAATGTAGAACAACACAAATGATCATGACACACGCCTCTTTTCAATCATCATGGTTTCTGTGAGATAATGTTTGTACAATACACCGTCTTAGAGAAGTAATGGTTTACTTTTCGATGTAGACCTCAGTTGGAGTAGCACATGCAGTAGGATACCCTCTTTCAGGATATCTTTGTTATCGTGTCATGTATTCTACGTGTCATGGATCCCAGCAAAGCAAAAAGATCACATAACAAGCCGACTAAGAAAGCATTCACATCCTTCCCCATTGGTGGTTGATTTTCTTGATATGGCAAGAATAATCAGGGCTACAGTGCGACCATTTTACTCGCGTATGTGTCTAAATGTTCTGCTATGTGAACTGGAACTTCTATTTAGGAGCACCAGTGGGCCTAGAGAAATTAAGGATTTTATCTTTATTACCTCATTTTTCATTGTGCTTGTAAAAAAATAGGTCAGCATAGAGCCTTGACGCTGCTAGATCTATGAATGATGAATAACATACTATTTTGTACGTTTCTTCAAATGTCACATGCTGTCTTTTCCCATTTCCAATTTGATGACTGTCACATGTACTTTATTCAAACAGCACCCAGTCTGTTTATTTGATCAATATAAGAGCAATTGCTTGTCATTTTATTATGCAGGGCACTTTTCGCTTATAAACAAGCTTGATAAGCAGTCTCGCAGTATGAGCAGTATGATCAAAACCAGATGAGTCACCCTAGATGTAATAAAGGGACTCAGAAAGCACCAGAGAGACCAACGCAGAGCCTCTTGTGGGTACAACAAGACTGATTGTTACTGCTTCTAGAAAGGGAAGAAGTTAAACTATTCATCTGATGTTTGTAATGTTTTTGTTATGATATGACATCAGCAGCAAGTAATATGAACGTGTTAAGATTTTAAAATGCACTGGTATCTCCTAAACATACTGTCATTTGGCGGACAGCCCGACCGGGACTTAAAACCCGGTCCCTGAAACTGTCAGTCTTGATTAGGTTGTGATCTGGTATACCAAGGTTGCTGCAACACAATGAACAAAAAAAGGATACATCTAGAGTGGAAAGGGAAGAAAATGCTAATATTTCAGTGGACCCATGGCATCTGGTGTGGGATTTGATGCAATGTAGCCTATGGTTTCTGCTCCACTGCATCTCGTGGAATGGAATATTTATTTCCATCAAATCAGTGTCAAAGGTGAAAGGTAATAAGTTCATTGGTTGTTCTTCATGCTAATTACGTTTGAGCACTCTTCAAAATGGGAATTGTTAACCAGTCTTGAAAACAGTGTATTCTTGCATACATTGACTTGTTTCTCTGGAGGGATTTCACAAGTAGTTTGTACGAATAGGGAATATGTTCAAACACATTGCTCATAACCATAAAAAGTTTCAAAATGAAATGAGTGTAAAGAGTGTAATGAACATGGATCTTCTCAGCATCTAGTATTGCTATAAAGGTAGTCATTACAATACTACTCATAGGAAAGTCTTCAGACTTGAGTAATACAACAACATGCTACAACACATGGGAATACAATTGATCCATCAGATATTGTATAACAATCTGCTCATCAGTACATTAGCATATTCACCAGGGTTGGGGTCAACTCCATTTCAATTCCAGCAATTCTGTAATTCCAATTCTAATTCTCTTCAATGCTTTTCAATGAGGAAAAATTGGAATTGCAATTTCGTTAACTTTCTAAATGACTATAAATTAATTGACTCCAACCTTGATATTCACACCAATTGTTCATCATAGATAAAGAACGTACATCTGGTCTATTTGAATTCAGTTCACTTCATTAAGTAATATATGGCCTCATTACCCTTAATGATATTAGTATAATACCAGGACTCAGACCCCTAGTTCATGTTACAGCAGCAACATCTGGGTATAGCCTGCCGCCCTGTATCTGAAAACAGACATTCATTTTCTGGTTCAAAAAGACAAAGAGATGTTTTGTGTTGCATCCTAATCAACAGCATGAATCTAATTGTGTATGACACACCATGACAGTTCTCTTCATATCTATGTCTTACCCTATCTCTCAAAAGGGCCCCAGAAAGGTTAATGCATTCAATAGCCTGCTTAGTTTGAGTAAAACATTTAGTTGTATTCTTACTGGTGCTGTTATCAATTTTTATCTTCCCATGATTTAACCCTCTAGTGAAAAAAAAGCCCTGCAATTATGTAGGTTTAATGTCATCCTTAGATGCACTGACGGCCTCAGTGTCTTTTTCTCTGACAGAGCCAGAGTCATCTTCTCATGGCAATGTGACCACAGAAAAACACTTTCAGTGGATACCTTTTATGTACATGTTCTGGCCTTTAACAGAGACAAGCATTTTAGCTCTAAATATACATGACCATCAGGTCCTATTTTCTCAAGATCCAGATCACGTCTTGGGACTGCGACCCCCTTGGTGTGATTGAAAGGCTTCCCTAAAACAAAGGAATGTCCAATTTGCTTGGTGTTGAAAATATCATCAGGCATATCAAGCTGAGAAAATAACATGGAGGCTGTCCCCTAGGTAGCATATAGCAGCCAAGCATAAGTCACAGCTGTCTCCCTCTGGTTGTTTGGTCAGGTTTCAGTTGTCAAAACAGAGATAATCTTCAATTCAACGTCACTTAGCAGCACAGATGGGATATGAGCCATGGTGTGTTTTGTTTGTTTGTGCTCTTGTCTACTGCAACATTTCCAATGCATTCCACGCGTTTCTAATCTCTCTATATGTGTCGTTCGGCTGCATGTCCCTTGGTGCACTTCAAAGGACTCTTTGAAATGATATCCGTGTATTTGTGGTCTCAAGCACGGGTGATGCTATGGATGTACATGACAGCAAAACAATGTGTCCTATCTGAGAATAGTTTATGCTGTCTCATATTCAGGTAGACAGACTGGGTCATATAACAGATTGACATCAAATGCATTTGAGAAATCCAAGGTGTAACAATAGTCCTGTACTTTGAAAGTGTTTATAACACTGTCATGTATCACAGGAAAAATAGGCTAAGACTTAAGGATCAACATGAAGGAATGGGGAGTGGGGACTGAATGCTGAATGCTGAGTTAAGGTTGCCAGGCTTGCTAGGACAGACCAGATACAACTTCAATTAGCACTGATGTGAAATGAGAGGTGTCAAGGCCTTTGGGCCCAACAAGTGGAAGGAGTCCCTCGCAGCCTGCCCCACCCAAGAGGTGGGGCAGGTTGTTCCCGCTGTTCGGAGACCATCAACTGGCATTTTCTACAAGAATTCTGCCTCCAGAAATAAAAGCTTCTCCCAAGTGGGTGTGACACCTACTAGCGTTGCCTGCTGCACTGCTGCTTGGATTCCACCTGGTTCACCGTCTGCCCTGCCCTGTCTCCCCCTGTCTGGAACAGGTACCCCCACTACACTCCCCCCTCTCTCACAAGCTTTCGCTGGCCTCCAGCACACATGCACTGTTGGGAGTGACTTCTGCTCTTGTAAAAGCCTGGGTTTTCTGCACGTTAACACTAGAAGCTCATTGCCTAAAATAGATCAATTGAAAGTGTGGGTTCACAGCTCCAATCCAGATATGTTTGTCATTACTGAGACGTGGTTAAGGAAGAGTGTTTAGAATACTGGTGTTAACCTTTCTGCTTATACCCTTTTTCGGTAAGACAGATCTTCCAAAGGTGGGGGAGTGGCAATCTTTACCAAGGCTCACCTTCAGTGCTCGGTTGTCTCCACCAAGTATGTCCCCAAACAATTTGATTTTCTGGTTGTAAGCATTCTTCTTTCAAATAGCTCTTTGATGACTGTTGCTGGGTGCTATCTTCCTCCATCAGCACATGCCTGTACCCTACCTGCCCTAAGCTCTCTCCTGGCCCCTTACATTAAGTCTGAATTTGTCCTGCTAGGTGACCTAAACTGGGACATGTTTAAACCACCTGACCAAGTCCTAAAGCAATGGGACTCCCTAAATCGTTCTCAGTTTATTACCAATCCCACAAGGTATGACTCCAAAAGGCTACTCCCCTCAATGTTATCCTCACAAATAATCCTGATAGATATCGGTCTGGTGTTTTCTGTAATGACCTTAGTGATCACTGTTTTACAGCCTGTGTTCGTAATGACTGCTCAGTGAAATGACCTGCTCTGATTTGTCATAGACAATTGCTAAAAAACTTTAATGAGAAAGCCTTCCTTCATGAACTGGCCTCTGTAAAATGGTATAGAATCAGCTCTGTCGAAGACGCTTGGACCTTCCTCAGTGATATTGTTAACTTCTTCGAGATAGGGGGCGCTCTTTTAATTTTGGGATAAAAAACGTTCCCGTTTTAAACAAGATATTTTGTCACGAAAAGATGCTCGACTATGCATGTAATTGACAGCTTTGGAAAGAAGAAACTGACGTTTCCAAAACTGCAAATATATTATCTGTGAGTGCCCCAGAACTAATGCTACAGGCAAAACCAAGATGAAGTTTCATACAGGAAATGCCCCAGATTCTGAAGGCGCTGTGTTCCAATGTCTCCTTATATGGCTGTGAATGCGCCAGGAATGAGCCTGCCCTTTGTGTCGTTTCTCCAAGGTGTCTGCAGCATTGTGACGTATTTGTAGGCATATCATTGGAAGATTGACCATAAGAGACTACATTTACCAGGTGTCTGCCCGGTGTCCTGTGTCGAAATTATTGCGTAATCTTTAGGTCCATGCGCCGTTCCATTTCTTCAGAAGAGAAAGTCAACTGCCACGATGGATTTATCGTCGATAGATATGTGAAAAACACCTTGAGGATTGATTCTAAACATCGGTTTGCCATGTTTCTGTCGATATTATGGAGTTAATTTGGAAAAAAGTTCGCGTTTTAATGACTTAATTTTCTTTTTTTTTCTTACCCAAACGTGATGAAGAAAATGGAGCGATTTGTCAACACAAATAATCTTTTTGTAAAAACTGAACATTTGCTATCTAACTGAGAGTCTCCTCATTGAAAACATCTGAAGTTCTTCAAAGGTAAATTATTTTATTTGAATGCTTTTCTGGTTTTTGTGAAAATGTTGCATGCTGAATGTCAGGCATAATCCAATGCTAGGCTATCAATACTGTTACACAAATGCTTGTTTTGCTATGGTTGAGAAGCATATTTTTGAAAATCTGAGATGACAGTGTTGTTAACAAAAGGCTAAGCTTGACAGCAAATAGATTTATTTCATTTAATTTGCGATTTTCATGAATAGTTAACGTTGCGTTATGCTAATGAGCTTGCGGATAGATTTACACAATCCTGGATACAAGTTTTTTTCGTAGCTAAACGTGACGCAGAAAACGGAGCGATTTGTCCTAAACAAATAATCTTTCAGGAAAAACTGAACATTTGCTATCTAACTGAGAGTCTCCTCATTGAAAACATCCAAAGTTCTTCAAAGGTAAATTATTTTATTTGAATGCTTTTCTGGTTTTTGTGAAAATGTTGCCTGCTGAATGCTAACGCTAAATGCTACGCTAAATGCTACGCTAGCTATCAATACTGTTACACAAATGCTTGTTTTGCTATGGTTGAGAAGCATATTTTGAAAATCTTAGATGACAGTGTTGTTAACAAAAATCTAAGCTTGAGAGCTAGCATATTGATTTAATTTCATTTGCGATTTTCATGAATAGTTAACGTTGCGTTATGGTAATGAGCTTGAGGCTGTATTCACGATCCCGGATCCGGGATGGCTCGTCGCAACAGGTTAACAAACACGCCCCATAAAGAAAAATATAATTAAAAACAGGTTTAGCCCCTGGTTCGACCGTGATCTTGCACAGTTACTCCACCTCAAGAATTGCATTTGTCTAAACTCGGCACACGCATACTCAAGCTGACTGGTTCTCGTTCAGGCAAATGAGAAATAAGTGCACTCAGGCTATCCGGAAGGCCAAAGTTAGTTACTTTAAGGAGCAGTTCTCTCTCTGTGGGTATAACCCCAAGAAGTTCTGGAAAACGGTTAAAGACCTGGAGAATAAATCCTCCTCCTCACAGCTGCCCTTGTCCCTTAATGTTGATGATGTGGTTGTTACTGACAAGAAGCACATAGCTGAGCGCTTTAATCACAACTTCATCAAGTTGGGATTCCTATTTGACTCAGCCATGCCTCCTTGCCCGTCCAACATTTCCTAATTTCCCACCCTTTCTAATGCGACTAGCCCCGATGCTCCTCCCTCTTTTTCCCCTGCCATGCTACAAAGTTTCTCTCTGAAGGTGGTCACTGAGTCCGAGGTGCTAAAGGAACTCCTTAAACTTGACCCCCAAAAAACATCTGGGTCAGACCTTCTTCAAGGTTGCTGCCTATCATTGCCAAGCCTATCATTGCCAAGCCAATCTCTAAACTTTTTAACCTGTCTCTCCTCTCTGGGGAGGTTCCCATTACTTGGAAGCCACGGTTCGTCCTTTATTTAAAGGGGGAGATCAAGCTGATCCTAACTGTTATAGGCCAATTTTTATTTTGCCCTGTTTAACAAAGTGTTGGAGAAATGTGTCAATAATCAACTGACTGCATTTCTTGATGTCTATAGTATTCTCTCTGGTATGCAATTTGGTTTCTGCTCAGGATATGGATGTGTAACTGCAACCTTAAAGGTCCTCAATGATGTCACCATTGCCCTTGATTCTAATCCACGTTGTGATGCTGTTTTTATTGACTTGGCCAAAGGATTTGATACAGTACACCATTCCATTGTTGTGGGCCGGCTAAGCAGTATTGGTGTCTCTGAGGGGTCTTTGTCCTGGTTTGCTAACTACCTCTCTCAAAGAGTGCGGTGTATAAAGTCAGAACATCTGCTGTCTCAGCCACTGCCTGTCACCAAGGGAGTACCCCTGGGCTCGATCCTAGGCCCTGCGCTCTTCTCAATTACATCAACAACATAGCTCAGGCAGTAGGAAGTGCTCCAATCCATTTATATGCAGTTGATACAGTCTTATACTCAGCTGGCCCCTCCCCGGATTTTGTGTTAAATGCTCTACAACAAAGCTTTCTTCGTGTCCAACAAACTTCCTCTGCCCTTAATGCCCTTAACCCTGATCTGAACACCTCCAAAACAAATGTCATGTGGTTTGGTAAGAATAATGCCCCTCTCCCCACAGGTATGATTACTACCTCTGAGGGTTTAGAGCTTGAGGTAGTCACCTCATACAAGTGCTTGGGAGTATGGCTAGACGGTACACTGTCCTTCTCTCAGCACATACTGTATCAAAGCTGCAGGCTAAAGTTAAATCTAGACTTGTTTTCCTCTAATGTAATCGCTCCTCTTTCACCCCAGCTGCCAAACTAACCCTGATTCGGGTGACCATTATACCCATGCTGGATTACGGAGAAGTCATTTATAGATCGGCAGGTAAGGGTGCTCTCGAGTGGCTAGATGTTCTTTACCATTCGGACGTCAGATTTGCCAACAATGCTCCTTATAGGACATATCACTGCACTCTATACTCCTCTGTGAACTGGTCATCTCTGTATACCCATCGCAAGACCCACTGGTTAATGCTTATTTATAAAACCCTCTTAGGCCTCACTCCCCCCTATCTGAGATATCTACTGCAGCCCTCATCCTCCACATACAACACCAGTTCTGCCAGTCACATTCTGTTAAAGGTCCCCAAAGCACACATATCTTTGCATCACTCGTCTTTTCAGTTTGCTGCAGCTAGCGACTGGAACGACCTGCAACAAACACTCAAACTGGACAGATTTATGTCAATCTGTTCATTCAAAGACTCATGGACACTCTTACTGACAGCTGTGGGTGCTTTGCGTGATGTATTGTTGTCTCTACCTTCTTGCCCTTCATGCTGTTTTCTGTGCCCAATAATGTTTGTACCATGTTTTGTGCTGCTACCATGTTGTGCTGCTGCCATGTTGTGTTCATACCATGTTGTTGTTATGTTGTGTTGCCACAATGCTGCGTTGTCATGTGTTGCTGCCTTGCTATATTGTCGACTCTCTTTATGTAGTGTTGTCTCTCTTGTTGTGATATGCGTTTTGCCCTATATTTATATATATATATATATATATATATATATATTATTATTATTATTATTTTTAAATCCCAGACCCCGTCCCCACATGAGACCGTTTGCCTTTTTGTAGGCGGTCATTGTAAATAGTAATTTGTTCTTAACTGACTTGCCTAGTTAAATGAAGGTTAAATAAATACAAGATGGTGAAGAGCTCTTATTGTTTTCTTCTCTCATCATACGGTGTAAATGGATTTTGCATCCTTTCACTCTTATTTCTACATATGAAAATCGTATCCTCCATTGTTCTAATGGGGCGGCAGGGTAGCCTAGTGGTTAGAGCGTTGGACTAGTAACCGAAAGGTTGCAAGTTCGAATCCCCGAGCTGACAAGGTACAAATCTGTCGTTCTGCCCCTGAACAGGCAGTTAACCCACTGTTCCTAGGCCGTCATTGAAAATAAGAATTTGTTCTTAACTGACTTGCCTGGTAAAATAAAATAAATAAATAATGGATACCTTGAATTGCCTTTCAGTCATTTCCTTATTTGTGTGAGAAAGTCCTCTTGATAATCACCCTGACTCACTCCCTTCAACTACCAACCAAACCTCATACTTCCTTTCAAAGGGTTAGTTAATACTGGAAAGTGTCCAAAATGTGGCAGAAGAAATTCAATCATGATTAAGGACAGAATTCTCCTTGTTTTCTGATTCAAATAGTCAGTTCTCCCAGCTAAGGTTACTAATGCACTTCCCACAGAGGCCACACTTCAGAGAGAGTAGCTTTAGAAGTGTCACGACTTCCGCCGAAGTCGACTCCTCTCCTTGTTCGGGTGGCGTTCGGCGGTTGACAACACCGGCTTTCTAGCCATCGCCGCTCCATTTTTTATTGATCCATTTGTTTTGTCTTGTTCCCTGCACACCTGGTTTTCATTCCCCAATCACACTGCATGTAGTTATTCCTCTGTTCCCCCTCATGTCTTTGTGTGAAATTGTTTGTGTTACATGTTAATTGTTGACGCGCCAGACTGGTTTGCTTATACCGTGTTGTTCACGAAGATGTTTATTGTTAAGCATAAATGATTGTGACTGTTTTGAGCGTTTTGCACTTTTGCCTATGGGCTGGAGGCTTTGACACAGTTGCGTCCGTGCCAACATGTTTGCTGATGAATTTGGTGAAGCAACTATATTTTGGGCCCTAATTACACTATAGCGTAGCTACTATGTTCCTCAAACAGGGAGGGTGGGGAAATTGTCTTGTGGGAAATCATGGATTTTAGATTTTTTTTCCCAAACTTGTCATGGAAAGTTCAGTCTGAAATACATTGCAAGTGTTGTTGCTACCTTGTTTTCCAAACAAAGAGAGGAGCAGCTGAAGATGAAAAGACCTACAGCATCAGCAATATATTCACAGTGAACTTTAAGATGAGCAGTTGGCTGATATCAGAGCTCTCTACTCACTCAGGAGCAAAATGCTTTTACTACATGGAGTTTTGGAAACGGAAGTGCCTTTACTTTTTCAGACAGCACTGTTATCACTTTGACAGAGTATCAGGTATGAAGGTAAGACCCAGATGCAGAACACGTCAAATAACCAATATTGTCACGTTCGTTGAAATGAGTGGACCAAGGCGCAGCGTGCATAGAGATCCACATGTTTATTCAAATGAAACTCACCAACAAAAACAATAAACAGCAAACGAGACGTAACAACTGGAGTGCTCACAGGCACTACACAAAAACAAGATCCCACGTACTAAAGGTGGAAAAAAGTCTGCCTAAGTATGATCCCCAATCAGAGACAACGATAGACAGCTGTCTCTGATTGGGAACCATACCCGGCCAACACAGAAATAGAAAAACTAGAATGCCCACCCAAATCACACTCCAACCTAACCAAATAGAGAAATAAAAGGCTCTAAGGTCAGGGCGTGACAAATAGTTTAATATTCCAACAGGGACAGGAAATAGACAGGTCAAGGCAGGCAGGGGTCAGTAAACCAGGGGTGGGGCAATGGTACCGGTAGTAGGCTGGTGTGTATCTCAAAGCTTGTAGAGAAGCGGGCACACTGCTGACAGCGCTAAAATGTCTGAGGTGAAGTTTTGTCATGTTTTGACTTTAGCTTTATCTGTTGCTGTTGCCAGGTGTCTCAGCCTGCCAGCTCTGCAGCTCCGAAGGAGGGTGTTTGACAGAGCAAGAGGAAATTGTTGTCACTGTGAGGTGTGCTGCTGGTGTAATTGCAAGGCATTTTGGCCAAATTATGAATTGGGTGGTTCAAGCTCTGAATGCTGATAGGCTGACAGCCGTGGTGTATCAGTCCTAACAGTCCATTCGGGCAGGGCTTCTGACACATTTTCTTTGTCACATATAAAATAGGAACAACCCTAAAGGTATTGAAGTGAAAAGGGGGAAAAAGGGTATGCACAACAGCTATCAGACAATTTAGCTTAGATGACAATGTCAATGACCACTGAGGACCCAAAAAGCATTTTCTGGTTGGAACTCTGAATAGAACTGGCCAAGACATTGAATCTAAGTCACAGTGATGTTTACATTGCCTGCAGCTCATAGAGGATATTGGTCAGGATGCATATCCAAAAGGAGAGCGAGAGAGATGGTCTGTTCAGGATGCGTGTCCAAAAGGAGAGCGAGAGAGATGGTCTGGACATTTGAGTTTCTTTCCTCTTCAGATCCCAGCTGTAGCACAGCTCTAGAGCTCATGTCAATGGACTGCATATCCTCTTGACACAGAATGACTGTAGTCCCTGTATTAGACACATAGAAGAAAAGTTCAAGAATAAACCTTCAAATTTCCCTGAAAACCTACAGTGGCATAAAAAAATATGTGAACCCTTTGGAATTACCTGGATTTCTGCGTAAATTGGTCATCAAATTTGATCTGATCTTCATCTAAGTCATATCAATATATGAACATAGTGTTCTTTAACTAATAACACACGATTATTGTATTTTTCTTGACTATATTGAATAGATAATTTAAACATTCACAGTGTAGGTTGGAAAAAGTATGTGAATCCCCAGGCTAATGACTTCTCCAAAAGCTAATTGGAGTCAGGAGTCAGCTAACCTGGAGTCTAATCAATGAGACGAGATTGGAGATGTTTGTTTAGAGCTGCCTTGCCCTATAAAAAACACTCACAAAATTTGAGTTTGCTATTCACAAAAAGCATTGCCTGATATTTTTTATTTGTTTTTATTTTTTATTTCACCTTTATTTAAACAGGTAGGCTAGATGAGAACAAGTTCTCATTTACAACTGCGACCTGGCCAAGATAAAGCAAAGCAGTTTGACACATACAACAACACAGAGTTACACATGGAATAAACAAACATACAATTAATAATACAGTAGAAAAATCTATAAACAGCACGTGCAAATGAGGTAGGTTAAGAGAGGTAAGGCAATAAATAGGCCATGGTGGCGAAGTAATTACAATATAGCAATTAAACACTGGAATGGTAGGGTGTGCAGAAGATTAATGTGCAAGTAGAGATACTGGGGTGCAAAGGAGCAAGATAAATAAATAACAGTATGGGGATGAGGTAGATTGGATGGGCTATTTACAGATGAGCTATGTTCAGGTGCAGTGATCTGTGAGCTGCTCTGACAGCTGGTGCTTAAACCTAGTGAGGGAGGTAAGAGTCTCCAGCTTCAGAGATTTTTGCAGTTCGTTTCAGTCATTGGCAGCAGAGAACTGGAAGGAGAGGCGGCCAAAGGAAGAATTGGCTTTGGGTGTGACCAGTGAGATATACCTGCTGGAGTGCGTGCTACGGGTGAGTGCTGCTATGGTGACCAGTGAGCTGAGATAAGGTGGGGCTTTACCTAGCAGAAACTTGTAGATGACCTGGAGCCAGTGGGTTTGGCGACAAGTATGAAGCGAGGGCCAGCCAACGAGAGCATACAGGTCGCAGTGGTGGGTAGTATATGGGGCTTTGGTGACAAAACAGATGGCACTGTGATAGACCGCATCCAATTTGTTGAGTAGAGTGTTGGAGGCTATTTTGTAAATGAGCTGAAAAGGGTTACAAAAGTATCTCTAAAAGCCTTGATGTTACTCAGTCCATGGTAAGACAAATAATTTATAAATGGAGAAAGGTCAGCACTGTTGCTGCTCTCCTACGGAGTGGCCGTCCTGCAAAGATAACTGCAAGAGCACAGCGCAGAATGCTCAGTGAGGTTGTTGACGAGTCTACGATACGTAAAACACTAAACAAGAAAGGTGTTCATGGTAGGACACCACTGAAGAAGCCACTGCTGTCAAAAAAAAACCATTGCTGCACGTCTGAAGTTTGCAAAAGTGCACCTGGATGTTCCATAGCAATACTGGCTAAATATTCTGTGGACAGATGAAACTACAGTTGAGTTGTTTGGAAGGAACACACAACACTATGTGTGGAGAAAAAAAGTGCACAGCACACCAACATCAAAACTCATCCCAACTGTAAAGTATGGTAGAGGGAGCATCATGGTTTGGAGCTGCTTTGCTGCCTCAGGGCCTGGACAGCTTGCCAACATCGACAGAAAAATTAATTCCCAAGTTTATCAAGACCTTTTGCAGGAGAATGTTAGGCTATCTGTCTGCCAATTGAAGCTCAACAGAAGTTGGGTGATGCAACAGGACAACGACCCAAAATCAACAACGAATGGCTTCAAAATAAGAAAATACGCCTTCTGGAGTGGCCCAGTCAGAGTCCTGACCTCAACCTGATATGAGATGCTGTGGCATGACCTCAAGAGAGCAGTTCACACCTTTGCTGAATTGAAACAGTTTTGTAAATAGGAATGGTCCAAAATTGACCATTGTGCAGGTCTGATCCGTAACTACAGAAAACGTTTGGTTGAGGTTATTGCTGCCAAAGGAAGGTCAACTGGTTATTAAATCAAAAGGTTCACATACTTTTCCACCCTGCACTGTGAATGTTTACATGGTGTGTTCAATAAAGACATGAAAACATATAATTGTTGGTGTGTTATTAGTTTAAGCAGACTGTGTTTGTCTATTGTTGTGACTTAGATGAAGATCAGATCTAATTTTATGACCAATTTTTGCAGAAATCCAGGTATTTCCAACGGGTTCACATACCTTTTCTCGCCACTGTACCTGGATTTAAGGTACTAAATAAATAAACAGGTAGATATTTTGTGGTCAGCACAAGACATACATGCGCTCGGGAAGGAGTTGAGTCAACGGATACTGTGCTAATGTTGTCAATGCAGGTTTGATCGAATCCGGCTCTTTGTCTTTTTTCTCTATTTCCATCTCATCCATTTTGTCTCACTCCCACTATCTCTGTCTTTGCACCGCAGATCTCGTGTGTGTGTGTGTGTGCATGCATGTGCGTGCGTGCGTGTGTGTGTGTGTGTGTGTAATCAGGAGGAATGGCCAGATCAGGCTTGGCGTGTTGGCACCAGTATGTGTGTGTGGGAGGTAACTGGCAGGGATGGGTATGAGGGGGAGGGAGACGTTTACCACTGAGTCACATCAACCAATCATTATCAAAGCTCAGATCAACGTTAAAGAAATGTCTAAATATTTTCTCTGATTCTTAATCCATATAATTATCATCTTGTATCTAGTTTTGGACATGCTCATGTGTGACATCATAATGATAATCTTACTGGCATTATTTCGTTCTGATAAAATCAAGTTGGTCAAGAAATCACATTATAATAATTATCATTATCACATTATGCATGCACATCTGCAGGCATGCTGCAAGGAGGCTTTTTCTAAGGAGCTTTTTGGATGACTACTGTATACACCCACAATGTCTTATGTAATACCATTATAAGTTTTAGAAAAAGGAAAACATTTCACAAATTCTTGGAGACTTCACCTACCAACCATTTTTTTCTCAACACTCTAACCATGTCACACTGTCATATCCACTTATTTCACGATAAGCAATTTGATGATTTACTCAACATCAACACCCCAAGTAGTAGGCTACTACACACGCAATCCATAGCAAAGTTAATTAAGAAGTTCTACAAAAAGTCAATGTGGCAAATGGCCTTGATGGTTTCTCAGCACAGATCTTTTGTCCCTAATGTGCCCACAACCCAGTAATGTGCCCACAACCCAGTAATGTGCCCACAACCCAGTAATGTGCCCACAACCCAGTAATGTGCCCAAAACCCAGTAATGTGCCCACAACCCAGTAATGTGCCCACAACCCAGTAATGTGCCCAAAACCCAGTAATGTGCCCACAACCCAGTAATGTGCCCAAAACCCAGTAATGTGCCCAAAACCCAGTAATGTGCCCACAACCCAATTTCCACCAGGTATTGGAGCGAAGGAGGCTCTCACCACGTTTCAATTAGTTGTATGGATTGGTTTACGCCTAACCTCCACACAAAGGGCATAGTAAGCACAGCCTACATTCAAACCCCACTAGTTCAGCTGTATTGAAGGTATCACATGGCGTTACAGGGTCCATATGTCACTCTATTGGACCTTACCTGTTCATTTAAAGGTGGGAGGGATGAAAAGTAATGAAAAATACAATTGTTTAACTTTGTAAAAGGATTGTTCTTTGACGATAATGATTAGGCACCATGTGAGCGCTGCTCTGTGGGGGCAGGCCCCAGGAGGGGCAAGACTTTGTCTCCCATCGCAGAGGCCCGTCCTTGGGCTTAGTGAGGAACGCTTAGTAGGGACCTAGCATGGGCTGTGGCTGCTTAAATAAACACATACACGTCACACATGCAAACACACATATGGTCGTATGCACACACACACACACACACAGTCGGACACACACAAACACACAGCTTACACACACATCTCCCTCCCCAGGGCTGCTATGACGGAGAAGGTCAGAAAGGGAGGTCCGGGGGAAAATTCCATCAATTTCCAGACGTCCCCAAAGAGACAAGCTTCTCATTTAGTGTAGCCCATTTCCTCTGGTATTGGACCGAAATAGTTATAGACACAAAAGATGGTTTTAGATTACACAAACCAAACCCTCTATGACCAAGCCGATGTCCAACCTAAATTGGCAGAAGTCACGCTTGAATATCGATGCAATCCGTCCGTCAGCTTTGACTGACACCTAGAACACTGTAAAGTTCACATGACCTCCTTTCATGAGAGGGGTAAAATATTGGCTCCACGTAGGCTGCCCATATTGGGCCGAGGCGCCTTTGCTCTTCGGCTCCACATTGGCCCCCAAGGCATTGGCCAAGTGTGTCCCAGTGTATGCAGCCCATATCTGGCAGCCCTCACTTTGTCTGTCATAAGGCCATCTTTTCCCAGAAAACCTGCCCACATTGGCACGATGTGGGCCCAATGCGGGTTAAAACTTTGGACCCATGTAGGCTGCCCACATAGGGTCAATATGCCTTTGCTCATCAGCTCCACATTACATTGTTAACCCGTTTATAATATCACTAAGGCACGTCAGGGGATTGTGGCGTTTCTCCAATATACCATGGCCAAGGGTTTTCCTTTATTTTTACTATTTTCTACATTATAGAATAATAATGAATACATCAAAACTGTGAAATAACACATATGGAATCATGTAGTAACCAAAAAAGTGTTAAAAAAATCAAAATATATTTTATATTTGAGATTCTTCAAAGTAGCCACCCTTTGCCTTGATGACAGCTTTGCACACTGGCTACTTTGAAGAATCTAAAAATCTCAAATATATTTTGATTTGTTTAAGACTTTTTTGGTTACTACATGATTCCATATGCGTTACTTCCTTAGTTTTGATGTCTTCACTATTATTCTAAAATGTAAAAAATAGTACAAATAAAGAAAAACCCTTGAATGAGTAGGTGTGTCCAAACCTTTGACTGGTACTAGTATATAACTTAATTGTTTCTCATATGTCACATGCACTTAATTAAGTATTTTTGGTTAATGTCACACAACAGAACACTTAAACTGGTTTAACACTCTCAGTAACATTTGCACAAAAATAACTTGCAAAATTAGAACTTGAAGGTTATATCTGACAAATGATGATTCCAAGATAATTGGCTTTTAAGTTCCCGACCCTCATTGATTTGAATGGTGTCTGCTATTTTTTAATTTTTTTAAACTTAAGAACATGGATATTTGCAAACCATGCCCCAAATATTCTAATGGGCACCCGCCTCTACATTATAAAGTAGCTGGGCTTGGTGTGGGCTAGCCTGTGCTTGGCTTGGAGTGGGGTAGCCTGTGCTTGGCTTGTTGTGGGGTAGCCTGTGCTGGGCTTGCCACGGAGTGTGGGGCACCTCACTACCTCCAGGCCTGTGCTGGGCTGGCCTGGCCTCCCTACCACTGAGGAAGTGGAGCCCAGTCCTGTGCTGGGCAATGGTGGTCCTCACGACGCCAGGACAGCGGAGTCAATCACCACCTTCCGGAGGAAACCCCACCTCTTTAAGCCTGTGCTGGGCTTGGTGTGGGGTGAAAGCCGCTCTGGATAAGAGCTTGCTAAATGACTTAAATGTAAATGTAAATGTAAATGAGCTAGCCTGCTGGGCTGGGCTTGGGCTTGGTGTGGGGTAGCCTGTGCTTGGGTTGGCGTGGTGTAGCCTGTGCAAGGCTGGTGTTGGCTTGTTGTGGCCTGCCTGTTTTGGGCTTGTTGTGGGATTGCTGTTGTGGGAGCTAGCCCATTAGGGGTGAACCTACTTGAGAACAGCGGCAGTACGTCAGAAACCCTCGCGACCAGCTGTGGGGCTATTGTGTTTTATTGCGCGTCGCGCAACAGAAGCAGGATGCGGGTCACAGGTCAACCAAAACAACTGTATACTGTATACAGAGCAAATTTCCACAGGCTAAAAGCCCAATCAGTAGATAAGAGCAGCACATCCTTCCCATCGCCTACCAGCAGAGATGTGTACAAGGAGTTAAATAAAGCCCCATTGTGTAACACACAGTAAGGCAGCCACTTTCTCAATTTTCCAAGCAGTGAGAGTAAATATTTCCCACCAATAAAGAAAGAGGGATGAAATACATTTTGGAGTTCTTATCGATCTGGCAGATGTGGACGTGTCCTGTGTCTAGCGAGGTTGATGCTATGGGTGCGGCTGCTCTGAGGACTTTGATGTGTAGGTGCCCAACTGCAGTGGTAGCCTGTCTAACCAGACAGTGTTCAGTCTTAAGGGGGGAATGCTATTTCATCAGCAGTGGGTCTCACTCTGGACCAAGAGTGTGTGTGGGAGACAATCAAATGTAACAAAAGAGCAGTTTACTTGTCTCAACAGCTGGCTCTCGAAGGTGTTACTTTATTTATTTTCATTGAAAGAATTACAGGAATTCTAGCAACCCCAATATTTGTCCAATTATCAGACATCTTCCTCTGCAGTCATTCTGAAACGGCTGTGTCTGCTACTTGGGGCCCCAGACTGCACCTAAAGCTAATAGGTCGTTCTCTTGAGGCTCAGAGCATAATAGCTTTTTAAATTGAATGTATTAATTGAACTTTGCAAATCAAAAATGCAATCAGTCTATACAATGAACAAGAATATAAACCCAAAATTTAAATTAGTATAGATTTCATGAGCTGAAATAAAAAGATTCCAGAAATGTTCCTTAAGCACAAAAATCTTATTTCTCTCAAATTTTGTTCACAAATTTGTTTACATCCCTATTTGTGTCCAATTCTACTTTTCCAAGATAATCCATCCACCTGACAGGTGTGGCATATCAAGAAGCTGATTAAACAATATGATCATTACACCGGTGCACCTTGTGCTGGGGACAATAAAAGGCCACTCTAAGATGTGCAGTTTTGTCAAACAACACAATGCCACAGATGTCTGAAGTTTTGAGGGAACATACAATTGGCATGCTGACTGCAGGAATATCCACCAGAGCTGTTGCCAAAGAATTTAATGTCCATTTCTCTACCATAAGCCGCCTCCAATGTCGTTTTAGAGAATTTTGCAGTACATTCAACCGACCTCACAACCGCAGACCATGTGTAACCACGCCAGCTCAGGACCTCCACATCTGGCTTCTTCACCTGCAGGATCGTCTGAGACCAGCCACCGGGACAGCTGATGAAACTGTGGTTTGCACAACCGAAGAGTTTCTGCGCAAGCTGTCAGAAACCATCTTAGGGAAGCACATCTACATATTCGTCCTCACCAGTGTCATGACGTTGGCCTGGGGGTAGGTTTATGACAGACATAAATACCTCTTTCCCCCTTTTTCCTCTCTCTACCCTACTGATGTTACATTTGCAAACCCCTTTGGTTAACATAGAGATTCTGGGAACATCAGAAGGTGGGGGGAAATGAACTATATTCTGGTAATCCGACCAATTGAACATATGCGGTGGTACTTAATGAATATGATGACAGTTCGGTTGTCATCTGAGACATTCTCATCAATGATAAGATGACAAACTCTACAGTGGAAAGTCTACACATCAGAGTTATCGGATTCACATGGAATTGTTGTTAAATTTAAATGTTTGAATATGAAATTATTCGTGATGAAATGTGATTTTAGCTTCTAAAATGTGAGATTTGGGTTATCGTAAGGTAGGGCTCTGCTCAATCAGTGGCCCGCCCCTGTGAAGGGACATGGGTTATAAAACTTTTCAAACACGCCCTCCTCTCCCTTCCTATATAAAGCCTTGACTACAATATAACCTCCAATGTCAGAATGGTTCAGATAATAACACACACACACACACACACACACACACACACACACACACACACACACACACACACCTTTTTCTTTTGTACTGTTGGTTAGAGCCTGTAAGTAAGCATTTCACTGTAAGGTCTACACCTGTTGTATTCGGCGCACGTGACAAATAAACTTTGATTTGATTTGAGATCCTAAGGTCCTGAGACACATGCATACACAGACACATTCTACACATACGCACACATGGATTTTGTATTGTAGATATGTGGTCACACCAGATATGATGGTTTTCTGATCCAGGCTCTTTTTTAAACTTTCAACCTCTGTCTCTCCAAAGTCCATAGATTAGGGGAGTTTATTTCAATGAGACATGTTGCATGTTGCGTTTATTTTATCAGAAAATAATCACTCCATTTGATATAGCTCATTCTGTGTAAGAGACATATCTATCTTCTATCTTCTAATGCACACCTTTGTCAAATACATGTAATAAAATAGTTTGAAATACTCGTGGTGCACTTGGTTTATCTTGACTGGTATGCAGGGTGGGCAGAATTTGCACTTTTGAGACTATTCCAATACTTCCATTGTATTGGGCAAGCTACATCTAGCACACCTCAACTATTTGAAAGTATTTGACATATTTTACAAAGGTAGGGACTTAAGTAGCAATATGTTTTTTGCTCGCACTCAGGTTTGGCCTTAGAAACAGCCTCCCTTTGCTCATTGTGAACTGGGAATAAGGGATGGACACACAAGTGGTTATGAGGTCAAAGGTCATTAATAATCTAAATGCCTGGGACTTAGGAAACTGCGTCATGGGACGAACATACACATCGTCATTTACACATGGAAGTTCTCCAAATGAGGATCGTTTACAGAGAACATGTTTATGCTTCTGGCCCTCCCTCATATTTTTCCATTCTTATTTCACCCATCTCCGGATGCAAAGGAAGGATGTTTCCCGGTCGCTCACAACCCTGTGAGTTTCACTGCAACAGAACTCTTTCAGCTGTGTGACACTTTTAAAAGCAGGTCAAGAAAGTGATTTCCCCCTCAGTCGCTGATGTCACCATAGCAATGCATTAAAGGACTTTTGTGAAACTACGACAGACGATAGGAGAAAGGGTTTGATTTTTACAGAATGATATTTGTCCATAAAATCGAGCAAAATGTCTGTGCACACGTTATAATAGGCAAGGCCAAAGTCGAATGTATATATATTTGTATTACTGAGTCTGTTTGATCAGATTAAATCGCTAAACTGTTGAACATACACTGAGTGTACAAAACATTAGAACACCTTCCTAATATCCAAATTTTTCCCCCTCAGAACAACCTAATTTCGTTGGGGCATGGACTCTACAAGGTGTCTAAAGTGGCCCATGTTGACTCCAATGCTTCCCACAGTTGTGTCAAGTTGGATGTCTGGAGTTGTTAGCTGGATGTCCTTTGGGCGGTGGACCTTTCTTGAAAAACCCAGGAAACTGTTGAGCGTGAAAAACCCAGCAGCTTTGCAGTTCTTGAGACAAACTCGTGCACCTGGTAACTACTATCATACTCCGATCAAAGGCACTTAAATCTTTTATTTTGCCCATTCACCCTTTGAATGGTACACATACACAATCCATCATGTCTCAAGGTTTAAAAATCATTCTTTAACCTGTCTCCTTCCCTTCTTCTACACTGATTGAAGTGGATTTAACAATTGACATCAATAAGGGATCATAGCTTTCACCTGGTCAGTCTGTCATGGAAAAATCTGGTGTTCTTAATGTTTTGTACACTCAGTGTATATTGACTGACCCCCTAATCTCAAACAAGGCAGTATAGCATCTGCATTGTTTTCCGGGAGCTCAACCGAACTTTCTAACAGTGGAAAATGGAATTAGAATTACAGACGAAAGATAAAACGCTGTCAGCCTGCCCAAGCAGATTCATCTCTTTGTTGAGTTGCAGATTGTGCCATCAAGCACAACGTTGTTAAACTGTCCCATCTCGTTTAGGATTTTCCGTTCCTTCCTGATCGAGAATATCTGCATAAATGTTCGATATCAGACTCGGCAGGGGTGATTGTGACTGCCCAAAGTAAGCCCTCTAATAGGCAGAGTTGTATTCAAGCACCATTTGAATTCAGTGGGAATGTGGTATCAGTGTTTAACAACAGTCTCAAGGGAGGATCAGAGAATTGTGTCCCCCTTTCATCTCTTGGAGAGTAGAGAAAATCGTTCCTGGGATATCTGTAAATTCTGTCTCAGACTGCAACACAAGCTCTCGTTTCTCTTTGTTGGCATGGTTGGGTATGTTCATTTCATAATGGAATCCATTACAGTTACTAGTTACCTGTCTAAAATTGTAATCATCAATACATCAATACACACAGTCAGTACAAAGATACAGGCATCCTTCCTAATTTCGTTTCCAGAGAGGAAGTAAACCGCTCAGGGATTTCACAATGAGGCCAATCGTGACTTTAAAACAATTATAGAATTTAATGGCTGTGATAGGAGAACATTTAGGATGGATCAATAACATTGTAGTTACTCCACAATACTAACCTAAATGACAGAGTGAAAAGAAGGAAGCCTGTACAGAATAAAAATAAATAAAAATATGCATGCAATATCTTTGCATCAAGGCACTAAAGTAAAATGGAAAAAAATGTGGCAAAGAAATTAACTTTATGTACTGAATACAAAGTGTTATGTTTGGGGCAAATCCAGCACAACACATCACTGACTACCACTCTTCATATTTTCAAGCATGGTGGTGTCTGCATCATGTCATGGGTGTGCTTGTCATCGGCAAGGACTTGGGAGTTTTTAAGAAAATGGAGTAGAGTTAAGCACAGGCAAAATAAACCTGGTTCAGTCTGCTTTCCAACAGACACTGGGAGACAAATTCACCTTTCAGCAATAAACTAAAACACAAGGCCAAATATACACTGGAGTTGCTTACCAAGAGGACATTGGCCTTCAGATCCAATACAATTAAGTACCTTACTGTGATTGTTTTCAATTAAAATGGTCAAAAAGAAACAAAAATTGTTTCTTAGCGAAGAGAAATTTCTCAAGCAAGAATTTTGCTCAGACTGTCTGGGAGTGGTGTGAGTGGGGAGGGGAAAACAGATAACTAGCTGTTCAGTTATTATACTGTAGATGACCATTGGCTTATAATACCTAATACCTAATTGTAGAGCATGTCATGTGTTCCCCGTGCCCACATCGCTATGTTCAATATTAGGCTACATATACAGCAGTGGAGGCTGCTGAGGGGAGAACGGAACGGAGCAAATGGAATGGCATCAAACGCCTGGAAACCATGTGTTTGATGCATTTGAAACCAGTCCACTGATTCTGCTCCAGTCGTTACCACAAGACTGTTCTCCCAATTAAAGTGCCACCAACCTCCTGTGATATGCAGCCAAAACATGAAGTAGCTGGCAGTACATCTGTGTCAGTTTCTTTTCCTCTCTCTCTGTTTTCCTCTATTGAAATTGTTTGTCATAGAGCGATTGGACTAGTTTCTGTGGATGCGGACAGATTTTCAGCATTGTTTTTCGTTTGACAGTGCCGTGTATGCGTATCCTTCTGCCAAGCAGTGATGTGCCCTCCGATGAGTGAATACAATTTTAGGCTGGACTTTCCAGACTCCAACGGGGGTGGATATGTAACTTCACCTTTAGCAGATTAATTAGGATTATTTAGCATTTATGCATTCCTTCAATTGTAATAAATTATAACTCGTGTTTAATAAAAAGCCCTGTAAGCCTATACATGTCAGTTTTTTTTATTTCTTTAACAACGCAAGTCAGTTAAGAACAAATTGGTATTTACAATGACGGCCTACTCTGGCCAAACCCGGACGACGCTGAGACAATTGTGTGTCGCCCTATGGGACTCCCAATTACGTCTGGATGTGATACAGCCTGGATTCGAACCAGTGACACCTCTTGCACTGAGATGCAGTACCTTAGACCGCTGTGCCACTCAAAACATTTCTATTGCCTTACCTTACCTATGTGTTATAAAAGCCAATCAACTTGTTAGGCTATATTGCAAGGGGAAATGACAAAGTCAAAATATGTTTTTAAATATTTTAGTAAATTCATTGGAAATGAAATACAGAAATATCGAATTTACATACTGTAAGTATTCCCACCCCTGAGTCAATACTTTGTAGAAGCACCTTTTCCAGCGATTACAGCTCTCTAAGAGCTTTGCACACCTTGATTGTACAATATTTGCCATTATTTGCCATACCCCAAGCGACTTACAGCTGTAATCGCAGCAAAAGGTGGCGCTACAAAGTATCAACTTAAGGGGGCTGAATAATTTTGCACGCCCAATTTTTCAGTTTTTGATTTGTTAATAAAGTTTGAAATATCCAATAAATGTCGTTCCACTTCATGATTGTGTCCCACTTGTTGTTGATTCTTCACAAAAAAATACAGTTTTATATCTTTATGTTTGAAGCCTGAAATATGGCAAAAGATCGCAAAGTTCAAGGGGGCCGAATACTTTCGCAAGGCACTGTATATGATTCAGTGTTAATAGTTTTTTTGAAGTGAAATTACATTGAGCACATATCTATAGGGATTACATGCAAGGGGTATTATGTGTGGGTGGAAGAGCAGATAGTACCGCTTTTGTTATTTAGTGCTGCTCTTTAATTATTTGTTATTCTTATCTCTAACATTTTGGGGGGATTTTCTTGAAACTGCATTGTTGGTTAAGGGCTTGTAAGTAAGCATTTCACTGCAAGGTATAGCTATACCTGTTGTATTTGGAGCATGTGACAAATAAAATGTGATTTGACTTATTACATTTAATTAATGTGTTTTCGCACACAAAGATGGAATCGTTCCATTTCCATATCTGAAGGGGGGTGAGGATATACTATAAATCTCTAAACCTATTTCTAAGAAACAAATACATTTTCTCTGGATTGCTTTTTCCTCTACTTGAACCCGGTTTTCCACTCAACGATGATAAAGTGGCCAATGAAGTTGCTGTCAGAGATGAGGGAAACCAGTGATTACCATTGACAAGTGAACGCAAATCAAATCGTGGCCCTTCCACATACAACTGCTGGAGAGATGAATTCCTCCTGTAGGCAACTGGGACTGCACAACAGCCTTCCCTTACACAGAACAGCAGATTTACAACATTACCCCAGAGAGAACGTCTGAAATGGCTGTTCTGATAAAGGCGGCATCAATCACGATTACTGGAGAATAGATGCAGGGATACCACGGGTGCTGTGTGCCAGTTATGAGGGTAATGGTGGACGCTTCGATAAATGCATAAAGCTGCCAGTATAGTAGATCTCCCTGTCCAGGCGTAGTGATTTTAGAAGACGCACTGCGTCAGTCAAAGAGGTCTATTGTTGTAATGCCATTTGGACCTGGCACTAATCCTATTACTATTTCCTTTTTCATTGAAAAGAAAAATACATTTTTATCTAATACATATTTATTTCATTGTACTATATTTTTAATTGCATGACCTATGAAATATACACAGTTGAAGTCTGAAGTTTACATACACCTTAGCGAAATACATTTAAACTCAGTTTTTCACAATTCCTAACATTTAAACCTAATAAAAATTCCCTGTCTTAGGTCAGTTAGGATCACCACTGTCATGCGTAGGTGTAATAGGTGGCAGGGACGTCAGGCGCAGGAGAGTCAAAAGGAGTGTAAAATGGAGTCTTTTAATAAAGTCCACGGAGTATGCTCCATAACACTAAATGTACATAAACATGTACATATACAACAATCACACTACACTGACAATAAAACAATCTCTGACAAAGACATGAGGGGAAACAGAGGGTTAAATACACAACAGGTAATTACTGGGATTGAAAACAGGTGTGTGGGAAGACAAGACAAAACCAATGGAAAATTAAAAAAGGATCAATGATGGCTAGAAGACCGGTGACGTCGAACGCCGAGCACCGCCCGAACAAGGAGAGGCAACGACTTCGGCAGAAGTCGTGACAGTACCCCCTGACGCGCGGCTCCAGCTGCGCGTCGACACCGGCCTCGGGGATGACCCGCAGGGCGATCCGGATGGAGACGGTGGAATTCTGATAACATGGAAGGATCTAACACGTCCTCCACCGGAACCCAGCCTCTCTCCTCCGGCCCGTACCCCTCCCAGTCCACGAGGTACTGAAGGCCCCTCGCCCGACGTCTCGAATCCAAAATGGATCGAACAGAGTACGCCGGAACCCCCTCGATGTCTAGAGGAGGCGGAGGAACATTACGCACTTCAGCCTCCTGGAGCGGGCCAGCCACCATAGGCCTGAGGAGAGACACATGGAACGAGGGGTTAATACGGTAATGAGTGGGTAGTTGTAACCTATAACATACCTCGTTCACTCTCCTCAGGACTTTAAACGGCCCCACAAACAGCGGACCCAGCTTCCGGCAGAGCAGGCGAAGGGGCAGGTTTCGGGTCGAGAGCCAGACCCTGTCCCCTGGTGCGAACACTGGGGCGACGGTCTGCGCCAATTTTCTGGCGCCTTATGGCACGCTGAAAGTGGACGTGGGCTGCCTCCCAGGTCTCCTCAGCGTGCCGAAACCAATTGTCCACCGCAGGGGCCTCGGTCTGGCTCTGATGCCAAGGAGCCAGAACCGGCTGATACCCTAATACACATTGAAAGGGAGTAAGGTTAGTGGAGGAGTGACGTAGCGAGTTCTGAGCCATCTCTGCCCAGGGCACGAACTTCGCCCACTCCCCCGGCCGATCCTGGCAATAAGACCGCAGAAACCCACCCACATCCTGGTTAACTCTCTCCACCTGCCCATTACTCTCGGGGTGAAAACCTGAGGTAAGACTAAACGAGATCCCCAGACGCTCCATGAACGCCTTCCAGACCCTTGATGTGAACTGGGGACCCCGATCAGACACTATATCCTCAGGCACCCCATAGTGCCGGAAAACGTATGTAAACAGGGCCTCTGCAGTTTGTAAGGCCGTAGGGAGACCAGGCAAAGGGAGGAGACGACAGGACTTTGAAAACCGATCCACAACGACCAGGATCGTGGTGTAACCCTGTGAAGGTGGAAGATCAGTCAAAAAATCCACCGACAGGTGCGACCACGGCCGTTGAGGAACGGGTAGAGGTTGTAGCTTACCTCTGGGCAGGTGTCTAGGAGCCTTGCACTGGGCGCACACCGAGCAGGAAGAAACATAAATCCTCACGTCCTTAGCTAAAGTGGGCCACCAGTATCTCCCGTCAAGACAGCGCATCGTCCGACCTATCCCAGGATGACCAGAGGAGGGTGATGTGTGAGCCCAATATATCAATCGGTCACGGACAGCAGACGGAACGTACAGACGACCAGCTGGACACTCAGGGGGAGAAGGCTCTGCACGTGACGCCCGCTCAATGTCCGCGTCCAGCTCCCACACTACAGGCGCCACCAGACACGAAGCTGGGAGTATGGGAGTGGGATCCATGGATCGCTCCTCTGTGTCATACAGCCGAGACAATGCGTCTGCCTTAACGTTCTGGGAGCCTGGTCTGTAAGAAAGAGTACACAAAACGAGTGAAAAACATGACCCACCTTGCCTGGCGAGGATTCAATCTCTTCGCCTGCCGGATATACTCCAGATTGCGGTGATCAGTCCAGATGAGAAAAGGGTGTTTAGCCCCCTCAAGCCAATGCCTCCACACCTTCAAAGCTTCTACGACAGCTAACAGCTCTCGGTTCCCCACATCATAGTTTCGCTCCGCCGGGCTGAGCTTCTTTGAAAAGAAAGCACAGGGGCGAAGCTTCAGTGGCGTACCCGAACGCTGAGAGAGCACTGCTCCTATCCCAGCTTCGGATGCGTCCACCTCCACTATGAATGGCAAAGAGGGATCCGGATGAGCCAGCACAGGCACCGAGGTAAACAGAGTCTTCAGGCAGAAGTCGTGACAACCACTTTATTTTAAGAATGTGAAATGTCAGAATAATAGTAGAGAGAATAATTTATTTTAGCTTTTATTTCTTTCATCACATTCCCAGTGGGTCAGAAGTTCACATACTCTCAATTTGTATTTGGTAGCATTGCCTTTAAATTGTTTAATTTTAGTCAAACATTTCGGGTAGCCTTCCACAATAAGTTGGGTGAATTTTGCCCATTCCTCCTGACAGAGCTGGTGTAACTGAGTCAGGTATGTAGGCCTCCTTGCTAGCACACACTTTTCCAGATCTGCCCACAAATTTTCAATAGGATTGAAGTCAGGGCTTGGTGATGGCCACTCCAATACCTTGACTTTGTTGTCGTGAAGCCATTTTTGCTTCAGCAACATGTTAAGACATCAGTCAGGAAGTTAAATCTTGGTCGCAAATGGGTCTTCCAAATGGACAATGACCCCAAGCAAACTTTGGAAGTATGCTTGGGGTCATTGTCCATTTGGAAGACCCATTTGCGACCAAGATTTAACTTCCTGACTGATGTCTTAACATGTTGCTTCAATATATCCACATACTTTTCCTCCCTCATGACGCCATCTATTTTGTGAAGTGCATCAGTCCCTCCTGCAGCAAAGCACCCCCACAACATGATGCTGCCACCCCCGTGCTTCATGGTTGGGATGGTGTTCTTCGGCTTGCAAGCCTCCCCTTTCTCCTCCAAACATAACAATAGTCATTATGGCCAAACAGTTCTATTTTTGTTTCATTAGACCAGAGGACATTTCTCCAAAAAGTACGATCTTTGTCCCCATGTGCAGTTGCAAACCGTAGTCGGGCTTTTTTATGACGATTTTCGACCAGTGGCTTCTTCCTTGCTGAGCGGCCTTTCAAGTTATGTCAATATAGGACTTGTTTTACTGTGGATATAGATACTTTTGTACCTGTTTCCTCCAGCATCTTCACAAGGTCCTTTGCTGTTGTTCTGGGATTGATTTGTACTTTTCGCACCAAAGTATTTTCATCTCTAGGAGACAGAACAGGTCTCCTTCCTGAGCGGTATGATGGCTGTGTGTTCCCATGGTGTTTATACTTGCGTACTATTGTTTGTACAGATGAACGTGGTACCTTCAGGCGTTCGGAAATTGCTCCCAAGGATGTCCCAGACTTGTGGAAGTCTACAATTTGTTTTCTGATGTCTTGGCTGATTTCTTTTGATTTTCCCATGATGTCAAGCAAAGAGGCACTGAATTTGAAGGTAGGCCTTGAAATACATCCACAGGTACACCTCCAATTGACTCAAATGATGTCAATTAGCCTATCAGAAGCTTCTAAAGCCATGACATAATTTTCTGGAATGTTCCCAGCTGTTTAATGGCACAGTCAACTTAGTGTATGTAAACTTCTGACCCACTGGAATTGTGATACAGTGAATTATAAGTGAAATAATCTGTCTGTAAACAATTGTTGGAAAAATGACTTGTGTCATGCACAATGTAGATGTCCTGTAATGACTCCAATCTAAGTGTATGTAAACTTCCGACTTCAACTGTATATATATACACTGCCGTTCAAAAGTTTGGGCTCACTTAGAAATATCCATGTTTTTGAAAGAAAAGCAAATTTTTTGTCCATTAAAATAACATCAAATTGATCAGAAATACAGTGTAAACATTGTTAATGTTGTAAAAGTGTCACGATCGTTTAGGGATGGATTGGACCAAGGTGCAGCTTTGCAAGCGTACATTTTCCTTTTATTAAATGTTTTATTTTATTTTTATTTAACCTTTATTTAACCAGGTAGGCAAGTTGAGAAAGAGTTCTCATTTACAATTGCGACCTGGCCAAGATAAAGTAAAGCAGTTCGACACATACAACAACACAGAGTTACACATGGAGTAAAACAAACATACAGTCAATACAGTAGAAAAATAAGTCTAGAAACAATGTGAGTAAATGAGGTGACAAAAAGGCAAAAAAAGTGAGTAAAGGCAAAAAAAGGCCATGGTGGGGAAGTAAATACAATATAGCAAGTCAAACACTGGAATTGTATATTTGCAGTGGAAGAATGTGCAAGGTAAAGACAGAAATAATGGGGTGCGAAGGAGAAATAAATAAATACATAAATACAGTAGGGGGAGAGGTAGTTGTTTAGGCTAAATTAAAGATGGGCTAATGTTGGGGAATAATCAGAATTAGTTGGTAACATAGGTAAGATGTTTTATATTTATATTATCATATCATCATATGTTTGTAAGTTACCTCTCATCCGAATGTTTATTTCAAATCAAATCAAATCAAATCAAATCAAATTTTATTTGTCACATACACATGGTTAGCAGATGTTAATGCGAGTGTAGCGAAATGCTTGTGCTTCTAGTTCCGACAATGCAGTGATAACCAACAAGTAATCTAACTAACAATTCCAAAACTACTGTCTTATACACAGTGTAAGGGGATAAGGAATATGTACATAAGGATATATGAATGAGTGATGGTACAGAGCAGCATACAGTAGATGGTATCGAGTACAGTATATACATATGAGATGAGTATGTAGACAAAGTAAACAAAGTGGCATAGTTAAAGTGGCTAGTGACATAAGAATGCAGTCGATGATCTAGAGTACAGTATATACATATGCATATGAGATGAATAGTGTAGGGTAAGTAACATTATATAAGGTAGCATTGTTTAAAGTGGCTAGTGATATATTTACATCATTTCCCATCAATTCCCATTATTAAAGTGGCTGGAGTTGGGTCAGTGTCAATGACAGTGTGTTGGCAGCAGCCACTCAATGTTAGTGATTGCTGTTTAACAGTCTGATGGCCTTGAGATAGAAGCTGTTTTTCAGTCTCTCGGTCCCAGCTTTGATGCACCTGTACTGACCTCGCCTTCTGGATGATAGCGGGGTGAACAGGCAGTGGTTCGGGTGGTTGATGTCCTTGATGATCTTTATGGCCTTCCTGTAACATCGGGTGGTGTAGGTGTCCTGGAGGGCAGGTAGTTTGCCCCCGGTGATGCGTTGTGCAGACCTCACTACCCTCTGGAGAGCCTTACGGTTGAGGGCGGAGCAGTTGCCGTACCAGGCGGTGATACAGCCCGCCAGGATGCTCTCGATTGTGCATCTGTAGAAGTTTGTGAGTGCTTTTGGTGACAAGCCGAATTTCTTCAGCCTCCTGAGGTTGAAGAGGCGCTGCTGCGCCTTCTTCACGACGCTGTCAGTGTGAGTGGACCAATTCAGTTTGTCTGTGATGTGTATGCCGAGGAACTTAAAACTTGCTACCCTCTCCACTACTGATCCATCGATGTGGATAGGGGGGTGTTCCCTCTGCTGTTTCCTGAAGTCCACAATCATCTCCTTAGTTTTGTTGACGTTGAGTGTGAGGTTCGTCTCGCCGTTGTTGGTAATCAAGCCTACCACTGTAGTGTCGTCCGCAAACTTGATGATTGAGTTGGAGGCGTGCATGGCCACGCAGTCGTGGGTGAACAGGGAGTACAGGAGAGGGCTCAGAACGCACCCTTGTGGGGCCCCCGTGTTGAGGATCAGCGGGGAGGAGATGTTGTTGCCTACCCTCACCACCTATTTTTGTATAATACTGTGGCCGGGTTGCAGTCATGTTCTCTGTCAGGACTAAGTTACTCTGTGATCTGCTCTGACAGTTGGTGCTTAAAGCTAGTGAGGGAGATAAGTGTTTCCGGTTTCAGGGATTTTTGTAGTTCGTTCCAGTCATTGGCAGCAGAGAACTGGAAGGAGAGGCGGCCAAAGGAAGAATTGGTTTGGGGGTGACCAGAGAGATATACCTGCTGGAGCGCGGGCTACAGGTGGGTGCTGCTATGGTGACCAGCGAGCTGAGATAAGAGGGGACTTTACCTAGCAGGGTCTTGGAGATGACCTGGAGCTAGTGGGTTTGGCGACGAGTACGAAGCGAGGGCCAGCCAACGAGAGCATACAGGTCGCAGTGGTAGGTAGTATATGGGGCTTTGGTGACAAAACGGATGGCACTGTGATAGACTGCATCCAATTTATCGAGTTAGGGTATTGGAGGCGGCTATTTTGTAAATGACATCGCCGAAGTCGAGGATCGTTAGGATGGTCAGTTTTAGAAGGGTATGTTTGACAGCATGAGTGAAGGATGCTTTGTTGCGAAATAGGAAGCAAATTCTAGATTTAACTTTGGATTGTATATGTTTGATGTGAGTCTGGAAGGAGAGTTTACAGTCTAACCAGACACCTAGGTATTTGTCGTTGTCCATATACTCTAAGTCAGAACCGTCCAGAGAGAGATCGGTTGAAGAGCATGCATTTAGTTTTACTTGTATTTAAGAGCAGTTGGAGGCCACGGAAGGAGAGTTGTATGGCATTGAAGCTCGCCTGGAGGGTTGTTAACACAGAGTCCAAAGAAGGGCCAGAAGTATACAGATATGTGTCGTCAGCGTAGAGGTGGATCAGAGACTCACCAGCAGCAAGAGCGACATCCTTGATGTATACAGAGAAGAGAGTCGGTCCAATAATTGAACCCTGTGGCACCCCCATAGAGACTGCCAGAGGCCCGGACAACAGGCCGTCCGGTTTGACACACTAAACTCTATCAGAGAAGTAGTTGGTGAACCAAGCGAGGCAATCATTTCAGAAACCAAGGCTATCGAGTCTGCCGATGAGGATGTGGTGATTGACAGAGTCGAAAGCCTTGGCTAGGTCAATGAATACGACTGCACAGTATTGTTTCTTATTGATGGCGGTTAAAATATCATTTAGGACCTTGAGAGTGGCTGAGGTGCACCCATGACCAGCTCTGCAACCAGATTGCATAGCGGAGAAAGTATGGTGGGATTCGAAATGGTCGGTAATCTGTTTGTTGACTTGGCTTAGAAAGACAGGGTAGGATAGATATAGGTCTGTAACAGTTTGGGTCAAGAGTGTCCACCCCCCTTTGAAGAGGGGGATGACTGCAGCTGCTTTCCAATCTTTGGGAATCTCAGAAGACACGAAAGAGAGGTTGAACAGGCTAGTAATAGCGATGGCAACAATTTCGGCAGATAATTTTAGAAAAAAAGGGTCCAGATTGTCTAGCCCGGCTGATTTGTAGGGGTCCAGCTTTTGCAGCTCTTTCAGAACATCAGCTGACTGGATTTGGGAGAAGGAGAAATGGGGAAGAAATGGGGAAGGCTTGGGCAAGTTGCTGTGAGGAGTGGCCCTGTCCGGGGGTGTCCTCGGATGGGGCCACAGTGTCTCCTGACCCCTCCTGTCTCAGCCTCCAGTATTTATGCTGCAGTAGTTTATGTGTCGGGGGGCTAGGGTCAGTTTGTTATATCTGGAGTACTTCTCCTGTCCTATTCTGTGTCCTGTGTGAATCTAAGTGTGCGTTCTCTAATTCTCTCCTTCTCTCTTTCTTTCTCTCTCTCGGAGGACCTGAGCCCTAGGACCATGCCCCAGCAGTACCTGACATGATGACTCATTGCTGTCCCCAGTCCACCTGGCCGTGCTGCTGCTCCAGTTTCAACTGTTCTGCCTTATTATTATTCGACCATGCTGGTCATTTATGAACATTTGAACATCTTGGCCATGTTCTGTTACAATCTCCACCCGTCATAGCCAGAAGAGGACTGGCCACCCCACATATGCTCTCTCTAATTCTCTCTTTCTTTCTCCCTCTCGGAGGACCTGAGCCCTAGGATCGTGCCCCAGGACTACCTGACATGATGACTCCTTGCTGTCCCCAGTCTACCTGACCGTGCTGCTGCTCCAGTTTCAACTGTTCTGACTTATTATTATTCGACCATGCTGGTCATTTATGAACATTTGAACATCTTGGCCATGTTCTCTTATAATCTCCACCCGGCGCAGCCAGAAGAGGACTGGCCACCCCACATAGCCTGGTTCCTCTCTAGGTTTCTTCCTAGGTTTTGGCATTTCTAGGGAGTTTTTCCTAGCCACCGTGCTTCTACACCTGCATTGCTTGCTGTTTGGGGTTTTAGGCTGGGTTTCTGTACAGCACTTTGAGATATCAGCTTATGTACGAAGGGCTATATAAATCAATTTGATTTGATTTTGATTTGATTTGATTTGCAGTGCTGTTGACCGGGGTAGGGCTAGCCAGGTGTAAAGCATGGCCAGCTGGAGACAAATGCTTATTGAAATGTTCAATTATAGAGGATTTATCGGTGGTGACAGTGTTTCCTATCTTCAGTGCAGTGGGCAGCTGGGAGGAGGTGTTCTTATTCTCCATGGACTTTACAGTGTCCCAGAACTTTTTTGAGTTTGTGTTGCAGGAAGCAAATTTCTGCATGAAAAAGCTAGCCTTGGCTTTTCTAACTGCCTGTGTATATTGGTTTCTAGATTCCCTGAAAAGTTGCATATCACGGGGGCTGTTCGATGCTAATGCAGAACACTATAGGATGTTTTTGTGTTGGTTAAGGGCAGTCAGGTCTGGAGAGAACCAAGGGCTATATCTGTTCCTGGTTCTAAATTTATTGAATGGGGCATGCTTAGTTAAGATGGTGAGGAAGGCATTAAAAAAAAATAACCAGGCATCCTCTACTGACGGGATGAGATCAATATCCTTCCAGGATACCCCGGCCAGGTCGATTAGAAAGGCCTGCTCGCTGAAGTGTTTCAGGGAGCATTTGACAGTGATGAGTGGAGGTCGTTTGACCGCTTACCTATTACGGATGCAGGCAATGAGGCAGTGATCGCTGAGCTCTTGGTTGAAAACAGCAGAGGTGTATTTAGAGGGCAAGTTGGTTAGGATGATATCTATGAGGGTGCCCGTGTTTACAGCTTTGGGGTGGTACCTGGTAGGTTCATTGATAATTTGTGTGAGATTGAGGGCATCAAGCTTAGATTGTACGATGGCTAGGGTGTTAAGCATATTTCAGTTTAGGACGCCTAGCAGCACGAGCTCTGAAGATAGATGGGGGGCAATCAGTTCACATTTGGTGTCCAGAGAACAGCTGGGGGCAGGGGGTAGTCTATAGCAGGCGGCAACGTTGAGAGACTTGTTTTTAGAGAGGTGGATTTTTAAATGTAGAAGTTCAAGTTGTTTGGGTACAGACCTGGATAGTAGGACAGAACTCTGCAGGCTTTCTTTGCAGTAGATTACAACACCGCCCCCTTTGGCAGTTCTATCTTGTCTGAAAATGTTTTAGTTAGGGATGAAGATTTCAGAATTTTTGGTGGTCTTCCTAAGCCAGGATTCAGACATGGCAGAGTGTGCTAAAGCAGTGAATAAGTTAAACTTAGGGAGGAGGCTTCTAATGTTAACATGCATGAAACCAAGGCTATTGTGGTTACAGAAGTCATCAAAAGAGAGTGCCTGGGGAATAGGAGTGGAGCTATGCACTGCAGGGCCTGGATTCACCTCTACATCACCAGAGGAACAGAGGAGGAGTAGGATAAGGGTACGGCTAAAGCTATGAGAATTGGTCGTCTAGAACATCTGGAACAAAGAGTAAACGGAGGTTTCTGGGGGCGATAAAATAGCTTCAAGGTATAATGTACAGACAAAGGTATAGTAGGATGTGAATACAGTGGAGGTAAACCTAGGTATTGAGTGATGATGAGAGAGATATTGTCTCTAGAAACATAATTGAAACCAGGTGATGTCATCGCATGTGTGGGTGGTGGATCTGAAAGGTTGGATAAGGTATAGTGAGCAGGGCTAGAGGCTCTACAGTGAAATAAGCCAATAAACACTAACCAGAACCGCAATGGACAAGGCATATTGACATTAAGGAGAGGCATGCTTAGTCGAGTGATCATAAGGGTCATCGAAAAATAAATAAATAAATGACACCGAAAAAACAACATAATACAAAAAAATACAAATACAAAAAAACGAACGTAAAGCTCCCAATCAGAGACAACGATAGACAGCTGCCTCTGATTGGGAACCATAACAGGCCAACAAAGAAATAAAAAAACTAGAATGTCCACCCAAATCACACCCCACCCTAACCAAATAGAGAAATAAAAAGGCTCTCTAAGGTCAGGGTGTGACAAAATGACTATTGTAGCTGTAAACGGCAGATTATTTGTGGAATATCTACATAGGCGTACAGAGGGCCATTATCAGCAACCATCCCTCCTGTTTTCCAACGTTGTGTTAGCTAATCCAAGTTTATCATTTTTAAAGGGTTTAATGAGCAAGCCTTCCTTTGTGAACTGCCCTCTGCAAAATGACATAGAATCAGCTTTAACCTCTCTCTCGAAGATGCTTGGACCTTCTTTTTTGATATTTTCAGTGGTATTGTTAACAAACACGCCGCCATAAAGAAAATGAGAATTAAAAACAGGTTCAGCAACTGTTTCGACCGTGATCTTGCAGAGTTACTCCACCACAAGAATTGCATTTGGCGAAAGGCTCGGCACACGGATACTCAAGCTGACTGGCTATTGTTCAGGCAAATGAGAAATACGTGCACTCAGGCTATCCGGAAGGCCAAAGTTATTTACTTTAAGGAGCAGTTCTCTCTCTGTGGGTCTAACCCCAAGAAGTTCTAGAAAACAGTTAAAGACCTGGAGAATAAATCCTCCTCCTCACAGCTGCCCATGTCCCTTAATGTTGATTATGTGGTTGTTACTGGCAAGAAGCACATAGCTGAGCTCTTTAATCACCACTTCATTAAGTCAGGGTTTCTATTTGACTCAGCCATGCCTCCTTGCCCGTCCAACATTTCCTCATTTCACACCACTTCTAATGCGACTATCCCGATGCTTCTCCCTCCTTTTCCCCTGCCCCGCTACAAAGTTTCTCACTGAGTCTGAGGTGCTAAAGGAGCTCCTTAAACTTGACCCCAAAAAACATCTGGGTAGTTTAGACCCTTTCTTCTTAAGGTTGCTGCCCCTATCATCGCCAAGCCTAACCTGTCTCTTCTCCCTGGGAAGGTTCCCATTGCTTGGAAGGCAGCCACAGTTTGTTGTTTATTTAAAGGGAGAGATCAAGCTGATCCTAACTGTTATAGGCCTATTTCTATTTTGCCCTGTTTATCAAACGTGTTGGAAAAACTTGTCAATAATCATCTGACTGGCTTTCTTGATGTCTATAGTATTCTCTCGGGTATGCAATCTGGTTTCTTCTCAGGATATGGATGTGTCACTGCAACCTTAAAGGTCCTCAATGATGTCACCATTGTCCTTGATTCTAAGCAATATTGTGCTGCTGTTTTATTGACTTGGCCAAAGCTTTGATACAGCAGACCATTCCATTCTTGTGGGCCAGCTAAGGAGTATTGGTGTCTCTGAGGGGTCTTTGGCCTGGTTTGCTAACTACCTCTCTCAATGAGTGGAGTGTATAAAGTCCGAAAATCTGCTGTCTCAGCCACTGCCTGTCACCAAGGGAGTACCCTAGGCCCCACATTCTCCTCAATTTACATCAACAACATTGCTCAGGCAGTAGGAAGCTCTCTTATCCATTTATATGCAGATGATACAGTCTTATACTCAGCTGGTCCCACCCAGGATTTTGTGTTATATGCTCGACCACAAAGCTTTCTTAGTGTCCAACTAGCTTTCTCTGCCCTTAACCTGTGTTGTCATGTGTTGCTGCCTTGCTATGTTGTTGTCTTAGGTATTTATGCAGTGTTGCGTTGTCCCTCTTGTTGTGATGTGTGATTTGTCCTATATTTATATTGTATTTATTTATTTATTTATTTTAATCCTGGGCACCCGTCTGGGCACAGGCCTTTTGCCATTTGATAGCCTGTCATTGTAAATAAGAATTTGTTTGTAACTGAATTGCCTAGTTAAATAAAGGTTCAATAAAAAAAAGAACAAATAAATAAAAAATCCTCTGCAGCAGAGATGACTGTGTCTTCCTTACCTTTGGCAGTCCTCATGAGAGCCATGACATAGCGCTTGATGGTTTTTGCACCTGCACTTGAAGAAACTTTCAAAGTTCTTGAAATTCTCCAGATTGACTGACCTTCATGTCTTAAAGTAATGATGGACTGTTGTTTCTCTTTGCTAATTTGAGCTGTTCTTGCCATAATATGGACTTGGTCTTTTACCCAATAGGGCTGTCTTCTGTATACCACCCCTACCTTGTCACAACACAACTGATTGGCTCAAACGCATTAAGAATGAAAGATATTCCACAAATGAACTTTTAACAAGTCACACCTGTGTATTGAAATATATTCCAGGTGACTACCTCATGAAACTGGTTGAGAGAATGTCAATAGTGTGCAAAGCGGTCATCAAGGCAAAGGGTGGCTACTTTGAAGAATCTCAGATATAAAATATATTTGGCTTGTTTTGCACTTTTTTGGTTACTACATGATTCCATGTGTTATTTTATAGTGTTGATGTCTTCACTATAATTCTACAATGCAGAAAATAGTAAAAAACTAAGGAAAACCATGGAATGAGTAGGTGTGTCCAAACTTTTGACTGGTACTGTTTAAATACACACACTACATGACAAAAGTATGTGGACACCTGCTCTTCGAACAGCTCATTCCAAAATCATGGCAGTAGAATCTAGTTGGTTCCCCCTTTGCTGCTATAAAAGCCTCCATTCTTCTGGGGAGACCTTCCAATAGATGTTGGAGCATTGCTGTGGGGACTTGCTTCCATTCAGCCACGAGCATTAGTGAGGTCGGCACTGATATTGGGCGATTAGTCCTGGCTTGCAGTCGACGAAACAGGAAAGGGCCTTCCCCAAATGGTTGCCACAAAGTTGGAAGCACAGAATTGTCTAGGATGTCATTGTATGCTGTAGCGTTAAGATCTCCCTTCACTGGAACTAAGGGGCCTAGCCCAAACCATGAAAAACAGCCGCAGACCATTATTCCTCTTCCACCAAAATATCAAATCAAAATCAAATCTAATCAAATGTATTTGTCACATACACATGGTTAGCAGATGTTAATGCGAGTGTAGCAAAATGCTTGTGCTTCTAGTTCCGACAATGCAGTAATAACCAACGAGTAATCTAACCTAACAATTCCAAAACTACTACCTTATACACACAAGTGTAAAGGGATAAAGAATACGTACATAAAGATATATGAATGAGTGATGGTACAGAACGGCATAGGCAAGATGCAGTAGATGGTATCGAGTAAAGTATATACATATGAGATGAGTAATGTAGGGTATGTAAACAAAGTGGCATAGTTTAAAGTGGCTAGTGATACATGTATTACATAAAGATGAAGTAGATGATATAGGGTACAGTATATACATATACATATGAGATGAGTAATGTAGGGTATGTAAACATTATATTAAGTAGCATTGTTTAAAGTGGCTAGTGATATATTTTACATCAATTTCCATCAATTCCCATTATTGAAGTGGCTGGAGTTGAGTCAGTGTGTTGGCAGCAGCCACTCAATGTTAGTGGTGGCTGTTTAACAGTCTGATGGCCTTGAGATAGAAGCTGTTTTTCAGTCTCTCGGTCCCTGCTTTGATGCACCTGTACTGACCTCGCCTTCTGGATGATAGTGGGGTGAACAGGCAGTGGCTCGGGTGGTTGTTGTCCTTGATGATCTTTATGGGCTTCATGTGACATCGGGTGGTGTAATTGTCCTAGAGGGCAGGTAGTTTGCCCCCGGTGATGCGTTGTGCAGACCTCACTACCCTCTGGAGAGCCTTACTGTTGTGGGCGGAGCAGTTGCCGTACCAGGCAGTGATACAGCCCGACAGGATGCTCTCGATTGTGCATCTGTAGATGTTTGTGAGTGCTTTTGGTGACAAGCCGAATTTCTTCAGCCTCCTGAGGTTGAAGAGGCGCTGCTGCGCCTTCTTCACGACGCTGTCTGTGTGGGTGGACCAATTCAGTTTGTCCGTGATGTGTACGCCGAGGAACTTAAAACTTACTACCCTCTCCACTGCTGTCCCATCGATGTGGATAGGGGGGTGCTCCCTCTGCTGTCTCCTGAAGTCCATAATCATCTCCTTTGTTTTGTTGACGTTGAGTGTGAGGTTATTTTCCTGACACCACACTCCGAGGGCCCTCACCTCCTCCCTGTAGGTCGTCTCGCCGTTGTTGGTAATCAAGCCTACCACTGTAGTGTCGTCCGCAAACTTGATGATTGAGTTGGAGGCGTGCATGGCCACGCAGTCATGGGTGAACAGGGAGTACCGGAGAGGGCTCAGAACACACCCTTGTGGGGCCCCAGTGTTGAGGATCAGTGGGGTGGAGGAGATGTTGTTTCCTACCCTCACCACCTGGGGGTGGCCCGTTAGGAAGTCCAGTATCCAGTTGCACAGGGCGGGGTCGAGACCCAGGTTCTCGAGCTTGATGACGAGTTTGGAGGGTACTATGGTGTTAAATGCTGAGCTGTAGTCGATGAACAGCATTCTTACATAGGTGTTCCTCTTGTCCAGATGGGTTAGGGCAGTGTGCAGTGTGGACCTATTTGGGCGGTCAGCAAATTGGAGTGGGTCTAGGGTGTCAGGTAGGGTGGAGGTGATATGGTCCTTGACTAGTCTCTCAAAGCATTTCATGATGACGGAAGTGAGTGCTACGGGGCGGTAGTCGTGTAGCTCAGTTACCTTAGCTTTCTTGGGAACAGGAACAATGGTGGTCCTCTTGAAGCATGTGGGAACAGCAGACTGGTATAAGGATTGATTGAATATGTCCGTAAACACACCAGCCAGCTGGTCTGCGCATGCTCTGAGGACGAGGCTGGGGATGCCGTCTGGGCCTGCAGCCTTGCGAGGGTTAACACGTTTAAATGTTTTCCTCACGTCGGCTGCAGTGAAGGAGAGTCCGCAGGTTAAAAGACATCCTCGTCCGTGACGGGGCTGGTTTTCTTTTTGTAATCCGTGATTGACTGTAGACCCTGCCACATACCTCTTGTGTCTGAGCCGTTGAATTGTGACTCTACTTTGTCTCTATACTGACACTTAGCTTGTTTATTTTGCCTTGCGGAGGGAATAGCTACACTGTTTGTATTCGGTCATGTTTCCGGTCACCTTTCCCTGGTTAAAAGCAGTGTTTTACGCTTTCAGTTTCACACGAATGCTGCCATCAATCCACGGTTTCTGGTTTGGGAATGTTTTAATCGTTGCTATGGGAACGACATCATCAATGCACTTTCTAATGAACTCGCTCACCGAATCAGTGTATTGGTCAATGTTGTTTTTGGACACAATGAGGAACATATCCCAATCCACGTGATCGAAGCAGTCTTGAAGCGTGGAATCAGATTGGTCGGACCAGCGTTGAACAGACCTGAGCGTGGGAGCTTCTTGTTTTAGTTTCTGTCTGTAGGCAGGAAGCAACAAAATGGAGTCGTGGTCAGCTTTTCCGAAAGGAGGGCGGGGGAGGGCCTTATATGCATCGCGGAAGTTAGAATAGCAATGATCCAAGGTTTTACCAGCCCTGGTTGTGCAATCGATATGCTGATACAATTTAGGGAGTCTTGTTTTTAGATTAGCCTTGTTAAAATCCGCTACGTATAGGATGCTAGGGAGTGGTGCGCGATGTGCCCGTCTCCGGAGCCTGACCAGAAGACCGCTACGTTTCCCTCTTTTACGACGTCTTTGTTTTGGGTCGCAGGCTGGGATCCATTCCGTTGTCCTGGGTGGAAGGCAGGTAGCGTTCTTCTGGCATCGGCCAAAGCCAGATTCATCCTTCAGACTGCCAGATGATGAAGCGTGAGTCATCATTCCAGAGAACGCGTTTGCACTGATCCAGAGTCCAATGGCGGCGAGCTTTACACCACTCCAGCCTACGCTTGGCATTGTACAAGGTCATTTTAGGCTTGTGTGCGGATGCTCGGTCATGGAAACACATTTCACAAAGTTCAAGATGAACAGTTCTTGTACTGACATTGCTTCCAGAGGCAGTTTGGAGTGTTGCAACCTAGGACAGACTTTTTTTTATATGCTACGCATTTCAGCACTTGCCGGTCCCATTCTGTGAGCTTGTGTGGCCTACCACATCGCGGCTGAGCCGTTGTTGCTCCTATACGTTCCCACTTCACAATAACAGCAGGGCAGACATTTGACTAACTGACTTGTTGGAAAGGTGCCATGTTGAAAGTCACTTAGCTCCTCAGTACGGACCATTCTACTCCCAATGTTTGTTTATGGAGATTGCATGACTGTGTGCTCGATTTTATACACCTGTCAGCAACGAGTGTGGCTGAAATAGCCGAATCCACTAATTTGAAGCCATGTCCACATACTTTTGGCCATGAGTGTGTGTGTGTGTGTGTGTGTGTGTGTGTGTGTGTGTGTGTGTGTGTGTGTGTGTGTGTGTGTGTGTGTGTGTGTGTGTGTGTGTGTGTGTGTGTGTGTGTGTGTGTTTTTCTCCGGTAGCCTTACCTGCAACAGATACAGTATTAACCTTAAAGTCTCTACGATGTATAACAGCAAACTCCCCACACCCTGACCCACAGAGCAAGGTTTTTGTTGATTAACATAACCTGGTTTGGTAGCTTGGTTAATGACAACATGTGTGCTGTGCTTTTAACCTAGTACACTACCCACCTGCTGCAACACTTTCTATTCAGGGCAAATAATGACACCAGACAGACCTTGAAGAGTGTGGCCATGGAACGAGTGTCAAAGCAAGGTGACAGGATTACACCAGGCTGTTGTGTGAACCTGGTCATGAGGACACAGGAAAGAAATGGTTACGGACACAGTGATTAACCAATGAGCTGAAGCTTGCTCAACCAGTGCCAGAGGAAAAGCCAGTCAGGCAGAACAAAACCATCATTAGGGACCATGAAAGGAAGAATGGTATGAGATGTTCCTTGGTTTATAAAGTGTCAACAATAGCTGGCAGCATCTCCAGGCCCAGCTCTTGCTCCGCAGTATACATTGCTGTGGTGCGGTGAGTTTACTGTGGTACTTTGGAGATTCCCGAGAAGAAAAATGAAGTGTGTCGCTGAAACATTCCGTCTCCTTGACATCTGTGAGCTCACCAGGGCTCCGACCTGCATCCCTGTGGTTTCATGCCACATCGCTCAAATCACCCTGGATCAGGAGCAGGGGGCTCTCTGGAAAACCTGAACAGCCAAATGTTAAACCAGTCCCCTAAACCATTCAGTGACATTTATAACAACAATAAAATAAATATTATAACATCCCTAAGCAATGTAGTGTACAGTACATCCAGTCTTGACATTTTTTGGCTTGTTTGGTTTAAAATGAAAACATAGAGTGGGTGATGGCAGATATTTCATGGTCTGGCTTTCCCACCTAAGCCATTGACCGTTTATGAAATTCCAGACTATTGCCGTGGTAGATGTCAAGCTCATGCTCAGTAAAGTACCGTTTACAGGTTTGTTGACTTTGAGCTGGCCAATCGTAGCACACATGAGATGAATTCTCTCACACAATATAAACTTGTTGAATGTGTCACATCTGCTCCTGCAACGTCCTCTACTGCTAAGCCTGTACATCCTTGATGTACTGCCACTCCCCCAGTACTCTCTCCCCCTCCCTCTCTCTCTCTCTGTGTGTGTGTGATTGTGTGGGCGGAGACAGGTGTGCTGGAGTCAGAGCAGATCCCCACCAGCTGCAACCTGTTCCATAATCAAGACCTCAACAAATACTCTGCCCTGCCACTTCCACACTGCCAGATCGTAATCTCTGCTCAGTCAGTCTACTCTTCTAGCTATTTGTTACTATTCAGATCCTGTTGTGCCTGTTTCCCTGCCTGACGCTGTTTTCCTCTCCGCTACAGTTCTGCCCGCTCTGACTCTGGTCCCTGTCCCAAGTCTCATCAACCTGCTACTGTCCTGGATTCCCAACTCTACTACTCCCAACTCTACTACTCCCTTCGAGTAAGCTGTTAGTAGCGCATGTGCCTCACCCTAATAATTTGGTCTATTTTCACTTCTTAATTTTGTCTAACGTTACTGTTCTGACACAGTGGTGGTGCTGCACATGTAGGCCATAACCTGTTTTTGAGAAATGTCATCAAATATTGTGAGGGGATTCATTGTCTGCTTATATGGGGGTGCCACAGGGTTCAATTCTTGGACCGACTCTCTTCTCTGTATACATCAATGATGTCGCTCTTGCTGCTGGTGAGTCTCTGATCCACCTGTACGCAGACGACACCATTCTGTATACTTCTGGCTCTCCTTTGGAAACTGTGTTAACAACCCTCCAGGCGAGCTTCAATGCCATACAACTCTCCTTCCGTGGCCTTCAATTGCAAGTAAAACTAAATGCATGCTCTTCAACTGATTGCTGCCTGCACCTACCCGCCTGTCCAACATCACTACTCTGGACGGCTCTGACTTAGAATACTGTATGTGGACAACTACAAACACCAAGGTGTCTGGTCAGACTGTAAACTCTCCTTCCAGACTCACATCAAACATCTCCAATCCAACGTTAAATCTAGAATTGGCTTCCTATTTCGCAACAAAGCATCCTTCACTCATGCTTCCAAACATACCCTTCTAAAACTGACCATCCTACCAATCCTCGACTTCGGCGATGTCATTTACAAAATAGCCTCCAATACCCTACTCAATAAATTGGATGCAGTCTATCACAGTGCCATCCGTTTTGTCACCAAAGCCCCATATACTACCCACCACTGCGACCTGTACGCTCTTGTTGGCTGGCCCTCGCTTCATACTCATCGCCAAACCCACTGGCTCCAGGTCATCTCCAAGACCCTGCTAGGTAAAGTCCTCTCTTATCTCAGCTCGCTGGTCACCATAGCAGCACCCACCTGTAGCACACTCTTCAGTAGGTATATCTCTCTGGTCACCTCCAAAACCAATTCTTCCTCTGGCCGCCTCTCCTTCCAGTTCTCTGCTGCCAATGACTGGAACGAACTACAAAAATCCCTGAAACTGGAAACACTTATCTCCCTCACTAGCTTTAAGCACCAGCTGTCAGAGCAGCTCACAGATTACTGCACCTGTACATAGCCCCGCTATAATTTAGCCCAAACAACTACCTCTTTTCCTACCCTATTTATTTATGTATTTTGCTCCTTTGCACCCCATTATTTCTATCTCTACTTTGCACATTCTTCCACTGCAAATCAACCATTCCAGTGTTTTACATGCTATATTGTATTTACCAAGGCCACCATGGCCTTTTTTGCCTTTACCTCCCTTATCTCACCTCACTTGCTCACATTGTATATAGACTTATTTTTCTACTGTATTATTGACTGTATGGTTGTTTTACTCCATGTGTAACTCTGTGTTGTTGTACGTGTCGAACTGCTTTGCTTTGTCTTGGCCAGGTCGGAATTGTAAATGAGAACTTGTTCTCAACTTGCCTACCTGGTTAAATGAAGGTGAAAAAAATATGAGCCTTTTATTTATCCTACAGTTCTGACTTGGTGTACAGAGAAAATACTGTAGAGCTGCCGTTGTTCTGCATTCTGTCGCCATACATTTCAAAAGTGCTGAACACCTAGACTACGTTTAAAAAGGCAGTAAACAAGGCTGAATTCGTTGTTTCGCTGCCAGACAAGGCTCCGCTGATAGCCAGATGTAGCAGTGGTAAGGATTCACTCCATTGTGCTGGAAAGAAAGCTCTGCTGTTGGGACAGCTTTATTTAGGCCCTAACAGTTTGTGGGCACCGCTTGTCGCCGTTAAAGTGCAATTAATGTATTGTTTAGTGCTGTGTTGTGTAGTGTCTTTGCTGACATGCATCTAACAATAACAAAATTGGGGAGCCCCACCAATTTACATCCTTACTCCTAAACGTATTTAGGCTTGCCATAGCAAAGGGGTTGGATATTTATTGACTCAAGACATTTCAGCTTTACATTTTTTATTAAGTTGTTTCTAAACATAATTCCACTTTGACATGTTGGGGTATTGTGTGGAGGCCAGTGACACAATCTCAATTGAATCCATTTTAAATTCAGGCTGTAATACAACAAAATGTGGAAAAAGTCAAAGGGTCTGAATACTTTCTTTTTTTTTGTTTTTTTGTTGTTGAATTTTTACCCCTTTTTCTCCCCAATTTCGTGGTATCCAATTGTTGTAGTAGCTACTATCTTGTCTCATCGCTACAACTCCCGTACGGGCTCGGGAGAGACGAAGGTTGAAAGTCATGCGTCCTCCGATACACAACCACACCAAGCCGCACTGCTTCTTAACACAGTGCGCATCCAACCCGGAAGCCAGCCGCACCAATGCGCTGGAGGAAACACCGTGCACCTGGCCACCTTGGCTAGCGCACACTGCGCCCAGCCCGCCACAGGAGTCGCTGGTGCGCGATGAGACAAGGACACCCCTACCGACCAAGCCCTCCCTAACCCGGGCGACGCTAGGCCAATTGTGCGTCGCCCCACGGACCTCCCGGTCGGGGCCGGTTACGACAGAGCCTGGGCACGAACCCAGGGACTCTGATGGCACAGCTGGCGCTGCAGTAGGGGTGTGAATACTTTCTGAAGGCACTGCATACATACCTCCTGTAAGACCCTATGATCTGTGAAAACACAAAAGCTATTGATCTCACAAACGACAATTATTTACAATCTAACAGTTCCAAACAATCTATCTTAAAATTAACACAATCAAAGAGTGGTTTTGAGATATTCATATTCTTCATGTTGAATGCATTCATGTGAAAATGTGTATTTCAGAATCTACACATACTCCATATGTTAGAGCACACTATAAGGACTATAATGACACCAGGATGTTGTCTGTGTCATGTACAGTTCAAAGATCATTAGGTCTTACAGGAGGCATGTATAGTTCTAAAAAGGGCCTAAAATGGCCAATTTCATCAGGATTTTCTCATATGGTTTGTGATTGCGACAGAGCGTAATGAGGAGTAATACATCTCTTTATTGAATCTGGGCATTCGACAGGGAAAGGCAAGGTAATATTTCAGGCCGACAAACAAAACTGGGTCCCATTCAGAAGGCATGGAATGGGGGAAGGTGTGTTTTTAAACTGAGTATTGCCACAAGAAGGTCTTGTCCATATTAGTTTTGTTTTAAAATTGTTTCCTCTTTGTTCCGGCTGAATGTGGCCCAGGTTAATCTACTACTCCCTATTACATATTTTAAGTCATTTTTAAGCCCGTTTTCAAGTTGGTAGACAGGATATTTAGGGCTTATATGGCCTGTTTTTATGACCGCACTTGGATTGTGTACAGCTGCCTCAGTGTTCTCTATGGTTACTTGAACCATCATCAAACAATAAAAACAGGTGAGATGGTCTTCAAACAAACTAGGGAGCTTATTGCTTCGGGAACTAGTATGGCTTACTGTGCAGGTAGACTAGCTGGCGTAATGGCCAAGCCAATTTACTCCACGGTCACTTGGTAACACACTTTCATGAGATATCTATAGGGCGGTAATGGAGGGATGCGACCCAGGGGGGTCTTCTATCCTCACCTGCTGTCTCATAGGACTCTGTCAACATGGGGAATCATTTACTACGCGTGTACTGCAGTGGGAAGATTGCACTCTTGCAAGGTTTGCACCTGTTCATTTAAGAAGGGCTAGTATTCCTCTACCTTTTGTATTTATTTTTATGTTGTCTACCATTTTGAATGCAAGTGAGAACGGTTGAAACCAATGATATGTATTAACCCTAGAAGACTAACGGGCCGCTGTTTTGAAGCCACTTTGGTACTTCATTGTAAAAAAGATTTTGGAAGCTATACAAATAAATGTATTTATGCTTACATTCATTTCTTAAAGGTATATTCTATTTCAGATACCTTAACACATACTTTTAAATGATTTTATGTGATCTGAGCATAACAGTATGGTACTAGGGGGCAAATAGTCCCCCTAAGAACAATGCCTAATTGCTGACACAAAAAAAGCAACATTTTGAAAAAATTAATGCTTGGGTCATGCTTAGGCAAATAAACTATAAAGGGAAATGGCTACAGTTGACACTTTTTTTAGTTATTTCATGAAATGTTGTTTTAAAAAAAGGGGATGCTGTAAGAGGTTTTCTTCTGGTGAAAGAGAGGCGGACCAAAATGCGTGGTTATTCATGTTTTTAATAAAGACGACTATACATGAACAGACTATACAAAACAAGATAAGTGAAAACCTAAACAGTCCTATCTGGTGCAAACACAGAGACAGGAACAATCACCCACAAAACCCAACACAAAACAGGCTACCTAAATATGGTTCCCAATCAGAGACAATGACTAACACCTGCCTCTGATTGAGAACCATATCAGGCCAAACATAGAAATAGACAAACCAGACACACAACATAGAATGCCCACCCAGCTCACGTCCTGACCAACACTAAAACAAGGAAAACACATACGAACGATGGACAGAACGTGACAGATGCGTCACCATTAATATCTGCTCTATGAGGAGATTTGATGTAAAGTTCCACTTTTTAACTCACCTGCACATTCATTTTCTTTGTTTGTTACTTTTCCATATAATCCATTATGTACAATTCCACTAAATATGATTTGAATAATGCAAGCTATTAAATCCCAGCAGTCTTTAAAAGTACTTTCAGGAGCAAAAGGTTTTCAATAGTTTTAAATTCACAATATATATATATATATATAATGTTGGAATGGAGAATAATTAATCATATTTAATAACAATAACTTAACTAATTTAACTCAGTGTAACATTGATGTGGCAACTCTCTTATGCTCTGCTATTGCACGATCCTCATTTGTACCTGTAGGTCACAAATAAAGCTATCCCCAGTAAAATTGAAGCACAACTCATGAGCCCACCTCCTGCACTGCTCACACCTAATCCAGTCCCCACCTGTGACTGAAAACAGGGGGAGAGATGCCAATTGAAAACTCTCTTAAAAATGTAGATAGATATATGACATAAAATGCTGTGCATAATGGCTAAAAGGCTATAAAGTTGCATTAACTGTAAAACAATCAGTCACTAGTGGAAACATTTACAACCGAAATGAAGTAATTTTTTGTATGTATTTTACCTCAGACGATCTGGTAGTAAGGTTGCTAGCTAGTACTCCTAGCAGCTTATGAGAACTGGCTGGCTAGCATTTACGGCTAGTGAAGTTGCTAGCTAGCAAGTTAACGGATGTGAAACAGCTAGCTAGTTAGCTAGCTAGTTAGCTTTTAAACTACAGTAGCGCTAACTGGGCTAGTCATTGTCTAAATGACAGGTACAAACACATTCATAACCATAAAGGGGGCGAGTTGCTCCCAACACATTCATTCAACATATTACTATTTATTACAAAAGTATCTAAAATTCTAACTCTCTAAACAAGTGGATTATTTAGGGTTCCTACTTATATTACTTTTTTTTTAAATATACATCTACAACTTTTATTTAATGTAAAGAAAATGTATAAACTTACCACAATCGTTTTGTTCAACAAGAACAGTGACAGCCAGGGAAAGTGTTGGGTAAATAATTTGGTGACATCTTGTGGTCTTCATCTAAATTACGGGGGGGGGGGAGTTACCCCCTACTATCCTACCAACTTTACTGTCCCCACTACATCAAATAAATACTTAAATATGTGTAATTCTGTCCTTGAGACATTTTACTGAAATACTGTAGAATTCCATTCATTCCTATGGAGGACTACTCCTTCTGAGGAGTACCAATGTGGTGGCCGATGGATTCAAAGCCTCTCATTGGCCATTACATAACATCAGCAATCCAGGGTTTATACACATCATTGGTTAAAATATGTCAGCAATACATCTCACTTTCCAGCGACTAGCTATCTGATTAAACTGAAAGTTCACACGTCTATTTTTTGTCAATTAAAGCGTCTGTCAGTAGGCCCTACATAAGAGAAAGACTATCAAATGCCACAGTTGCGCAGCTGGCTACATCCATATTTGACATATGGGAACGTGGATACAAGCTACTGTATATTTCACCACAACCCCAAATTCATGAAGTCTGAAGTTTAGAGATAACATCCACGAAACAAAAAAATAGCATGGGCTTAGCTTCAGTGTGAACTCACGCAGCAGAGTGGAATACGCTGGGTAAACAGTAAGGTAGTGTTCGAGGGCATTGAGCTTTAAGAAAATTCTCCTTTTGTACTTGTACTGTCAGGATGGAACACCTAAAATACAAATGTACACCACAGTTACCCACATATACCATGCATCTACATGGAATATAACTTCAAAGTAACTATACGAGTCTTAACTCATATTAGGCCAGTTTTCCTCTCACTACACAATTTAGTAATTGTTTTAAAATACATAAAATACATGATCTACATTTGCCATATGTGCAGTTGAGTAATTATTTTCTGAGATCTATGTAGGTGTATTCAATTAGAGTAATTGCATGGCATGAGGGCAACTTTATGTAACGCTAGATGTAAAACTTGATAACGATCAAAGCAATCCAGAGACTAAAATTCAGTACTGTAGAAATGAATTACACAAATCATTGAGAGCTGTGTGCCAGCGGAGGATTTTACAATGAATAAATTATGTAAGTACTCCCACAATGTGTGTTAATAAATCACAGAGAAGGAGGAAAAGATCTAACTCGAACGGGGGGCACATTCGAAAGACTTGCTGGGATGATTCAATTGAATATCATTAGAAACGCAATCATAAAATGATGCAAGTCATTGCAAAATCCACATGAATAAGTCCAGCTGCCAAATGGAGCAGGCTGTGGTAACGAACCAACAAAAAAAAGCCCTGCTCATGAATTACATTATGAAATGAGCTCTGGAGACTCCCTGTGGACTGGCCAGTGTGCCTGAGAGGATGATTTGCAGGTTTGTAAGCCATGTTTGTGTCTGTAGAATGCTTATCAGTGACAGATTAAATACTACAGACCACTCGAGTGCTGCTGAAGGATAGGGGAGGGTAAGGGTGAGGGGGTGAGAGGAGTTAGGGGGGGGATGTCCTGTTAAGGTCATGTGCACTGGAGCAAGTTAGTGTGGGAAAGGGGAGGAGAGAGAGAGAGAGAGAGAGAGAGAGGGAGAGAAAAAGAAAAGCAGGGCCTGTTGGAGGCCTCAAGGAGTCATGTTATAGGGACTCCGTGGGAATAGGGTGCTTACACGCACACACTCGTTTTTTCCCCCGCAGTTGGCAGCTTTTGGACTCTTCCTCCCTGTGGTTCTCTCTCTTTATGGACCACACGTTTAACTTAACATTTTCATGAATCATTACTGTAACCTTTCATACTGTAACCATTCATATTTTATACACATTGTAATCAACGACTGGAGGGTGGAGTGGGGGTGGGGGTCCCAAGGGGGGGTGGGTGGAGACTGAACAGTGCCGTTGGCGGACCCAGTCATAACAATGCATGTATGAGGAAGTATGGCACTCTTTGCACTTCCTGTACCTCTTTTGGTTAAAATCATAGCCAGCCCATTTCCTTTAATTCTTCGCCGGCTCTGGGAAACAATTGTACATCCTTCCTGCAGTCCAACTTTTGTGCTGCAGAGGCACTGGCAAGTCATCCTTGAGGGCATGAACAATTGTCTTTTTGTTTGCGTCTTAAAACCTCATACAATGCCGGGCTGTTTTTTGTCATATAAATCATGCTTGTCTTGTCCCTCTTTGTTTATCCCTCAAAATTATGATAATAATAATTTCTCATTGTACACTGAGTGTACAAAACATTAGGAACGCCTTCCTAATATTGCGTTCCACCCCCTTTTGCCCTCAGAACAGCCTCAACTCGTTGGAGCATGGACTTAACCAGGTGTCGAAAGTGTTCCATAGGGATGCTGGCCCATGTTGACTCCAATGGTTCCCACAGTTGTGTCAGTTGTGGCTGGATGTTATTTGGGCTGTCGTGTCGTTGCCTATCATTAAATGTGAAGACTGTATATTATCAAATCAATTCTATATGTGTAATTTAATCACGTGATTAAACTAATCATGTAACTTTAATTTACTAGGAAGTCCGGGCACCATGGGAACATGTTGTTTATAGAGTTTAAATTTCCTGAATATAACTCTTCAGATATTTTCATATCTTATCCAAACAGTCGCTTATTAACTAATTTTACCTCACCAGTCTCATTACTGAACATTGCAAACCCTTGGATATCTGCACGAAACCTAGCCTAGATCATGAATCATCGATATACAGATTGTCTTAATTATTTATTTATTTACTAACTAACTTAATCAATCACAGAATGACATAAACACACACACAAATAGTTCATACATCGGTCACTACATGATACAAAGAAAAAGTCTCTAGCGGACAAAACCGATATGATGGCTTGGTAGACAAAGGAAAGGGGTGGGGACCACTTCAGGGAAACTCAGAGGATTACTACACTGCTAATACTTTGAATATGAACAACCGCTCATTCGAAAAGTATTGCAATTTACATATTTACGAGTGTCTGCCTTTGTTGTCCCTCTCTGCGATTGCCGGTCAGTCTGCCGGATAGTCAGTCGACAGAGTCTCTGATTTGTCCACCAGAGATTAAAGTCGTAGGTTGTTAGAATGGATACTTCAGAGTACTATACGGGACTGTTCTTAGGATCGGATGCGTTTACCAGACTAAAGTATTTAAACAGTCTGAAAAATTGTTCTTTAGTTTGTAGATTTATTTGCCATTTCACTGTGGGGACCTCATCCCTACGTTTTTAACTCTTGCAGAGTTGCCAACCATTTCAACATGCAGCTACCGCTTCATGTTTTCTGATCTTGTCCTTTGATAGAGTTGTAGTTTGAACCACTTCACACAACAGCTTCACCTGGCATGTTTTGGTCTCGAGTGACAGCCATTCCAACGTGGGGACCTAATCCCGCCCTTATCTTGACTCTAGTTTAAATTGCCAACCATTTCAACATAGGTACGGCTTCATGTTTTCTGATCTTGTGTAAATTTGGTCGGAAGTGGGTTTTATACTCTGTGGAAGAAGGGGCAGTTCCATGATGCCTAATGAGATGTCTGGTCAGGTGGGCATGGCCACCGACTTCGTTAAACCCTTTTATATGAAGATAACTTTTCTCATTTAGAAGGCTAACATCACATTACATCTTTTCACAAATAGTTTCATATTTACTCATTCATTTTATACAACATTCAGGTAGAAAACGAATAACTGAGGAATGTGCACTTCCATAGATACCGTTATCTTGTCCTACTGCCTTTCCTGATGTCACAAAATAAAACAACTTTGACAGGATTGTTCTTTAAATACCCATGGACCATTCCCACATTCTCAAAAATATATTGTTTAACTATTCAAACTTTTGATGTCCAAGTGTCTCTCTGTGTTCCACAGTTTACATTCCAATCTCGAACACCACAGAGCATAGCGGCAGCGTATTTTACGACCGCCATAAAACAGCCGACTTCCCGCTCTCCCCCTCTACGAGAGAGAGCATGCTGTATAAGCGGACCCACTGTAACCTGATCCTTCAGATCGTCACAGGAGAGTTACAACAGGGTGGTGGTCCATTCTTGATACACAATGGGAAACTGTTGAACATGAAAAACCCAGCACCGTTGCAGTTGTTGACACACTCAAACCCCGTTCAAAGGCACTAAAAACTTTGTCTTGCCCATTCACTCTCTGAATGGCACACATACACAATTCATGTCTCAATTGTCTAAAGGCTTCAAAATCTCTCTTTAACCTGTCTCCTCCCCTTCATCTACTCGGACAGAAGTGGATTTAACAAGTGACATAAATAAGAGATCATGGCATTCCCCTGGTTTCACCTGGTCAGTCTATGTCATGGAACGAGAAGGTGTTCCTAATGTTTTTTACACTCAGTGTATATCACTTCGTTTGACATCCTGATGATCAGAGCTGAATGTCAACATCTTTAGATTCATATGTTTGTTTTGATCGCATAATAATGAGGAAATAGTCCCCATTTTATAAAGTGACTTTGTCTTAAATTGGAATATGAGGAACAGTGGTAGACAAAGTACCCAATTGTCTTGAGTAAAAGTACAGATACCTTAATAGAAAGTTACTCAAGTAAAGTGAAAGTCACCCAGTAAAATACTAGAGTAAAAGTCTAAAAGTATTTGGTTCTAAATATACTTAAGTATCAAAAGTAAATGGAATTAGTCAAATATACTTAAGTACCAAAAGTAAAAATGTCATATTCCTTCTATTAAGCAAAGCAGATGGCACCATTTTCTTGTTTTTAAAATGTACAAATAGCCAGGGGTACACTCCAACACTAATCATTTACAAACAATGCATGTGTTTAGTGAGCCTGCCAGATCAGAGGCAGTAAGGATGTCCACATGTTCACTTGATAAGTACGTGAATTTGACCATTTTCCAGTCCTGCTAATCACTCAACATGTAACGAGTACTTTTGGGTGTCAGGGAAAATGTATGGAGTAAAAAGTACATTATTTTAGTGAAGTAAATGTAAAAGTTGTCAAATATAAATAGTAAAGTACAGATACACAAAAAAACTGAAGTAGTACTTTAAAGTATTTTTACTTATGTACATTACACCACTGATGAGGAATAGGAACATCCCCCCCAATCCCTTCTGAAATGTTCATACAGCCTTGTTAGTAGCTTTGCCCATATGGTAATGTATCATACAGCAATGTTGAGTTTTACCTTGAAATTAACCTAAACGTCAGAACAGATTTTTTTTGCGGATTTGACTGTTTAACTACATTTACACGCTGAAATGTCAAAACAATATTATTTTGTTATGACCACAGTACTAAGGATGTTTCAATTGAATTGGAGTTACATTGAGATAGGTGTAGTTTGAAGTAGAGGTAGGAATGGTTTCGAAACGGCAGAGGACAAAAAGGGGCAAATTGCCCTATGGACATGTTGATTAATAACCAAAGCATTGACTAATTCTAAGTAATTTAATTCAAACATTAAATAGCATTACAGTAAATAATTCAATAGCTCCTCAATATCAAAAGTTCTGGCACAACGAAATTCTCTCAAAACGAGTCCTTAATCTTGACAGTGATTTATGTTCCTATCGCCCATACCTCCCAGAACGACTAAACTGTGAAATTAAATTACAATTAGAGTGAGCAGAATTCCTGCTGAGGTTTCACCACATGAGCAGTGCGATCAGTGATAACAACTTTTGGGGCATTGCAATGACAACCCAGAGACAAGATAAATAAAGAAGTCAAACAACCATTTCACTTCAAGAAACAAACCAAGTTCTCTAGTCTCAGTGACACATATAGGGCTTGTTCCCATTCTATGGCCAAGCTTCAAAGTCAGAATTGCCTATATCATGAACATGAAAATTAGCATTGGTCTTAAATTAAGGTTTTGGTTAGGCATATGGTTAGGGGTGTGGTTAGGGTAAGTTAAATCAGGGTTGGGTAAAAATCGGATTTTTTGGAAAGAAATTGTTGTATCCGTCTTTGCAGCTTGAACTGATAGTGACAACACATAACAGATGAGGATGAAGAAGGCCATGGTGCCAGGAACACTGCTGTTGAGAAAGAATGGCAGGCAATTAAGGAAGGAAAACTCAGGGTCTTTATAGGTAGACGCCACTGGTACAGAAAAGTATTGTACAAGTTCAGGTGTCAACTTGTCTGTGTTCTCCCATCGAGAAGAATCTTCACCAGAATATATAACCACAAGCTTAAATGGCGTCTGATAGGTGATGATGTTGAGGCAGTCCCTGGGCGTTTGTCCCTTTTTACACCAAGGATCAAAAATCCTGAATGTCTTGTAGCTCTGTGCCTTGAGTCCTTGTACATCTCTCAAAAGGGCTTGGACCGTCTCAAGCTAGCAAAATGGATTTAGGATGCATCTCCCTCAAAGGTGTTAAGTAGCTTCTTTTGGTCCATTCAATACACCATAATCCTGAAATGACACAATGAACAAACAAAAGTTCCCTTCATAGGTTCCCTACCTCTCTTCCCAGGCTACCTGTCTAACCCAATTCCCCCTCTGGGGATCAATAAAGTATTTCCATTCAAAGAAGTTCATAGGTCTCTGGACAGTCATATTGCACAGTCACATGGGAACCAAACAAACCAACATCTTAAGCCAGGATGTCGCTGCGCTTACTGCACCACACCACCAGCGCGATCATAGCCAGGGTGAGGAAGACAGGGATGAGGATGAGGATGGTGAGTGTGTCGTCTGGTGGGTCCACCAGGATCACCCTCTCCAGGGTGCAGTTGGAGAAGAAGTGCTTGTGGATGCGGATGATGTAGCTCTCCACCAGCGGGTTGGGCCAGTAGCAGTTGATGCGCCCGGCGTTGGTCTCTGTGCACAGCGAGAAGACGTGGTACTCACTGCGGAGAGAGCAGAGAAACACAAATGTTTAAAATAAACAGTCAGGTTGAGAAAGGGCTAGTACTCACCAAAGCCATAGAGATGTAAATATATGGCTCTGGTACTCCCGGCCTAGAGCAGGGATTGGCCAACCCTCCTCCTGGGCATGTACAGTAGGCTTTTGTTCCAGCCCTGCTCTAACAGCCCCTGAGCAGCTGATCAGTAGATTCAGGTGTTGTGGCAGGGCTGGAACAAAAGTAGCTGTCCAGGAGGAGGGTTGGCCAATCCCTGGTCCAGGTGGCAGAGGAACACAACGTGTTTAGCCAATCAGAAGGCAGGGAATCTGGGGCCATGGATTAGATTGAAAATGATGTTCTCTGTATCTCCGTATTTATTTTCTATTTCAGGGGAGAAGAGATAAGGGGTCTACTTAGCAGATTTTGCATCTTAGCTGTTACCATATGCACAGCTACTTAGTGTAATGAATAATCAGGGATAAAAAGGTGTGGATTCACCCGCAGAGCATGACAGGTGTTTATTTCGCCTTCTGCGAAAACAGGAATCGTGGTCACATGCAGGCAATGGTCATAAATAAGCAGGTGAAATAAAACTAGGACTGAAGGATATAACTGGTTCTCACAAAACAAATTAGGAAAAGGCTTAGTAGAGTCAAAACGAACAATACCTCAAAGGCACAAACAGAATGAACTGAACTAAATAAGGAGTACATTTTTGAAGACGTTATTTTTGGAGGCTACTGTAGCTAGCAAAATAGTGTATAAGTGATTGCTAGCTACAGTAACTGTAAACCATTTTGGCTGGCTAGCTAATCATCATGGCTAACTGTGGGGCAAAACCATTCACTTATCTACATTTAAATGAACCACAATTGATAGAGCATTCATTAAGCACTGCTTAAGGATTTCCTAATTTATATGGTATGACACATTTAAATAGAGGATTTTTGAAGAATCTATGTAGTGCTTATGAATGCTTTATGAATGTGTTATAAAGCCCTTGTAACATTGTTTTTGTTCAAAGTATGTCACTTTGGAAACTGATGGAGTAGCCATATGCCATGTGTGTCCTCCTCATCAAGTTTACATCATTAGCTACGAGTTGGACACAGGCTGCCTCATTAGGGTGCATTTCTGTATGTACTATGCCCTATAAACTGCACTAAAAGCAACCCATTATAACACACACAGTTTTTCTTCCAATATGACACAAATTACCTGCACTTCCCAGGCTTGTTACAGTACACAGTTAGGAGCTAAATGGGTGATTAGAGTTGATATAATAGCACTCTGGGTAACATGGGGTCCCAGCCATGATGCTTACCTAGCAAAACAGATCCTATCAGACCACATTAAGTCAAACTAGTCAAGACCAAAGTGGTTAGCTCTATATTTAACAAACATCAGTTTCCCCTCCTACGCCTTTCATGCTAGCGGTGTGGTTTGACGTCAGCCGATCCCCGTCATTGCTTTCAGACGACCTCCGCCTAAGTGCTGCAAATCGAATGAGTCTCGGTCAAGCGTGTAGACTGTGTCTCCATACGGACATAAGGGAGGCTGCTGTAAATTAATGGATTAATTGTATGGTAACTCTGGAATAGCTTTTTGGCTTGTATATTATTGTAAAAAAATGAAGGTACAAGATGTTGACCCCAGACTGAAAAGTGATAGAATACGTGAAGATACCATATATATTTAGCTGCGTGCTGTGTTATTTTCTTTTATAATTTAAAACTGGCAAAAGCTTACCCATCATTAAAAGGACAAATACATTCTTATAAAAGCTAATTGTCTCTTGCTTAAAAATCCTTAAGAGTCTAAGCTGGGGGAAGGGGTTCTACTAAGCTAACATATGGAATTGTTTTAAAATGGTCATACCAAGGATCATTTTGCTATTTGATTTGGAATTTTAGGACCCCTTAAGGTATCAAAACTATAAACACATTTTTTGGGGGATGACACATTGAATTTGACCTTACTGCTATTAGCTCATAGAAACACATTTAATAACAGCTTCATACATCGATAAACAAAAAATAATCTGAAGGAAGTTTGTTCTGAAGTTCCTATGTATATATATACTTTTTAAAATGTTAAATTACATGTATTTAACCCCTTATCTTAGGCACAAAACTATCTCCATCTATGCTTCCATTCATTTTTTAAACTGGTACCTGGCTTCAGACTCCTTGTGAGGCTTGGGGGCGTCCCAGAGCAACACCATCATGTTTGTGAGAGTCTCATCTTTCCATAGAGGGGTCAAAATAGTTTGTAGGCTAAACCATTCGGACACTACAGACGTTTTCATGAGAAGACCAATTTTCAGGATGTCTCATGGTCTGACAAACACAGCTCTAGCTCTACCACCTTTCAACTGCAGATGCGGAAGGGCGACATCAGTAGATGTGGTGGATTGAGACGCAGCCATGCAAATAAAACAGATATATCTATCTTAAACAGGTTTTGATGGGGATGTTTGTATTATGCGAATTAGATTTATGCGGGGGCACGGACATGAACTCTAGGTTAACAAGGGTACATTTTAGACGAATGAAGTCATATTTATTTTTATTTGACCTTTATTTAACTAGGCAAGCTAGTTAAGAACAAATTCTTATTTACAATGATGGGCTACCCAGACAACGCTGGGCCAATTATGAGCCGCCCTATGGGACTCCCAATGCCCTGCCGGATGTGATACAGCCTGGAATCGAACCGGGGTCTGTAGGGATGCCTTAGACCACTGCTTCCACTTGGGAGAAGTAGTGGTGCTGAGGGTGCTGCAGCACCCCCTGAAAAATGTGAATTAAAAAAGGATATACATATATATATTTTTTTTATTACACAAAAGTTGTGCACTGGGCCTTTACTAGCCTTCTGTAGCATTGGCAAATTTGTTTTCAAAATCTGCTGTGCTTCAGATAAAGTAATAACTGGAAAAACTACATTATTTCCAGCAGCTGTACATTTGGTGCACGAGAAGAGCTGAGGCATATTTTAAATGTTTTCTCATATGTATTTTCATGCAAGGAAAATTCAAAGCTTCCCAATCGCAAAACAAAACCAAACCACAATGCCAACATTACAGGTCAACTTCACTGCTAAACATTGCCTGCACAAATATTGTTCAGAAATGGCCACAAACAATACTTTCAGAGAAGGTGTGTTTGCAGAGAGGTGTGGACTTCCGGGTTGGAGCAAGCGGTCGCATCTGCACTCGGTCCGCAGGTAGTAGGTAGTAGTACATTTCATTACATTTCATTATAGTACAACGGTTTGATTTGTCTAATCTTAGCAATTTTTCTTCTTAGCTAGCTACATTGCCGTCTTTGTATCATAGATAATTGCGTAATTATCGTATTTCGTCGTCCTAACGCAGTCTACACCGCCCTGCAGCTAGCTAGCTAGCTAACGTCTACCGTTAGCTAGTCCACCGTCTACCGATTAGCAGCACAACTTTCACTCAACTGAACGACTTGATTAGTGTAGTGTTAGCTAGCTACATAGTTGTCTTTGCTGTCTTCGTATCCAAGATAATTGTGTAGTTTAGAGTGTGTAGTTTTAGAGTGATTATCTTAATTTACCGAGGTTAGCTAGCCAGCTATTCGTCGTCCTTAACGTAACAGAACTTCCGCACTCAACAATCCGGTCGCATTTCGCTTCGCTCGACAGGTAGTATCACATTTTTCATTTCATTACAGAACAACGGCTTGATTTGTTTGATCGTAGCTAGCTACATAGCTAGCTACATAGCCGTCTTTGTATCAAAGATAATTGTGTAGTCTTGAGCGATTTCCTAGGTTAGCTAGCCAGCTATTGTCGTTCTTTTAACGCATCGTAACGTAAATCAACACTGCTAGCTAGCCAGCTAGCCCCGAATAGCAGCACAGTAGCACAGTAGAAACCATTACACTCAACGGAACGACTTGATTAGTGTAGTGTCAACAACGCAGACACTGCCAGCTAGCCTACATAGTCAACAACGCAGCCTCTGCCAGCTAGCCTACTTCAGCAGTACTGTATCATTTTAATCATTTTAGTCAATAAGATTCTTGCTACGTAAGCTTAACTTTCTGAACACTCGAGACGTGTAGTCCACTTGTCATTCCAATCTCCTTTGCATTAGCGTAGCCTCTTGTGTAGCCTGTCAACTATGTGTCTGTCTATCCCTGTTCTCTCCTCTCTGCACAGACCATACAAACGCTCCACACCGCGTGGCCGCGGCCACCTAATCTGGTGGTCCCAGCGCGCACGACCCACGTGGAGTTCCAGGTCTCCGTTAGCCTCTGGAACTGCCGATCTGCGGCCAACAAGGCAGAGTTCATCTCAGCCTATGCCTCCCTCCAGTCCCTCGACTTCTTGGCACTGACGGAAACATGGATCACCACAGACAACACTGCTACTCCTACTGCTCTCTCTTCGTCTGCCCACGTGTTCTCGCACACCCCGAGAGCTTCTGGTCAGCGGGGTGGTGGCACCGGGATCCTCATCTCTCCCAAGTGGTCATTCTCTCTTTCTCCCCTTACCCATCTGTCTATCGCCTCCTTTGAATTCCATGCTGTCACAGTTACCAGCCCTTTCAAGCTTAACATCCTTATCATTTATCGCCCTCCAGGTTCCCTCGGAGAGTTCATCAATGAGCTTGATGCCTTGATAAGCTCCTTTCCTGAGGACGGCTCACCTCTCACAGTTCTGGGCGACTTTAACCTCCCCACGTCTACCTTTGACTCATTCCTCTCTGCCTCCTTCTATCCACTCCTCTCCTCTTTTGACCTCACCCCTCTCACCTTCCCCCTACTCACAAGGCAGGAAATACGCTCGACCTCATCTTTACTAGATGCTGTTCTTCCACTAACCTCATTGCAACTCCCCTCCAAGTCTCCGACCACTACCTTGTATCCTTCTCCCTCTCGCTCTCATCCAACACTTCCCACACTGCCCCTACTCGGATGGTATCGCGCCGTCCCAACCTTCGCTCTCTCTCCCCCGCTACTCTCTCCTCTTCCATCCTATCATCTCTTCCCTCTGCTCAAACCTTCTCCAACCTATCTCCTGATTCTGCCTCCTCAACCCTCCTCTCCTCCCTTTCTGCATCCTTTGACTCTCTATGTCCCCTATCCTCCAGGCCGGCTCGGTCCTCCCCTCCCGCTCCGTGGCTCAACGACTCATTGCGAGCTCACAGAACAGGGCTCCGGGCAGCCGAGCGGAAATGGAGGCTTCGCCTCCCTGCGGACCTGACATCCTTTCACTCCCTCCTCTCTACATTTTCCTCTTCTCTCTCTGCTGCTAAAGCCACTTTCTACCACTCTAAATTGCAAGCATCTGCCTCTAACCCTAGGAAGCTCTTTGCAACCTTCTCCTCCCTCCTGAATCCTCCTCCCCTCCCCCCTCCTCCCTCTCTGCAGATGACTTCGTCAACCATTTTGAAAAGAAGGTTGACGACATCCGATCCTCGTTTGCTAAGTCAAACGACACCGCTGGTTCTGCTCACACTGCCCTACCCTGTGCTCTGACCTCTTTCTCCCCCCTCTCTCCAGATGAAATCTTGCGTCTTGTGACGGCCGGCCGCCCAACAACCTGCCCGCTCGACCCTATCCCCTCCTCTCTTCTCCAGACCATTTCCGGAGACCTTCTCCCTTACCTCACCTCGCTCATCAACTCATCCCTGACCGCTGGCTACGTCCCTTCCGTCTTCAAGAGAGCGAGAGTTGCACCCCTTCTGAAAAAACCTACACTCGATCCCTCCGATGTCAACAACTACAGACCACTATCCCTTCTTTCTTTTCTCTCCAAAACTTTTCTCTCCTTGGCCAGCTCTCCCGCTATCTCTCTCAGAATGACCTTCTTGATCCAAATCAGTCAGGTTTCAAGACTAGTCATTCAACTGAGACTGCTCTTCTCTGTATCACGGAGGCGCTCCGCACTGCTAAAGCTAACTCTCTCTCCTCTGCTCTCATCCTTCTATACCTATCGGCTGCCTTCGATACTGTGAACCATCAGATCCTCCTCTCCACCCTCTCCGAGTTGGGCATCTCCGGCGCGGCCCACGCTTGGATTGCGTCCTACCTGACAGGTCGCTCCTACCAGGTGGCGTGGCGAGAATCCGTCTCCACACCACGTGCTCTCACCACTGGTGTCCCCCAGGGCTCTGTTCTAGGCCCTCTCCTATTCTCGCTATACACCAAGTCACTTGGCTCTGTCATAACCTCACATGGTCTCTCCTATCATTGCTATGCAGACGACACACAATTAATCTTCTCCTTTCCCCCTTCTGATGATCAGGTGGCGAATCGCATCTCTGCATGTCTGGCAGACATATCAGTGTGGATGACGGATCACCACCTCAAGCTGAACCTCGGCAAGACGGAGCTGCTCTTCCTCCCGGGAAGGACTGCCCGTTCCATGATCTCGCCATCACGGTTGACAACTCCATTGTGTCCTCCTCCCAGAGCGCTAAGAACCTTGGCGTGATCCTGGACAACACCCTGTCGTTCTCAACTAACATCAAGGCGGTGGCCCGTTCCTGTAGGTTCATGCTCTACAACATCCGCAGAGTACGACCCTGCCTCACACAGGAAGCGGCGCAGGTCCTAATCCAGGCACTCGTCATCTCCCGTCTGGATTACTGCAACTCGCTGTTGGCTGGGCTCCCTGCCTGTGCCATTAAACCCCTACAACTCATCCAGAACGCCGCAGCCCGTCTGGTGTTCAACCTTCCCAAGTTCTCTCACGTCACCCCGCTCCTCCGCTCTCTCCACTGGCTTCCAGTTGAAGCTCGCATCCGCTACAAGACCATGGTGCTTGCCTACGGAGCTGTGAGGGGAACGGCACCTCAGTACCTCCAGGCTCTGATCAGGCCCTACACCCAAACAAGGGCACTGCGTTCATCCACCTCTGGCCTGCTCGCCTCCCTACCACTGAGGAAGTACAGTTCCCGCTCAGCCCAGTCAAAACTGTTCGCTGCTCTGGCCCCCCAATGGTGGAACAAACTCCCTCACGACGCCAGGACAGCGGAGTCAATCACCACCTTCCGGAGACACCTGAAACCCCACCTCTTTAAGGAATACCTAGGATAGGATAAAGTAATCCCTCTCACCCCCCCTCCTTAAAAGACTTAGATGCACTACTGTTCCACTGGATGTCATAAGGTGAATGCACCAATTTGTAAGTCGCTCTGGATAAGAGCGTCTGCTAAATGACTTAAATGTAATTGTAAATGTAAATGAAGCCTCATACTCTTTATAAGGTCCATAAAAATGCTTCAGAAATCATTCATCAGCAAACAACACGCTAGGACCTTTTTATATAACAGTTTATGCTGGATAATATTGCTTATAAATAATTTGTGAAGTATCCATGTATTGCTTATGAAGACTTTATGAGTGTTCTAAAAAGGAACAAAAGTGTTGATTATCCAATGGGATCATGTTTTAAAGTGTTTTGAGTCCAGCTTGTCAGAAACATAACAAAAGATCATTATGTCTGATTGTGTAGTCAATGAGTCCATTAGGTTGTCAGAAGAAGCTATGCTGCAGAAAAATTCTGCACCGCTCTTAAAAAAAATGAATAAAGGATATGTACAGACAGGCATACTTGAGGGAGGAGAGGACATAAATCAAATCAAAGTTTATTGGTCACGTCCACAGAATGCACGTTGTAAATGGTACAGTGAATTGCATAGACTTTACAACAAATTTATCAGTGTCATCCAAGATGGATTTTTGCTGGATTGTTTTGGATTATGGTTGTTGAGGTCATTTTTCTTCGACCCAAGAGACAGTGGCATAGCGCAGTTTTGCTGGATTTATGTCAACTCCATCAGACATCCTAAAAGGCATTTCATTTTTACAAGTATTGTCCAACAAGTGTTTAAAGGCCTTGATTGGCCTTAATTATAACACTACATTATTCAAATATGTAATACAAATCTCCAAACTCCTTTTTGTTTTGTTTTAGACCACTATTAAATGGTCCAGGGCTAATTTTGTTAGAATTTTGGCAAGTTGTTCTAGATTTAGTACATGAAACAACATTTATAAAGCGAACCTTATCCCTTAGGTCTAGCACAGCAAATCATTCAATTGTTTAAGCATATGTTGCAGAACAGTGACTAAAATATTTTTGCCTCTAAAAATGTAATTGTAATACAAACATTTGTTAAAATATGGAAAATTATTAATTTGAAAATCCCAATAAAAACATAACCATTCTATCAGATCTTTCAGCACTCTGACGGAGTAGACGTTAGACAAAAATCTGACGGAGTTGATGTTTTGCGGAGTTGACAAAAATGGCATTTTACTTCTTCATTCAAGTGGTATACAGTAGCAATCCCAAGGGATCGACCTGGGACCTGGAGAAAAAAAACGGTTCCCTTCAAGTTGTGGTAAATTGATTTTATTTCCAACTCTCCTCTCCTTCCGTATGTCCTCTGTGACTGGTACTGTAATTACCACATTTTCTGTTCTACTAAATTACACAGACAGTAAATTCTCATTGCGTTTGCAAATGGCCATTTGTGGCCACTAACATGCACTGTTGACCTTGAAGGAGCATCTGTTAGTTAGAAAGCAGACCAAGCCTGCTGATGATATTGTCCCTAGGCCTGCTGTTGATAATGTCCCTGTGTTAATATTCTTTAGCAGTGGACGGCACCGTGCCTGGCATTCAGTCTCTGTTGATGTTCTGCAGTTGGTCCATGCCTCCTCGGCTGTCCCATTCTCTTGACCGTGATGAGATTCAGATTTGCTCATTTGAATCAATATACAGATTTAGGATCTTAATTTGATCACCATGTTGTTGCAGGAAATGCAAAAATTGTAGCGTATTCAAGGTTTAAAAAGTCAACGTTTGTAATTTCCCCTTAAAAATAGCAGACTTGATATGCCCTAACCCCTACAAAAAATGTCCATTAATTATAATCCACACAATAATTCAAATTTCCTGTTGCTGCAGGATACTGCTATGAGAAACTGGTCAAATGAAGATCTTACATGTGTAGATGGCCGTGCACTTTGGAGAGAGTTCCATCTAACTTACACCTCGCTGACATGGCCGCATGCTTTGTTTCTCTCAGCGCAGAACATCAACGAGGACCAAAGGTCCTTCACTTTCTCTCATTCTATTTCTTTCTCTCTCTCTAAACAGAGCGCCACAGATTCCCTGGGGATGTCCATGAGAACACATATGTCTCATGAATAACTTGTTAACAAGTACTGTAAATATAATTTTCAAGCTGGTGTGTTTTTTTTAATACTTTGTTTTTATTGTAGGAACACAAATAAATTAAAAATAAAGTAAAATAAAAGAACAACAAAAAAGATCTGGCAGTTACAGTGCACGTCATACCTTCATCATCATATCATCATATTAGTTACATTGACATCTTTGAATTAGACTCTTTCCAATTACGAAACCCATTTTTCCCAGTATTCTTGACCTCTCTCCTGTTGAGTTCTTAAAGCAAAGGTCAAACGCTCCATGTGGTGTATTTCTTCTACAATGTCTATCCATTGTGTCACTGTGGGAGGGTCTTTTTGTAGCCATTTCCTAGTGATAGCCTTTTTACTGGCTGCCAGTAGGACCTTCAAGCTGGTATGTTTGGTAACGGATGTCTTGAAAATAGAAAACTTAAGCAATGTCTTGACAATACGAGCTACTGGACATAATATGAGGTATTGTACAAGGTACAGATGGGGAGGGAAGGGTTCGCGGAAATGGCTGTTACACCCTGTAAAGATCATTTGTCTCTCACATAAACATCTGGCCAGTTGGTAATAGACAGGTACCTAGATGGAAGCTTAAGTAATCGTCAAAGTTTGGACACACCTACTCATTTCAGGATTTTTCTATATTTTTACTATTTTGTACATTGTAGAATAATAGTGAAGACAACAAAACTATGAAATAACACATATGGAAACATGGGGCGGCAGGGTAGCCTAGTGGTTAGAGCGTTGGGCTAGTAACCGGAAGGTTGGAAGCTTAAATCCCCGAGCTGAAAAGGTACAAATCTGTCATTCTGCCCCTGAACAGGCAGTTAACCCAATGTTCCTAGACCGTCATTGAAAATAAGATTTTGTTTTTAACTGACTTGCCTAGTTAAATAAAGGTTAAATAAACATTTTAAAAATGCAGTAACCAAAAAAGTGTTAAACAAATCAAAATATATTCTATATTTGAGATTCTTCAAAGTATCTGGGTCTTCATTTCCTGTGGCGGTCCTCATGAGAGCCAGTTTCGTCATAGCGCTTGATGTTTCTTGCGACTGCAGTTTAAGAAACTTTCAAAGTTCTTGACATTTTTCGGATTGACTGACCTTCATATCTTAAAGTAATGATGGATTACTGTTTCTATTTCCTTATGTGAGCTGTTCTTGCCATAATATGGACTTTTACCAAATAGGGCTATCTTCTGTATACCACCCCTACCTTGTCACAACACATTAAGAATGAAATAAAGTCCACAAATGAACTTTTAACAAATCACACCTGTTAATTGAAATGCATGCCAGGTGACTACCTCATGAAGCTGGTTGAGAGAATGCCAAGCGTGTGCAAAGCTGTCATCAAGACAAAGGGTGGCTATCTCAAATATAGAATATAGGGAGGTGACCAAGAACCCGATGGTCACTCTCACAGAGCTCCAGAGTTCCTCTGTGGGAATGGGAGACCCTTCCAGAAAGACAAACATCTCTGCAGCACTCCACCAATCTGGCCTTTTATGGTAGAGTGGCAAGACGGAAGCCACTCCTCAGCAAAAGGCACATGACAGCCCACTTGGAGTTTGCCAAAAGGCACCTAAAAGACTCTCAGACCATGAAAAACAATATTCTCTGGTCTGATGAAACCAAGATTGAACTCTTTTCCTGAATGCCAAGCGTCACGTCTGGAGGAACCCTGGCACAGTGTGGTGCCAGGTGGCACCACACTGCATGGTGGTGGCAATATCATGTTGTGGGGAGGTTTTTCAGAGGCAGTGACTGAAAGACTAGTCAGGATCGAAGGAAAGATGAACGGAGGAAAGTACAGAGATCCTTGATGATAACCTGCTCTCTGAAGTGACATGAAAATAGCTGTAGAGCAACAGTACCCATCCGACCTGACAGAGCTTGAGAGGATCTGCGGTGAAAAATGGGACAAACTCCCCAAATACAGGTGTGCCAAGCTTTTAGCGTCATACCCAAGAAGACTTGAGGCTGTAATCGCTGCCAAATGCGCTTCAAAAACGTTCTAAGTAAAGGGTCTGAATAGTTTCATTTTTGTATTTTTTAAATTACATTTGCAAAAATGTCTAAAAAACAGTTTTTGTTTTGTCATTATGGGGTATTGTGTGTAGATTGATGAGGGGGGTAAACAATTTCATCCATTTTAGAATAAGGCTGTAACATAACAAAATGTGGAAAAGGTCAGGGGGTCTGAATACTGTACGGGTGTATGAGTATGCCTGTGGATGTGTGTCCATGTGTGTGTTTATCTGTGTGTGTGGACGGTTGAAGCGTGTTAGAGAACCATACTGGGTCAGCCAGCAAGCACAGGTGCCACTCATTGGTGAGGGGGAAATTATCACTGGGCAGGCCCAGCCAGGCAAACAGCCCCCTGGATCTGCAATGCCAACTAGCATTTGGATGCCAATCGCCTGTTCATACACAAACAGCCAGATGCATGCATTCACACACAGAGTGGGCACTTTTTATTTTATTTTACTAGACTACCTACACTGCAATACAGTATTCTTTGATTTATCCTACAGTAGGTTTCTTAAGTCAACTTTTTAAGTAGGAAAACTGTTCTGAGCTTCCCCAAGACATTGTACAATAATTATTGTGCTGAAATGATAATTTTAGTGGAAATATGTTTTATTTTGGCTTTAATATTCAAATCTTAGACTGCCTCCAAAAGCAAAAAGTTTACCAACAGATAGAGTGGGGCTACACATGTTTTTCTGGCTGGAACTAATCCCACCTTTCCCTTCTCACACACACAGAAATTATACTGAGTGCCTTTAAGAACTGGATCAGTGAATTGATAGGACACTGGCTTGTTCTGCTAAGACTGAAAGGGCAAGAGACGGCAGGGGAGTCTTTTACCTGATGAAGTGTGTTAAATTGCACCAGTTCTGGGGATCCACGTAAGCCATCTCTCGCTTGAAACCCTCTCCACACACCTCCATCTCCCACAGCAGCTGGGTCTCGTTGCACAGAGCCACACTAGGCCTTCGTGGTACAGACTCAACATTGATATTCTCTGTGGCTGCAGGACATAAAAAGGTCCAAATTACAGAAAGAAACATGACCTTCAATGTTCCACAGTAACATTAGCATTGTGTTCATTAGGTCAAGCAACAGAAAAAGTTCTACAACTGAAAATGAAAATTAGTGTCCAGATAGTCCCTCTCTGTTTTAGTCAGTTTTCTTTTCATTGCCTCATGAACACAACCTAGAAGTGAATATACTTCTGGCACAGGGTTTGTCAGAAGTCAGGAAATCTGAATTTGGTCAATTTTGACTATTATTGTTATCACAGGGTTAAAATGACTTATAAAAACATAGAAAGTACAGCATTTGTAAGCTGTGTTCCACAGTGTTTCATGTCTTCAGAAGGAGGATGTAAGCAAACCTTGCTTACCTGACAATCCTCTTGTCATCCAAGAGTTCACTGTCAAAGACAAAATCACACAGAGACTTGAAACAGTGTTAGTAGTCATGACAACAGTCTCATTGAAGCATGACTTTTTGGGACCAACATTAAAGATGCAATATGCAGAAATAACTCTGCCATTTCCTAGTTTCTAAAATTCTAATAGTTTGCCTAATTTAAAATTGTGACAAAACAAGCAATGTATAGTGTAGAGCACCATTGTACCATCTAAATCACTCTGAAATATATTTTAAATTACCCAAAATATTGTATTTTCAGCTGTTTGAAGCTAGTGTGCAAAACCGAAAGTAAAAGATGCAAAAACAAAACTTAAGAATGGGAAACATAGAAAAAGTGCAAATAGAACAGATGTACCGCTTCTTAGACTTGCTTTCAATGAAAATGACAGATCTAGAACACAATTTTCTACGTGAATTTGGTCGGGTCGCCAAAAAAGCTACATATTGCAGTTTTAAACGTTGTTGTCAAAACACAACTGAAACATATAACATATAACATAAAACGGACAATTCTGACCAGCTGGCCCTTACCTTTCCCATTCTAAACACATTCTGGCTGACAAAAAAATTAAGAAACATGAATCCACAGTTTATGAAACAGTTGTGTGAGAATCGTTAATTGAGTAAATGATGGCAAGAAGAACAAATTCGTTAAAGAGTTTTCTGGAACAATGCCAAGCTGTCTGATGTTGGATGTTGTTGCTGCTGCTGCTGTTGTCATGCACAAGCGCACACTAAATTCAGGGGGGAGGATCATGACTGCATGGCCATGCACGACTCCAACACTATCATCAAGTTTGCAGATGACACCACAGTGGTAGGCCTGATCACCAACAGCGATGAGACAGCCTATAGGGAGGCCAGAGACCTGGTCATGTGGTGCCAGGACAACAACCTCTCCCTCAACGTGATCAAGACAAAGGAGATGATCGTGGACAACAGAAAAAGAAGGACCGAGCACGCCCACATTCTCATCGACGGGGCTGTAGTGGAACAGGTTGAGAGCTTCAAGTTCCTTGGTGTCCACATCACCAACAAACTATCATGGTCCAAACACACCAAGACAGTCGTGAAGAGGGCACGACAAAGCCTATTCCCCCTCAGGAGACTGAAAAGATTTGGCATGGGTCCTCAGATCCTCAAAAGGTTCTAGCTGCACCATCGAGAGCATCCTGCCTGACTGGTTGCATCACTGCCTGGTATGGCAACTGGTCGGCCTCTGACCACAAGGCACTACAGAGGGTACTGTGTACGTCCCAGTACATCACTGGGGCCAAGCTTCCTGCCATCCAGGACCTCTATACCAGGCGGTGTCAGGCCCTAAAAATTGTCAAAGACTCCAGCCACCCTAGTCATAGACTGTTCTGTCTGCTACCACACGGCAAGCGGTACCGGAGCGCCAAGTCTAGGTCCAAACGGCTTCTTAACAGCTTCTACCCCCAAGCCATAAGACTCCTGAACAGCAAATCAAAGGGCTACCCAGACCCCTCTTTTACGCTGCTGCTACTCTCTGTATTTAATCTATGCATAGTACCTACATGTACATATCACCTCAATTACCTCAACTAACTGGTGCCCCCGCACATTGACTGTGTACCAGTACCCCCTGTATATAGCCTCCACATTGACTGTGTACCAGTACCCCCTGTATATAGCCTCCACATTGAGTCTGACTGTGTACCCCAGTACCCCCTGTATATAGCCTCCACATTGACTGTGTACCAGTACCCCCTGTATATAGCCTCCACATTGACTGTGTACCAGTACCCCCTGTATATAGTCTCCACATTGACTGTGTACCAGTACCCCTGTATATAGTCTCCACATTGACTGTGACTGTGTACCAGTACCTCCCATTGACTGTGTACCAGTACCCCCTGTATATAGTCTCCACATTGACTGTGTACCAGTACCCCCTGTATATAGTCTCCACATTGACTGTGTACCAGTACCCCCTGTATATAGTCTCCACATTGACTGTGTACCAGTACCCCCTGTATATAGCCTCCCTTGTTATTTTAATGCTGCTGTTTAATTATTTGTTACTTTTATATTACAGTCTGTACCAGTTTTTAGCCTCCCTTGTTATTTTAATGCTGCTGTTTAATTATTTGTTACTTTTATATTACATTTTTTACTTATCTATTTTTTACTTAACACATATATTTTTTCTTCTTAACTTCTTAAAGCATTGTTGGTTAAGGGCTTGTAAGTAAGAATTTCACTGTAAGGTCCACACCTGTGGTATTCGGCGCATGTGACAAATAACATTTGATTTGATTTGATTTGATTTGGAAGACAGCTAGTATCCCTTTGCACACTATCGTGCTGACCTGAACCAAACCATGCAACGAAGGTGGATGTGTAAACAGGCCAGCTCAGTACAGCTTGGTTTGTTTCTGCTTGGATCGGCTCAGTAGTGTGAAAAGCCCTTAACTGTGTGCTGCGGTGGCTGTCTGTGGCAGTATCTCAGATAGAGTTCAGTGATAAGGGAAGGATAAAGAAATGGTGACTGGCACTGCTCAGAGCTCCTTTCTGTCTCTTAGGACACCTGTCGTCCTCTCGGCTGAACCTGTGCCCCCACCCCGATGGGGCTCTTTCTGATGAATATTTACTCCATCAAGAGTCCACCCCCTGCCGTGATTACTAATACAGCAATGTCGCATCTGACTCTCAGCGTATGGATAGGATAGGAGGTAGACATTTTCTCAGAGCTTTTAATACAGTGTTTGTCAAACCTCTCCTTGTGGAGCCCCATATGTTTCACAATGTTGTTGTTGCCCTGAACTATCAGACCTGACTATCAGACCTGACTACCACACCTGACTAGAACACCTGACTAGAACACCTGACTACCACACCTGACTACCACACTTGGCTACCACACCTGACTACCACACCTGATTAGAACACCTGACTAGAACACCTGATTAGAACACCTGACTAGAACACCTGATTAGAACACCTGACTAGAACACCTGACAAGCACACCTGACTTCCACACCTAATTCGACTAGACTAAGGGCTTGATGATTAGCTGACAAGTTCAATCAGGTGTGCTTGTTTGACAGAGTGGAAATTGACAACCCTCTGCACCGTAACCATAATCCAGAAGCACCTTCTGGTTGTCGGGAGATGGTACTTGTAGCTCTCAGGAAGACCGTAGCGGTGCTCGGTTTTCAAATTCAGAGAACGGGGATCCCAGAGGAGAGGATTGAGAAACGCTGCTTAGAGTGCATACACTACCACAGCACAGGATAGAGAGGGGGGAGAGGGTTGAGAAACACTGCTTAGAGTGCATACACTACCACATCATAGGATAGAGTGAGAGGAGAGGGTTGAGAAACACTGCTTAGAGTGCATACACTACCACAGCATAGGATAGAGAGGGAGGAGAGGGTTGAGAAACACTGCTTAGAGTGCATACACTACCACAGCATAGGATAGAGAGGGAGGAGAGGGTTGAGAAACACTGCTTAGAGTTCATACACTACCACAGCATAGGATAGAGAGGGAGGAGAGGGTTGAGAAACACTGCTTAGAGTGCATACACTACCACAGCATAGGATAGAGAGGGAGGAGAGGGTTGAGAAACACTGCTTAGAGTGCATACACTACCACAGCATAGGACAGAGAGGGAGGAGAGGCGATATGGTTCAGCGAGAAACCTCCAATCCGACCTCATGCCATGTCGGTTGTTTGGCACTGCCAAGTGTGGGACACACATAATCAATCTTCTATCCCCCTCTTTGACCCAGCTGCATGTTACTCCCTCAATGAGTCTGTGCAGCAATCCTGTTACGTGGGAATTTGAAGCCCATTTGGCACCTCTTCAAAACCAGAGCATCACTGAATAGAGAATACACACGACACACACTCTCTCTCTCTCTCTCTCTCTCTCTCTCTCTCTCTCTCTCACACAAACACATTCGTTAAGTTTTCACCTCGATCGCTCTTTGTCTCACTCTCCCCCCATTTTCTTACTATGTTCCTTGTTTTTTCCTTCAAGTGCCAGTCTTATGCCCAAATTCAATCAATCACAGATAGATAAACCACACTGCGGAATCACTCAGAATGTCTATGATGTATCAAAGATGCTGATCACATTAAAACGGACAGTGTCGTAGACTTCGTCATTATTGGATATTGACTCAAAACCACAAATACAGTGTAAGCATTCTGAATGAACCCACAGTTGTTTTTACTTGCTCTGTGATTACAAAAACTATGCTGTTTAGTTCAGTCTCACCCGGGGGATAACTACTCTAAATTTAGCAATTTCCTCCCGCAGGATATGTGTTCAAAGCAGAGGGGTCTGTGATCGCTACATGTGATAAGTTCAAACGGTATCGGGGCATGACACAAATACAGAGTCGTCACAATGAGTGTTTTCACAAATCAGTCCCCCCCCTCTCCTGACAAACCTTCAATACTATGTACATCCCAAACACAAAGGCATTCAGCTTCCCTTATACCCACACAGTGTTCCCCCACAATTGTATAGGTGGCTCAAGGCTCACTTTCTGCCCAGCTGAAAGAGTTTGTCTATTATGGGTTTCAATTGACAGTTTTAGTTTCTAGCGGGTCTGGAAATTGCTATGGGGGCCTTTGCATCTCGTATGAAAAGTCTGGAAGGGAAACACAAATAACACACGGATAACAAACTGAAACTGATAACACACTGATAACAAACTGAAACTGATAACAAACTGATAACACACTGATAACACACTGAAACTAATAACACACTGAAACTGATAACACACTGATAACAAACTGACAACACACTGATAACAAACTGATAACTAACTGATAACACACTGATAACAAACTGAAACTGATAACACACTGATGGCAAACTGATAAACTGATAACACACTGATAACAAACTGAAACTGATAACACACTGATGGCAAACTGATAAACTGATAACACACTGATAACAAACTGATAACAAACTGAAACTGATAACACACTGATAACAAACTGAAACTGATAACACACCGATAACAAACTGAAACTGATAACACACGGATAACAAACTGATAACACACTGATAACACACTGATAACAAACTGAAACTGATAACACACTGATGGCAAACTGATAAACTGATAACACACTGATAACAAACTGAAACTGATAACACACTGATGGCAAACTGATAAACTGATAACACACTGATAACAAACTGATAACAAACTGAAACTGATAACAAACTGAAACTGATAACACACCGATAACAAACTGAAACTGATAACACACGGATAACAAACTGATAACACACTGCTAACACACTGATAACAAACTGAAACTGATAACAAACTGAAACTGATAACACACTGCTAACACACTGATAACAAACTGAAACTGATAACAAACTGAAACTGATAACACATTGATAACAAACACACTGATAACAAACTGAAACTGATAACAAACTGAAACTGATAACACACTGATGACAAACTGATACCAAACTGATAACACACTAATAACACACTGATAACAAACTGATAACACAATGATGACAAACTGACAACACTGATAACTCAATAGAAAATGACTGAAGTAAAAATGAAAGTCACCCAGTAAAACCCTACTTGAGTAAAAGTCTAAAAGTATTTTGTTTTAATTATACTTAAGTATAAAAAGTAAGTGTAATTCCTCAAATAAACTTAAGTATCAAAAGTAAAAGTAGAAAATAGAAATCATTTCAAATTCCTTATATTAAGCAAACCAGACGGCACCATTTTCTTGTTTTATCAATTTACGGATGGGCCCGCTCCAACCCTCAGACATAATTTACAAACAAAATGTGTTTAGTGATGAACAGGGATGTTCTCTTGATAAGTGTGTGAATTAGACAATTTTCCTGACCTGCTAAGCATTCAAAATGTAACAAGTACTTTAGGGTGTCAGGGAAAATGTATGGAGCAAAAGTACATCATTTTCTTTAGGAATGTAAGTGAAGAAAAAGTATAAAGTTGTCAAAAATATAAATAGCAAAGTAAAGTACAGATACCCAAAACAACAACTTAAGTAGTACTTTCAAGTATTTTTACTTAAGTACTTTACATCACTGCTGATAACACACTGAAACTGATTACACACTGATAACACACTAAAAACTAACTGATAACACATTGATAACACACTCATAACACACTCAATGTCATGGAAAGCACTGTATCTGTAGAGGTTAATAAGGAAGAGGAAGGTATTTCACTCTTTCCCTCCTGTGTCACACTTCAGCGATGGTTTTGCAAACATAGGCAAGGACCAAAATAACATCCAACAGTCAATCCAGCATGAGGTAGCTCTGAGCACACACCATGAATATGAAATCTCTCTGGTAAACCAAGCGGCCCAAGGCGACAACACACCGCTGAGCTGCCTGCATAACCATTTGATAGAGTCAGAGCACAGCCTTCCCTGAGGTAGATAGCGGAGGCTGGGGAATGCCAAACCCCTGCCACGATCAGTTTAAATGCAGCTTTGACTGTCACACTGGGTACACTGAATAGTTGACGGCTGTTCTTGTGGAAAGTAGAAAAAAATCATTTTCTTACTTTTATTTAACTATGCAAGTCAGTTAAGAACAAATTCTTATTTACAATGATGTCCTAGGAACAGTGGGTTAACTGCCTTGTTCAGGGGCAGAACAACTGATTTTTACCTTGTCAGCTCGGGGATTCGATCTAGCAACCTTTCGGTTACTAGTCCAACGCTGTAACCATTAGGCTACCTGTCGCCTCTCTTATGGTGCCACTTTAAAATAACAAGTTATAACTTCTTTATAGAGCATTCATAAGCACTCAATAGATGATACACAAATGATTAGAACAAGTCATACTACATAAAGGGTGATATAAAAGGTCCTTACGTCTGGTGCTTTGCCAAATGTGGCATAACGCTTTTGCCACGTTATACTGCATAGCCATAGAATCTCATATCTGCTTATGAATGATGTCTGAAACATCTATATAGGACTTATAAAGGGTTTATGAAGGCTTCATTAAGCCCTATTAAGTTCACTTCTGTTTACAGTTGGATCAGTAGCTTTATGACCTGAAGAATGCATATGTGAGTTGAGGCTGTCGTCCATTGCGTGAGTTTGACAAAGACAGCGTGGTGTCTGTCTGCTGCTGCTTTGGGTGCCTTCATTTTTACTACAGCCTTGTTCCCTCTCACTTGGCAATAGGATGACAAGGTTTATGAGAAGCAGCAACTAGAAATCTGAAGTCTCACATTAACCAATGAGGTGTCTCTTGAGTAATAGTCCTGGTTTACATTTGTACAGCAGTGAGTCAAAGGGCCAAATCCATCCATTAAATAGAGAAATTAAAACACAGCTTTTATAAGACTGGAGCTAGTACACCCTTGTCAGTCTCTCTTCTTATCATTCAGAAAGCTGAGAAATTCACTTGCATCCTGACTCGAAAATAAATAAAAATAAACAAAAGAAAATGCTGTTTCAAATTGAAGAGACAGTATTTGAATTAGTCGCTTCCTAGCAACCACATAATCCATTTTGTAGAAGTCTATTAGGGAAGCTATAGAACCAACATGCTAGGTTCTGAAAATAAAAATAGAAGCATAGCATTGTGCCAAGTGTCAAGCATAACACTTCTCATTGGGTTTTATCTTCATATGGGAACAATGCTGTGACTGTCAACACCTCCCCACATGCCCCCACCTCACCCCTCTATATGCCTGATATAGTCTTGTGGTTGAAACAATTAAGAACTTGTCAGTAGAGAATGTCGACTGAAGCATGAAATACAAAGATACAAAAAGGCTTCACCTTGTAGCGTTGCCATGTTCCTGAATTGCCAACTTGTCTGTCGTATAAACATTCTATACACAGAAATACACTTTACGCTGAGTGTGATGGAGTAGGGTGTAAATGCAGCTACAGCAAAAATGGAGTATGTAGCGGGGCTAATGTAGACAGTAAACAAGATACACTATATATTCAAAAGCATGTGGACACCCCTTCAAATTAGTGGATTTGGCTATTTTAGCCACACCCGTTGCTGATAGGCGTATAAAATTAAGCACACAGCCATGAAATCTCAGTAGACAAACATTGGCAGTCAAATGGCCTTACTGAAGAGCTTAATGACTTTCAACGTGGCACCGTCATAGGATGCCACCTTTCCAACAAGTCATTTTGTCAAATTTCTGCCCTGCTGGAGCTGCCCCGGTCAACTGTAAGTGCTGTTATTGTGAAGGGGAAATGTCTAGGAGCAACAACGGCTCAGCTGCGAAGTGGTAGGCCACACAAGCTCACAGAACGGGACCGGCAAGTACTGAAGCATGTGGGGCCTAAAAATCGTCTGTCCTCAGTTGCAACACTCACACCCAAGGTCCAAACTGCCTCTGGAAGCAACGTCAGCATAAGAACTGTTCGTCGGGAGCTTCATGAAATGGGTTTCCATGGTGAAACAGCCACACACAAGCCTAAGCTTGAGCAATGCGAAGCGTTGGCTGGAGTGGTGTAAAGCTCGCTGCCATTGGACTCTGGAGCAGTGGAAACCTGTTCTCTGGAGTGATGAATCATGCTTCACCATCTGGCAGTCCAGTGGACAAATCTGGGTTTGGCGGATGCCAGGAGAACGCTACCTGCCCCAATGCATAGTGCCAACTGTACAGTTTGGTGGAGGAGGAATAATGGTCTGGGGTTGTTTTCCATGGTTCAGGCTAGACCCCGTTGTTCCAGTGAAGGGAAATCTTAATGCTACAGCATACAATGACATTCTAGACAATTTTGTGCTTCCAACTTTGTGGCAACAGTTTAGGGAAGGCCCTTACCTGTTTCGGCATGGCTGGTCCTTTCCTGTTCCGGGTGGGTAACATATCGTCAGTATGATATGTCCCACTACATCAGTGGTGTCAAACTAATTTTGCCCCGAGGGCCGCATTCGGTCTTCAATGAGGTCAGAGGGCCGCATTCGGTCTTCAATGAGGTCAGAGGGCCGCATTCGGTCTTCAATGAGGTCAGAGGGCCGCATTCAGTCTTCAATGAGGTCAGAGGGCCGCATTCGGTCTTCAATGAGGTCAGAGGGCCGCATTGAACCTTTTTATGTTTCCTTACCATCAAAATTGGCAAGACATAGTCCTGTATCCACTGTATGGCTTTCATTACTGTGAATATTAGCGAGCCGGACACAGTGAAGAATGTAGGTCCATTCTCATTTCTACAGTTTCCATTTGGTTTTAGTCATTTGAAAGTATATCGAGCTAATTTTTTAAAGATGATTATTTCATAAAGATTTGTGTTTTTACTCAAACTATCCATATGTTTGACAGCCCTGCTCTATATCCTTCTTGATAGATTCCTTGTAATTAGCCAGGAACTCTTAATGGGAGAAATTTCTCAGAGACCATATCCAGGCTTAATTAAAAGCGCTAATTTCTCAGATGTGATACTAATCTCCCAGTAATTTCCTTGAGGCTGCTAGAGGTTAACACAGGGCCAGACACCGAATGTAATCAGAAAATAACCAGCATGTACTCTGTTCGATAGCAGTTTAAGGTCATCTATCTGCAGGTGTCAAGACGTCATGCTTCGCCGGGCACTGGAGTCCACTTCACAAATGGAGCGAGGAGACTTACTCAGCCTCTCAAGTATAGCCTCAGCTGTCAAAAAAGGACAATGCTACAGCTCCCTGTTCCCTTGGCATTATGGCTGTCTCTTTGCAGAGAGCAAGGCTCTTCGGCTCGATCTCAACTCACTGTATGCTTCTGTTGATGCTAAACATCATCAATGCTAATGTTGACCTATGGCGTTTCTATTAATTTCAAGTTGAGGTGGTCCTTTGAAGTTGCTCGAGCTCTGCGGCTGATAACTTGAAACAAACAGTTCAGCGGAGACGAAAATATCAATGAAGGCAAATGATCTGCTGGGATGCATGGGGAGGTGTCATATAGTGAGAGACAGACACAGATTGAGAGGAGGGGGGTGTTGGACTTGTCAAGTCCATGATGCAGTTCTAATCAAGTACATGGTTCCTATCATACATTGCATTGCATCTTACGTTACATTCAAACCACTCTTATGGTCTGAGGTCATTTGCAATTCCTCAATGAATAAATTATGTCATAGAATGAGCTCATTGAAGTCAATTGCAAAAGGGAGTGTTTGTTTCAAATGAGATCATATTTGAGTACAGGTTGTCTGGGTGCAAGAAAATACAGAGACAAAATGGCGAGGATAAAGGTACCACTGTCACCTGTTTAACAAACTGGTACGTTTATCGATTCATTTTGGTTGATAATATTGAAATTTCGGTCCTCGAAGACTTCATCAAAAATATAGATGCCATTAGTGCAGGTTACTGAAACAGTCTGCTCTCAAATTTGCTATTGTCCAAATTGCTGTCATTAACTGTGATTTTAATAAATTGACTCTCACCACAGGCGCAGAAACTAGCATGCACCCTGTGTCACAGCAACAATGGAAGGATGTAGTTGTGATACTAACTTCGACTGGCCAAGGTTCCCCAAAGTCATTCTACAATCTATTTGAAGCTTGTCTGTCACTCATTGAAGTACACACCTCTTCCTGCTAAGGTTGTGCTCTAAAGGCTAAAAAGGCTGTCATTTAGTGCTGGCCATGTTGGGATATATAGAGAAACTATCTATGTGGACTAGGATTGATATCTCTTGCAATTCATTCTCAATCATTAGATGAAAATTGGGGGGGATTTGTTGAAAAACAAATCAATTACAATAAGATTGTAATTACAATCCAGATTAAATGTTTTAGTACTGTACTATAGCTACTGCAATACATTTTACATCTGTTATGTGGCCAACTTTGCAGTCTTACTAAGCCAATGTCATGATGTTGCCCTCTTTGGAGACCGCGAGCACCATCCCCCTACCTCGGCACCATCTCTCTCTGTCTCCTACAACCAGGCTGCTGTGGTCAGAGTGGTCATAAATTCCTAGGGAAGATCCTGCCTCATGGCCAGACAGTATAGAGAGAGTGAGTTTCAACAAAGGAATTTCTTCCACCTCACAGAACTGGAGAACCGAACAACATTTATGTTCTGGAGAAGGTATAAAAGATCGGTGAAGAATCCAGCTACGAACTAGTCCGTTTGGTACAATTTTGTGAAACTCATGGGAGACAATACGGTCATAATGCTGTTTATACAATAGCCTCAGCTATGAGGCTTACATCTAATTGTTGTATAAGATGAATGAGTGAAGATGATACTGTTTGTGAAATTGTGTAATGTGATTTTGGACTGTTTAATGAAGGAAACTCCAATTCCCTTTGGAGTTTAACTAAATCAGAGGACCGCCCATGAGCACAGTTATGGTCTGGCATCATGGGACAAGCCCTTTTCTGCTCTTCCAAATAAAACCCCGACCCGTGTTTTCTATCACCAGACCAGCTTACCTCGATAACGAGAGGGCCAAGGTTTGAGAGGAGACCCAGCTTACCTCAATTACGAGATGGCTAAAGGCTGCAGACCAGCTTACCATGAGAGGGCCAAGGTTTGAGTAGAGACCATGAACCTGAGTATAAGCTAAGGTTTGAGTAGATGGCTGATTCTTTTAAACATACCACGTGGTTAAACTCTTAGACTATCGATACCGACAGAATAAGAACAAGTCTTTGATATTAATTACTAGTCTGCAGCTAGGAATTCGGTATCATTGAACGCGAAGACCGGCAACCGCCGAAACATCTATTCTGTAATGACATGAATGAATGTCACTCTGAACTATCCATTCTAACCACGACAGAGAGAGAGGGCGGAAAATCTCTCCAACAGAAACAAACTTTTCAACAGAGATCTCGACAACACACTGTGCGTAAATATATATATTGATTGCAATTACTCCCGAATGAATGAGCGTTCATGTGCAAAGGATTAGCATTTCAATTGTTATAATTATCAACTTTGTAGTGTCTCATCTCAGTTGACCCCCACATCCCTTTTTGTCCACCAAGCCGCGATACCTGTTTAGCCCACTAGGGCACATTCTCCTATCATTTCCTTGTAACCATATCTACTGTTTGTTGTGCATTTCTGTGAATTACTTAGTTAGTAAATAAATGATTTTAAGACAATTGATGTATGGATGACAAATAGTGAAGACTGGGTTCGTGCAGATAACCAACAATTTACGACGTTTGGAATGAGACGAACGTGAGGTAAATAATAATTCATTAATTCGAAGACTAATTGATCAGATATTAAAATATCTGAAAGTTATATTAGAAAAATTATAACTTTGTAATCTGAATATTTTCCTTGGTGCCCCGACTTCCTAGTTAATTACAGTTACGTGATTAACCAGTTTAATTGCGTAATAATAATTACAGAGAGTTGTTTGATAAATAAGTCTTCAGTTTTAATGATGCCAAAGACACGACACCAAATACTGTACCCACACATAACTCAAATATCAGGAAGATCCACACTTCTTCAAATACATTTATACTAATTTATTGAACTTACAAATGATCTAATCATTATGGTAGGAGACTATAACACAGTGTTAAGTACCTCAATGGACCGTAAAGGTCATCACTCTACAAACTATCATCACCGTGCCCTTAAGGAAATCACAAATATTATACACATTAGAAATAGTGGATATTTGGAGACTAAAAAAACCCAACCTAGTGAGATATACATGGAGGACACTTAATCAAGCGAATCAATCGTCTTGACTACTTTCTTGTCTCTTTCTCTCTTGCATCAATGGTTAAAGTTTTTATAGGAGACAGAATGCGATCGGATCATCATCTAATTGGTATTCACATAACTCTTACAGATTTTCCACCTGGACGGGGATATTGGAAATTTAATCAAAGTTTACTGGAGGACAACTTATTTTTAACGAAGACAAAATTATTTATAACTGAATTTTTCCAGTATAGGTTCAGCAAATCCCCTTATTGTTTGGGATACCTTTAAATGTACCTTCAGGGGTCATTCAATTCAATATACATCAATAATTTTTTAAAAGCAATTTCTGGCTAAAGAAACAAGACTAACAAGGGAAATCCTTGAACTAATAGTACAGGTAGATAGAAATCAAATGATACTACAGAGATACAAAATAAGCTAGAGGAAAAACAAAAAGAACTTGAGGAACTTATTCAAGAACGATCTAATGTAATCTATTACAAAAATAAATCAAACTGGATGGAATATGGAGAAAAATGCACAAAATTCTTCCTGAATCTCCAATACAGGAACGCTAACAAAAATAAATTGCAGAAACTCGTTACTGAAGACGGAGTCATCTATGATTCTCCAAATTATATTTTAAAAGAGGAAGCTAATTATTTTAGGCAGATATTATCTTTTCCGTCTCATCCTCTCCCACTGAATGAAGATTACATAAGGAATTCTTTCCAAATAATATAACAAATGGAAAATTAACAAATGTACAGAAAGATCAGGGTGAAGGCCAAATTACAGAGGAATAACTTTTTGAGGCTATTCAATTCTTTCAGTCTGGAAAAACCCCAGGGCTTGATGGCATACAGGTAGAGGTATATCAATTATTTTTTGATATACTAAAATCTCCATTGTTAGATTGTTTTAACTACTCCTATAGAAATGGTAGTCTGTCAGGTACTCAGCAGGAATGTCTGATTTCTCTATTATTAAAACAAGACCCAGATGTCAAATATAAAGACCCAGTCTATCTAAAAAAACTGGAGGCCCCTTACACTTCAATGTTGTTGTCACGCCCTGACCATAGAGAGCTTTTTATTCTCTATGTTGGTTAGGTCGGGGTGTGACTAAGGGTGGGTTATCTAGGTGAATATATATATATATATATATGATCTTGTCTAGGTATAGTTGCCTGTGAGCACAACTTTGAGCTTCACATTTCGTTTTTTCGCTTTATTTGTTTTTGTTCTTTGAGTTTCTCTCCCAAATAGGATGGAAACATACCACGTTGCATCTTGGTCCACTTCTTATAATGTTCGTGACAGAAGATCCCACCACAAACGGATCAAGCAGTGTGGCCAGGAGGAGCAGACATCCTGGACATGAGAGGACAGTAAGGGATCCTGGACGTGGGAGGAGTTACTGGCCGGAAAGGATCGCCTTCCATGGGAGCAGACGGAGGCAGCGAGGGAACAACAACGACGACACCGGAGTTCGCTGCCGACGGAAGCCCGAGAGGCAGCCTCCAAATTTTCTTTTGGGTGGGGGCACACAGGGTGGTTGGCGGAGCCAGGTTTTGAACCAGAGCCAACTCCCCGTACTCACCGTGGGGAGCGTGTGACCGGTCAGGCACCATGTTCTGCAGTGATAAGCACTGTGGCTCCAGTGCGCATTCACAGCCCGGTGCGTTCTGTGCCAACTCCTCGCACTTGTCATGCTAAAGTGGGTATCTTTCCAGGACTTGTTGTGCCGGCTCAGCGCACCTGGTCTCTAGTGCGCCTCTTCGGTCCAGGATATCCTGCGCCGGCTCTACGGGGTGTATCCCCAGTGCGCCTTCAGTGCGCCATCACAGCCCAGTGCGCCCTGTGCCAGCTTCCCGCACCTGCCGTGCGAAGGTGGTCATTGGTGGTCATTGGTGCCAGTTCTACGCTCCCCCCCACTCTCCCTGAGGTGCCACCTGTACCACGCACCAGAGCCTCCTGCGAGGGTTCCCTGTCCGGGCAGAACGACAGATTTGTACCTTGTCAGCCCCCGACCTTGTCAGCTCGGGGGTTTGAACTTGCAACCTTCCGGTTACTAGTCCAATGCTCTAACCACTAGGCGACCCTGCCGCCATGATCCCCGCACCAGAGCCGCCACTGAAGATGACGTATCCGCGAGCGGAGGGGGTTATTCGCCCTCCGCTTACTTATTTTCCACCATAATTTGCAAATAAATTCATAAAAAATCCTACAATGTGATTTTCTGGATTTTTCTTCCTCATTTTGTCTGTCATAGTTGAAGTGTACCTATGATGAAAATTACAGGCCTCTCTCATCTTTTTAAGTGGGAGAACTTGCACAATTGGTGACTGACTAAATACTTTTTTGCCCCACTGTATATATATACACACATGCATATACATATATATATATATATATATATATATACATACATACATACATACATACATACATACATACATACATACATACCCATAAATACGTACACCATTTTCCTCTTCCTGATCGGTGCTTCTCTCACCCCATGACCATCATTGCATCTCTCAATACATACATTTTAAACAAATTTACAAACAGAAATCAAACAAAAAAGCTCAGTTTAAACCAAGAAGTTAGGTTCCACACATGGAACGTACAGTGTAGTTCTGAAATACATAGATCCCCGCCATTCTAAGAGAATCCTTGCAGCATAATAGCTGATTCCTCAGGTTCTAGGTCATTTAGATAAGGTTCCCATACTTTGTAGAACTGGTCTGTTTTAGAATGCATGATCTAATACTTTAATGTTACCCCTTCCTTGTGTTTTTTGTAATAATTTAAAAAAATATATATATATTTTTTTAAATACAGAGCAAAAATGGCGAGGATAAAGGTACCACTGAAATAGTCTGCTCTCAAATTTGCTATTGTCCAAATTGCTGTCATTAACTGTGATTTTAATAAATAGACTCTCACCACAGGCGCAGAAACTAGCATGCACCCTGTGTCACAGCAACAATGGGAGGATGTAGTTGTGATACTAACTTCGACTGGCCAAGGTTCCCCAAAGTCATTCTACAATCTATTTGAAGCTTGTCTGTCACTCATTGAAGTACACACCTCTTCCTGCTAAGGTTGTGCTCTAAAGGCTAAAAAGGCTGTCATTTAGTGCTGGCCATGTTGGGATATATAGAGAAACTATCTATGTGGACTAGGATTGATATCTCTTGCAATTCATTCTCAATCAATAGATGAAAATTGGGGGGGATTTGTTGAAAAACAAATCAATTACAATAAGCAGATGGCATCAATCCAGATTAAATGTTTTAGAACTGCACTATAGCTATTGCTATACATTTTACTTCTGTTATGTGGCCAACTTTGCATTCTTACTAAGCCAAATACTATACCAGCACATAACTCAAATATCCTATTGACAATTTTTATGCATAATTTACTCACAAGTTAGAGTTATGCTCCCATACAGCCCAATAGAGGCAGTCAATTGACTTAAATCCTGTTCCATGCCTAAAGTCACATAGTGTCTAAAGTCACATACTTTAAATGCACATTTTTCACTGTCACACTTTTGTGTTGAGAGCAGTAATGGTATAAAAGAATGATACGCTACCAGAGTAGTGTAGCAATGTTCCCAGACCTGTCTTATTTATTGATTTGTACTTGGGAGAATTGGAGGGCTGGATTCTGTCATTTCAGCTTTGCAAGAGAACGTTGAAATGACCTCTGCTGTGATTTTAAAATTGTGCTGCTTATTTGCCACATAACTAGATTTACAACAAACTGGTCTCTATTAAGACAAGGCAAAGATGTATTTTTCATAACGACATCAAGATGTCATAGGAAATAAGTCCTACTTTAGTTGTCCTTTTAAAAACCAGTATACAACCTGACCATGAAGTCTTAAGACATCATTGCAGCCATTTTTGCCCGCTAATGACATAGGTTCAAAACCTATTGCTGCAAAAAGAGTAGATAACTAATTCAAGAGGACCAGTAAAACATACATTCCCCACATTAATGGCCAACATCGATGTTATGATCGTCTTCTAAGATCTTCTTAGATGACTTATCCACATTAAACAGGCTTCATCATGAATGCTTTGATCAAAGCCCTTTGATTATTTTATCACACATATCAAATCCCTTGGACAACATAATTCACATTTCAATCAGGCCACTACACCTTGGTGGAAGACAGGCATAAATCCAAATAGAAAATGTACCTCTGAGCATGGTGGGTGTGATCTTTTAAGTGAACTCAATCAACTTTACTTCAAATTAAACTGGGCAGATGTGATAACATCTAATGACTTAACACCACAAAATGCCCTAGAATGTCCCAGTCATTCGCCTAAATAATGAACAAAAGTACATATTATGAAATTATTCTTAATTGCTAACTGCTAATACATGTCTTCCATTTAGCCCCAAGAGGTTCTGAAGTATTAGATTACAGATTTAGGATCTTAATTTGATCACCCTGTTGCAGGAAAACGTTCCTGCATTGCAAATGTAAAACTTGTCATGTATGAGGTTTATAAAGGCTTATAAAGTTTGTAATTTCCACTTTGACTAGATTTTTCTAGTATCAACCCTTGTCAGTTAATGTCAGTTAATTATAATCCAAATAATAATGACCATTTACTGTTGCTGCAAGATTATATCCCTGCTGTAGCAAACTGGTTCAAATTAGGACCCTACATCTGTACCTTGTGCACGACTTCTACACTGACTGAGGGAATGAACCACTAAGTGGACCAGGGACAAAGGCTCAAGATTACGTGGATGTTGTGGATTGGCAACCACAACCTCAATCCGAAGTCATAGGGTAAGGTTCAAAGTGGGATTGTGTTACCGGGCCATGGGGATTGGATGAGAAAGTGGAGCGGAAAAGGCGACTGAGGATTGACACGGATGTTGAAGACAGAGAGAGGCTCTCTGGACTTCGCAAACAAAAGCAGGAAGGGGTTGTCATGAATGGCCATGTTGAAAAGGGACCGAAATAAACACTGCATAGCCGGGGGAAAGAGAAAGCCTGAATTAAAATCATGTGAGGGATGGTCACTCCAAGCAAGGAGGGACATTCCAAAGAGGCTATAGCATTAACCCATTCCTGTTTGGAGAGGAAAGTTAATGTAGGAGGTGTAGACAATATGGGACACATGTAAACACAGATACCTGATCAAATATCTGAGGTGTATTTTCTCTATTTTAGCTTAAAAACATGTTTGAGTTCACATAATGATCATTTTCCTCTAACATCTAATTGTCTAGGATGGAATTGTTCTGAGAATGTCCCATTTGAAAAAACATTGCAGCGACAATTATTCTCAAAAAGCCATGGAGATGTTGCTTGAACGTGCTGAGGATGTTTCTGGAACATCATACCTGACACCATTCCAATAATATTCAGACAGGATTAGATAATGTCATCTCACAACCAAATGGGAACGCTTTCCTTTTGTTAACTGAAAATACAATGGGTGTGTGACAACATCACCATGATCAGTCAATATTACCAATTCAGACTGTTGGTTACAGATAAAAAATCTTAAATTTACAACGTGGTGAATTGGCTGGAGCGGAGGCCTCTGAGCCACTCAATAAAAGCCCTTGAAATTTAAACTCATTCCAATATGAGGGAGAGAAAACCAAACAGAAAATAGAGTTGGGAAAAGTCACTGAGGCATTTAGTTGAAAGTCACTGCTTCAAGTCAACTATTCCATTCATGAAAAATGAAAAAATATCCTCCAGCCTCCTTCTGCCTTCAGTTCCCTCCAAATACCACACATAATATGTCTGGCAGATATATATTTTTAAACAACACTGGTATTGCAAGGCAGTCTATTAGCACATGAACTTAATTAAATAATAAGAAAAAAATAAAATACCATTTGCATTCTAGCAGTTGCATGGCGACACAATACAATGACAATGCTTTAAATCCAGCAGAAGTATTGACGTACAAGGGACCCGGAAGTCAAAAGAAAGTCGTTTAGGGAGATTTCAGTTGAGCTGGCAAGGCTATGGTTTCCATGAGAACCAGCATCGATATCTGTCTCCCCGTACAACTGTAAAAGTTCAAAGTAAAAGTAAAAGAATAAATAATTTCAAATGTCTTACATTAAGCAAACCATTTTTAAGACTTTTTTTATACGGATAGCCAACACTCAGACGTGTGTTTAGCGAGTACGCCAGATCAGAGGCAGTAGGGATGACCACATATGTTCTCTTGATAGGTGAGTGATAGCGACCATTTTCCTGTCCTGCTAAGCATTCAAAATGTAACAAGTACTTTTGGGTGCCAGGGAAAATGTATGGAGTAAAAATAACATTATTTTACTTAAGAATGTAGTGAAGTAAAAGTTGTCAAAAATATTAATAGTAAAAATAAAAAAACATGGTACTTTAAATTATTTGTACTTAAGGTATTTACACCACTGAATCTTATCTCTAACACATTCATTTCCAGACACAGATTAAGCCTAGACCTAGACTTTAAAAAACAAATTCAATGGCGGTTCTCTCTTACGAAATGTCTTCTTAGTCCAAGACTAGGCGGAATCTGTGTCAGCCTTAGTAAGTCACAGCGCAAGAGTTAATTAATGGAAAGTCACTATTTTTGTAAGCCATGCTCATTTAGAAAATCTGTCTTAGTGCTAATGACCCTTGCCATGCAGGAGGGCAGCCCATTGCCAAAGTGGCTCTGTGACCTGCTGTGTATAAGAGTGATAGGAAGGGAGAAAAAGAGAAGAAAGTGTGTGCGTGTGTGTGCATGTGCACGTGTGTGTGCGTGAGACAGAGGACACAGGTATGGCCACCCCATTTAGAGTTTGAAATCAGGCACAGAAAACTTACACAGCACAGCACTCCATTTCAGTACACTGTTAAAAAAACGTCCTGTTGTTTTTACTGTAACTTACTGGCAGCCAGTAAGTTACTGTAAAAATACGTACAGTATGTTACTGTAAATTCCAAATAAACTTTGATTTAACAGTACATGCCTTCTACAAGCCATAACACTGCTAGATAGCCAGACTGGTAAATAGTCAATTAATGGTACCAAAACTATCTGCACTGACTCTTATCTTGCACTGACCCTACGCACACTCACTAGTCTATATATACACTCCACATACTCGTAAGTAAGCATTTCACAGTAAAGTCTACACAAGTTATTTTCAGCGCATGTGACAAATAACATTTGATTGGATTTACATTACTGTAAAGTTTACATTAATGTACTGTTAAACCAACATTTATTTGGAATTTATGGTAACATACTGTACCTTTTTTGCAGTAATTTACAGGTAATTTGCTGCCAGTAAGTTACTGTAAAAACAACAGGATTTGTTTTTACAGTGTACATAAAACCCATTTTGAGGAATGAAAAATGGCAATGAGGGTTCACCTCAGTTTCAATTCACACAGAGTACTCTCTTCCAGACGTCCACACAATCCAAGTGAGTGTACCCCACTTCCACATCACACAGAGACATGCAAACGAAACCTGGATTTATTCCTGGCCCACATATTCAAACTACTGACACACACACACACACACACACACACACACACACACACACACACACACACACACACACACACACACACACACACACACACACACACACACACACACACACACACACACACACACACACACACACACACACAAACACACAGACAAACACACAGACACAAAAACACAAAGATCCATAAACCCACACACACAGACACACAAACGCACACAAACACACACACACAAAGAGCATTCTACACTATCCTTGGCTGAGCCACAACACTGTTCCAACTCTGCCCTCTTGCTGTGACCGTGGGAAGCCAAGCCAGAGGTCTGGCTTCCAACTGGGGGTTTCGCTCATCAGCACTATTACATTATCGGAGGTGGTGACCCATTAACAGAGCAGTGCTATTGATTGAGTGCCAACTCAAGGCGAAAGACACTGCTCATGCAAATACAGGAGCCAAAACCTGCAGAACTGAAGAGTCTAAGGCTTTTTCCTTGGTTACGGAATTTCGATGCCCCTTTATAGCCTAACCATTATTATCTGCTAATTCAAGTAAACAGACCTTACTCAGTGGAGCCATGCTAATTGTGCTGCAGCACTGATGTAATAACATAATCTTTTGTTAATACATTTTACAACATATAAATCATAGTCCCCCTGTGCCCCATACAGTTGGATACATGCAGCTTTTGAGGGTACCATGCATGCATGTAAGAGGTCCCATTTGGGTTGTAAAACCTCAAAACCTGCCTTTGCATTTTCCACTGTACATCGGCTATTTTGCGGGACTTTAGTATATCCCTGACCCATAATCTTTGGGCCTCAGCTTTGAATATAAGCTAGTGGGTATATGGAGGTGGGTTCCTGTCCAAGTCTCCCCCTGATGAGAGAACCAGAAAAAATCCTCCCCAAAGAAGAATTCATCTCATCACAGGGACAACAAAGTGTATCTTTGTAACATATGTTACAAATATAAACATGAATTTGTGGTAACTGAAAGATATTAATGATTGCTTGTCATTATAGACAATGGTATAGGCTGCATTAGCCCCTTTCAATCGACATCCATCGTCATCATCCGCTAAAGAAAAATTAAAGATATATGACTTTCAAAATACAGAAATACAGCCAGCAGGATGCATTTGGCATCATATGATGTAAAACAGAACTTCCTTTGATGCAAAATCTATCATACCGGCTGTATTTCTGCATTATGAAAGTTATATATCTTGAAAACTTGATTGCTGACATGCAAAACATTTTGGGACTATATCAACAATGGACTAATGAAACAAATACCAAAATAACATTTTGGGGTGGAATTTTCCTTTAAAGAAATATTTTTTGAACAGCATACTGGTATGGAGCTTCTTATATTGTTTAATGAATTCTAATGGCATTTTATCATAGGCCAACAGTCATTTACATATCCACCAGGGTCCTAGAGACAGATGGTGTTAGGTTGGCTATTAACTATATTTGATCAAATATATGATGAAATTATATGAAATTCATGAAGTGATTGATCAACATCCCTTTTATTTCAGATTTATTATCAGCCTTTTTAAAGATGATAGGTCATGCAACTAAAATGTCTTATTGGCTACAGAATGAACAATGACAGCAGATTTCAATCAAAAGGATCTGAGAATTATTTTAATGCATTTTTCATTAATTTATTCCATGATATGAACCCATTTAAAACAGACGCAACATGCTGAAAAATAGACTATTAAATCATTAAGAAATAGTTTATTTTAATATTCTAGAAAACTATCCTAGACTACATAATATGCTAATAAAATACCATAGAATACTCACCCAAAATTCCAACAAGTAGAAGTTTCAACACAGCCAAAGGATTTGTATCCATCACGTCGTGAATAAAGATCCCACACACACGATTCAGAAGCATTCAATGATATCTCAGGTGGGTGATGAATGTCTGTGGCAAACCATAATTATCCAAATTCACTGAAAGCACGCGCGCGCAAGTTCCTTCGTGGTTCACGAGTCTGTCGTCACGCAAAATTGTCAGCCCGTGTTTGAAACTTCGAACTCCGCAACACCTCCTCAATTCTGGCTCCTAATATCAAACCTCCACATGTGCTTTCCTGCACATCTCGTTGTTAAAATGACTTCTGCGCTTCCTTGCATCCTTTCAGATGGAGGGTGGGAAGAAGGGAGGGAGAAAGGAGGAGAGAGAGGAAGGGAGAGGAAGGGGACGATCTATCTCATTCCATATGCTAGAAAGCATGACATTAGCAATTTAATATGAATGATATGAGAACGATTTTATTGTATGACTCATTTACATTTTCTAATGGCTTTCTCGGCATTGTTGGGAAGGGTGGTTAAGTAACCATTTAACTCTTAGTCCACACCTGCTGTTTACGAAGCATGTGACGAAAACAATTTGATTTGATTTGAAGAATAAGACATTGTAAGCTTTCATAAATGCGTTATAGATGATTACATTTCATTTTATGTAGGATTATTAATTCTTGTGCAATGTTTTTGAATGCTTTAATATTTCTATACATGTCCATACATGAAAGTTATAAAGTATTACCACCTATACCTAAGGAAAAGTAGCCTAGTATAAAATAAAAACAACATTTTGCTTAGGGCCCCCAAAAGGCTCTGACTGCATGTGTGGGTATGGATGTGGGTACACAGACCCACAAGCCACTGTGGCCCCTCATGATGAGTTTCGATTTTTTTTGTGTCCCCCACCCCCATCAAAGTGGCCCATCCCTGATCTAGGCCATCTTCTACAATATTATGCAAACATTTTAACCTGTCAAATGCTATAATTCAAAGTAATGCATGCAAGATTAAATCCATAGTTTATGTTGGGAATATAAAAAAAAGACTTAAAACAATATCAAATTGTATAAAGTTTAGATATTCCTTTTCATAAAGATGCAAATGCTTTATTTGACTCAAGGATTACATCCAGGAAGAAAAGTAACCCGAGCCCTATCTTGAGGATTTCCTGAGCAATGTCTCAGTAGGACAGTTTAAACTGAGAGGAGGGCTGGGGAGAGTGGGGAATGACGTCCCTTGAGAGGGCAAGAACGACATGTATGTCAGGAGAAGTGCAGTATTATCATAAGGAGACGTATACTTGGATTACGGAGGAGGAATGGAGGGAAAACGAGAGGCTGAGGAGGTCTAAGAGAGAGAGGGAGGAAGGAAGGGGGTGAGCTTGAACTTGTAAAGAATTTAGGAAAAAAGGGAGATGGTTTGTTGAAGAAGAATGGTAGAAAGTGTAAGAAGAGTATGCCGGATCTAAGACAGGAGGAGAAATGGAAGTGAACGAGGGTAAAGTATCGGAGGTGGAAGGTGAGGTGAAGTTCTCGGAGCCCAAGGCCTAGGATACAGATGAGTCTTTGACAATAGGAGTGAAAATTCTTGGAAAAAGTGGACCCTTGCCTTTTGGCCGGACAATTTGTACTTCAAGGGATGGAAACAGAGTTAGGTGCTGTGAAATCGGTGAAGGTAACCCGGAGTGGTTTTGTGATCATTGTTTCTGTTGGTCAGAGGGAACAGGCGCTCTGCATCAAACGGCTGGGGACAAGAGATGTGAAACGTTTTGCTCTCAAGAAAAGGGTATCATTGAAAGGAGTGATTACTAGGGTAGCGGTAAATGTGAAAGTGGACCAATGAAGAGGACCAATGTGATGCTCCTTGTTTGGTGCAACCCTGCGGCACAGACAGGGTGGCGAGTGGAGAAACAAAAAAGTAATTCTCTATTCTTTTGAGTTCTGATGTTGAGTCTTTTTCTGACAAAGTGATGTTAGGATATATCCGTTATCAAGTTGTTAAGGGGCGGCAGGTAGCCTAATGGTTAGAGCGTTGGACTAGTAACCAAAAGGTTGCAAGATTGAATCCACGAGCTGACAAGGTAAACATCTGTCATTCTGCCCATGAACAAGACAGTTAACCCAGTGTTCCTAGGCCGTCATTGAAAATAAGAGTTTGTTCTTAACTGACTTGCCTAGTTAAATAAAGGTGAAAAGTACAAGCTTTTGTACTGAATACATTTTTGTTGTTACAGGTGTCTAGCTTATAGGCATGTGGCATCTGTGTGGAGGAGGGAGGTTCCTAGGTGTGAGAAGTGTGCAGAAGGGCATGAGGCAAAGGTACAGTTTACATACACTTAGGTTGGAATCATTAAAACTCATTTTTCAACCACTCCACAAATTTCTTCTTAACAAACAAGTCGATTAGGACATCTACTTTGTGCATGACACAAGTAATATTTCCAAAAATTGTTTACAGACAGATTATTTCACTTATAATTCATGCATATCACAATTCCAGTGGGTCAGAAGTTTACAGACACTAAGTTGACTGTGCCTTTAAACAGCTTAGAAAATTCCAGAAAATGTCATGGCTTTACAAGCTTCTTTAGTCAATTGGAGGTGTACCTGTGGATGTATTTCAAGGCATACCTTCAAACTCAGTGCCTATTTGCTTGACATCATGGGAAAATCAAAATAAATCAGCCAAGACCTTAGAAAACAATTGTAGACCTCCACAGGTTTGGTTCATCCTTGGGAGCAATTTCCAAACGCCTGAAGGTACCACGTTCATCTGTGCAAACAATAGTACGCAAGTATAAACACCATGGGACCACGCGCCGTCATACCGCTCAGGAAGGAGACGCGTTCTGTCTCCTAGAGATGAACGTACTTTGGTGAGAAAAGTGCAAATCAATCCCAGAACAACAGCAGCGGACCTTGTGAAGATGCTGGAGGAAACAGGTACAAAAGTATCTATATCCACAGTAAAACGAGTCCTATAACAACATAACCTGAAAGGCCACTCAGCAAGAAAGAAGCCACTGCTCCAAAACCATCATAAAAAAAGCCAGACTACGGTTTGCAACTACACATGGGGACAAAGATCATACTTTTTGGAGAAATGTCCTCTGGTCTGATGAAACAGAAATAGAACTTTTTGAACATAATGACCATCGTTATGTTTGGAGGAAAAAGGGGGATGCTTACAAGACGAAGAACACCATCCCAACCGTGTAGCACGGGGGTGGCAGCATCATGTTGTGGGAGTGCTTTGCTGCTGGAGGGACTGGTGCACTTCACAAAATAGATGGCATGATGAAGAGGGAAAATTATGTGGATATATTGAAGCAACATCTCAAGACATCAGTCAGGAAGTTAAAGCTTGGTCGCAAATGGGTCTTCCAAATGGACAATGACCACAAGCATACTTCCAAGGTTGTGGCAAAATGGCTTAAGGACAACAAAGTCAAGGTATTGGAGTGGCCATCACTAAGCTCTAACCTCAACCCTATAGAAAATGTGTGGGCAGAACTGAAAAAGTGTGTGTGAGCAAGGAGGCCTACAAACCTGACTCAGTTACACCAGCTCTGTCAGGAAGAATGGGCCAAAATTCTCCCAACTTATTATGGGAAGCTTGTGGAAGGCTACCCAAATTGTTTGACCCAAGTTAAACAATTTAAAGGCAATGCTATCAACTAGTAATTGAGTGTATGTGAACTTCTGACCCACTGGGAATATGATGAAGGAAATAAAAGCTGAAATAAATCATTATTTTTACTATTATTCTGACATTTCACATTCTTAAAATAAAGTGCTGATCCTAACTGACCTATGACAGGGAATGTTTACTATGAAGTGTCAGGAATTGTGAAAAACTGAGTTTAAATGTATTTGGCTAAGGTGTATGTAAACTTCCGACTTCAACTGTATGTGTAGCATTGGGTAAAGAAGCGATATGTGATAATTGTAGGGGTGCTCATGGGGCTGGGGATCAGAAATGTCTGAAGAGAGGCAAGTTGAGGTTACCAGGGTTAGAGTAGTACAGAAGTTGTCATATACTGAGGTAGTTAAGAAGTAGAGGAAGATGGGTGAATGGGGAGGGATACTGAAAGGAGTGGTGTGAGTAGTAGATCTGAACCAGTACAGAGGGATAGGCCAACAAGTGATATATGCTTCAGTAAGTTTGGATTTTTAGTGTTTACAGCAATGGTTATCAACTGTACTGCAAATCGCAGAAAATGTAGGTTGTGGTGGCAGCTGCAGAGAAGTATTTTGGTGTACGAGATTTGACGTCAGAAGAGTTACATTGTGTGTTGAGTGGTGGTGTCCCGTCCTTTCAGGCTGTTGGCCTGAGATATAACTAGATAGATTTAGGTGGAGTAGGGTGGTGGGTTTTTAATGAGTTTTTTTCCCAATCAAAGTATAAGGGACTTATACTCCAGTCTAGTTGATGGCAGTAGTGCAACATTTATTGGATGCCAACCGCCGTTAAACCTCATCGAAGAAGACAAAACGTCTCAATGCAGACAAATGAAATAGGAACTGAAAAGGAAAAACACTTGTTTCCCAGGGAAAGTATAACAGGGCTGTGTCATTGGCGCGCGGGCCAAATTGAACGTCACAAGAACGCTTTTTGCTCTAAGTTACTCCCTAAAGAAAATATTAGATTTTTGTCAGTGAAAATAAAATTGATCATGAAGTTCCGAGCAAAAATGATTGATGTTGGTTGCCTTAACCATTTCACACGTAAGTCTAACGTTAATACTATAATGTTGCTCTTGTGTAGCTAGCTAGTATTAAGCATTCATTGCAAGCTAGCTAATAACGTTACCAGCTAGACTAACAATTTGAGCAAAGTCCTTCTCTAGGCTTCACAAAAAGTTGAACAATTATACCAACTACTGTTACTTGCTAGCAAGCGTGTTTCACTTGCAAGAGAAAATATATGGTTGGTGCGGGTGCTGTCTGCAAAGAAGTTGGCTGTTTACTAAACTAGCCCAAAGACACTGATACAAAGATTTGTATAACTAACGTTAAACCTCATCGTTCTAACTGTGGCTGATAGAACACAACGTTTGCCAAAGAGGATATACCATGACCAAACTTATCTGACTCGGTTTTGGTTATATGGGATACGGCCTTTGTCAGAATGGACTTTTCGTGATAGAACACTTACGCAGTAGGTTAGGTGAATTAACGTAGCAGGTAAGGGTAATTGTGTTCAGGTTGGGGAAAGTGTTAACGTTAGTTAAATGCAGCGGGGGGGGGCGATATTTGTAAGATGACCTCGCGACTTGAGAGATTGCATGTTTATCAATTGAACCCTGAACCGACCAAGAGGTAAACAGGCAACTTCTATGCTTAAGGACAGGGTTAGAGATGGACAGAACCCCTCGTGAATTTTTTCTTGCGAGTCGAACATGCAACACTTCGTAGCATTTTACATTTAACTTCTCCCCATCAGGTGTGGTGAATACCATCTCTAAACTAACGAAGACATGCATCCTGCGACTTACTCCAAACAACCTATATTTTGTACTGTCTGGTAAGGTAGCCAGTGGAGGAGTCGGCATGTGGTGTGAATTATCTCAGGTACATGCCCATGCAATACAATGTCTATTTCTACCAATGAGTTGTACTTCGATAGCTCACACAATTATGTTTTTAATACTCTCAATTGTTATATGTAGGCCTATGGATTATGAATTGCACACTGTTGCCCATTATTTTAAATTTGGCATGTGAATGGAGCACAACAGAAACTCCAGGGAGAGGTCAGTCTCTTTCCATTATATGGAAAAAAAACTATTTTCCGAAAGTGAAATACTTCGTCTCTTCTCTAACATGTAGGCTCGGCATTCCGGAACAGTCCCACTCCAATCAAATCAAATTGTTTTTGTCACATTCTCCGAATACAACCTTGTCGTGAAATGCTTACTTACAAGCCCTTAACCAGCAATACAGTTTTAGGAAAATAAGAGTTAAAGTATTTACTAAATAAACTAAAGTTAATAAAATAAATAAAATACAAGAGTAACAATAAAATAACAATAACAAGGCTATATACAGGTGGTACCGGTACCAAGTCAATGTGCGGGGGAGTACAGGTTGGGGTAATGACCATGCATAGATAATAAACAGTGAATAGCAGCAATGTAAAAAAGGGGCAGCGGGTCAATTAATGCAATTAATGATTAGCTGTTCAGAAGCTGTTAAGAAGCCTTTTTGACCTAGACTTGGTGCTCCGGTATCGCTTCCTGTGCGGTAGCAGAGAGAACAGTCTATGACTAGGGTGGCTGGAGTCTCACCACCTGGCATAGAGGTCCTGAATGGTAGGAAGCTTGGCCCCAGTGATGTACTGGGCCATACGCACTACCCATTCTAGCGGTCGGAGGTCGAGCAGTTGCCATACCAGGTTGCTCTCCATGGTGCAGCTGTAGAACTTTTTGAAGCTCTGAGGACCCGTGCCAAATCTTTTCAGTCTCCTAGATGCTGGACTTCTAGGCAGAGTTCCTCTGTCCAGTGTCTGTTCTTTTGCCCATCTTAATCTTTTCTTTTTATTGGCCAGTCTGAGATATAGCTTTTTCCTTGCAACTCTGCCTAGAAGGCCAGCATCCCAGAGTCGCCTCTTCACTGTTGACGTTGAGACTGGGGTTTTGCAGGTACAATTTAATGGAGCTGCCAGTTGAGGACTTGTGAGGCGTATGTTTTTCAAACTAGAAACACTAATGTACTTGTCCTCTTGCTCAATTGTGCACCGGGGCCTCCCACTCATCTTTCTATTCTGGTTAGAGCCAGTTTGTGCTGTTCTGTGAAGGGAGTAGTACACAGCGTTGTACGAGATCTTCAGTTTCTTGGCAATTTCTTCCATGGAATAGCCATAATTTCTTAGGACAAGAATAGACTGACTAATTTCAGAAGACATTTCTTTATTTCTGGCCATTTTGAGCCTGTAATCAAACCCACAAATGCTGATGCTCCAGATACTCAACTAGTCTAAAGAAGGCCAGTTTTATTGCGTCTTTAATCAGAACAACAGTTTTCAGCTATGCTAACATAATTGCAAAAGGGTTTTCTAATGATCAATTAGCCTTTTAAAATTATAAATTTGGATTAGCTAACACAACGTGCCATTGGAACACAGGAGTGATGGTTGCTGATAATGGGCCTCTGCACGCCTATGTAGATATTCCATTTAAAAAATCTGCCATTTCCAGCTACAATAGTCATTCACAACATTAACAATGACTACACTGTATTTCTGATAAATTTGATGTCATTTTAAAGGACCAACATTTTGCTTTTCTTTCAAAAACAAAGACATTTCTAAGTGACTCCAAACTTTTGAACGGTAGTGTATATAAATGGTAGATTATTGTACAAGCCACAAGAAGGTCTGATTTCATTATTACTGAAACAGGATCCAAGTGGTATATATAAAGATCCAGTCCGTTAAAAAAATTGGAGGCCTCTTATACTTCAGTGTTGTGATGCAAAAATTCTAGCTAAATGCTTGGCGCATAGAATTAAAAAGGCATTGTCAGATATTATATATCCGAATCAGACATGTATGATACATTGGAGGTCAAATAAGACAAGTACTGTAAACAATAGAATACTATGAAATATCGGGGAAACCTGGCCTGGTTTTCATAGCTGATTTTGAATAGGCTTTTGATAAAGTACGACTGGAGTTTATATATACATGCCTGGAATATTTCAATTTTGTAGAATCTCTTATAAAATGGGTTAAAGTTATGTATAGTAACCCTAGGTGTAAAATAGGAAATAATGGCTACTTCTCAGAAAGTTTTAAATTGTCAAGAGGAGTAAAACAAGGTTGTCCACTATCGGCATGTCTATTTATTATTGCCAT